>NW_028320133.1:0-602689 GCF_062004578.1 Staurois parvus
CCACAACCACCAAACCCACCCAAACCCACCAAACCCACCCACACACACCCAACCCTCCACCAACACACCACACCACCACAACAACCCTAACCACAACTAACCACCACAACACCACCCCACCTCCCAACCCAAACACCCACCCCACCCACAACCCCAACCACACCACCAAATCCCACCACCAAACCACAACCAAACCAAACCCACACACCCACACCCACTCAACCACCACATACACCACCCCCAACACCAAACCCAAAACAACAACACACCCAACCCAACCCCCCCCCCCAACCCCAAAACACCCCACCCACCCACAAACCCACCAACCAACACCCAACCCAACCAACACACCTCACACCACCAACAAACCCCACCCACCACAACCCCCCACCACACCACACACCCACCACACCACAACCATACCTAACACCTACACAACCCAACACACCACCCAACCAACCCAACCCACCAAACAACCCAACACACCACAACAACCCAACATCACCCAACCAAACCCAACAACAACACCCCACCCTCCCCAACCACATCCACCCACCACCACATCAACCCACAAACACACCCCACAACCTACCCACACCAACAAACAACCAACTCACCCCACCCAATACAACCCACCAAACCACACTACACCAACCTACAAACCAACCACACCCCAACACCACCCACCACAAACCACCCACACACCCAACAAACCCCACCAACACCACCCAAACACAACCCACAACCCTCACAACACCCACCACAACCACCCCAACCACATCAACCCACCCTACACTACACCACCCTAAACACCACACTACCCACACCCACCCAACCCCACACACTACCAACCCCACACACACCAACCACCAACCCACCCCAACCACAACCCCACCACCCAACCACCACCATACCCCAAACACCAACACACCCACAAAACCACAACACCACACCCAACATACACACCCTAACTCTCCCAACAACCCATCCAACACCCCACCAACCAACACTACCCACACAACCAAACCCAAACAAACACACAACCCCTCACCCTCCAACACCACACACAACACACCAACAACCTACAACACCACCTCCAAACACACCCTCACACAAACCTACACAACCCTACACCCCAAAACCACAACCACCCTACACTCTCACACCCTCAATCCAACCACACACCTACCCACTCAACTACCACAATCACACAACCCCTACACTCCACACCAACAACCCAAATCCACCCACCACCCCTCAACTACACAAACACCTCCTACCACACCCACACTCCACTACCCTAATTAATCTAAATACTACCCTATCCTAATCTACACTACCCTACCCTAACCTACACTTCTCTACCCTAACCTACACTACACTACTCTACCCTAACCACACTACTCTACCCTAATCTACACTACGCTACTCTACCCTAATCTACACTACTCTACCCTAACCTACACTACTCTACCCTAATCTACACTACTCTACCCTAATCTACACTACTCTACCCTAACCTACACTAATCTACACTACTCTTCCCTAATCTATACTACACTACCCTACCCTAATCTACACTACCCTAACCTACACTACTCTACCCTAACCTACACTACACTACTCTACCCTAATCTACACTACACTACTCTACCCTAACCTACACTACTCTACCCTAATCTACACTACCCTAGACTACACTACTCTACCCTAATCTACTCTACACTATTCTACCCTAATCTACACTACTCTACCCTTATCTACACTACCCTAACCTATACTACACTACCCTAACCTACACTACACTACTCTACCCTAACCTACACTACTCTACCCTAATCTACACTACTCTACCCTAACCTACACTAATCTACACTACTCTACCCTAATCTATACTACACTACTCTACCCTAATCTACACTACCCTAATCTACACTACCCTACCCTTACGTACACTACTCTACCCTAACCTACTCTACCCTAATCTACACTGCTCTACCCTAATCTACACTACACTATTCTACCCTAATCTACACTACCCTAAACTACACTACTCTACACTACACTACACTACTCTATCCTAATCTACACTACACTAGTCTACCCTAACCTATACTACTCTACCCTAATCTACACTACTCTACCCTAATCTACACTGCACTACTCTACCCTACCCTAATCTACATTACTCTAAACTACACTACTCTACCCGAATATACACTACTCTACCCTAATCTACACTACACTGCTCTACCCTAATCTACCCAAATCTACACTACACTACTCTACTCTACCCTAACCTGTTGTGAATAGCCCTGTACCATGTGATCTCTGTGATCATTCACAGATTTCACTAGTAGTAAGCAATGATGTCAAAAAGTGATATCTTGCTTACTACTTTTCATGTGATCACTGATTGGCCAATCAGTGATCACATGATCGGGACCTCACACAGAGGTCCCGTACAGAGATCGGTGTTCCGGATCGCGGTGCCTCGCCTTCCCAGGGAGAGCACACAGGCTTAAATGGTGGGTGCCGTTTATGAACGGCCACCCGCCCCTGCACTGCCACCGTCCGGCCGTTTATATACATGGGCCGGACGGGAAGTGGTTACATCGTATGTAGCGGTTCACATTAGTGTGCTGCATTTGTGCTTCGGTTTGAAAAGTCCTGCACCTTCCATAGAATTCAATGGTAACACAACAAAAAACATTGAAAATGCACTGCGTTTTTGGAGTCACATGTTCAGGCTTCATGGGTGCATTGCTGGGAGTCAGGAAATCCTGTTTTGTGCAGTGAAGAGAGAGAAAGCCATGAGGCAGCGCAGGACCATGGAGCGCGGCACAGCTAGTCACCGTAACATTGAGCATGGGGAGTATGAGTACTGAGCATGGGCACCCCGAGCGCTACAATACATTCTTTCATCATTCTATGTAATATTGTGCCTAGGTATGTCCCTTCCAAGTTTGGCAGTAGTCACATGTATATGCTGATGCTTTTTTCAAGTGTCTCACTCTTGTAATTGCATTTGCACTGAACTTTGACCTCTGTACATCTTGCATTGATTGCATTTGCTGTGCCAGTGTAGAGATCTGCTGCCCTCTAGCGTCTGAATTTGTAAATGCCTGTAAATACAGTGGGGAAAATAATGATTTGATCCCCTGCAGATTTTGCAAGTTTGCCCACTTACAAAGAAATGAAAGGTCTGTAATTTGTTTTTTATCAGAGGTGTATTTTAAATGACAGAGAAAGAATATTAACCAAAAATCCAGAAAAAACATGATACAAATTATATAAATTGAGTCGCAGTTCTGTGAACAAAATATGTATTTGAGCCGCAAACAAAACATACTTGATGGAGAATTCCTTGTTGGCAAGCACAGAAGAGGTAAGATGTTTCTTGTAGTTGGTTCCCAGGTTTGCACACATCTCAGGGGGGATTTTTGTCCACGCTAATCTAATGATCTCTAAATCCTTCAGGTTTCTTGGCTGTCACTTGGCAACTAGAAGTTTCATCTCCCTCCATAAATTTTCCATAGGATTAAGGTCTGGAGGCTGGCTAGGCCACTCCAGGACCTTAACCCATTGGCGCCGGCACCTCCCGATCCTTTAAGGGTTTCAGAAGTCTGGAGGCGGGTGGGATTTTAGGTCATGTGACTGCCGTGATTTGCTGTCACATGATCGGGAAAGGTCCCGATCACAAGAGGAGATCGGGACTTTTCCGTGAGTATCGGACATGTGTGCTGGTGGCACGCGCACTCAGCACATGGTTTTTTTAATTGCACGCAAATGTGCGGCCACTCGGCGTTGAGGCCCAGATGTTTGCTTGCGCTCGGCGTGAAGAGGTTAATGTGCTTCTTCTTCAACCACTCCTTTGTTGCCTTGGCCGTATTTGTTGGGTCATTTTCATGCTGGAAGACCCATCTTCAGTGTTCTGGTTGAGGGAAGAATACAATACATAGCCCCGTCCATTGGCCCCTCAATGCGGCAAAGTTGGCCTGTACCTTTCGCAGAGAAACAGCCCCAAAGCATAATGTTTCCACCTCCGTGCTTCACTGTACAGATGGTGCTCTTAGGGTCATAGTCAGCTGTTTTCTTCCTCCAAACACAGCGAGTCAAGTTAATGTCAAAGAGTTCAATTTTGGTGTCATCTGACCACAGCACTTTCTCCCAATCCTCCTCTGAATCATTTAGATGTTCATGGGCAAATTTCAGACAGACCTGGACATGTGCTTTCTTGAGGTGGGGAACCTTGCGGGCACTGCAGGATTTCAATCCATGGCACTGTATTGTGTTACCAATGGTTTGTTTGGTGATTGTAGTCTCAACTGCCTTGTGATCATTCACAAGATCCTCCCGTGCAGTTCTGGGCTGGTCCCTCACTTTTTTCATGATCATCCTCACCCCTTGAGGAGAAGTCTTGCATGGAGCTCCAGACCAAGGGTGATTGATGGTTATTTTGTATATCTTCCATTTGCGGATAATCGCTCCAACAGTTGTCTCCTCCTCACCAAGCTTCTTGCTGATGGTCTTATAGCCCATTCCAGCCTTGTGCAGGTTTACAGTCTTGTCCCTGATGTCCTTTGATAGCTCTTTGGTCCTGCCCATGAAGATGAGGAAGATGGATATTCTGTGGACAGGTGTCTTTTATACACATAATGTGTTGTTGTTAGGAGCACCTTCTTTAACCTCCCTAGCGGTATGATTATTTCAGATTTTTGGTGCTGAAAGCGGTACCATTTTTTTGCATGGAAATATGTAGTTTTTTTTTATTGTAGGCCTGTAATTTAGGAATAACTCACTGAAATCTGTCCGAACAAGAGTCTAGTAAACATCCCGGATATGATAAAACTTGAAACACGAAATCATAAATTATCATTTAATAAATAATCATAAAAATAATAATATAATAATAAATTTAATTCAATAATATAATCAAACCAAAAACACTGAAATTTGAAATATAGCGCTAAGTTCGCACATCGCTGAGCAAAGTCGCAGAATCGTTTTCAGTGTCTGATGATGAATTTCCCCCACGAATCATCACTCAATTCTGCAAGTGGTTCTGATTTACTATCGCTGTTCTCTAGCCGGTCTAAAACCGATTTTGACATAAAGGGACCGTTTTTGGACGCTATGGACTTTTCTAAGTTTCCAGGCAGAAAGAACAGTCAAAATGCAGGCAGGGCACAGGACAAAGCACTCGGGACAAAATGTATGTGAAATGCTTTGAAACAGCAATGTTTTGCTATGTAATAATTGTTTTAAAAAAAAATTTCATTTTTAAAAATTTTCAAATTTGCCGCCGATTCCGGCTCCCGTACATCCCGACGTCACAGGGACCGGATGCCGGCATCGGCCCGGAGGAGATGGCCTGGGACGCTGCAGGGGACGCATCGTGGGAGTGAAGGACAAGGTAAGCGCTGCAGTAAATCCCTATGCAACGCTGCATGGTAAGCCCGAGTGTAGCTCGGGCTTACCGCTTTTGGTACTGAAACTCTACCCCGAGCTACACTTGGGAATACCGCTAGGGAGGTTAATTGACAGGACTAATCTGTGAGCACATAGCCAGTCTGTGGGAGCCAGAATTGGTTGGTAGGGGATCAAATACTTATTTTACTCAATGAACGGCAACTCAATTTATAACTTTTTTATCATGTGTTTTTTCTGGATTTGTGGTTGATATTCTGTTATTTAGAATACACATATGATAAAAATTATAGACCCTTCATTTCTTTGTAAGTGGGCAAACCTACAAAATCTGCAAGGGAACAAATAATTATTTTCCCCACTGTACATTATGTATGCACTTCCTGCCCCTGGTTGCTGGCTTTGAAACCCCCCAAAGGAGGAAGTGGGGGGAGAGAGAAAGTTGCAGCCACATGTCCTGTCAATGCTGCTAAATGCTGAACCATAAAAGACTATTGTACACTTACTAGGTAGGGACCAAAGCACAGAGTAGATAGGCTGACTCATTCCAATGCAATATCACAGTTCCTGTGGGTGAGAAGTTCTATTCCAGGCTGGTCGGACTATTATCCAACTCCAAGCTGTATAAAGTTGAATGCTTATTGGATGTCAGCATATCAGGTGATGCATATTTGTATAATGAGGGAGGGTGTGGCCTAAGGAGATCAACGCCCTATAACAAGCTGTGCATAATTATTAGGCAGCTTCCTTTTCTCAGGCAAAATGGGCCAAAAAAGAGATTTACCTGACCCTGAAAAGTCACAAATTGTAAAAAGTCTGTCAGAGGGATGCAGCACTCTTGAAATTGCTAAAATAATGGGGCGTGATCAGAAAACCATCAAACGTTTTGTTGCAAATAGTCAACAGGGTCACAAGAAACGTGTTCAGAAAAACAAAAGATGCAAATTAACTGCCAAAGATTTGAGAAGAATCAAATGTGAATCTACCAGGAACCCATTCTTCTCCAGTGCGGTCATATTCCAGAACTGCAACCTACCTGAAGTGCTTAGAAGTACAAGGTGTCCAATGCTCAGAGACATGGCCAAGGTAAGGAAGGCTGAAACCCGACCACCACTGAACAAGACGCATAGGTTGAAATGTCAAGACTGCCGGCCTTTTACTTTCCAGTGCAGAGGTAGGCAACCCCAGCGCGGCGATCCACTTTAAAAACAGGGAAGAAATTAAAGATCAGCATGGGGGCCATATGTTTAAAAGGGCATGGGCGAACTAAAGTGGGCGTGGTCTGTGATGAAAGGGCAAGAAGATAAAGCATGCACTGGTTGTCTGTATATCCCCCTCCCCCCACAATTAATACTTTCCTTATATTGGTGGCTAGTAGGGAGCCCCAGTAACATCCACAACACTGGTGGTCAGTAAGCCCTCCCATCACAGTACCTCCTTTATGCAGCAACTCATCATTAAATTATTAGTAAGTACCCCCAAGTGCCATCCTATCCCCTGTCAGACGTGATGCCCTTCTTGCCTTTTCAGCAGCAGTTAGGGATGTTTAATAAAACTGGAGAGTGCAAAATCTGGTGCAGCTCTGCATAGAATCCAATCCGCTTCCAGGTTTTATTGCCATAGCTTGCTTGAACAAGCTGAAGTTACAAGCCGATTGGCTACAATGCACAGCTGCACCAGTTTTAGTAAATCTCCTCCATAGTGCCCAACCCCTCCTTCCCAATCCATCTCTTATATCTTGTCCAGGAGTTAGTATGCAACATCACAAAGTGTTTGGGATGGATGCAAGAGGAGTAGCACAGGCATGGCAGAGTATGTAGCTATCATACTGCTGCTTCTCTGAGTAGAGAAAGCATTTCCAATGGCGGGGGTGCGATAGACCTGTTGCTGACCCTCACTCGAATATTAACCTCTTCACGCCGGCCGAACACAAATGTCCTGCGTCTGGGCCTAGACAGCGAGCGGCCGCACATTTGCGTTCTATTAAAAAAGAACATATGTGCTGTAGGGAATGCGCCCTACGCGCTCCCAGCTCACATGTCCGGTACTCACGGAAAGATCCAGATCTCCTCTTTCGATCGGGACCTTTCCCGATCATGTGGCGGCGTGTCACATGACCCTAAAGCCCGATCCGCCTCCCTGCTTCTGAAACCCTTAAAGGGCCGGGAGGTGCCGGTGTGAATGGGTTAACACAGGGAAGGTGCTCAGGAAGATGGCAGAGTGTGGAGGCCTGATTGGAAGGACTTTGCTGCTTCTGAGAATGAATGGTTGTCTGCAGCTACAGAGGTCAGTGCAGGTTTGTTTTGCTGATTGGCAAGACTGTGTACATTTTTAAATGTTCATAGCCTGGTCATAGTTCCCCAAAAGCCAAGCAATATTCAGAAGGACCGCTCCACAAAAGGACAGCCTCTGTGTTTATCTCACAAAGAGTTTCCTCCATGTGAAATTTTCTTGTTTTTTACCATTTTCAATTTCAACTTCATTAAGTCATATAGGAAATTTATATACACATTGCTTTTCAATTTTAAGTAAGGAGACATTGTTGGTACGAGACACCAAGATCTAGACAGCTAGTTGCTACCATGATCCACCAGTCTGAGGCAGAAAATCCCCTCTCGAAATGCAAATAAAGCACGCTGCATCACACTACAGGCGTACCTCTGTTTACAAATTTAATGCGTTCTCCGGGACTTTTCGTATTGCGAAAAATTCGTAAACTGAATGCACTGAAAACCAATCAATCCGTTCTGGAGGTCAGAAAAAAGTTTAAAAAAAGTATTTTATTTGTTCAAAACTCTTTATAAAGTGCACTTTAACCACTTGAGCTCCTGAGGATTTACCCCACTTAATGACCAGGCCTTTTTTTGCTGTTTGGCGCTGCACTAATTCAAATGATAATTGCACGGTCATGCAATGCTGTACCCAAACGAAATTTACGTCCTTTTTTTCACACAAATAGAGCTTTATTTTGGTGGTATTTTATCACCTGTGCACTTTTTATTTTTTGCGCTATAAACAAAAAAACACGAAAATTTTGAAAAAAAACAATATTTTCTACTTTCAGCTATGAAAAAATATATCGTAAACTCAAAGTTGGTCATAAATTTAAGCCAAAATGTATTCTGCTACATGTTTTTGGTAAAAAAAATCCCAATAAATGTATATTGATTGCTTTGTGTGAAAGTTATAGCGTCTACAAACTATGGTATAGATAATTTGAAATTTACACAGCTTTTACTTTCTGACCGCCCATCACATCTCTTGAGGTGCTAAAATACCAGGATAGAACAAACACCCCCAAATGACCCCTTTTTGGAAAGTAGACACCCTAAGCTATCTGCTGAGAGACATATTGTGTCCATGGAAGATTTATTTCTTTTTCCACAAGTTTCTGGAAAATGACAAAAACTTTTTTTTCTTTTTTTTTTTTTTTACACAAAGTTGTCATTTAAATGATTTATTTCTTGCACAAGCCATGGGTATATGTGGAATTACACCCCAAAATACATTCTGCTACTTCTACCGAGTATGAGGATACCACACATGTGACACTTTTTGGGAGCCTAGCCACATACAGGAGCCTGAAATCCAATGACCACTTTGAAAGCCTGAAGGTGCGTAACTTCTTCATTTCACTTCCCCACTACCTATCACAGTTTCGGAGGCCCTGAAATGCCAGGATAGCACCAACCCCCCCCCCCCCCCCCCAAATGACCCCTTTTTGGAAAGTAGACACTCCAAGGAATTTAAAAAGAGGCATGGTAAGTATTTTGCAGATCTCATTTTTTCTCACAAGGTTTTGAAATATAAAAAAGAAAAGAAAAAATATGTTTTTGTTTTCTTCATTTTCCAAAAACTTGTGGCAATAAATGAGATCTGCAAAATACTTACCATGCTTCTTATCAAATTCCTTTGGGTGTCTACTTTCCAAAAATTGGTCATTTGGGGGGGGGGGGGGGTTTGGTGCTTTTCTGGCATTCCAGGGCCTCCGAAACTGTGATAGGTAGTCAGGAAGTGTAATGAGGAAATAAAGCCCTTTAAAAGCCTGAAGGTGCTTATTGGATTTTGGGGTCCTGTACTTGGCTAGACTGCCAAAATGTCTCTCACCTGTGGTACCCCCATACTTGGGAGAAGTAGCAGAATGTATTTTGGGGAGTAATTCCACATATACATATGGCTTGTGTGAGCAATAAATTATTTAAATGACAATTTTGAGTAATTTTTTTTTTAGTCATTTTCCAAAAACTTGTGGTAAAAAAATAAAAAAAGATGTTTTTTATGGGGAGTATACACATCTGCAAATTTTTGGTTAAAGTGATTTACGAGGGGCCGAATTTTGTGGAGCTGGTCAAATTCAGGGTCACCCCGAGGACGACTGAGTGTGTTGTCGTGGAAGTGCATAAAACGCATTATCGTCTCATATCTATGCCTGGCCATGGCAGCAGAGAACACGGACATGTGAACAAGTGGGTCTGCGGACCAGTACAACCGCAATTGATTTTTTTTATTAATGCCCATGTTGAGGGTTAGGCCCAAAGAAACTTTAAATTTGGAAACCGTAATGGGTTTCCATGCGAATGGTCTGGCAAGGTTTGAATTTGGGTTGGCGGCGATATATTGTCGTGCATATAAATTGCTTTGATCCACAATCAATGCATAAAGATCTTCTGTGAAAACAGCTCAAAAAAATCAAGGGGAGTATTTAAATTTGCTGTTTCCACCTGAATTCCGGGTTGGGCAGTGAATGGGGGAAGTAAGTGTGCTGCAGAATTTGTGGGCTGCCAATCGGGATTTGCAAGCACATCCGGAAGGATACTAGGGGATCGGAAGTCACCAGTGACACTAATACAGTGATCAGTAAAAATCTGTTCACTGTAATCAATGACACTGGTGACAGGGCAGTGAAGGGGTTAACTGGGGGGGGCGATCAAGGGGTTAAATGGGATTTCTGGTGCACTAGCGGTCAAACTGGCGCTATCTGGGAGGGGCGCTAACACTATCGGAAGTCACCAGTGACACTAATACAGTGATCAGTAAAAATCTGTTCACTGTAATCAATGACACTGGTGACAGGGCAGTGAAGGGGTTAACTGGGGGGGGATCAAGGGGTTAAATGGGATTACTGGTGTACTGGCGGGCAAACTGGCGCTATCTGGGAGGGGCGCTAACACTATTGGAAGTCGCCAGCGACACTGATACAGTGATCAGTAAAAATCTGTTCACTGATCAATGACACTGGTGACAGGGCAGTGAAGGGGTTAACTCGGGGGGGCGATCAAGGGGTTAGACGGGATTACTGGTGTATTAGCGGGCAATCTGGCGCTATCTGGGAGGGGCGCTAACACTATCGGAAGTCGCCAGCGACACTGATACAGTGATCAGTAAAAATCGGTTCACTGATCAGTGACACTGGTGACAGGGCAGTGAAGGGGTTAACTGGGGGGGGCGATCAGGGGGTTAAATGTGTCCTAGAGTGTTCTAACTATGGGTATGTGCTGTTTTACTCACAATTTGTATGTCTTCTTGTCTGTCTGGAACAGAATGTGTCCAGGCAGAGAAGAATGACATCATATCCTGTCCTGTGTAACTGTCAACACAGGACAGGATAGGACAGGGACCGATCATCCGATTTCAGCCAGACATCACTGGCTGAAATCAAATGATTGATCCCTCTGGGATCAAATGGTGTCGCCCGCGGGTTGGCGGGAGCGCCGCGCTCCCTGCCCGCAAAAACGTCGGGAGCGCGGACCCCTTTTTAAAACGTGCTTTTGCGCCCCACTGCCGCCCTGCACACGTATATGTGCAGTGGCAGGGCGGCAAGTGGTTAAAAGGTATAAATACTGTACAGGGACATGATAAAAAAAAATTGTAAATGCATTGAAAACCAATTAATCTGTTCATATTGGGAAAAAAATTTGCAAACTGAGGCATTATTTTCAATGGATTTTTATTCGTAAACCGAAAATTACATTAACTGTGGCGTTCGTAAACCGAGGTACGCCTGTATTTTATTTTCAGGCATTCCTAACTCATCTGAATATAAAAACCAGTGGTAAACACTCTGATCTTGTCAGGCATATAGTTTTATTCTTCTATGAAAGGAGGATTTGGTGACCTGACCTAAGCGTTTTTGGCTGTACTTCTCCTGTGGATCACAGGAGTACAGTTCGTTCTGCACTCCTGTGACCCATCTTCAGCTGGCAGCAGGCTGAAGTCCACTGTTGGCTGACGTCACTTGGGTGGGAAAAAATCCCGACTTTAAAGTCAGGATCCACCCGAGTCTGGAGCGGGACCTGGCTCAGCCTCTCAACAAAGCACTGAGAGCCTGAGCCAGCCGCTCCCTCCCCCTCCACAGCCCAGCGCTCCAGTGAGTGCGGGGGAGGGGGGGGTTGGGGTTGGCAGCGTTGCCTCTGAGCAGACGGTGGTTACTGATGGTCACCGCTCTCTGCTCAGAGGGGCAGAAAAAACTCACCGAAGGGTGGTCATGTGATTTCTGACTTCTCACCCTTCAAGCCGGCAGGGGACAGATGCGCCATCGGACCGATGCTGCATCCACCTAGGTAAGTATGATTTTTAAATTAAAATCATTCCTTTACTTTTCTTTTAATAGCAGCCACAAAAAGATCCTGTGATCCCTAAAGTGCACCTGTGCCCAGATCATGCACACCCAAGTATTTACATATTCTGGACAAGCAGCAAAAGTATATTCAAACATGCCCTTACATCTGTATCTACAAGCACTGTACAGAAATTCAATTTCAAATTTCACAACACAGGCATTGAAATCTTAGTTATTCCCCCACCCCCCCATGAAAGCAGATGCCAGCCCTCTAATGTAAACACACAGCACGTGTTTTTAACCACTTGCCCTCTAGAGCATTTACCCCCATTAATGACCAGGCCTCTTTTTGCTACTCGGCACTGCACTAATTCAACTGATAATTGCGCAGTCATGCAATGCTGTACCCAAACGAAATCTACGTCCTTTTTTTCACACAAATAGAGCTTTCTTTCGGTGGTATTTGATCACCTGTGCGCTTTTTATTTTTTGCGCTATAAACAAAAAAGACCGAATATTTTGAAGAAAAACAATACTTTTTACTTTCGGCTATACAAAATATATAGTAAACTCAAAGTTAGTTATAAATTTAGGCCAAAATGTATTCTGCTACATGTTTTTGGTAAAAAAAATACCAATAAGTGTATATTGATTGCTTTGTGTGAAAGTTATAGCGTCTACAAACTATGGTATAGATACTGGAATTTACACAGCTTTTCCTTTCTTACTGCCCATCACATTTCTTGAGGTGCTAAAATACCAGGACAGTACAAACACCCCCAAATGACCCCTTTTCGGAAAGTAGACACCCTACACTATCTGCTGAGAGGCATATTGAGTCCATGGAAGATTTATTTTTTTCCACAAGTTTCTGGAATATGACAAAAACTTTTTTTTTTTTTACACAAAGTTGTCATTTAAATTATATATTTCTCGCACAAGCCATGGGCATATGTGGAATTACACCCTAAAATACATTCTGCTACTTCTACTGAGTATGGGGATACCACATGGGTGAGACGTTTTTGGGAGCCTAGCCATATACAGAAGCCTGAAATCCAATGACCACTTTGAAAGCCTGCAGGTGCGTAACTTCCTCATTTCACTTCCTTACTACCTATCACAGTTTCGAAGGCCCTGAAATGCCAGGATAGCCCCAAACCCCTCCAAATTACCCCTTTTTGGAAAGTAGACACAAGGAATTTAAAAAGAGGCATGATGAGTATTTTGCAGATCTCATTTTTTCTCACAAGGTTTTGAAATATAAAAAAAGAAAAGAAAAAATATGTTTTTGTTTTCTTCATTTTCCAAAAACTTGTGGCAACAAACGAGATCTGCAAAATACTCACCATGCTTCTTATCAAATTTCTTGGGGTGTCTACTTTCTAAAAAGTGGTTATTTGGGGGGGGGGTTTGGATTTTGGGGTCCTGTACTTGGCTAGACTGCCAAAACGTCGCTCACATGTGGTACCCCCATATTTGGGAGAAGTAGCAGAATGTATTTTGTGGAGTAATTCCACATATACCCATGGCATGTGTGAACAATAAATCATTTAAGTGACAATTTTATGTAAAAAAAAAAAATGGTCATTTTCCAAAAACTTGTGGTAAAAAAATAAATTCTTCTATTGATTCAACATGCCTCTCAGCAAATAGTTTGGGGTGTCTTCTTTTCAAAAAGGGGTCGTTTTGGGCGGTGGGGGCATTAGAAGTTTATGCCACACATCACTCACTCTTCTAACCACCTGAAGACCAAGCCTTTTCTGCCACTGTTTGTTCACATGAAAAAATCAGTATTTTTTTGCTAGGAAATTAATTTAAACCCCACACATTATATAATTTTTAAAGCAAACACCCTAGTGAATTAAATGGTGGGTGCTGCAATTTTTTATGTTACATAGTACTCGTGCAGCGATTTTTCAAACGCAATTTAAAAAAAAAAATAAAATATTTTTACTTTTAATGCACAAAAACACAATATATTGGCCAATTATTTGGTAAAATATAAAAGATGATGGTATGCCGAGCAAATAGATACCAAACATGACATGCTTTAAAACTGCATGCCCCATGCAATGGCGACAAACTGCATACGTTTTTAATATCCATAGGCAACATTTTAAAAGCCTTTACAAGCTACCATTTTAGATGTACAGAGGAGGTCTAGTGTCAGAATTACTGCCCTTGATTTGACGTTCGTGGCGATACCTCACATGCATGGTGCAACTGCTGTTTCCATACTGGCACAGGGTCAAGGCTCACGAATGCAGGTGTGCGTGGGAGGGTGAGGGTACTTTTTTTTTTTTTAAGTTATTTTGATTTTTTAAATTATTTTTACACTGTCCCTTTTTTTTATCACTTTTAATGCTATCACAGGGAATGCAAATATCCCCTATAACTTCAGTGGGCATTGTCATATATTCTTTTTTCAGAAATCAGACTCTAGATATCTCCTCTGCCCTTACATTATCTAATGAAACCAAGATCGGTGTGATCAGATGGTTTCCCAATTTACAAATGGCGCTGTTTATATCCTGCAAAACTGAAGTGATGAAATGCTCGTAACTTCTGATTTCTTAGGCTATAGAGATGATTGGCACCATACTGGTCTCCAATCAGCTCTATGGTCAGCTGGCAGAAACACCGGCTGCATTCTCAGGTTCCCCCGATGGCACGGGACTGCCCGAGAAGGCCGTGGAAGGCAGTGGGGGAAGGGGGCATCGTCTTCTGCTGCTTGTAAAAGCAATCCTGCAGCTAATTAGCCACTAGGATTGCTTTTACATGAAAGCCGATCGCTGGCTGAAAAGAAATGATACCAGGATGATGCCTGCAGCTGTAGGTATCATCCTGGTATAACCATTTAAAGTCCAGTACCTCGGTGTACGAATTTAATTCGTTCTGCAGGACATTTCATATAGCGAAAAATTTGTAAACCAAAACACTGTTTCCCATAGGAATACATTGAAAACCAATTAATCCGTTCAGATGGTCAGAAAAACAGTAAACACTACTAAAATATTATTATGTTATTTTATTAACTCATGCGGTATTTTAGTAGTGACAACCATGTGTTAATGTTTCAGCTGTCAGCGGGGTTCCCCACTGACAGATGAATGTAAAAGAATTGCTGGTAATTAAATAAAAATTTTAATTGCAGGCAATTCACTCAGCTGTCAGGTGTCAGTTTTTAAACGTAATTACAGTTTTGGTTTTTTTCCCTTCACTATACAGTAGTTCAGAAATTCAGCTGTCACTTTCCCCCTCCAGCTGAAAGAGAGTTTCTTTTAGTTTATTTCCCCAAGTTCAAAGATACAATGTTTCCTTTCAGTTTCTTAAAATATACAAAGTATCCTTTAGCTCTCGGAAACTGACAGCTAATGTTGTGAGCTATACTGAAGAAGAAAAAAAAAAAGATGGCAATTGCATTTAAAAATCAGCACTGACATACACTTAGTATTGTGAAAACAATTTGTAAAAAATTTGCAAACGAGGCATTATTTTCAGTGGATTTTTATTCGTAAACCGAAAATTACGTTAACATAGGCATTTGTAAACCAAGGTATTACTGTATATGCTATGTTCTTTTTTTTTTTTTTTTTGTATGAAGCCTGTGGACTGAATAAAAAAAAAGAGAAGAAATCTCTGCCAGAAAAAGTATGTGATATGCCCACCATTAGAATATACCTGCATCCACCCACTTCTAATGGTGGGCACACATGAGGTCACACTTTGCCACATACGCCAGTTCCAAGATTGTACAAATGTCTAAATAGTGGCACGCTTGAATAAAAATTGTCCATGTATAAGTGGTACCCCATATGGAAAAAGGATGACGCCAAGTCCCAAACTATCATGCCACTGCTCCCCATTTAGTCTGGGCATCTGGGGGGCTCCACGTGACTATCTTTTCTCTCGTAAATCCGAAACTTATAAGTATAGCCTGTTGTCCTCTCACGGGTCTTATACACCTTGACCCCATATTTGGCACGCTTGCTGGGGAGAAATTGTTTGAATGCAAGGCGGCCAGAAAAATTAATGAGGGACTCATCAACGCAGATGTTTTGCTGGGGAGTATAAACATCTGCAAATTTTTGGTTAAGATGATTTGTGAGGGGCTGAATTTTGGGGAGCCGATCAAATTCAAGGTCACCCCGAGGACGACAGAGTGTAATGTAATTTAAATGCATAAATCACATTATACTCTCATATCTATGCCTGGCCATGGCAGCAGAGAAGACGGGCATATGATGAATCGGGTCTGCGGACCAATACAACCGCAGTTCATTTTTTTTAGTAATGCCAATGTTGAGGGTTAGGTCCAAAAAAAAAAAAAATTTAATTCAGAAACCGTAATGGGTTTCCATGTGAATGGTCTGGCAAGGTTTGAATTTGGGTTGGCGGCTCTACGGGCCTGTGTGTGAATTCTTGGTGGTTGCCGGACAATACTTGTGCTCACCACTGCGCCAGCTTGCACTACGCTTATGGGACTCGCCATGTTGCCAAATCATACTGCAGTGCTGGTACAGGATTTATATAGCGCCAACAGTTTGCTCAGTGCTTTACAATATAACGGGAAATAATACAGTTCAACACAAGAGGGTTAGGAGGGCCTGATCCTGGGAGCTTACAATCTAAGAGGTATGTGAAAGACCAGGATTTACTAGACCGCTGGTGCTCGCCAGTTCACCAAAAGGTAGTATGGCACTAGCACTGGCACTCTGCTGCATTTTAGAGTCATCAAAATTTACTGGAAAGTGCTAACAGAGATCAGGCCTGATTCTGCCAACAAAACGGTTTTGTGTACAATGTATCAAGTGACAGTGACCTACTGACATTGCACTTGCTGGGGAGAAGGGAGGGGGGGGGTAAGTGTAGGGGGTAAACACAGGTGTTGGCAGGTGCCGGGGCTAGTCCCACTAACGCTGCATTTTTGGGGATGCTATACTAATGTGAACGCTGGTATAGTACTGATCTGAATCAAGATATTGATCTGTTCAGACATACTAGCGATGAAGGTTTACTGTGTATGAGCGTCTTCCTGGCAATCAAGGGGTTAAATAAGATGACTGGTGTACTGACGGGCAATCTGACGCTATCTGGGAGGGGCCTGAAAACCAAGGAAGCGTGAATCACGTATAGATATGTGATTTTGCGCACCCATGTATTTCTGCTACAGGGCGGTCAGGAAGCGGTTACATAAGCGGTTTGTGTTACGGCGCTGCGTTACTTTAACTGACAATTGCGCAGTCATGCAACACTGCACCAAAATTAAATTTACATCTTTTTTTCCCCCATGAATTGAGCTTTCTTTCGGTGGTTCTCCAGGGCTCTTAGGTGGAGATGGGTTGTGCTGCAGACAATGTTTCCCAAGCTGGGGTTCTCTAAATCTCTCTGGTGCTAAACAAACACAGAAATGGATTGAAGATTCAAAAAACATTGGTCCCAGGAAGACTAAAGGAATAAATGTTGATTTTGATGTAAACTCTTTTGCAAGTTCTGCTGTTCCTACTCCTTTCCTCCCTACTCTGCCACTAATGCAAAGCTGTTTTATTTTGGAGGAGGAAGGGGAGTGGGTACTTGGTTTTAACAAGTACCCACTCACTTCTGCAGGCATTGTCTGGGTGAGCCCAGAGGAAATGTGTCCCCCCCCTCACCGCCTGCAGTCTCCTGGGACACTTCAAAGGTCCTAGGAAGCTGCCGGACCACTCACAGATCACAGTGCAGCTCATGCATGCATGGTGGGGAGCCAGCTGTGAAGCCACAAGGAGTCAAAGCAGGCTTAAAACAGTCAACATGGCAGCACTTGGGACCCAAAGACTGGCAAAGAACCGGCCTGGGTGAGGACAGTGCTGGATCCCTAGACCGGGAGATATCCGTTTTTAAAAATTGTCAGCTGCAGTATTTGTAGATGCTTTTTTCTTTTTATGACTGTAGATCCTCTTTGAGAAGTTTACAAACTATAAGCCTCATCTCTTTTGCATACATATCACATACAATACCATACCATACCGCTTTTCTGCACTTTGGAAGAACAGGTCTTGCTGTCTGTTCCCCATAAAGCAGTATGGAGATCGTCTGAGCTTGCTGCAATAAAACGGCCAATGGTTTCTCGCTTGTCTGGCTACCTTGACTTTCCACCACCTTAACAACAGTGGCTGTTGTATAAAGAATGATGGGTTCACCACGTCCATGGGAAAACCACGCTTTAGGCGAACAGGTCCTGCTGTCTATCCTCCGTAAAGAGGTACACCTTCTTACCCGTTTTACAGTCGAGCGTGCACACACAGACGGGACAGCAGTAAAGGGCTTTGTAGTATTTTGAGGGGGAGTTTACTAAAAAGGGAGAAGACAGAATCTGGAGCCACTGAGTATGGCAACCACTCAGCTCCTTGTGTCCATTTCAAACCTTCACTCAACAAGCTGAAGTGAGAAGCTGATTGCTTACGATGCACAACTACTCCGGATCCTGTCTGCACCCATTTTAAGTAAATTCCCCTCGAGGTAGCCCAAAGGAGGACTGTCTACAAGCTCTCTTTAGCCCATTGCACAGTAAGTCCATGAACTGTACAAGCTATATAACCACGGTAACCTACGGAAAAAATCTATATCTGCTCATATAGGAAAAGAATTGTAACATACCTGGTGGTGGAGCCTGATGTGGAGAGAGGGCGTCCTCTTTCCACTCCTGTTTGGGACCCCTGATAAGGTAGACAGGAAGTAACGAGCTGGGAGAGGCATGAGTGCCTGACGGGTCTGCGGTGACAGCTGGCAGGTGGAGACCCAGAATACCAGGATGCGGGTAGCAGGATGCAGGTGAGCAGGTGCAGCAGAGACGTGTAGCTGAGATGTGGATGACCGTGTCAGCTGGTAGCCAAGGATAGTCACAGGCAGAGTAGAATAGTCAGGCAGGCCGGGGCAGGGTCAATCGGACGGATCAGGTACAGAGGAACAAGAAAGCAGATAGTCAAGGGAGAGCCGGGTCAGTGCAGGTGGAGTTCAATTGTTTGTCAGGAATCAAGCAAGGAGGTCACAGGAGTCAAGATACAGGAAACAGGAAGTAGTAGATCAGAAGGCACCATTCTGTTTGCAGCAGGGGTTTAAATAGCCCGCCTGTGCTCGTCAGTACATGCACGTGTGCGCAGCTGTAACAATCTTCTTCCCTGACAAGAATTGTGTTTGTGACTTTTCATCTTAAGAACATTCCTTTCATTTACTAATTGGTCAATTTGATGTTTGTTTTGAAATGCAGTGAGTCATGAAACTCATTTCTAACAGTGTATGCAGTTTTCAATCAAGAAAGTCTATTCATGTGACAATCCAATGGTAAAAGAAAAGGGTAACTTGAAGTACTTTCAGACAACCTTCAGCCAGAGGTCCCCTTTAGGTGGGATGGAATATCTAAGGGGGACCTCTGGCTGACTTCTAACCACCCCAGACTCCAGAGGAGGGATATCCAGACCAGGCTGTATTTCATCCCACCCTAAAGGGGACCTCTGGCTGACAACAACATATTTATACACTGCGCATTTAAAATGCGCATCTGGTGAGTGTGCATTTTTACCATACTCTACATGTCTCCGGAATATCTGTTTATATGCCACTGGGATAACAAGATTTATTAGTTCATATCCAAATCACTTACACTTATTGGGACTGTTTTTATTTATTATATATCTGGACATTATTAATTAATATTTATTCATTGATTTGCATATCAATTATTTCCTAAGGTGGTTATTTACTAAGCACTTTATCTGGATATTAAGCATTTTGTTTTGTTATTACTAAGCACTTTATTTGGATAATATCCAGTTACTTATCCAGTCTTATTATTAGCGCTGCACTTTCTACAATTGTACTAAATCACATATATATATATATATATATATATATATACGTGACTGCACAGCCCTGCCGCCCTGTAGCATTACTGCTGCTATAAGTCGGCTGGAAAGTGGTTCAATTTAATTTATTTATTTATTTTGTTTTTACACTTTACCTTTATATTTTTTTTTTATCACCTATATTGCTATCACAAAGGATGAACAACAGCCCTTGTAATAGCATGGACCATGACAGGTCCTCTTTATGGAGACATCTGGGGTCTCTGAGACCCCAGATCTCTCCTCTGGCCTCCAAAGCAGCAGACAAAAAACTGAGATTGGTTTGATCTGCTGCTACACAAGCTAGGAATGGCTTGCAAACAAAAAAACTGAAATCTTGTTCGTCCCACTGTGTGACGTCAGAAACCAGCCGGTTTCTGACATCATACAGTGGGAGGAGTAAGATCAGTTCCTCTGTGTTCAGGGAAGCCGATGCTGCCAGTGGCATCCTTAAGGGGCCCCCTGATTGGTCAGAAGAGCCAGGTAAAGGCGGCATCTGCGGCGGCGGGAGTGGGACCAGCTTCCGTCACCGGTAACTGTAATCCAGCAGCTTCTTAGGATTGCTTTTACAGGGAAGGGGATTGCTGGCAGAAGAAAATGATATCGCCATCATTTTTGTAGCTGCAGCAATGAAAGAGATATCACTCTTCCAATACAGTGACGTACCAGTACCAAGGAGCAAGGACGATAATAAGACACCCCTGCCTCATTCCCCATGCAGAGGAAATGGGGTCCTACAATACATTATCAATTTTATACGTATATTGGTGGTATACAGTAACCATATCCATTTTATGAAACATGGGCCAAACTGAAATGCAGAGAGCACCTGCCAAAAATAATGCCACTCAATGCTGTGAAACTCTTCGGCAGTGTCAAGGGATAGAATTGCTTGCGTCCCCTTATTATCAGCGGGAATCCGCAGATTCAAAAACACTTGTCTGATATTTCGGCTTGTCCATCTATTAAGCTGGCCATACAAATATACAATTTTTGTATGAAAATTTTTACCTTCAGAACATTCGTTCGATTTCCTAATCGTTAGTGGGTTGAACGCTTTATGTGGTTTTCATTAAAAAATTATATTTATTTTAAAATTTCATGTTAAAAGCAAGTGAATTTTTCAAACTTAATTTGTCCATGCATTGAATGTGCAAAAAAATGTGCATACATGTACTCTCGTTTGTCCAGTCAAACAATTTACTAAAATGTATTTATTATTTACAACCGCCCCCCCCACCCCAATATTAGGACAGATCACCCTGTACCCCTAACAGGCACAGGGTGATTTACACATAAGAGGGATATGGGGAGCTGAGACAGGGGTCTCCCCACCTCTCCTAAGTGATCTGGGTTCCATGGCCCCCCCCCCCACCCTAAGTGACTCCCGTCACAAACTCCAAAACACATGATATATTTTTCTAAAGCAGATGCCCTAGAGCAGAGGTGTCAAACTGGCAGCCCTCCAGCTGTTGCCAAACCACAAGTCCCATGAGGCATTGCAATACTGACGGTTATAAGCATGACTCCAAAAGGTAGAGGCATGATGGGACTTGGAAGTTTGGCAACAGCTGGAGGGCCGCCAGTTTGACACCCCTGCTCTAGAAAATAAATTGATGGTTGTTGCAATTTTTTATGTCACACGGTATTTGCGCAGCAGTTTTCAAATCCAATTTTTTGGGGGAAAAAAAATATATTTTTGTTAATTTTAATGCAAAAACAATACATAACCCAATTTTTTGGGGCAAAATCTAAAAGATGATGTTACGCCAAGCAAATAGATACCAAACATGTCACGCTTTAAAATTTTGCATGCCTGTGCGACAAAGATGAAAAGTTGTCCATAGGCTAGAATTAGTGCCTGACGTTCGCAGTGATACCTCACGTGTGGGATGATCACTGCCTGAGTGCGTGACTGATGAGTGCATTTGCCTTTGCGCACAAGCACAAGGGAATGAGAGCACTTGAATGTTTTTTTTTTTATTAATTTTTATATTTACACTGTCAGTCACTTTAATTTCCTTTTAGCAATTTTATTGCTGTCACAAGAAATGTAAATATCCTTTGTGACAACAAAAGGCATGTGACAGGTACACTTTATGGAGGGTTCTGAGGTCAATAAGACCCCAAATCCCTCTTCTGCCCTTAAAAGTATTTGATCACATGCTTTTCATTTTTAAAAATGGTGCCGTTTACATCCAGATAAATAGGAAGTGATGTAAGGTCATCGTTTCCAGTTCACTAAATCACAGAGCCGAACGGAGCGGTTCCCCTCCTTGTTCGGCTCTGTGATCAGCCGGCAGAAGCGCGGACTGGTTGATCGGGTGTCTCGGTGGGGGTGTCCCCTCCAGCTGCTTGTTTTTAGACCGTCGGCTCTAAAAAATGGTACCGGGATGATGCCTGCATGAAGCTACATTTATCATCCCAATACAACCACTTAACACCAAATGGCATACATGTACGTGATTTGACATCAAGCGGTTAAAGGCAAGTATACCTGGAGGGAGCCCCTTCCTCCCAATAGAAGCCAGGCAGGAGCACAATGGCACCTGAAGGCCTACAATGTGTCTCCACAGTAAATCCAGTGAACCAGCTATAAAAAAAAAATGACAACAATCCCAATTTATAACTAGCTATTGAAGATGCACATGGAGGGCATGGCACAGTTGAAACAGAAAATTTCCCAGCACACTTACCAGCTAGCTTGAAAAAGAAAAATTACTCAACCTAATAATTTACATTAAAAACAGAGATTTTAGTTGCAGACATTTGCAAATGTATGTGGAAGCCGCACTGCCTCACCAAGGCTCCTCTGTAAAGTGCGGTCCAACTCATAAATGTGAGAGTCTTCCTGTTGGAGCATTCACAACAGAAATAAAAATGGAACCAAAAGGAGCGATATACTCATGTTTCCGCCAACAATCCTGTCCTGCATCTTCTCCATCTCTATTGGCTGGCACGAGATGACATCACTTCTGTGCATGCACAGGAGCTAGTCATTCTGACACACAGAGACTGGCCCGGAGCCATAGGCTGAGCTGTGCATGTGCAGATCAGGTTACAGAGCTGGAGAGGACATCGAGCAGGCAGGTAGGGGCATTTAACTGCTTGCCATCCAGCCACTGTGGAAAAACAGCCACAAGGTGGCACCGCTGGGCAAAATCACGTTTAAAACGTGATATTGCAAAACAAGTAGGGGGTGCGCACGAGGCACGCAACCGCCCTACCCGTGCTGCAATAAAACGGCCAGCGGTTTGTCGCTTGTCTGACCAACTTTGACCACCCACCTCTCTCTAACAACAGTGGCTGTTGTGTAAAGAACCAGGTTGACCACGCCCATGGGAAAACCACACTTTAGGCGAACAGGTCCTGCTGTCTATCCTCCGTAAAGGGGTACACCTTCTTCCCCGTTTTACAGTCGAGCGTGCACACGCAGACGGGACAGCAGTAAAGAGCTTTGTAGTATTTTGAGGGGGCGTTTACTAAAAAGGGAGAAGACAGAATCTGGAGCCACTGAGTATGGCAACCACTCAGCTCCTTGTGTCCATTTCAAACCTTCACTCAACAAGCTGAAGTGAGAAGCTGATTGTTTACGATGCACAACTACTCCGGATCCTGTCTGCACCCATTTTAAGTAAATTCCCCTCGAGGTAGCCCAAAGGAGGACTGTCTAAAAGCTCTCTTTAGCCCATTGCACAGTAAGTCCATGAACTTTTTTTCTGATGACATGTACTCTTTAATGAAACATGTGATCTCTCCCCTGTGCTCCACTTAATGGAATCCAGTGCAGATCGCATTGCATTAGTCTTTCCCGGCCATACTGGTATACTTGTCAGATATACAGACGCCCCCATCCAAAGACCTGGCAGTGAAAGGGTTAAAAGGTGTCCAGTATGTCCCCCACACCAAATCCATTGAACAAGCTATACAGGAATTTGAAGCACCTCAATTAATAACTAGCTTTTGAAGTAAGGTGCACATGGGAGGGCATTGCACAGTACAAACAAACTGAAATTTCCCAGCATGCTTACCAGCTAGCCTTAAACAAAACACAATCGGACCCTAAAAATATACATTACAAAACAGAGGTTTTAGTTGTACACGTATGTGGAAGCTGCACTGCCTCCCAGCATCTTCTCCTGTGTCAGGCTATCTTCGTTGGTCAGCTTGGGATGAGTGACCAGTGGCGTAACGCGTAGGGGTGGGACTGTGAACGTCACTCGGAGGGAGTCAGTCCGTCGGCCGGACCACGAGCGCACAGCTCCGTCAGTCAGCGGCAGTCTGAGATTACATTTGTACTACCACTATCCGAATACATGTGAGTGTCACATCTGAAAGCAAATAAAAGGCAAGCTTTTTTAAAAACGATAAAGCACCATGTCAGGATCTTTTTTATATATGGAGAACCGCATGGAGACAGGAAGATAGAGGAGTGGCACCCTAGGAGAGGAGATTTATTCCATAATATATGTCGCATTCCATGGATTTCTTGTAACAGGAGTTCGTAACAAGCAGGTTCCAAAGGAGGTGAACCGCAAGCTTTAATAGCCTAATTGCAGGCTACCTATGAGGTGAGCGCACATCTTCACTTGAGGGAGGAGTCACAAGCAGTCACCGATTTTATGCCATTTGAAGATTTTTTCAGCACAAAGTCACTTTTTGGGACATTTATTATATATTATATATAATTATACATTATATATTTATATTATTTACATTTTTTTATTTGTTTATTTATTTATCATTGCCCCATGTACACTGGTTATTTGAGTTGATTCAAAAGA
This sequence comes from Staurois parvus, assembly GCF_062004578.1. Classification (NCBI taxonomy): domain Eukaryota; kingdom Metazoa; phylum Chordata; class Amphibia; order Anura; family Ranidae; genus Staurois; species Staurois parvus. The sequence goes on from NW_028320133.1 coordinate 24,657, forward strand.
TTCACAAGTATAAGTATCTATGTTTATTAATACACATTTTTTAATATATATTGATTGAAGGATTGAGAGCGCAACACTATATATATTTTTATTTCAGCTTGGGATGAGGCTAGTCATTCTAGCATACAGAGACAGGCCCAGTGCTGTAAGCTGAGTTGAGTATGTGCAGCTCAGGTGACAGGACAGCGAGCAGGCAGGGAGGGGCATTGCATAAGAATGTGCAGGGGGGTGGGGCGATGGTAAACACATCAGGATTACCAGCCCCTTCCTTTCTTGAATGAAGACAGTGAGCAATCGCTGCTGTGTTTATTCATCACTGAAGCATAGTTTTTACTTTTCTATGCTTCTGTTTATAAATAAATAGAAAGCAGAAGCTTCCTAATTATCTGCGGTGCACCTGAGGCTGCAGAGAAAAAAAAATAAAGACTCCATCCTCAGTCCCTTTTTCTGCGTCTCAATAAAGATTTTGGTGGTCTATTTGCACCCCTGATATTTATTATTATTTATTTCAGGTACTTATATAGTGCCATCAATTTACACAGCGCTTTACATATATATTGTACATTCACATCAGTCCCTAACCCTCAAGGGGCGTACAATCTAAGGTCCCTAACTCACATTCATACATACACATACATACTAGGGACACTTTAGACAGGAGCCAATTAACCGAGCAGCATGTCTTTGGAGTGTGGGAGGAAACCCACGCAGGCACAGGGAGAACATGCAAACTCCAGGCAGGAGGTGCCGTGGCTGGGATTCGAACCAACGACCCTAATACTGCCAGGCGGAAGTGCAAACCATTTAGCCACTGTGCTGCCCACTGATATCTCACCAAAGATCCCCCACCAGGGCTGTAATAATAACATTGCAACACAAAAAAAAAAATTCCTTATTCACAGGGGGCATCCCACAGCAAATACCCAGGAGAAGCTGTTTTAACCTGCTTGGGGATGCACAGATGTTCAATGCAGGCAGTCCGACTGATGTCCCAATGGACATCCATGAGGGATCCATAATAGATAAAAAAAAAAAATAATAAATCAAATAACAATAATAGATAATACATAAAATATTGACTGTATCAATAAACATTATAGGTAAAATACAAAAAAAAAATCTAAAAATAGATAAAACAATAAAAGACAATAATAAACAATATGAATAATAAAATATTAAGAACATATGTAATCAATAAACTAAGACAGTAATAAATAACAGATATAATAGTAATAAAATAGTAATCAATACTATATTAATAGATATCAATAATAATAAAATGATAAATAAAAGTCAATAATAACACCAGATATAATCAATAATATTAGATAATAAATAAAATAATAGCAATAAAAAAAAAAAACTACACTCCCTCGGCCTCAGAGATTCTGCTCTCTCCTGGCTCTCATCCTACCTGTCACAATGCTCTTTCAGCGTTACCTATAATGCTACCACCTCCCTCTCACTCCCCCTCTCTGTTGGGGTCCCTCAAGGCTCTGTCCTCGGGCCCCTTCTCTTCTCCATCTACACCTCCTCCCTTGGCCAACTCATACACTCTCACGGCTTCAACTACCACCTCTATGCCGACGACACACAAATCTATCTCTCAACCCCCCACCTCACCCCCTCGGTCTCCGCCCGAATCACACACCTGTTGAGCGACATATCAGACTGGATGTCGCTCCACTTCCTTAAACTGAACCTCTCCAAAACCGAGTTTCTTGTCTTCCCCCCAGCCCGGACACCCCCCCCCCATTGACTTCTCTATCACATCGAACAATGCTACCATCAAACCCGCCCCGCAGGCCAGAGTACTTGGTGTCATTTTGGACTCCAACCTATCCTTCCAGCCCCAAGTCCACTCTTTAACAAACTCGTGCAGACTCCACCTCCGCAACATCGCCAAAATCCGCACGTTCCTAACTCCAGAAACCACTAAACAGCTCATCCACTCCCTCATCATATCACGACTCGACTACTGCAACTCCCTCCTCACTGGCCTGCCTCGCCGCTGGCTATCCCCGCTTCAGTCCATCCTGAATACGGCTGCCAGACTCATTCACCTTTCCAACCGCTCCGTTTCCGCCACCCCCCTCTGCCAATCCCTCCACTGGCTTCCGATTGCGCAATGGATCAAATTCAAAATCCTAACGCTGACGTACAAAGCTGTCCACCATACTGCCCCGAACTACATCACTGACCTAATATCCAAGTACCGCCCAACACGCACACTCCGCTCCTCACAAGACCTCCTTCTCTCTAGTTCCCTGGTCTGCTCCTCCCATGCCCACCTCCAGGACTTCTCCAGGGTGTCACCCATCCTCTTGAACTCCCTGCCCCAACCCATCAGATTATCACCTACTCTCCTCTCCTTTAGGCGCACCCTGAAAACCCATCTCTTCAGGGAAGCCTACACCACCCCCTGCTAACTTGCCGACCTCCTCCACTCTTCCTACCACTCCATCCCCCACAGCTATCTCCTCCTGTGCCACCATCCCCTCCCTCCTAGATTGTAAGCTCGAAAGAGCAGGGCCCTCAATCCCCTCATGTTTTGTACTGTATTGGTATTGTTCTGTCACATGTTCTGTCCCCCTCTGTAATGTACAGCACTGAGCGAACTATTGGCGCTTTATAAATACTGTATAATAATAATAATAATAATAAAGGGTGGGCCAACTCAGTACTGAACCCTACGGACTAAGATTGGGATGCCAGTGTGCGTGTAAAGGCAGGTGTCCCAATACTTTTGGTAATATACTGTATATAGCCTGCTTTTCTACCTGTTTTATAGCAGGAGCCTAGGAGGAAGCCTCCATGATGTCCCCTGCATTCTTTAGCGCCCAGCACCCTTTGGCCCATGCTGTCGGCGTCCAGCAATAAGCATCAGCCCTGCCCTTTCTCTTGCGCCTCTGAGGCCGAAACCAGAAGCCTCTGGTGCAGAGAGAACATCACATCCCCCAGAATCATGACACCCAGCATCTTCCAGGCTAGCTGCGTCACATCCGGCCTCCAGGAAGGCACTCCCTCAGCACTGCCTGACCTAAACGCGCCAAGGATGGATGCCATTCTAACCAGCTCCTTCACTGGCACTGGAAAGAGGTAGAAGCGGGTACATTCCTACACCGATGCAGAGGGGACTTGAGGCCAAAAAGTAAAGAACTGCAGGTGAGGGCACATTTCCTGGGCAGCCCTTGAGACATGGCTTGCTGCTTAAAAAGCAGTTCTTCTAGTCAACATGCTTTTTCCAGACAGAGTAAACACAAAATGGCCATGTTCCTGTAGGACCATCTTAAGAAGCTTGAAGCAATGTGTTTCCTATCCTGGTTGAAGGAGCTCAATCGTTCAAGGTCTGTCCTGGAAGACAACCAGGGGGGAAAAATTATATACATTTCATTTGTGTACAGTGTTGCATGACCAAGCAATTGCTAGTTAAAGCTGCAGTGCTGAAAAGCAAAAAAGTTCCATGATCATGAAGGGGTTAAAACCTTCTGGAGATCAAGTGGTTAAAGTCTAATTTGGCCAGGTTTTGAGCCTCTCTGTTGGTCTGTTATTATAAAGACTTCAGGTTGATTTGTATTTTTATATAAAAGTTTTTTTTCCCAATGATATCCCTAGTTCCCATTCACATGGAATCTGTATACAGCATTGTTCAATTAAAAAAAATGCAGTTCCAAAGCCACCCATTTACAAATACCACAAATGCATACCAGTTCATAAGGAAAAAACTATTACTGCAAACTTGAGAAAGTACTTTAATAGTTTTCATTTTACATTTTAGATCTAAAAAGGAACACATGCAGCAAGTGAATATTAAGAATTCTGCTGGAACCAACTGTTTAAATTATATGTACAGAGAGGATTACTATCAAAACTAGTAACCTTCAGTGAGGCTATTTACAGAATTTACAAAAAAAAAAAAAGAAAAAAAAAAAGGACAAAGTGTATCAGTACAACAAAGGCAACATGAAAATTAGCATACTGTGGTATTCTGAGACTTGTATCGAATAAAGCTTTCAGAAGCAAAAAGCTACCAAAAATACTCTTTCCAGTCCACAAGAAAACATGTCACCAAAGTAAATTTACAATATTAGGTACATAAGCAGAATACCAAGGTGAACATTTAGAAATAGCATTGTACACTACAATTTCATAAAACTGAAGGGAAGAAACAAATTAACATACTGCCCACAAGTTTCACCTTTGAACCTTGAAAACTTCAGGTGACATCTGGCTGGTTGCTTTGGGCATGCAAATTAATATCTTTTCTTTCACGTCCAGATAATCCTCTCCCAAAGGGTGACCAATCACAGAGCTACCAGGGATATAGAAATATCAGCATTCTGTCCTGGAACTGCTCTATATAATAAAGACTTGTTTTAAATAACACTTTCATTCTTTGTCTTAAACCTACAATAATAAATCAATATGTTATAACATCTAGTTGAAGCCGTGTATAGAGTGGTACAACTCAAAGAGGAACAAAACATGATGGATCTCTTACAAATGTAGGCAGTCTTTGTATTAAAAATGCTTCATCAGAAGGAAGTAAAAGCGTCCTGATAAATGGCAATTTCACAGGACACGTGGAGCTGAACTAAACAGAGCTGTCGTGAGGTGGTGAACTCCATCGTGACTGCAGATGCCGAAGAATGCTGTTCGATATCGTCCCAAGTTTTTCCTGCATTTCAAAAAGCTGGCTTCCAGAATATTTTCCAAGCTCCTCTGTAGTCACCAACAAAGAAAGTGTACTAATCTGTGCATCAAGGTCTAGGGTGGCTGCAGATTCCACAGGTGCTGTGGCAGATGCTTCAGGCAGGTCTGTAAAGCAAGCAAGGATTAGTTATGGTGAAGTAACTGAAAAAAAAAAAACTCATGAAATACGCCAATACTCTAGGGGTCACCATACATGTTACAATCTGACTGCAATACATCAAAACATAATAGGAGAACCTTCCTAAACTTTCCAGTCAGTTTGTATTCAATCAAGCCCTTGCATTACATAATTGGTAGATCCAAAAGAAGACTACAATAAGATATTGGCAGAAAGTCAGTGCAAAAAATGCCCATCAGTAGTTTGATTTGCAGAGACACCCAATGTGGTTGTTCAAAGGATAGGCAGGAGTCGTCTGCTTTAGTAGAACATCCAATTACTTTATTTCACCAAATACATTTTTTTATTATTATTATGAACTACCGCATCGGACACCTCAGCCAATCGAACTACCGAGAGCCTTTTATGTGCTGGCTCTTCCTATCAATGCGTTCACCCACCTGAGAACCCCCACAGAACGGGAATGTCCGAGGCATAGACCGTGTCCACACTGTGCACTAGGAATGCTGCATGTCCCCCACCCCCCTTGCTGGGTGACCAGTCAACAGCTGCAAGTCCATTTTGACCTTTTTCTTTTTATTGTGGAACCGTTTACCCTTGTTTCTGAATTTAGTACACGATAAGGGCTCTCCCACCTCCTTCTCTTTTTCAGTGGAAACGAAAGACCCCTGGTCAGCTCCTCAGGATATTTCAGTCTACAATGTTCCACCAAACCCCAGACCCTACAATAAGATTGTAATGTGTGTGGAAAGCTTTACAACTATCGGTGGTCACCTTTTTAGAGTCTCAATTGTAATATAGAGTAGTATCAATGGTACTTGCACAGCACTGCCATACAGTACATGCCTAAACTGGAAAATACAGGAATGGAAAGAGCTTGGGAGGAATGGTGGAACTAAAATCGCAGCAATCTGCTGCAATGTTGCAGGCTCAGAATTCATGGAATTACGCAGCCTGGATCAGACAGAATTAAACTGAGAACAGAATAGATAAAATGGCCTATAACCTGGACTGCTTTTTTTAAATTTTAATTGAGACAATCTTTAAATTAAATTTTAAAAAGCAAGAAAAATTAGCAGATTAATAATTTAAAGCCCCATAGCTTTAAGTACAGCTCACGGGTCTTAAAAAGCAGCTTAATCATTAAGCGTAGGTTCCACAACTTCGCAGTTCTGCGTGTCACGTTTGCAAGGGCACAGCTGCGTTTCCTGCAATCTTTTTTAAAAACATGGACGCACAGAAATCACATGGTGCTTTGACACCACTTTCCTTAAAGCAACACACTTTTTGTGCGGCTGCGGGAACGTGTGCGATTTACACACACAGTCCTATGGAAATCTATGGAAAGAACTAAAGATCAGAGTTCACAGAAGAGGCCCACAGAACCTTCAAGATTAGAAGACCGTTTGTGTGGAAGAATGGGCCAAAAATCACACGTGAGCAATGCAATGCGACTAGTTTCTCCATATAGGAGGCATCTTGAAGCTGTCATTACCAACAAGGATTTTGGATGAAGTATTTATTTTTTTTTGTATGCACGGATTATTACTGACATGTGGTGAAAACGCAGTTATTTACCTGTTAACTGTATTTCCAGGAATCTTCTAGGACAGCTTCACTTGAGAGATAGGGCTCCTCCCAGGAAACACCCGCTCCACCTTTTCCCCTTTATAAGTATCCGCTCTCCCAGTGGGCCCTCAGTATAAGAATATGACCGAAGGCCTAGGAGAAAGCATAAAATAAAAAACGGTAATAGAGACAACCCATCACAGGTTCATAACATACCTAGACATCAGTACATAATCACACAGCAATCGGGAGGGAGTTATGCTGTCCTAGAAGATTCCTGGAAATACAGTTAACAGGTAAATAACTGCGTTTTCCCGTGTCATCTTCTAGGACAGCTTCACTTGAGAGGAGTTGAATAGAAATACATACATTAGGGTGGGCCCCTTGCTTGTAGGACCTTCCTGCCGAACGCCTGGTCATTGCTGCCAATCAGATCCAATCTGTAGTGCTTAGCAAAGGTGGCGAAACTGGACCACGTTGCGGCTCTGCAGATCTGTCCGGGGGAGGCCCGCTCTTCAGGACCGTGCCCAGGTCCCATGTGGGGTACTTCGATGTGGACGGGGCTCGGCGCCTGGAGATAGCCCTCAGGAACCTGATTATCAACGGGTCTGCCGCCAACCTCAACTCCAGAAAGCTTGACAAAGCCGCTACCTGCACTTTAAGGGTATTAGCGGCCAGGTTCTTATCCGCCCCGGCTTGGAGGAATTCAAGCATTGTATGCAAGATGGGAGCCCGGGTTCCTCGTTCCTGTCCTTCCAGGCGGAAAATTTCTTCCAGACTTTATCATATATGGCGTTTGTTGATTTCTTCCTTCCGTCCAAGATGGTGGCGACCACTCTTTCAGACAGTCCCTTCTCCACTAGCCTGTCCCGTTCAGAAGCCACGCTGCTAGGGACAGCCTTTCTGGGTGAGGATGTAGCACTCCCCCTTGGGCAAGTAAATCGTGTGAAGGTGTATCATCCATGGGTCTGTTAAGCTTAGTTCCCTCAGCCGGGAGAACCATGATCTTTTGGGCCAAAATGGTGCAATCAGGATGACCGTGGCTTGAGAAGACTGGATCTTCTGTACCACCTTTGGTAATAATCTGAACGGAGGAAAGGCATAGAGGAGGTTTCCTTCCCAATGCTGGGCTAGCGCGTCTATCCCTGCACTCCTGGGGTTCTTCTGCAGGCAGAAGTATCTCTCCAGCTTCACATTTTGGCTGTTGACGAAGAGATCCGTAGAGGGGGTGCCCCATCTGGCGCATATTTGATTGAATGCTGGACAACTGAGGCACCATTCTGTCTGGGTGACCTCTTTCCAACTCAACTGGTCCGCCAACTGGTTCAGATTCCCTTTTAGATGCACCGCAGTGATGGACTCTAGGTTCCTCTCTGCACAGGTCAGGAGGGTTCCTGCCAATTCCATCAGCCTCGGGGACCTCGTGCCCCCCTGCCTGTTCAAGTATGCTACTGCCGTTGTGTTGTTGGATAGAATCTGGACTTCTCTCCCCTCTATCCTCTCCTGAAAAGCCGTAAGAGCTTTGAAGATTGCCGACAGCTCCTTGTAGTTCGATGATTTCCTTGAATTTTCTGCATCCCATCTGCCCTGGGCTAGGCAGTCTCCCATATGAGCAACCCACCTGGTCATGCTTGCATCCGTGGTGATCCTCACTGGGCTGGCTTGCTTCCATTTCCTTCCCGCCTCCAAGGTGTGGATGTTCCCCCACCACCTTAGTGATTCCCTCACCTTGTGAGTGAGGCAGATCCTGGAATTCAGACCTGCTTGGCTGCCATCTCAGTGGGAGAGGGTGTGATTCTGTAGTACCCTGGAGTGGAGCTGTGCCCATTGCACCCCTGGCATTGCGGCTGTCATGCTCCCGACTAGCTTCATTGTGGTCCTTACTGTGCAGGTCGACATCCTCCGGAAGGCTCTCGTGTCTTGCTGCAGTTTGAGAGCTTTTTCCGTTGTCAGGTATGAGCAAGCATTTGCGGAGTCAAGGATGTACCCCAAGTACGTGATCCTCCTGGAGGGTACTAGCTGTGATTTTTCCTCGTTCATCAACCACCCCAAGCTCTCTAGAAAAGATATCGTGCGTTCGACGTGGGACCTCAGGCCTCTTTCTGTATCTGAAAATAGAAGCAGGTCGTCCAAGTAGGGGATGATATTTATTCCTTCCAGCCTCAAGACTCTTAGGGGTTCCGCCAGGATCTTGGTAAATATCCTTGGAGCTGATGACAGGCCAAAGGGGAGTGCATTGAACTGAAACAGAATCGTTCTTTTTGCGCCTTCCAGCGCAAACCTCAGGAACTTCCTCGATTCCTCCCTTATCGGGACGTGCAGATATGCATCTTTCAAATCTATTGAGGCCATGAATGCTCCTGGCGACAAGAGTTCTTTTACCGTGTATAAGGTCTCCATGCAGAACTTCTTGGGTCTCACGAACTTGTTTACCTTCTTCAGATTTAGTATCATCCTGTAGGTACCGGACGACTTCTTCCTTAGGAAGAAATGGGAGAAGAACCCACTTCCCTTCTCTTCCTCCTCCAGCTGGCAAATCACATTCTGCCTGAGCATCCCTTCCAGGAGGTCCACCAATGCATCTGCCTTCTCCCTGTCCCTTGGCAGGGGTGTTGCGAAGAATCTTTGAGGGGGGGGCCTTAAAAACTCTATTTTGTAACCTCTGCGAACGGCCTCTAGAATGTAAGTGTTCTGGGTGATCTTCAGCCATTGTGTGTGGAAGTGCCCCAGCCTTCCTCCCACCTGGCTTCTCCAGTCACTTGGGCTGGGTCTTGGGTCTATTCTGGTTGGGGTTGAAGAGGAAACCTCCCCTTCCCCTTGACTCGTTCCTGCCCCTCCTTGCGCCCCAGCCTGTGCGCTGGCTTTGAAATCATCGTGTACTGCCTGTTGAGGAGAAACCCCTTTCGTCCTACTTGCCTGCTGGGGACTGGAAAGCTCTTCTTTTTTTTATCGGCCGACCTTTCCAGGACCGAAGTTAGTTCCGGCCCGAAGAGGAGTTTTCCCTCGAAGGGCAGACCGCAGAGTTTGGACTTAGAGGCAAGGTCCCCCTGCAAAGACTTTAGCTAGATAGCTCTTCTCGCGGAATTTATGAGCGCCGTTGATCTAGCTAAGAATCTGATAGTTTCTGCTGATGCGTCTGCAATAAAAGCCACCGCTTTTTCCAGTACAGGCAGCGACTTCAGGATTTCCTCCGCCGGGGTGCCTTGTTCCAGGTGCGAGCGGAGCTGCCCCAACCATACATCCAAAGTTCTGGAGACACACGTCGTCGCAACTGCTGGCTTGAAATTCACCGCGGATGCTTCCCATGCTCTCCTCAGGAATGTATCCGCTTTCCAGTCCATCCATTGGGTCATTCAGGGACCCGCTGTCCTCGAAGGACAGGTCCATCGCTTTCAAGATTCTAGAAAGGGGGGCATCTGGCTTCGGGCAGATTTCCCACACGGAAGCGTCTTCTTCCTTGAACGGGAATCGCCTCTTAAGGTTCTTGGGAAAGAAAGCCTTTTTCTCCGGCTCTTCCCATTCCCTCCTGATAGTGGACCATAGGGCAGAGTGCACTGGGAATGTGCGGCTGCTCTTTGTAGCCCTGCGTACAGCTGGTCATGGAGAGAGGGGTCCTGCTGTTCCTCCTCCAGATCCAGAGTCTCGTAGATCACTTTCAGAAGGCCCTCCGTGTCTTCTGCCTGAAAAAGGAATCTTTGTGCTTTTGGGTCATGATCCTCGACCTCGTCTTCCTCCGAGTCTGAAGTACTCAATGGTTCGGCTCCCCTTGCGACAGTTACCTGGTCCTTCCTCTTTTTCCCCCCCTGGGCATTGCCTGAAGTGCCCGGTTGGGGCTCGTCCTGGGCCGGTCCCTGCTTCTGCTCCCTAAAGCTCTGAAAAGTCTTGGACATCTCTTGCATCATGTTCTGTAAGAAATCCTTAAAGAGGGACCCAGACTCCTTTTTGATAAGCTTATCTATGCAGTCTTGGCAGAGTTGCTTCCGTCAGGAACTCGCCAGCCTCTTTCTGCAAGTGGCGCATTTCTTTTTCAGCTCGCAAGGAGCTTCTCTTTCCCCTCTATCCTCCTCCTGTGGGCCCATCTGGGGACAAGAAGACATAGGTATTCATCAACCGCGGAGGCTCCCCCCCCAGGGATTGCCCCCCGTGCACTCCCCCAACACCCTAAAAAGTCAGCAGTGGGGGGGGGGGGGGAGATGAGGGTGGGGGTGCCCAAGGGTCCCAGAGGGGGGAGGGGGGGAAGGGGGAGGGGGTGAGTGGCGGCCAAATACCTTGCCGCAGGATTCCCCCGGCCCAGACAGATCTGCCTCCATCCTGCCGCGAACTCCTCCTCAGTGCGGCGGTTTTTCAGGGTTTGGCGGGCTCCGCCCCCTCCCTGGGATCCCTGCGCGCCGACCTTCCTCTCACGGCCGCAGGTGGAGAAGCGGCCGTGGTGTGGGCTCGTTCTGCGGTCCGCCGCCCATTTCCAACATGGCGGCCGCTGCTCCATGCTTCCTGCGCCGGAAGTGACGCCGTCCCGTGCCCGGAAGTGACGTGTTTGCGGCATCCTGACCCCGACAGCCTCACCCCCTGGCCATGCTGCCGGGATCCTGGAACAGGTAGGACTTACCTCAGCCCCCCCAGGGAAAGGCACCACTGCCCAGGTCGGCGGAGCGGGCTCTACCCCCCTGGAGAGCCCCGCTGGGACCATCCGGGGTCTGTCACCCCCACCCCGAAGGGTCTGTCCATAGGATGAGCCTGGCTGAAAACCCCCCCACAAGGTCCCTGCCATCCTTAGAGAAAGGAGGAAGGGGGGGCCTCAGCCAGGGGCCCTCTGTACCTCGCCAGGCAGCCGGGGAAAAAATAACAAACCGGGCGTAGCTCCGTCCTGGCCGGAGGAAACACTAATACTGAGGGCCCACTGGGAGAGAGGATACTTATAAAGGGGAAAAGGTGGAGCGGGTGTTTCCTGGGAGGAGCCCTATCTCTCAAGTGAAGCTGTCCTAGAAGATGACTCAGGAAAATTTTATGTCAATAGCACCTTTAGATATATATTTACCTAGAAAAACGGTGACGTTTTCAATACTTATTTTACCCGCTGTACTATTAAAACCTGTTGTTTTTTTTCAGGATTTGAGTGCAATGACTACACTTCTGCTTCCCCAGAATACCCTGAGAACACGACAGTGTCGTATGTCACGACAACAGACCCTCTCTGCACTCCAATCCCTGCCCATCAGAGCAGATCACATGCAGACAGTTTGCTCACAAAAACAAGGACACGCCCATGAGACACACCCACTATGCAGAAATGCAGCATTGCATGCTGGGAAATGTAGTTTCTTACTTCAATTATAGGGCTTATTTGCAAGGTGAAGCACTAGATTACATTAAGGCAGCACAAATGCTGGTCAGACATTTAGATGTCTATTTTCCAATGATTGCTGATGCATGCATGTTACCCTACGCCTGTTAACACCTTAAAATGTACTATGAATGCAGTTAGCCAGAAATTAGACCTATGACTACCAATCTCAAGTACGATCCCTATTCTTGCATGAGAGATTTTCCGCAAAAATGTATGGGTGTCAACTGTAGGTAAATTCAAATCTAACTGCAGATTTCAGTGAACTTAAGTCATTTGGACCAAGCTGGCATAAACAAATTTACTTCACTTAACAGATGAAGTGGATGTGAGCGCTATATAAACAGGTATGTCGTCTCAGCCACATACAGCACTGTGTTCCAGCAGCTGTCAAATTGGACTGAGTGCTGCTCAGCCATTCACAGGCGGTTGGGTGCCCTCACAGTCTCCACCTCAGCCTGAGGAACCTTTGTATTCATTCATAGTCCCATAGCCTGAACACAGCAACGCATATGTAGCTGATGCTACATACAGTTTATAGAGGTGCTGCATCTGTTAATGATGTAAACAGTACATTTGGACTAGCTTGGTCCAAACTATTCAAAGTTCACTAAAACCTGGAGATCAGCTTTAAATCGCTCATCCCCAATAATCACACATTTTATGTTAAGATAAATCATACACAAAAGGTAAGACTTTTATCCTTCTCACCTTAAAAACTTCAAAGAGACGAGAGAACTGCTTTCCAACCAAGACATTGAAAACTTTCCCATCTTCTCCACTAAGACGGCTACAAAGGGGACAAATGTCAAATTATTACACACAAACTGATATACATTACCCTAAATATTTTATTGTGGAATATAATGTTCTACTTGAAGGAATATTCACCACTAAATAGTTCTAAAGATCAGAATGGAAGATTATACACCATGGGGTTGTTTTAGCTGAATTTGCTTGCCAAAGAGGTAAAGCACTCTGGCAGCTGTCCGCTCTAGTGTGAATTCAGCCTGAAAGGGTTTTGTTATATCTGCTTGATAAGTGCAAAAAATACCTGTTGATCTTGTTAGAAATCTCGTGAGCTGATAACTTACTGTGCACTCTGCTAACTATTATCTCTAAGGTGTACAGAAGCACTCCCCTCCGGTATGTACAATAAGAGAAGGACAGCATTCTGTAGTCCTGTCTTGTTTCTGCTGATACAAAAGGAAGAGTAGGCATTGTCATCCTACGGCAGTTTTGTTACTGGAGGATCATCAGGGAAAAAATAAAGGAAGAAAACTAGTGCAGCCACCACATCTAAGGACTAGAAAGCTGCAATATATTCATTTTTTTGTGGCTTAGATGCACTTTAAGAATAGGCTGTTCAACTAGAAAAGTTGGTATTGAGTGAAAACAGCTCCCCTTGTTCACTAACATTTATTGGCTAGGTATTTCTTAGTAAATCAATTCCTGCATCCACTGCAATATTCTGCACCGCAACAATCTGGAATGTTTCTAGCTCCAAAATGCAATTGTACTCACTTTGCAATTGCAAGATAAGCATCTGTCTGTTCTGTATGTGAGGTAGATGTGTCTTCCAAGGTTTCTAGTAAAGGCAAGAATTGAGCGTTTTCAGGATTAGCAGCCATATTCCCAAAAAACTGCAAAGAAATAAGAAGTCACTTAAAATAATCAGCCCAGTGGTTTGCTACAGTAGGAAATAAATTGTGTTTCTATATCTTACAGTTTTCTTGCTTAGTGCAGCAACTATAGATACAAAACGTTACACTTTTTATCTGCTTGAACACCAGACTGTTTCACCCCCTTCCTGCCCAGGCCATTTTTCAGATTTCAGCGCTGTCGTACTTTGAATGACAATTACTCAGTCATGCAACACTGTACCCATATGAAATTTATATCAATCTGTGAGACAGATAGAGCTTTCTTTTGGTGGTATTAAGTCATTTAGTCACAACTGTTTTTTTTGTTTTGTTTTTTGCGCTATATAAAATGGAAAAAAGTTTTTTGCCATTTCTTCATTTCCTGTCTGTAAAGTTTTGCCAAGAATATTTCTTCATAAATGTGGGCCAAAATACATTCTACTACATACAAACTATGGTATATACTGTATATCCATAAAATGATCAATTCTGATGTACTGACTGCCCAACTCATTTCTTGAGGCCCTAAAATGCTAGGACAGTACAAATACCCCCCAAATTACCCTTTTTTTCATTTTAAATCAGACAGTCCAAGGTATTTAGTAAGAGGCATAGTAACATTTTTGAAGTTGTAATTGTTCAGAAAATGAAAGAAAAAAAAACCATTTCCCCAAGTTGTCATTTTAAAAAGTTTTTTCACATAAGCAGCATGGGCACACTTACAATTACACCTCAACACATTCTGCTTCTCCTCCTTAGTATGGGGATAGCACATGCATGAGACGTTTTCACAACTTACCCACATGGGGGGGGGGGCCCAAAATCAAAGTAGAACCTTCAAGCTTTATAAGGGTGTAAATTAGGCATCTCATTTCCTCACTACCTCTCTCATTTATGTAGGCCCTGGAGCACAAGGACAGCAGAAACGCCCAAACGAATAGGACTGCCTGCATGGGGATGCACAGAACACCTGCTCCCAGTTTGACATCCTTGCAGGTGTACAGCCCCAAATGCAGACAGTGATTTCGGGGACATGCACCTGCACTGATGTTGGATTGGGAAAAGCGGCTGTGTCCATGCAGCTGTTGTGTCCCAATAATCAATGTGACTGCCTGCATGGGATGCACAGAGCACCTGTGCAGGTAAACATGGCCCTTGCACAAGGTATGCATCGATAAGCCCCTTGTGAACAAAACCTTACGTCAACACTGGGGCAGATGTGACATAGCGATGTTCAGGGACACTGACTGGCTGCACTGGTGTGGTAATGGTGTATTTACACTGGGGGGGTTGGGGAATGCTACGGTTGAGTCAAATTTTTACCACCCCTCAACTGTTCCCCCTTAAGCTGGGAGCGCAGCAGTCAGGGAAGTACACATGCTGCAGCAGGAATTTCACCACATTGAGCTCAGCAGGCACTACTAAGGATCACTGTTGTATATAAATGGCAGGACTGTGGTAGTGCAAGGTCGAGTGGCCGGTTATAAACGGCCTCCCCGCCCCCTGCTTTTGCGCGCTCCCTGGGATAGCACAGCACCACGATCCGGTGCCCGCTGTGTCCTCCGGACACAGTGAAACACCGATCGTCATACGGAACCTCTGTGCGAGGTCCCGATCATGTGATCACTGCTTGGCCAATCAGTGATCACATGCAAAGTATTATTACTATACAGTATTTATATAGCGCTAAGAGTTTGCTCAGCGCTGTACATTATAGTGGGGTACAGTAACAATACAATACACGAGGGGTTCGAGGGCACTGCTCCACGGAGCTAACAATCTAGGAGTAAGTAAGATGTCACTTCTGACATCATTGCTTACTACGTGTGAAATCTGTGAATGATCACAGAGATCACATGGTACAAGGCTGTTGTGAACAGCCTTGTACCATGTGACAAGCTGGGACCAATCACAGCTCACACAGTAGTTCTCAATGGATGCAAGAATGTAGTCATAGAGACGGAGAAATGATTGCTTTTACAGCCTTTATGGGTATAAAAGCAATCAATGTAAACAAAAAAATAAAAAATCATCCCCCACAAGTAGTACAGTGTCACCATGGTGACACTGTACTGCTAGAGTGACAGTATGCAAAAAAAAAAATAAAAAAATGTAAAAAAATTTTTAAAATGATAATTTTTGGTTATAAACTAATTTGGCTTTTTTTTTACTAAAAAGATAACAAAATAAATTTTGGCCAAGATTTATGATGAAATATTTATTTGAAAAATTTTATAAGAAAAACACTCAAAATTTTTGGACTTTTTCATTTACATAGCAAAACAAAAAAAATCCAAGTGGTGAATAAATACCACCAAAATAAAGCTTTATTGGTCTCAAAAAAATGCTAAAAAACATTCATATGGGTACAGTGTTGCATGACCACGCAATTGTCATTCAAAATATGATAGCGCTGAAAGCTGAAAATTGGCCTGGACAGGAAGGGGGCAAAAGTGTCCGGACTTGAAGTGGTTAAATAAAAATGGAGTCTGATATGTACCAGATTCAACCTCTAATAGTATATAAGTCTCTTCTGTCATTCTCAGAGTGGATAAGATATCTTGTTCCTTAACCACATAGCTGGTTATTTATATTTACCACTGCATATTGATATCCAAGAAATTGTCTATTTTAAACTTTACATACTAACTAAATTATACACCACACTTTTGTCAAGGTTTTATTTTTATCTGATTAATCAAAGCAATAATTGGCCAACTAATCGATTATGAAAACAATCATTAGTAGCAGTCCTATAGGGGTCCCCTTTGTATTGGAGGTGTCAGATATTACCCCGTATCCAGGTACTGGAGGTGTCAGGTGTCCCTACCCCTTGTCCTGGTGTTGGCAGTGTCCCATTTGTCCTTGTATTGGAGGTGTCTCCCTGGTGTTGGGAGGGATCCTAGTATTAGAAGTGTGCCCCTAGTGTTAGGTGTCCCCTCCATCCTAGTACTGGAGGTGTCTCCCTGGTGTTAGAGAGTTCCTGGTATTGGTGGTGTACCACCTTCCCCCATCCAGGTATTGGTGGGGAACCTCCCACCCAAGAAATGGCAGTGTCTCTGTGATATTTAAAATGCCGCCCCCTCCCCCATTCCATTACTGGATGTATCAGATGCCCCCGTCCCAATAATGGTGGTATCCCCCTGGTATTAGAGTTATCACTTTTCTACCCTGCCCCAGTATTGGAGGTGTCCCCTCCATCACAGTACTGGAAGTGTTGTCTCCCTGGTGTTGGATGTTCCTCCACCTCCCCACCATTGCAGTATTAAGAGACGTCAGGTCCCCCTCCACCCTGGTATTGGAGATGTTCTCCTTGTCCTATTATCTCAGGTGTCCAATATCGCCCCCGTGTACTGGAGGGGATCTGCCCCCTGTCCTGGTTGTGAAGGTGTCAAGTGTCCCCCCCATCCTGGTGTACTGGAGAGGTGGCCCCTGGAATTGGATGTGTCCTGGTATTAGAGCTGTCAGATGTTCCATGTCCCCCCCCCCCCCTTCCCAGTTTTGAAGGTGTCCCCTCTTTCCCCATATTGAAGGTATCCCCTCTGTCCTGGATTTGGCAGTGTCCACCCCTTTTGCAGCATTGGAGGTGGCCGCTGCCCCCCCCAGTACTGGAGTGGCCCCTGGTATTAAAGGTGCCCCCCCAGCCCCAGTGCTGGAGGTATCCCCCCTGCTGGAGGTGTCAGGTGCCACCCCTGCCCCAGTGCTGGAGATGTCCCCACTTTCCGAGTATTGGAGGTGTCCCCCCTGCCCCTGTGCTGGAGGTATTCCCCATGCTGGAGGTGTCAGGTGCCCCCCCTGCCACAGTGCTGGAGATTTCCCCACTATCCGAGTATTGGAGGTGTCCCCCCTGCCCCAGTGCTGGAGATGTCCCCACTGTCCGAGTATTGGAGGTGTTCCCCTGCCCCAGTGCTGGAGGTGTGCCACCTGCCCCAGTGCTGGAGGTGTCCCACCTGCCCCAGTGCTGGAGGTGTCCCCACTGAACGAAAATTGGAGGTGTCCCCCCTGCCCCAGTGCTGGAGGTGTCCCCACTGACCCAGTGCTGGAGGTGTCCCCACTGTCCGAGTATTGGAGGTGCCCCCCCTGCCCCAGTGCTGGAGGTGTCCCCACTGTCCGAGTATTGGAGGTGTCCCCCCTGCCACAGTGCTGGAGGTGTCCCGCGCTCTTTGGCTGCAGCTCATGGCCGGTCAGTTTGCCATTAATCTGGACCAGATACTAGGCTCGTACCCCATATTCAGGGCTTTGCACTCCTGTGTCTCTGCGGAGCCTCCGACATCAGAGTGGAGTTTATCCCCTGTTTCAGGGCCTCTCACACTTGTCTTGTAGAGCCTCCAACATTAGCGAGGAGTTTATCCCCTATTTCAGGGCCTCGGACGCTACTGTCTAGGACACTGGTGCTGAGCTGGTTCCCTGTCTCAGACATTGGCTTTGGTACCAAGCTCTCCTCCTCTCTACAACAGATTATCCAGAGAAACATCCAACCTTTAGAGAACCTCTAGAGGCTACAGGCGAAAGCTTGACTTTCACCTTCAAGAAATCCCAACAAGTAGCCCAAAGAGGACTCTGTCAGAGCTCCACTAGGGCCTACAGTGCAACCGTTGTCACATTTGTAAAATGGCACCTTTGTGCTCCACACAGACATGGGAAGATCCAGGAACAACCCTCTGCACACTGCTATATATCCTTTCCAGCAAACTTTGCCATAAACTTAGAGATTTTTAGTGCGTGCCATGGGTGACATATGTGGGCGTTGCCTTAGCTTGGACTCCGCCCCTGCCACGCTCTGTCTCTGAGATTGGCTTCTCCTATTTCTGGAAGTCCTGTCAGAGCAGGTTAGGAGGATATGGTGAAGTTCTTGGCTGCGGCTGAGACGTGAGTGTGTGAAGGGGGAGACGGGGGACTACATGTCTCAGCATGGACCTGGGGGTTTTCTGTGACAGAGAGAGCCAGGGGGTCCCAGACTGAGAAAGGAGAGAGAAATGAGAAAGGTGTAGGGGCAAGATGAGTATCCCATGAAAGTCCGTATCCCCTGAATCCCCGGTATATAAGGCACGACAAGCCGATCACCGAACTACTGCAGCCGAACATGTACCTGAGTTAAATTAACACTTTACATGCCGAATGGTCGGCAGCAGGACACAGGATTGGCCGGGGAAACAGAATTATTAACCCCTTACATGCTGAGTGGTCGTCGGGGCTGTTACATGCCAAATTATCTGCAGCGACTTCGGACAGTGTCAGTGACATCGGGGGGGGGGCAGTGATTTTTTTCTTTGGGGGGGGGGGATAGTGTAAGTGACCTGGGGAGAATGGTGATATGGGGGGGGGGGGCAGTGATAGTGACTTTGGGGAGGACTGTTCTACTCAATGTTACTATCACTGCCCTGCCCCCACCATGTCACTGACACTTTGCCCGCCCCCACCATGTCACTGACACTGCCCCCCTCCCCATGTCTCTACTTTCTCCATCTCCACCCAGTAACTCACTGCTTACGAGATTGCCAATCATTTCAAAATCAAGATTGATGCAATGTGTGAGGTCATCTCCACTGCACAGACATCTATCCCACTTAGCATACCTTATGCTAAACCTCCCTCAACACTTTTCTCCTTTAACCTGGCTACTACCGAAGAGGTCACTAAAGTTTTCTCAGAAGCCCATCTCACCACCTGCCTTCTGGATCCTGTCCCCTCGCAACTACTACGATCACCTTCTTCTTCTATTCTATGTTCCCTCACTCACATCTTCAATCTCTCCCTCTCTACTGACACCTTCCTCTCCCCTCTAAGCATGCACAGATCACTACCGTACTTAAAAAGCCCTCACTGGACCCCACCAACCTGAACAACTTAAGACCCATCTCCCTGCTCCCGTTTACCTCTAAGCTCCTACCTCACTGACAACAACCTTCTTGACCCTTAAGAGTCTGGCTTTCGCTCACTCCACTCCACTCCACTCCACTGAAACTGCCCTACTAAAACTCACTAATGATTTACTAACTACTAAAACCAATGGCCACTACTCCATACTCTTGACCTCTCTGCGGCTTTTGATACTATTGACCATCCCCTCCTCCTCAAAAAACTCCACTCCCTTGGCCTCCGAGACTTTAATGGTTCTCCTTCTACCTATCGCAGCACTCCTTCAGTGTTACCTATAACTCTGTCTCCTCCTCGCCACTTCTCCATCAAGATCAATTATACAACCATCAGTCCCTCCCCTCATGCCAGGGTACTAGGTGTAATCCTGGACTCCCATCTGTCCTTTCAGCCCCAAATCCAGTCACTGTCCAAATCTTGTAGACTTCACCTCCGCAACATCTCCAAAATACGCCCGTTTTTAGCCACCAAAACCACTAAGCAACTTATTCACTCCCTTGTTATCTCTCGCTTTGACTATTGTAACTCCCTCCTCACTGGCCTACCTCATCACAAGCTATCCCCTCTTCAGTCTATGATGAATGTTGCTGCCAGACTCATTCACCTTGCCAACTGTTCCATGTCTGCCATCCCTCTCTGCCAATCCCTCCACTGGCCTCCCATTGCCCAACGGATAAAATTCAAAACATTAACAATAACAAATAAGGCCATTTCTAACTCTGCCCCCAATTACATCACCAATCTTGTCTCCAAATATCACCCAAAACGTCTTCTCTGCTCCACCCACAACCTTCTGTCCTCTAGCTCCCTTGTCTCCTCCTCCTATGCTTGTCTCCAGGACTTCTCCAGAGCCTCCCCCATCCTCTGCCACTCTCTACCCCAATCTTTCCGACTATGGCCTACTCTGCCCACTTTTACGCGATCTCCGAAAACCTCTCTTTAAGGAATCTAATAACCAAATCTTCTATTTCTCCTATCAGTTCATCCCCCACAGTTATTACCTTCTGTACCACCAGTCCCTCCCTCTTAGATTGTAAGGTCCTCCTAACCCTCTTGTATTGAACTGTATTGTTGCTGTATTGTCTCCCTTTATATTGTAAAGCGCTGAGCAAACTGTTGGTGCTATATAAATCATGGATTATAATATTAATAAAAAATACAAAAAAAGTAAATTTTAGGACACACAAGCGGAATAAAATTACCCAATTTAATTTTTGTAAAATATAAAAGATAAGGTTACACCTCACAGATACCCAATGTGTTAAACCTTAAATTTGCGTGTGGCCATGAAATGGCGACCAACTTTAGTACCCTATATTTTCTATAGGTGATGCTTTAAAAGCCAAACAAGAGTATGGAGAAGGAAAGGAACTGCTCATGATCCTAAGCATACCACCTCATCAGTGAAGCATGGTGGTGGTAGTGTCATGGCGTGGGCATGTATGGCTGCCAATGGAACTGGTTCTCTTGTATTTATTGATGATGTGACTGCTGACAAAAGCAGCAGGATGAATTCTGAAGTGTTTCGGGCAATATTATCTGCTCATATTCAGCCAAATGCTTCAGAACTCATTGGACGCCGCTTCATAGTGCAGATGGACAATGACCCAAAGCATACTGCAAAAGCAGCCAAAGAGTTTTTTAAGGGAAAGAAGTGGAATGTTATGCAATGGCCAAGTCAATCACCTGACCTGAATCCGATTGAGCATGCATTTCACTTGCTGAAGACAAAACTGAAGGGAAAATGCCCCAATAACAAGCAGGAACTGAAGACAGTTGCAGTAGAGGCCTGTCAGTGCATCATCAGGGATGAAACCCAGCGTCTGGTGATGTCTATGCGTTCCAGACTTCAGGCTGTAATTGACTGCAAAGGATTTGTAACCAAGTATTAAAAAGTGAAAGTTTGATTTAGAATTATTATTCTGTCCCATTACTTTTGGTCCCTTAACAAGTGGGAGGCACATGTGCTGTCATGGAAATTTTGTATTACAGGTTGAACTTTAAATGTGTCATATATTAATGTTATTCATATGTCTCTTGTGTGGCTTAATTAAAGCTCTGAAGGCTGCAATTAGGCCATGCGCATTTGCAATGTATATATTACAGTACTCAGCTCGGTAATGGATGAGATGGCAGATCTGCGCTTATAGACTGGCGTGTATGCCACCACGGCATTCGATGCCAATGCCGCGGGCCTGTATCCACATATCAGCAGCATAGTACCACATGGACTTCGTATGGCCAGGCGCCGGGCAGTGCGAACTCCGCGTGTAGGCTCATGTATATCTTACAAGCCACTACCGACCTGAACTGTATCTGGATGGATGTGTTTTAATAAAGATCGTATCGGGCCCATTCAGATACAGACTGACACGGTTTAATCTAGGGGATGCTTGTACAGAGAGTGAACATACTACTAGGAGCTGATAGCATGTAAAGGATGGGAAGCTTGCTCTCCAGAGAGCTTATGGGGGAGGGGAGGACTGGTTTAACTGGTTTTCAGTATAGATAAGAGGAAACACTACACTCCAAGCAGGATGGACATTCTCGTGTATGGACACCCCCTATACATTGTTCTGTGGGAGGGGATTGACCTGACCCCCGGTGTGGGGGGGGGCATGTGTGTGCTTTTAATAAAACAAGAGTCTGGGGTTAGAGCCAGAGACAGAGTGAATTCAACCTCCAACCTGAGAGTATCATCTGATTATTCCTGGGTCACGGGAGCTCCATTTTTCCCCACATCTCAAAAGAGCTACTCACGGTAAGGAAAAATTTGTTGAAAACGAATTTCCAAGACAATGCAAACTGTTGTAATTCCTACACCGTTCACCTGATTTGGATGTAAATACCCTCAAATAAAGCTGACAGTCTGCAGTTAAAGCACCTCTTGTTCGTTTCATTTCAAATCCATTGTGGTGGTGTATAGAGCCAAAAATGTTAGAATTGTGTCGATGTCCCAATATTTATGGACCTGACCTACATAAAAACCAGACATATCTTCAGAGGAGACAAACAGTTTGATAGGTCACACTCCCTGACTGGAATACCTAGGAAAGCAGAAAACTACATCTCTGGAACCCTTCAAATATCTATTTCATATCTACCCACTCCTCAGATGTGTCTGCATAATAGTTTACCCGCGGGTGGAATGTCACTTCTGCATAGAGAAAGTTATGAGCCAAAATATGAACTATAAGAGATTTTGGCTCTAGTTTAGGTCTACGCCCAGACCTTCCCTCCTTAAACGAGGTATTGGTCCTTGACTTCAGAGACACCCCCTGCTAGGGAACTACAAAATGGGCTGTCAAGCCTAAGAAAGGAAGTTGAAGAATTCTCCCTTTTAACATCAGAACCACCTGGGGAGACCCATGCCCTTTCGCTCTGAAACTTGATCTGCTAACCCAGGACTTTGGCAAGTACTTTAACCCTCTAACTTCTCTCTGTTATCCCTTTCCTGTGCTGTTGTTCTCTGTATATTTATGTATATATATTAGTTACATCTTTTTTCTGTAAATATTTTTATTGCACCCTTTTGACCTTTTAGTAATAAATCTTTCCTTCTGAAAGCGTTGAACTGTTTCTATAGCTCTTTATTGCAATTTACAAATTCCTGCCTCTACTCTGTTTGACCCTCTGTATAACCGGCCTGCGGTGACCGTGTTATACAGACGATTATCTCAACCATTATAGTGTTATAGCTGATATCATCGAGTTTCCTCATTCTCTGTACAAAAAGGAGGTGGTGGCAGTGTGAAGGGTTAACTGCGTAATTAACTTGACCCAGTAACAATCGCTCCCAGGCTGCCAGTACACAGATTGTGGTCCAATTAGCTGGAAAATTGTTGTGCAGAGTGCAGCTGGGCTTGGCATTGTTACGCACGTGACATCACGGTTTTAGATTGGCTAGTCCTTCGGTCTTGAGTTTGGTGAGGAGGTCAGGGGTCTGACGCCGCATTCGTCAGAGTCTGGTGTTAGAATGATTGCTCTCACTCCCGGCGTGCACCGGGATACGTAACGTGTAGCACAATCAACGTTTTATGCGTAGGCACCCCTGACTTTGCATGTGGGGGGGGGATGCTTGGGTGTAAATTTACATTTTTTACAATTGAAAACTTTTTTTTTCACTTTTTTTTTTTCACAGTGGACAAAACGTCCCCTAATGTGGTGATTTTTCTGGTGACACATACTCTTTCATGAAACATCTGATATTTCCCCTGTGCTCCACTTAATGGAATCCAGTCCAGATCGCATTGCATTACAGTCTTTCCCGGCCATACTGGTATACTTGTCAGATATACAGACGCCCCCATCCACAGACCTGGCAGTGAAAGGGTTAAAGGTGTCCCCCCCACACCAAATCCAGCGAACAAGCTATACAGGCATTTTAACCACCTCAATTAATAACTACCGTATTTGCCGGCGTATAAGACGACTGGGCGTACAAGACGACCCCCTACTTTTCCTGCTAAAATGTAGTGTTTGGGCTATACTCGCCGTATAAGACTACCCCTCTTCCAATGCACACCAGTGGGAAGAATAGTACCCCATCATCGGTGTCAGTGGGAGGAATAGTGCCCCATCATTGGTATTAGTGGCAGGAATAGTGCCCCATCATTGGTATTAGTGGCAGGAATAGTGCCCCATCATTGGTATTAGTGGGGGGAATAGGTGCCCCATCATTGGTATTAGTGGCAGGAATAGTGCCCCATCATTAGTATCAGTGGAAGGAATAGGTGCCCCATCATTGGTATCAGTGGCAGGAATAGTGCCCCATCATTGGTATCAGTGGCAGGAATAGTGCCCCATCATTGGTATCAGTGGGGGGAATAGGTGCCCCATCATTGGTATCAGTGGCAGTAATAGTGCCCCATCATTGGTATCAGTGGCAGGAATAGTGCCCCATCATTGGTATCAGTGGCAGGAATAGTGCCCCATCATTAGTATCAGTGGGGGGAATAGGTGCCCCATCATTGGTATCAGTGGAAGGAATAGTGCCCCATCATTGGTATCAGTGGCAGGAATAGTGCCCCATCATTAGTATCAGTGGGGGGAATAGGTGCCCCATCATTGGTATCAGTGGAAGGAATAGTGCCCCATCATTGGTGTCAGTGGCAGGAATAGTGCCCCATCATTGGTATCAGGGGCAGGAATAGTGCCCCATCATTAGTATCAGTGGGGGGAATAGTGCCCCATCATTGGTGTCAGTGGGAGGAATAGTGTCCCAACATTGGTGTCAGTGGGAGGAATGGTGTCCCATCATTGGTGTCAGTGGGGGGTGGAATAGTGCCCCATCATTGGTGTCAGTGGGGGGTGGAATAGTGCCCCATCATTGGTGTCAGTGGGGGGTGGAATAGTGCCCCATCATTGGTGTCAGTGAGAGGGGGGAATAGTGCCCCATCGTTGGTGTTAGTGGGGGGGGAGGAATAGTGCCCCATCGTTGGTGTCAGTGGGAGGAATAGTGCCCCATCATTGGTGTCAGTGGGAGGAATAGTGCTCCATCATTGGTATCAGTGACACCAATGATGGGGCACTATTCCTCCCACTGACACCAATTACACTTGCTGACCCCTATTGCAGTATGGTGCTGCTGAAGCCAGCATATGTGGTTGCAGCAGCACCTCTACACTGAACACTTACCTGCTGCTCCTGCACTCGATTTTCGCCAGGCCGCTCGGCTCCGCCCCCTCGCCGGTGATTGGCCGCCTGTGTGTCTTTCCTAAGCTACAGTTCTGGCGGCCAATCACCGGTGTGGAGGCGGAGCCGAGCAGCCGCCCGAACATCCAGTGGCCGAACCGAAGGAGCAGCCGCGCTTCCTGGACTGGACCGTCGTGGGACCGGATCCAGGTAAGAGACAGCAGCCCCTCCCAACCCCTGTACTTAGTGTCCCTTCCGTTGGAAGGGGGGGGCGGCACCGCGCCGCCCCCCTAAAAAGTGTCAGTATGCCGTATACCGGCGTATAAGACGACCCCCGACTTTTGAGAAGATTTTCAAGGGGTAAAAAGTCGTCTTATACGCCGGCAAATACGGTAGCTTTTGAAGTAAGGTGCACATGGGAGCGCATTGCACAATACAAGCAAACTGAAATTTCCCAGCACGCTTACCAGCTAGCCTAAAAAAAAAAAAAAAAAAAAAATTTGACCCTAATTGCAACACAAAAAAATGGCCATATTCACATGGGGCATCCCACAGCAAATACCCATGAGAAGCTGTTTTAACCTGCTTGGGGATGCACAGATGTTCCATGCATCCCCATGCAGGCAGTCCAATTGATGTCAGTTGGGACACAGCAGCTACTCCAGATGTGACATCCATGAGAGATCCATAATAGATATAACAAGCAATCAAATAATAGATAATACATAAAATATTAACCACTTGAGCTCCTGAGGATTTACCCCCCTTAATGACCAGGCCTTTTTTTGCTGTTTGGCGCTGCACTAATTCAAATGATAATTGCGCAGTCATGCAATGCTGTACCTGAACGAAATTTACGTCCTTTTTTTATCACACAAATAGAGCTTTCTTTTGGTGGTATTTTATCACCTGTGTGCTTTTTATTTTTTGCGCTATAAACAAAAAAATACACAAAAATATTGAAAAAAAACTATATTTTCTACCTTCAGCTATAAAAAATATATCGTAAACTCAAAGTTAGTCATAAATTTAAGCCAAAATGTATTCTGCTACATGTTTTTGGTAAAAAAAAATCCCGTGCATTAGCGGGCAAACTGGCGCTATATGGGAGCGGCGCTAACAATATCGGAAGTCACCAGTGACACTAATACAGTGATCAGTAAAAATTTGTTCAATGTAATCAATGACACTGGTGACAGGGCAGTGAAGGGGTTAACTGGGGGGGGATTAAGGGGTTAAACGGGATTACTGGTGTACTGGCGGGCAAACTTGCGCTATCTGGGAGGGGCGCTAACACTATCGGAAGTCGCCAGCGACACTGATACAGTGATCAGTAAAAATCGGTTCACTGATCAGTGACACTGGTAACAGGGCAGTGAAGGGGTTAACTGGGGGGGGGGGGGGGGAAATTAAGGGGTTAACCGGGATTACTGGTGTACTGGCGGGCAAAAAGGTGCTATCTGGGAGGGGCACCAACATTATCGGAAGTCGCTAGCGACACTGATACAGTGATCAGTAAAAATCGATTCACTGATCAGTGACACTGGTGACAGGGCAGTGAAGGGGTTAACTGGGGGGGCGATCAAGGGGTTAAACGGGATTACTGGTGTACTGGCGGGAAAACTGGCGCTATCTGGGAGGGGCGCTAACACTATCGGAAGTCGCCAGCGACACTGATACAGTGATCAGTAAAAATCGGTTCACTGATCAGTGACACTGGTGACAGGGCAGTGAAGGGGTTAACTGGGGGGGGTTAAACGGGATTACTGGTGTACTGGCGAGCAAACTGGCGCTATCTGGGAGGGGCGCTAACACTAACTGGGGGGGGGGCGATCAGGGGGTTAAATGTGACCTAGGTGTGTTCTAACTGTGGGTATGTGCTGTTTTACTCACTTTTACTGTGTCTTCTTCTCTGTCTGGGACGAATGTCCCCTGGCAGAGAAGAATGACATCATATCCTCTCCTGTGTAAACTTCAACACAGGACAGGATAGGACAGGGACCGATCATCTGATTTCAGCCAGACATCACTGGCTGAAATCTAATGATTGATCCCTCCGGGATCGAATGGTGTCACCCGCGGGTCGGCGGAAGCGCGCGTACACAGCCCCCTGCCGGCGAAAACGTCGGGAGCGCGGAACCCGTTTTAAAACGTGGTTTTGCGCCTGAGTGCCGCCCTGCACAAGTGTATATATACAGTGGCAGGGCGGCAAGCGGTTAACTGTATCAATAAAAATTATAGGTAAAGTACAAAAAAAAAAAAATCTAAAAATAAATAAAACAATAAAAGATAAAAAATAATGAACAATATTAATAATACCATATTAACAACAGATATAATCAATAAACTAAGACAATAAAGAACAGATAGATATAATAGTAATAAAATAGTAATCAATACTATATTAATAGATATAATCAATAATAATAAAATACAAAAGTCAATAATAATACCAGATATAATCAATAATAATTGATAATAAAATAGATAATGCAAAAAATATTGATCAGTAAGCTAGATATTGATTATGTCTATATGTACTATTGTTAACTTATTTTTATGCTTTATAATTTAAAAAAAGATATAAATAGTCAATAATAAATAATAAAAATACAATAAATCAATAATAAAATAATAATACCAGATCTCATCAATGATATTAATATTAGATAATAATAAAATAATCATAAGTATAATCAATATTATTATTACTATTTATATCTTATTATTTTATGTATTGTTTAATCTCTATTTCTTGTTTAAATCTATATTGTTGTTTTATTTATTATATAAATAGCAGTTATCGCTATAATCAATATTAATAAACAATAAATAGAATAGTATTACATATAATGAAGAATAATAGATATAAACAATAATCAAATATTAGCAGTAGATAGAATCGCTAATAACAGACAATAATAAAATCCCCCCAATCACAGATAGAAGAATAATAGGAGATAGAAGGGGATTTCTTACCGGGCTCCCCGCTCCTGGCTCAGGTAGCTCTGGCTTTCCGTCCTCCCCTCAGCCCGGCTCTCAGAGGACGGCGCTGTATACGGACATTGGGAGGGAGGATCCACCCAGCGGTAGAAGTCCTCTTCTTGACTAAGGTGGGCATGCTGGGACTTGTAGTACTTATAGGGGGCTCGCTCTCGTCATCGGAGATGGGAGAGATGTGATTGGACGGCACACATGACAAGCAAACTTCCCAAACAGAAATCCCGTCCATTGGTGAGGAAGGATCTGTTCTGGGGGAGAAATAAAGGACGGCGTCTGTCACCATGGCAACAAGTTGGTGTGCCTGTTAGTGGACTCCGCCCCTGTTCAGTGAGTTCTAGGGGTGTAGCGTTACCCGTTCAGGGACATCCGGTGATTGGCGGCGACTCTGTGGAACAAGATTTACATGTATTGGATAGAAAGTAATGGCCGGGGGTGTGCCGCTCCTCCTCCGGACTCCGCCTCCTCCCGCTCTCCATTCTGCGTCTTCCTCCCAGCAAATCCCGGCTCTGACTGAGGTCTTGTGTGCGCAGTTCTGTTGTGCGCAGGTGCCTCTGCTAGAACCCCGCCCCTTTTTCACGCGGGGGCGTGGCTTACCCCGTTTCCGGAAGTGCTGTGAAGGCGGGTGGTTACAAGATTGGAGACACGCTGTGCTTCTCTTCCGGAGGATAGAGCTTCGGCCAGACAGCTGAGCTCCGTCTTCCGGGGGTGAGGAGCAGCCCGGGGGGACTGCAAGTCTCAACATGGACTTCCGGGACAACTTAACAGGTGGTGAGGAGACAGAGAACCTGTCAGCCATGGAGCCGGCTGGAGAGGGAGACGGGTGGCACATAGAGGACTGTGCATTTCTTGTTTGCTCTATGTGCCTCCGCTATCCATCTCCTGCATGCACCCCCACGGCCCCCCTCCAGCACTGCAGGGGATCTGTCAGCAGCATATGCACTCCCCAGTGCTGACAGTCCCCCCCCCCACATACAGGCGTGAGAGCAGAGAGAAAGCTGCCTCTCCTCCTCCTGTGTCACCCCCGCCCACACTTCCAGCCAGCCTTGTGTATGCTCCCCCCCCCCCTCTCTCCCCCCCCCTCTCTCCCCCCCCCCTCTCTCCCCCCCCCCTCTCTCCCCCCCCTCTCTCCCCCCCCTCTCTCCCCCCCCTCTCTCCCCCCCCTCTCTCTTCACTCCCTCTCCCCCCCCTCTCTCTTCACTCCCTCTCCCCCCCCCTCTTCACTCCCTCTCGCTCCCCCCCTCTCTCTTCACTCCCTCTCGCCCCCTCTCTCTCTCTCTTCCCCCCTCCTCTCTCTCTCTCTCCCCTCCTCCCTCTCTCTCTCCCCCCTCCTCTCTCTCTCTCCCCCTCTCTCTCTCCCCCCTCTCTCTCTCTCCCCCCCTCTCTCCCCCCCTCTCTCTCTTCACTCCCTCTCCCCCCCCCTCTCTCCCCCCCTCTCTCTCTTCACTCCCTCTCCCCCCCCCTCTCTCCCCCCCTCTCTCTCTTCACTCCCTCTCCCCCCCCCTCTCCCCCCCCCTCTCTCTTCACTCCCTCTCGCTCCCCCCCTCTCTCTTCACTCCCTCTCGCTCCCCCCCTCTCTCTTCACTCCCTCTCGCTCCCCCCCTCTCTCTTCACTCCCTCTCGCCCCCTCTCTCTCTCTCTCCCCTCCTCCCCCTCTCTCCTCCCCTCCTCCCCCTCTCTCCTCCCCCTCTCTCCTCCCCCTCCTCTCTCACTCTCCCCCTCTCTCCTCCCCCTCTCTCTCCCCTCCTCTCTCTCTCTCCCCCCTCCTCTCTCTCTCTCCCCCCCTCTCTCTCTCTCCCCCCCTCTCTCTCTCTCCCCCCCTCTCTCTCTCTCTCCCCCCCTCTTCTCTCTCTCTCCCCCCCCCTCTCTCTCTCTCCCCCCCTCCTCTCTCTCTCCCCCCCCTCTCTCTCTCTCTCCCCCCCCTCTCTCTCTCTCTCCCCCCCCTCTCTCTCCCTCCCCCCCCCCCTCTCTCTCTCTCTCCCCCCCCCTCCTCTCTCTCCTTTAGTATGTCAGCAGTCTCTGACCGTCTCCTGTCCTCAGTCTCTGACCGTCTCTTGTCCACCGTCTCCTGTATCCTGTCCATAGTCTCTGATCATCTCCTTTAGTATGTCAGCAGTCTCTGACCGTCTCCTGTATCCTGTCTGCCGTCTTGCCTAGGGCAGCACAATACCAAAATACACCACTGGGTACAGGTAGGGCTAGTTAAGATAGCAGGCACTCGGTGGCGGGGTATAGGGAGGTGTAGTTAGTAGGATAGCAGACACTCAGCCGCAGGGTACAGGAAGGTGTAGTTAGTAGGATAGCAGACACCCAGCCGCAGGGTACAGGAAGGTGTAGTTAGTAGGATAGCAGACACCCAGCCGCAGGGTACAGGAAGGTGTAGTTAGTAGGATAGCAGACACCCAGCCGCAGGGTACAGGAAGGTGTAGTTAGTAGGATAGCAGACACCCAGCCGCAGGGTACAGGAAGGTGTAGTTAGTAGGATAGCAGACACCCAGCCGCAGGGTACAGGAAGGTGTAGTTAGTAGGATAGCAGACATTCAGCGGCAGGGTACAGGAAGGTGTAGTTAGTAGGATAGCAGACACCCAGCCGCAGGGTACAGGAAGGTGTAGTTAGGATAGCAGGCAGACAGCAGTGTGAGGATGACCCGGGCAGAATGCAGGAAGCTGGAAAGTAAGGTAGGCAGACTGGCAGAGCTCTATGACTGGGGAAGGAGGAGGATGGGCACTAGGTATGGTTCGGTCACAGCTCTCCCCACCCCCAACTCCCTCACCTCTGGAGTCAGCACACAAAGGATGACTGCTTGGGGGGGTATGGGGTCACACAGGGCGATCGAAACTGGTGGGGGGATGGGGTGACACGGAGGTTCTGTGTGCGCAGGTGCCTCTGCTAGAGCTCTGCCCCCTTTTCATGCAGGGGCGTGGCTTACCCTGTTCCCGGAAGTGCTGTGAGGGCGGGAGGTTACCAGACCGGGGACATGCTGTGCTTCTCTCCCGGAGGTTAGAGCCTTGGCCAGAGAGATGAGTTCCGTCTTCAGGGGGTGAGGAGGAGCCCGGGGCTCGGCGGGGGGATTGCAAGTCTCAGCATGGACCTCCTGTGGACTTCCAGGACAACTTAAGAGACACAAGGGGGCCAGACTGACAGGGAGGCTGGGCTGCTGTTACAGGGACCCCCCTCCCTCCACAGTGGCAGGAAGGGGTAGTTAGTAGGATAGCAGGGTACAGGGAGGGTAGTTAGTAGGATAGCAGGCACACAGTGGCGGGGTATAGGGAGGGGTAGTTAGGATAGCGTTCACTCAGTGGCAGGGTGGGGTAGTTAGTAGGATAGCAGCATTCAGTGGCAAGGTACAGGGAGGGGTAGTTAGTAGAATAGCAGGGTAAAGGGAGGGGTAGTTAGTAGGATAGCAGGGTAAAGGGAGGGGTAGTTAGTAGGATAGCAGGCTACAGGAAGGTGTAGTTAGTAGGATAGCAGGCAGACAGCAGTGTGAGGATGAACCGGGCAGGAAGCTGGAATGTAAGGTAGACAGACTGGCAGAGCTCTATGATTGGGGAAGGAGGGGGATGGGCATTAGGTAAGGTTATTTCACAGCTCTCCCCACTCCCAACTCCCTCACCTCTGGAGTCAGCACACAAAGGATGATTGGTTGGGGGACTTGATTTGGGGGGATGGGGACACACAGGGTGATCACAATGTGGGGGTGGGAGGCACAGGGTGATCGGAACTGCCAGAGGGGGTGCAGATAATGGAACTGATCCTCCCGTGGCTCCCTGCAGCAACTAAAAGCTGTCTGGAGGAGGAGGAGGAGCTGCTCGCTGTGCTGCAGGCCGAGACACAGTGGAATCGGTTTCAGTGATAAGGCAGTACAGCCAGCCCTCCTGTCAGGTGGCGGGGCCCCCTGTTGAGCTGGTCAGGTCCGATACAGGAGGGCCGGCTCTACCATTTTTATCAGCAGCCCTGGAGATCGGAGAGACCGAAGACAAGAACCGAGAGAGGGGGACCAGGGACTTGAAGAGGGGACAGGGACCGAGAGAGCAGTCCTTTTCTGTTTTTTTTTTCCTGTCCCGTCATCTACTTACAGGGGATGATGAACAGTCTGTGCAGATGGCGGAGAGCTGGGGAAATGAAGGCGTGGTACAGGACGCCTACAAAGGATTTGTCGCCATCAAAATGGCCAGTAAGTTGTGTAGTGGCCTGTATGTAACAAGGGCCTGATACAAGATCCATCTGTGTTGTTCCTGTGACTGTATAATAAAATAATTCTTCCATGATTACCGTCTGTGAAGGTTCTTATTTATCCGGGGTACAGCATGGCTAGTACTAGTATTCAGTAGTATTCATCTGGACTGCGTCTGAATAAACCTTTCTGGCCAGTCCTACTCTACCAAAAGCAAATGCTACTGTGGACACAATGCCAACATGGGGCAAAAAGACACAAAGTGGGGGGAGAGCTGCTAGGTTAAAACCTGGCTACTGACCTTCAAAGCTCTAGAGGATGTGAGAAGCATGCTTCGCTAGGGCATCCCGCGCTCTTTGGCTGCAGCTCATGGCCGGTCAGTTTGCCATTAATCTGGAACAGATACTGGGCTCGTACCCCGTATTCAGGGCTTGGCACTTCTGTCTCTGCGGGCCTCCGACATTAGCGTGGAGTTTATCCCCTGTTTCAGGGCCTCTCCCCCATGATTCTGACCATTCCTTCATAATCATGTCCGTCATGACTGGAAAGGAGAAACTTTAGACTTTTTTGTTTAAGCCTTGGTACATTAAATCATGTTTGGAGAGCGGAGCTACCCCATCCTGAATCTCAAAAGGTCTCATACAGTATAAATGAATCCCCAAAAAGGTCAGACTTCCTCTAGAGAGTGCCTAAACTTTGCCGCTTTAGTTGCTTCCACATGACCTTCTTCCAGTCCCGAATCTGAGTCAGAAATCTGGGTCACCTATCCCTGGGCTGCATACCCTACACCAGCTGACTCTGCTGAGCCAGAAGCCACTGGAAGTAGGGAGTATTGCACATGATCAGGCTGACTAGAAGAAGTGGTAGGCCATTTGACATCAGAGATGCCTGAAAGGTGCACTGCACCTGCTCTCTAAAAGGAACTTAGAAACTTTGCATAAGGTGATTCAGCTTCTGCTTTCAAGAAGTTAGAAATACACTGCAGCAAAAGACTTGTTATAATTAGAAGATAATTTAGTGCTCCAGTTAGCACATTTTATTTTAGAGGTGAACTTATCCTCTTTAGCCTAAGACAAAAAGAGAGGGGAGGAGGGCTCCAAGTTAAAAGCCAGGTCCTTATTAGGTCAGGAGCACCACCCCTGCACCCAGTGCTGCCTATGTCAAAAAACAAATGTCTAGAAGACTGCTTGAGACACCCCTCAAGGAACCCCAGAAGTACCAACCACCTCCACCAAAAGCACACAGCACATATACTATATTGCCAAAACATTTGGGACACCCCTCCAAATCATTGGATTTAGGTGTTAAAATCACCTCCATGGCCACAGGTGTATAGAATCAAGCACCTAGGCTTGCAGACTGCTTCTACAAACATTTGTGAAAGAATGGGTCGCACTCAGATCAGTGAATTCAAGCGTGGTACCGTGATAGGTCACCACCTGTGCAATAAGTCCATCCGTGAAATTTCCTTGTTATTGAATATTCCATGGTCAACTGTGAGTGGTATTATGATAAAGTGGAAGCAAGTGGGAACAGCAACTCAGCCAAGTGGTAGGCCAGGTAAAATGATAGCGCGGGGTCAGTGCAAGCTGAAGCGTACAGTGTACAGAAGTTGCCAACTGTCTGCAGAGTCGATAGCAAAAGACCTCCAAACTT
The DNA here is from genome assembly GCF_062004578.1 of Staurois parvus. Taxonomy (NCBI): domain Eukaryota; kingdom Metazoa; phylum Chordata; class Amphibia; order Anura; family Ranidae; genus Staurois; species Staurois parvus. The sequence goes on from NW_028320133.1 coordinate 58,383, forward strand.
CACGTGGCCTTCAGATTAGCACAGCAACAGTGCATATTGAGCTTCATGGAATTGGCTTCCATGGCCATGTAGCTGCATCCAAGCCTTACATCACCAAGTGCAATGCAAAGCATCGGATGCAGTGGTGTACAGCATGCTGCCACCAGACTTTAGAGCAGTAGCCACATGTTCTATGGAGGACTTATCACCGTCTCTATCTGAAAATTCGATGGACGTGTCCCGGTTTAGCAGTTGCCAGGAGAACAGTACTTGCTTGACTGCATTATGCCAAGTGTAAAGTTTGGTGGAGGGGGGATTATGGTGTGGTGGTTTTCAGGGGTTGAGCTTGGCTTTAGTTCCAGTGAAAGGAACTCTTAAGGCATCAGCAAACCAAGACATTTTGGACAATTCTATGCTCCCAACTTTGTGGGAACAGTTTGGGGATGGCTCCTTCATGTTCCAACCTGACTGTGTACCAGTTCACAAAGCAAGATCCATAAAAATATGGATGAGCGAGTTGGGGGTGGAGGAATCTCTCTGGCCTGCACAGAGTCCTGATTTCAACCTGATAGAACACCTTTGGGATGAATTAGATCGAAGACTGCAAGCCAGGCCTTCTCGTCTGACATCAGTGTCTGACCTCACAAATGCACTTCTGGAAGAATGGTCAAACCTTCCCATAGACACTCCTAAACCTTGTGGATAGCCTTCCCAGAAGAGTTGAAGCCATTATAGCTGCAAAGGGTGGGCCAACTCAGTACTGAACCCTACGGACTAAGACTGGGATGCCAGTGTGCGTGTAAAGGCAGGTGTCCCAATACTTTTGGTAATACAGTTGTGACCAAAATTATTCAACCCCCACTGAAATTGAGTGTTTTGGCCAGTTTGACATTGCTTTTGATCATTCAGTCATCTTGCTTACATTTACATTAAAGAGGCACTTGTAGGTCAGACAAATATAACATAACAGTTATAATGAAATAACCACAAATGTCTTTTCTGTGCTCACAGCATTATCAGTTTTATTCAACCCCCAAGTGACATTCAATCTTAGTACTTAGTACAGCATCCTTTTACAGTTATAACAGCTTTTAAACGTGAAGCATAGCTTGACACAAGTGTCTTGCAGCGATCTACGGGTATCTTCGCCCATTCTTCATGGGCAAAGGCCTCCAGTTCAGTCACATTCTTAGGCTTGCGCACTGCAACTGCTTTCTTTAAGTCCCACCAGAGGTTCTCAATCGGATTTAAGTCTGGTGACTGCGATGGCCACTCCAAAATGTTCCAGCCTTTCCTCTGCAACCATGCTCTAGTGGACTTGGAGGTATGCTTGGGATCATTGTCCTGTTGAAAGGTCCAACGTCTCCCAAGCCTCAGGTGTGTGACGGACTGCATCACGTTTCCATCCAATATCTCCTGGTACTGAAGAGAATTCATGGTACCTTGCACACGCTGAAGCTTCCCTGTACCTGCAGAAGCAAAACAGCCCCAAAGCATGATTGACCCTCCACCATGCTTCACAGTAGGCAAGGTGTTCTTTTCATCATAGGCCTTGTTCTTCCTCCTCCAAACATAGCGTTGATCCATGGGCCCAAACAGTTCTAATTTTGTTTCATCAGTCCACAGAACACTATCCCACAACTTTTGTGGTTTGTCCACATGGCTTTTGGCATACTGCAGTCGACTCTTCTTATTCTTTGGAGACAGCAAGGGGGTACGCCTGGGAGTTCTGGCACGGAGGCCTTCATTACGCAGTGTGCGTCTTATTGTCTGGGCTGAAACTTCTGTACCCACATCTGACAAATCTTTTCTCAGTTCCTCAGCAGTCACACGGGGACTTCTCTCCACTCTACGCTTCAGGTAGCGCACAGCAGTCGAAGTCAGCATCTTCTTTCTGCCACGACCAGGTAGCGTTTCAACAGTGCCCTTTGCCTTGAATTTGCGAATGATGCTTCCTAAGGTGTCTCTTGGTATGTTTAACATCTTTGCAATCTTCTTATAGCCATTGCCCTTCCTGTGAAGAGAAATCACCTCTTCTCTTGTCTTCCTGGACCATTCTCTTGCCTTCACCATGTTTGTAACCACACCAGTAAATGTCTAGAAGGAGCTGAGTATCACAGTCATTTTAAAGCTGCCTAATTGGTGCTTATTATGCTTGATTGCTGCTCGGTGACATCCACAGGTGTTTTCAATACCTGATGGAAAGCACCTGTATGAACCTCTGTTCTTCAGAGTGGTAGTCTTTAAGGGGTTGAATAATTGTGGCAATGAAGAAACCACATAAGAACCATTTACTACTGTATTACATAAACAATTGATGTCATTTTAGTTGCATTTGGGTAGTTACAACGTCCTTGTAGGATTTGATTCTGAATACAATTCCAAATGTACACTATAGTCCCTAAACCCCTTTACAGCATTGGGGGTTGAATAATTTTGGTCACAACTGTATACTGTATATAGCCTGCTTTTCTACCTGTTTTATAGCAGGAGCCTAGGAGGAAGCCTCCATGATGTCCCCTGCATTCTTTAGCGCCCAGCACCCTTTGGCCCATGCTGTCGGCGTCCAGCAATAAGCATCAGCCCTGCCCTTTCTCTTGCGCCTCTGAGGCCGAAACCAGAAGCCTCTGGTGCAGAGAGGACATCACATCCCCCAGAATCATGACACCCAGCATCTTCCAGGCTAGCTGCGTCACATCCGGCCTCCAGGAAGGCACTCCCTCAGCCCTGACTGACCTAAACGCGCCAAGGATGGATGCCATTCTAACCAGCTCCTTCACTGGCACTGGAAAGAGGTAGAAGCGGGTACATTCCTACACCGATGCAGAGGGGACTTGAGGCCAAAAAGTAAAGAACTGCAGGTGAGGGCACGTTTCCTGGGCAGCCCTTGAGACATGGCTTGCTGCTTAAAAAGCAGTTCTTCTAGTCAACATGCTTTTTCCAGACAGAGTAAACACAAAATGGCCATGTTCCTGTAGGACCATCTTAAGAAGCTTGAAGCAATGTGTTTCCTGTCCTGGTTGAAGGAGCTCAATCGTTCAAGGTCTGTCCTGGAAGACAACCGGGGGGGGGGGGGGGGGAAATTATATACATTTCATTTGTGTACAGTGTTGCATGACCAAGAAATTGCTAGTTAAAGCTGCAGTTCTGAAAAGCAAAAAAGTGCCATGATCATGAAGGGGTTAAAACCTTCTGGAGATCAAGTGGTTAAAGTCTAATTTGGCCAGGTTTTGAGCCTCTCTGTTGGTCTGTTATTATAAAGACTTCAGGTTGATTTGTATTTTTATATAAAAGTTTTTTTTCCCATTGATATCCACAGTTCCCATTCACATGGAATCTGTATACAGCATTGTTCAATTAAAAAAAATGCAGTTCCAAAGCCACCCATTTACAAATACCACAAATGCATAACAGTTCATAAGGAAAAAACTATTACTGCAAACTTGAGAAAGTACTTTAATAGTTTTCATTTTACATTTTAGATCTAAAAAGGAACACATGCAGCAAGTGAATATTAAGAATTCTGCTGGAACCAACTGTTTAAATTATATGTACAGAGAGGATTACTATCAAAACTAGTAACCTTCAGTGAGGCTATTTACAGAATTTACAAAAAAAAAAAAAAAAGGACAAAGTGTATCAGTACAACAAAGGCAACATGAAAATTAGCATACTGTGGTATTCTGAGACTTGTATCGAATAAAGCTTTCAGAAGCAAAAAGCTACCAAAAATACTCTTTCCAGTCCACAAGAAAACATGTCACCAAAGTAAATTTACAATATTAGGTACAGAAGCAGAATACCAAGGTGAACATTTAGAAATAGCATTGTACACTACAATTTCATAAAACTGAAGGGAAGAAACAAATTAACATACTGCCCACAAGTTTCACCTTTGAACCTTGAAAACTTCAGGTGACATCTGGCTGGTTGCTTTGGGCATGCAAATTAATATCTTTTCTTTCACGTCCAGATAATCCTCTCCCAAAGGGTGACCAATCACAGAGCTACCAGGGATATAGAAATATCAGCATTCTGTCCTGGAACTGCTCTATACAATAAAGAACTTGTTTTAAATAACACTTTCATTCTTTGTCTTAAACCTACAATAATGAATCAATATGTTATAACATCTAGTTGAAGCAGTGTATAGAGTGGTACAACTCAAAGAGGAACAAAACATGATGGATCTCTTACAAAATGTAGGCAGTCTTTGTATTAAAAATGCTTCATCAGAAGGAAGTAAAAGCGTCCTGATAAATGGCAATTTCACAGGACACGTGGAGCTGAACTAAACAGAGCTGTCGTGAGGTGGTGAACTCCATCGTGACTGCAGATGCCGAAGAATGCTGTTCGATATCGTCCCAAGTTTTTCCTGCATTTCAAAAAGCTGGCTTCCAGAATATTTTCCAAGCTCCTCTGTAGTCACCAACAAAGAAAGTGTACTAATCTGTGCAGCAAGGTCTAGGGTGGCTGCAGATTCCACAGGTGCTGTGGCAGATGCTTCAGGCAGGTCTGTAAAGCAAGCAAGGATTAGTTATGGTGAAGTAACGGAAAAAAAAAAACTCATGAAATACGCCAATACTCTAGGGGTCACCATACATGTTACAATCTGACTGCAATACATCAAAACATAATAGGAGAACCTTCCTAAACTTTCCAGTCAGTTTGTATTCAATCAAGCCCTTGCATTACATAATTGGTAGATCCAAAAGAAGACTACAATAAGATATTGGCAGAAAGTCAGTGCAAAAAATGCCCATCAGTAGTTTGAACAACCACATTGGGTGTCTCTGCAAATCAAAGGATAGGCAGGAGTCGTCTGTTTTAGTAGAACATCCAATTACTTTATTTCACCAAATACATTTTTTTATTATTATTATGAACTACCGCATCGGACACCTCAGCCAATCGAACTACCGAGAGCCTTTTATGTGCTGGCTCTTCCTATCAATGCGTTCACCCACCTGAGAACCCCCACAGAACGGGAATGCCCGAGGCATAGACCGTGTCCACACTGTGCACTAGGAATGCTGCATGTCCCCCACCCCCCTTGCTGGGTGACCAGTCAACAGCTGCAAGTCCATTTTGACCTTTTTCTTTTTATTGTGGAACCGTTTTACCCTTGTTTCTGAATTTAGTACACGATAAGGGCTCTCCCACCTCCCTCTCTTTTTCAGTGGAAACGAAAGACCCCTGGTCAGCTCCTCAGGATATTTCAGTCTACAATGTTCCATCAAACCCCAGACCCTACAATAAAATTGTAATGTGTGTGGAAAGCTTTACAACTATCGGTGGTCACCTTTTTAGAGTCTCAATTGTAATATACAGTAGTATCAATGGTACTTGCACAGCACTGCCATACAGTACGTGCCTAAACTGGAAAATACAGGAATGGAAAGAGCTTGGGAGGAATGGTGGAACTAAAATCGCAGCAATCTGCTGCAATGTTGCAGGCTCAGAATTCATGGAATTACGCAGCCTGGATCAGACAGAATTAAACTGAGAACAGAATAGATAAAATGGCCTATAACCTGGACTGCTTTTTTTTTTATTTTAATTGAGGCAATCTTTAAATTCAATTTTAAAAAGCAAGAAAAATTAGCAGATTAATAATTTAAAGCCCCATAGCTTTAAGTACAGCTCACGGGTCTTAAAAAGCAGCTTAATCATTAAGCGTAGGTTCCACAACTTCGCAGTTCTGCGTGTCACGTTTGCAAGGGCACAGCTGCGTTTCCTGCAATCTTTTTTAAAAACATGGACGCACAGAAATCACATGGTGCTTTGACACCACTTTCCTTAAAGCAACACACTTTTTGTGCGGCTGCGGGAACGTGTGCGATTTACACACACAGTCCTATGGAAATCTATGGAAAGAACTAAAGATCAGAGTTCACAGAAGAGGCCCACAGAACCTTCAAGATTAGAAGACCGTTTGTGTGGAAGAATGGGCCAAAAATCACACGTGAGCAATGCAATGCGACTAGTTTCTCCATATAGGAGGCATCTTGAAGCTGTCATTACCAACAAGGATTTTGGATGAAGTATTTATTTTTTTTTGTATGCACGGATTATTACTGACATGTAGTGAAAATGCAGTTATTTACCTGTTAACTGTATTTCCAGGAATCTTCTAGGACAGCTTCACTTGAGAGATAGGGCTCCTCCCAGGAAACACCCGCTCCACCTTTTCCCCTTTATAAGTATCCTCTCTCCCAGTGGGCCCTCAGTATAAGAATATGACCGAAGGCCTAGGAGAAAGCATAAAATAAAAAACGGTAATAGAGACAACCCATCACAGGTTCATAACATACCTAGACATCAGTACATAATCACACAGCAATCGGGAGGGAGTTATGCTGTCCTAGAAGATTCCTGGAAATACAGTTAACAGGTAAATAACTGCGTTTTCCCGTGTCATCTTCTAGGACAGCTTCACTTGAGAGGAGTTGAATAGAAATACATACATTAGGGTGGGCCCCTTGCTTGTAGGACCTTCCTGCCGAACGCCTGGTCATTGCTGCCAATCAGATCCAATCTGTAGTGCTTAGCAAAGTTGGCGAAACTGGACCACGTTGCGGCTCTGCAGATCTGTCCGGGGGAGGCACGCTCTTCAGGACCGTGCCCAGGTCCCATGTGGGGTACTTCGATGTGGACGGGGCTCGGCGCCTGGAGATAGCCCTCAGGAACCTGATTATCAACGGGTCTGCCGCCAACCTCAACTCCAGAAAGCTTGACAAAGCCGCTACCTGCACTTTAAGGGTATTAGCGGCCAGGTTCTTATCCGCCCCGGCTTGGAGGAATTCAAGCATTGTATGCAAGATGGGAGCCCGGGTTCCTCGTTCCTGTCCTTCCAGGCGGAAAATTTCTTCCAGACTTTATCATATATGGCGTTTGTTGATTTCTTCCTTCCGTCCAAGATGTTGGCGACCACTCTTTCAGACAGTCCCTTCTTCACTAGCCTGTCCCGTTCAGAAGCCACGCTGCTAGGGACAGCCTTTCTGGGTGAGGATGTAGCACTCCCCCTTGGGCAAGTAAATCGTGTGAAGGTGTATCATCCATGGGTCTGTTAAGCTTAGTTCCCTCAGCCGGGAGAACCATGATCTTTTGGGCCAAAATGGTGCAATCAGGATGACCGTGGCTTGAGAAGACTGGATCTTCTGTACCACCTTTGGTAATAATCTGAACGGAGGAAAGGCATAGAGGAGGTTTCCTTCCCAATGCTGGGCTAGCGCGTCTATCCCTGCACTCCTGGGGTCCTTCTGCAGGCAGAAGTATCTCTCCAGCTTCACATTTTGGCTGTTGGCGAAGAGATCCGTAGAGGGGGTGCCCCATCTGGCGCATATTTGATTGAATGCTGGACAGCTGAGGCACCATTCTGTCTGGGTGACCTCTTTCTGACTCAACTGGTCCGCCAACTGGTTCAGATTCCCTTTTAGATGCACCGCAGTGATGGACTCTAGGTTCCTCTCTGCACAGGTCAGGAGGGTTCCTGCCAATTCCATCAGCCTCGGGGACCTCGTGCCCCCCTGCCTGTTCAAGTATGCTACTGCCGTTGTGTTGTTGGATAGAATCTGGACTTCTCTCCCCTCTATCCTCTCCTGAAAAGCCGTAAGAGCTTTGAAGATTGCCGACAGCTCCTTGTAGTTCGATGATTTCCTTGAATTTTCTGCATCCCATCTGCCCTGGGCTAGGCAGTCTCCCATATGAGCAACCCACCTGGTCATGCTTGCATCCGTGGTGATCCTCACTGGGCTGGCTTGCTTCCATTTCCTTCCCGCCTCCAAGGTGTGGATGTTCCCCCACCACCTTAGTGATTCCCTCACCTTGTGCGTGAGGCAGATCCTGGAATTCAGACCTGCTTGGCTGCCATCTCAGTGGGAGAGGGTGTGATTCTGTAGTACCCTGGAGTGGAGCTGTGCCCATTGCACCCCTGGCATTGCGGCTGTCATGCTCCCGACTAGCTTCATTGTGGTCCTTACTGTGCAGGTCGACATCCTTTGGAAGGCTCTCGTGTCTTGCTGCAGTTTGAGAGCTTTTTCCGTTGTCAGGTATGAGCAAGCATTTGCGGAGTCCAGGATGTACCCCAAGTACGTGATCCTCCTGGAGGGTACTAGCTGTGATTTTTCCTCGTTCATCAACCACCCCAAGCTCTCTAGAAAAGATATTGTGCGTTCGACATGGGACCTCAGGCCTCTTTCTGTATCTGAAAATAGAAGCAGGTCGTCCAAGTAGGGGATGATATTTATTCCTTCCAGCCTCAAGACTCTTAGGGGTTCCGCCAGGATCTTGGTAAATATCCTTGGAGCTGATGACAGGCCAAAGGGGAGTGCATTGAACTGAAACAGAATCGTTCTTTTTGCGCCTTCCAGCGCAAACCTCAGGAACTTCCTCGATTCCTCCCTTATCGGGACGTGCAGATATGCATCTTTCAAATCTATTGAGGCCATGAATGCTCCTGGCGACAAGAGTTCTTTTACCGTGTATAAGGTCTCCATGCAGAACTTCTTGGGTCTCACGAACTTGTTTACCTTCTTCAGATTTAGTATCATCCTGTAGGTACCGGACGACTTCTTCCTTAGGAAGAAATGGGAGAAGAACCCACTTCCCTTCTCTTCCTCCTCCAGCTGGCAAATCACATTCTGCCTGAGCATCCCTTCCAGGAGGTCCACCAATGCATCTGCCTTCTCCCTGTCCCTTGGCAGGGGTGTTGCGAAGAATCTTTGAGGGGGGGGCCTTAAAAACTCTATTTTGTAACCTCTGCGAACGGCCTCTAGAATGTAAGTGTTCTGGGTGATCTTCAGCCATTGTGTGTGGAAGTGCCCCAGCCTTCCTCCCACCTGGCTTCTCCAGTCACTTGGGCTGGGTCTTGGGTCTATTCTGGTTGGGGTTGAAGAGGAAACCTCCCCTTCCCCTTGACTCGTTCCTGCCCCTCCTTGCGCCCCAGCCTGTGCGCTGGCTTTGAAATCATCGTGTACTGCCTGTTGAGGAGAAACCCCTTTCGTCCTACTTGCCTGCTGGGGACTGGAAAGCTCTTCTTTTTTTTTTATCGGCCGACCTTTCCAGGACCGAAGTTAGTTCCGGCCCGAAGAGGAGTTTTCCCTCGAAGGGCAGACCGCAGAGTTTGGACTTAGAGGCAAGGTCCCCCTGCAAAGACTTTAGCTAGATAGCTCTTCTCGCGGAATTTATGAGCGCCGTTGATCTAGCTAAGAATCTGATAGTTTCTGCTGATGCGTCTGCAATAAAAGCCACCGCTTTTTCCAGTACAGGCAGCGACTTCAGGATTTCCTCCGCCGGGGTGCCTTGTTCCAGGTGCGAGCGGAGCTGCCCCAACCATACATCCAAAGTTCTGGAGACACACGTCGTCGCAACTGCTGGCTTGAAATTCACCGCGGATGCTTCCCATGCTCTCCTCAGGAATGTATCCGCTTTCCAGTCCATCCATTGGGTCATTCAGGGACCCGCTGTCCTCGAAGGACAGGTCCATCGCTTTCGAGATTCTAGAAAGGGGGGCATCTGGCTTCGGGCAGATTTCCCACACGGAAGCGTCTTCTTCCTTGAACGGGAATCGCCTCTTAAGGTTCTTGGGAAAGAAAGCCTTTTTCTCCGGCTCTTCCCATTCCCTCCTGATAGTGGACCATAGGGCAGAGTGCACTGGGAATGTGCGGCTGCTCTTTGTAGCCCTGCGTACAGCTGGTCATGGAGAGAGGGGTCCTGCTGTTCCTCCTCCAGATCCAGAGTCTCGTAGATCACTTTCAGAAGGTCTTCTGCCTGAAAAAGGAATCTTTGTGCTTTTGGGTCATGATCCTCGACCTCGTCTTCCTCCGAGTCTGAAGTACTCAATGGTTCGGCTCCCCTTGCGACAGTTACCTGGTCCTTCCTCTTTTTCCCCCCCTGGGCATTGCCTGAAGTGCCCGGTTGGGGCTCGTCCTGGGCCGGTCCCTGCTTCTGCTCCCTAAAGCTCTGAAAAGTCTTGGACATATCTTGCATCATGTTCTGTAAGAAATCCTTAAAGAGGGACCCAGACTCCTTTTTGATAAGCTTATCTATGCAGTCTTGGCAGAGTTGCTTCCGTCAGGAACTCGCCAGCCTCTTTCTGCAAGTGGCGCATTTCTTTTTCAGCTCGCAAGGAGCTTCTCTTTCCCCTCTATCCTCCTCCTGTGGGCCCATCTGGGGACAAGAAGACATAGGTATTCATCAACCGCGGAGGCTCCCCCCCCAGGGATTGCCCCCCGTGCACTCCCCCAACACCCTAAAAAGTCAGCAGTGGGGGGGGGGGGGAGATGAGTGTGGGGGTGCCCAAGGGTCCCAGAGGGGGGAGGGGGGGGAAGGGGGAGGGGGTGAGTGGCGGCCAAATACCTTGCCGCAGGATTCCCCCGGCCCAGACAGATCTGCCTCCATCCTGCCGCGAACTCCTCCTCAGTGCGGCGATTTTTCAGGGTTTGGCGGGCTCCGCCCCCTCCCTGGGATCCCTGCGCGCCGACCTTCCTCTCACGGCCGCAGGTGGAGAAGCGGCCGTGGTGTGGGCTCGTTCCGCGGTCCGCCGCCCATTTCCAACATGGCGGCCGCTGCTCCATGCTTCCTGCGCCGGAAGTGACGCCGTCCCGTGCCCGGAAGTGACGTGTTTGCGGCATCCTGACCCCGACAGCCTCACCCCCTGGCCATGCTGCCGGGATCCTGGAACAGGTAGGACTTACCTCAGCCCCCCCAGGGAAAGGCACCACTGCCCAGGTCGGCGGAGCGGGCTCTACCCCCCTGGAGAGCCCCGCTGGGACCATCCGGGGTCTGTCACCCCCACCCCGAAGGGTCTGTCCATAGGATGAGCCTGGATGAAAACCCCCCCACAAGGTCCCTGCCATCCTTAGAGAAAGGAGGAAGGGGGGGCCTCAGCCAGGGGCCCTCTGTACCTCGCCAGGCAGCCGGGGAAAAAATAACAAACCGGGCGTAGCTCCGTCCTGGCCGGAGGAAACACTAATACTGAGGGCCCACTGGGAGAGAGGATACTTATAAAGGGGAAAAGGTGGAGCGGGTGTTTCCTGGGAGGAGCCCTATCTCTCAAGTGAAGCTGTCCTAGAAGATGACTCAGGAAAATTTTATGTCAATAGCACCTTTAGATATATATTTACCTAGAAAAACGGTGACGTTTTCAATACTTATTTTACCCGATGTACTATTAAAACCTGTTGTTTTTTTTTCAGGATTTGAGTGCAATGACTACACTTCTGCTTCCCCAGAATACCCTGAGAACACGACAGTGTCGTATGTCACGACAACAGACCCTCTCTGCACTCCAATCCCTGCCCATCAGAGCAGATCACATGTAGACAGTTTGCTCACAAAAACAAGGACACGCCCATGAGACACACCCACTATGCAGAAATGCTGCATTGCATGCTGGGAAATGTAGTTTCTTACTTCAATTATAGGGCTTATTTGCAAGGTGAAGCACTAGATTACATTAAGGCAGCACAAATGCTGGTCAGACATTTAGATGTCTATTTTCCAATGATTGCTGATGCATGCATGTTACCCTACGCCTGTTAAGACCTTAAAATGTACTATGAATGCAGTTAGCCAGAAATTAGACCTATGACTACTAATCTCAAGTACGATCCCTATTCTTGCATGAGAGATTTTCCGCAAAAATGTATGGGTGTCAACTATAGGTGAATTCAAATCTAACTGCAGATTTCAGTGAACTTAAGTCATTTGGACCAAGCTGGCATAAACAAATTTACTTCACTTAACAGATGAAGTGGATGTGAGCACTGTATAAACAGGTATGTCGTCTCAGCCACATACAGCACTGTGTTCCAGCAGCTGTCAAATTGGACTGAGTGCTGCTCAGCCATTCACAGGCGGTTGGGTGCCCTCACAGTCTCCACCTCAGCCTGAGGAACCTTTGTATTCATTCATAGTCCCATAGCCTGAACACAGCAACGCATATGTAGCTGATGCTACATACAGTTTATAGAGGTGCTGCATCTGTTAATGATGTAAACAGTACATTTGGACTAGCTTGGTCCAAACTATTCAAAGTTCACTAAAACCTGGAGATCAGCTTTAATCGCTCATCCCCAATAATCACACATTTTATGTTAAGATAAATCATACACAAAAGGTAAGACTTTTATCCTTCTCACCTTAAAAACTTCAAAGAGACGAGAGAACTGCTTTCCAACCAAGACATTGAAAACTTTCCCATCTTCTCCACTAAGACGGCTACAAAGAGGACAAATGTCAAATTATTACACACAAACTGATATACATTACCCTAAATATTTTATTGTGGAATATAATGTTCTACTTGAAGGAATATTCACCACTAAATAGTTCTAAAGATCAGAATGGAAGATTATACACCATGGGGTTGTTTTAGCTGAATTTGCTTGCCAAAGAGGTAAAGCACTCTGGCAGCTGTCCGCTCTAGTGTGAATTCAGCCTGAAAGGGTTTTGTTATATCTGCTTGATAAGTGCAAAAAATACCTGTTGATCTTGTTAGAAATCTCGTGAGCTGATAACTTACTGTGCACTCTGCTAACTATTATCTCTAAGGTGTACAGAAGCACTCCCCTCCGGTATGTACAATAAGAGAAGGACAGCATTCTGTAGTCCTGTCTTGTTTCTGCTGATACAAAAGGAAGAGTAGGCATTGTCATCCTACGGCAGTTTTGTTACTGGAGGATCATCAGGGAAAAAATAAAGGAAGAAAACTAGTGCAGCGACATCTAAGGACTAGAAAGCTGCAATATATTCATTTTTTTGTGGCTTAGATGCACTTTAAGAATAGGCTGTTCAACTAGAAAAGTTGGTATTGAGTGAAAACAGCTCCCCTTGTTCACTAACATTTATTGGCTAGGTATTCCTTAGTAAATCAATTCCTGCATCCACTGCAATATTCTGCACCGCAACAATCTGGAATGTTTCTAGCTCCAAAATGCAATTGTACTCACTTTGCAATTGCAAGATAAGCATCTGTCTGTTCTGTATGTGAGGTAGATGTGTCTTCCAAGGTTTCTAGTAAAGGCAAGAATTGAGCGTTTTCAGGATTAGCAGCCATATTCCCAAAAAACTGCAAAGAAATAAGAAGTCACTTAAAATAATCAGCCCAGTGGTTTGCTACAGTAGGAAATAAATTGTGTTTCTATATCTTACAGTTTTCTTGCTTAGTGCAGCAACTATAGATACAAAACGTTACACTTTTTATCTGCTTGAACACCAGACTGTTTCACCCCCTTCCTGCCCAGGCCATTTTTCAGATTTCAGCGCTGTCGTACTTTGAATGACAATTACTCAGTCATGCAACACTGTACCCATATGAAATTTATATCAATCTGTGAGACAGATAGAGCTTTCTTTTGGTGGTATTAAGTCATTTAGTCACAACTGTTTTTTTTGTTTTGTTTTTTGCGCTATATAAAATGGAAAAAAGTTTTTTGCCATTTCTTCATTTCCTGTCTGTAAAGTTTTGCCAAGAATATTTCTTCATAAATGTGGGCCAAAATACATTCTACTACATACAAACTATGGTATATACTGTATATCCATAAAATGATCAATTCTGATGTACTGACTGCCCAACTCATTTCTTGAGGCCCTAAAATGCTAGGACAGTACAAATACCCCCCAAATTACCCTTTTTTTCATTTTAAATCAGACAGTCCAAGGTATTTAGTAAGAGGCATAGTAACATTTTTGAAGTTGTAATTGTTCAGAAAATGAAAGAAAAAAAAACCATTTCCCCAAGTTGTCATTTTAAAAAGTTTTTTCACATAAGCAGCATGGGCACACTTACAATTACACCTCAACACATTCTGCTTCTCCTCCTTAGTATGGGGATAGCACATGCATGAGACGTTTTCACAACTTACCCACATGGGGGGGGGGGCCCAAAATCAAAGTAGAACCTTCAAGCTTTATAAGGGTGTAAATTAGGCATCTCATTTCCTCACTACCTCTCTCATTTATGTAGGCCCTGGAGCACAAGGACAGCAGAAACGCCCAAACGAATAGGACTGCCTGCATGGGGATGCACAGAACACCTGCTCCCAGTTTGACATCCTTGCAGGTGTACAGCCCCAAATGCAGACAGTGATTTCGGGGACATGCACCTGCACTGATGTTGGATTGGGAAAAGCGGCTGTGTCCATGCAGCTGTTGTGTCCCAATAATCAATGTGACTGCCTGCATGGGATGCACAGAGCACCTGTGCAGGTAAACATGGCCCTTGCACAAGGTATGCATCGATAAGCCCCTTGTGAACAAAACCTTACGTCAACACTGGGGCAGATGTGACATAGCGATGTTCAGGGACACTGACTGGCTGCACTGGTGTGGTAATGGTGTATTTACACTGGGGGGGTTGGGGAATGCTACGGTTGAGTCAAATTTTTACCACCCCTCAACTGTTCCCCCTTAAGCTGGGAGCGCAGCAGTCAGGGAAGTACACATGCTGCAGCAGGAATTTCACCACATTGAGCTCAGCAGGCACTACTAAGGATCACTGTTGTATATAAATGGCAGGACTGTGGTAGTGCAAGGTCGAGTGGCCGGTTATAAACGGCCTCCCCGCCCCCTGCTTTTGCGCGCTCCCTGGGATAGCACAGCACCACGATCCGGTGCCCGCTGTGTCCTCCGGACACAGTGAAACACCGATCGTCATACGGAACCTCTGTGCGAGGTCCCGATCATGTGATCACTGCTTGGCCAATCAGTGATCACATGCAAAGTATTATTACTATACAGTATTTATATAGCGCTAAGAGTTTGCTCAGCGCTGTACATTATAGTGGGGTACAGTAACAATACAATGCGATACACGAGGGGTTCGAGGGCCCTGCTCCTCGGAGCTAACAATCTAGGAGTAAGTAAGATGTCACTTCTGACATCATTGCTTACTACGTGTGAAATCTGTGAATGATCACAGAGATCACATGGTACAAGGCTGTTGTGAACAGCCTTGTACCATGTGACAAGCTGGGACCAATCACAGCTCACACAGTAGTTCTCAATGGATGCAAGAATGTAGTCAGAGAGACGGAGAAATGATTGCTTTTACAGTCTTTATGGGTATAAAAGCAATCAATGTAAACAAAAAAATAAAAAATCATCCCCCACAAGTAGTACAGTGTCACCATGGTGACACTGTACTGCTAGAGTGACAGTATGCAAAAAAAAAAATAAAAAAATGTAAAAAATTTTTTAAAATGATAATTTTTGGTTATAAACTAATTTGGCTTTTTTTTTACTAAAAAGATAACAAAATAAATTTTGGCCAAGATTTATGATGAAATATTTATTTGAAAAATTTTATAAGAAAAACACTCAAAATTTTTGGACTTTTTCATTTACATAGCAAAACAAAAAAAATCCAAGTGGTGAATAAATACCACCAAAATAAAGCTTTATTGGTCTCAAAAAAATGCTAAAAAACATTCATATGGGTACAGTGTTGCATGACCACGCAATTGTCATTCAAAATATGATAGCGCTGAAAGCTGAAAATTGGCCTGGACAGGAAGGGGGCAAAAGTGTCCGGACTTGAAGTGGTTAAATAAAAATGGAGTCTGATATGTACCAGATTCAACCTCTAATAGTATATAAGTCTCTTCTGTCATTCTCAGAGTGGATAAGATATCTTGTTCCTTAACCACATAGCTGGTTATTTATATTTACCACTGCATATTGATATCCAAGAAATTGTCTATTTTAAACTTTACATACTAACTAAATTATACACCACACTTTTGTCAAGGTTTTTTTTTTATCTGATTAATCAAAGCAATAATTGGCCAACTAATCGATTATGAAAACAATCATTAGTAGCAGTCCTATAGGGGTCCACTTTGTATTGGAGGTGTCAGATATTACCCCGTATCCAGGTACTGGAGGTGTCAGGTGTCCCTACCCCTTGTCCTGGTGTTGGCAGTGTCCCATTTGTCCTTGTATTGGAGGTGTCTCCCTGGTGTTGGGAGGGATCCTAGTATTAGAAGTGTGCCCCTAGTGTTAGGTGTCCCCTCCATCCTAGTACTGGAGGTGTCTCCCTGGTGTTAGAGAGTTCCTGGTATTGGTGGTGTACCACCTTCCCCCATCCAGGTATTGGTGGGGAACCTCCCACCCAAGAAATGGCAGTGTCTCTGTGATATTTAAAATGCCGCCCCCTCCCCCATTCCATTACTGGATGTATCAGATGCCCCCGTCCCAATAATGGTGGTATCCCCCTGGTATTAGAGTTATCACTTTTCTACCCTGCCCCAGTATTGGAGGTGTCCCCTCCATCACAGTACTGGAAGTGTTGTCTCCCTGGTGTTGAATGTTCCTCCACCTCCCCACCATTGCAGTATTAAGAGACGTCAGGTCCCCCTCCACCCTGGTATTGGAGATGTTATCCTTGTCCTATTATCTCAGGTGTCCAATATCGCCCCCGTGTACTGGAGGGGATCTGCCCCCTGTCCTGGTTGTGAAGGTGTCAAGTGTCCCCCCCATCCTGGTGTACTGGAGAGGTGGCCCCTGGAATTGGATGTGTCCTGGTATTAGAGCTGTCAGATGTTCCATGTCCCCCCCCCCCCTTCCCAGTTTTGAAGGTGTCCCCTCTTTCCCCATATTGAAGGTATCCCCTCTGTCCTGGATTTGGCAGTGTCCACCCCTTTTGCAGCATTGGAGGTGGCCGCTGCCCCCCCCAGTACTGGAGTGGCCCCTGGTATTAAAGGTGCCCCCCCCAGCCCCAGTGCTGGAGGTATCCCCCCTGCTGGAGGTGTCAGGTGCCACCCCTGCCCCAGTGCTGGAGATGTCCCCACTTTCCGAGTATTGGAGGTGTCCCCCCTGCCCCTGTGCTGGAGGTATTCCCCATGATGGAGGTGTCAGGTGCCCCCCCTGCCACAGTGCTGGAGATTTCCCCACTATCCGAGTATTGGAGGTGTCCCCCCTGCCCCAGTGCTGGAGGTGTCCCCACTGTCCGAGTATTGGAGGTGTTCCCCTGCCCCAGTGCTGGAGGTGTGCCACCTGCCCCAGTGCTGGAGGTAACCCCCCTGCCCCAGTGCTGGAGGTGTCCCCACTGAACGAGTATTGGAGGTGTCCCCCCTGCCCCAGTGCTGGAGGTGTCCCCACTGTCCGAGTATTGGAGGTGTCCCCTATGCTCCAGTGCTGGAGGTGTCCCCACTGTCCGAGTATTGGAGGTGTCCCCCCTGCCCCAGTGCTGGAGGTGTCCCCACTGACCCAGTGCTGGAGGTGTCCCCACTGTCCGAGTATTGGAGGTGCCCCCCCTGCCCCAGTGCTGGAGGTGTCCCCACTGTCCGAGTATTGGAGGTGTCCCCCCTGCCACAGTGCTGGAGGTGTCCCGCGCTCTTTGGCTGCAGCTCATGGCCGGTCAGTTTGCCATTAATCTGGACCAGATACTAGGCTCGTACCCCATATTCAGGGCTTTGCACTCCTGTATCTCTGCGGAGCCTCCGACATCAGAGTGGAGTTTATCCCCTGTTTCAGGGCCTCTCACACTTGTCTTGTAGAGCCTCCAACATTAGCGAGGAGTTTATCCCCTATTTCAGGGCCTCGGACGCTACTGTCTAGGACACTGGTGCTGAGCTGGTTCCCTGTCTCAGACATTGGCTTTGGTACCAAGCTCTCCTCCTCTCTACAACAGATTATCCAGAGAAACATCCAACCTTTAGAGAACCTCTAGAGGCTACAGGCGAAAGCTTGACTTTCACCTTCAAGAAATCCCAACAAGTAGCCCAAAGAGGACTCTGTCAGAGCTCCACTAGGGCCTACAGTGCAACCGTTGTCACATTTGTAAAATGGCACCTTTGTGCTCCACACAGACATGGGAAGATCCAGGAACAACCCTCTGCACACTGCTATATATCCTTTCCAGCAAACTTTGCCATAAACATTGAGATTTTTAGTTCACACATATTGCAATACATGTTTAAGCTGGCCAACTGCGTCAAACTAAACCTTTCTGGCCAAACCCTACTCTACCAAAAGCAAATGCTACTGTGGACACAATGCCAACATGGGGCAAAAAGACACAAAGTGGGGGGAGAGCTGCTAGGTTAAAACCTGGCTACTGACCTTCAAAGCTCTAGAGGATGTGAGAAGCATGCTTCACTAGGGCATCCCGCGCTCTTTGGCTGCAGCTCATGGCCGCTCAGTTTGCCATTAATCTGGACCAGATACTAGGCTCGTACCCCATATTCAGGGCTTTGCACTCCTGTGTCTCTGCGGAGCCTCCGACATCAGAGTGGAGTTTATCCCCTGTTTCAGGGCCTCTCACACTTGTCTTGTAGAGCCTCCAACATTAGCGAGGAGTTCATCCCCTATTTCAGGGCCTAGGACGCTACTGTCTAGGACACTGGTGCTGAGCTGGTTCCCTGTCTCAGACATTGGCTTTGGTACCAAGCTCTCCTCCTCTCTACAACAGATTATCCAGAGAAACATCCAACCTTTAGAGAACCTCTAGAGGCTACAGGCGAAAGCTTGACTTTCACCTTCAAGAAATCCCAACAAGTAGCCCAAAGAGGACTCTGTCAGAGCTCCACTAGGGCCTACAGTGCAACCGTTGTCACATTTGTAAAATGGCACCTTTGTGCTCCACACAGACATGGGAAGATCCAGGAACAACCCTCTGCACACTGCTATATATCCTTTCCAGCAAACTTTGCCATAAACATTGAGATTTTTAGTTCACACATATTGCAATACATGTTTAAGCTGGCCAACTGCGTCAAACTAAACCTTTCTGGCCAAACCCTACTCTACCAAAAGCAAATGCTACTGTGGACACAATGCCAACATGGGGCAAAAAGACACAAAGTGGGGGGAGAGCTGCTAGGTTAAAACCTGGCTACTGACCTTCAAAGCTCTAGAGGATGTGAGAAGCATGCTTCACTAGGGCATCCCGCGCTCTTTGGCTGCAGCTCATGGCCGGTCAGTTTGCCATTAATCTGGACCAGATACTAGGCTCGTACCCCATATTCAGGGCTTTGCACTCCTGTGTCTCTGCGGAGCCTCCGACATCAGAGTGGAGTTTATCCCCTGTTTCAGGGCCTCTCACACTTGTCTTGTAGAGCCTCCAACATTAGCGAGGAGTTTATCCCCTATTTCAGGGCCTCGGACGCTACTGTCTAGGACACTGGTGCTGAGCTGGTTCCCTGTCTCAGACATTGGCTTTGGTACCAAGCTCTCCTCCTCTCTACAACAGATTATCCAGTGAAACATCCAACCTTTAGAGAACCTCTAGAAGCTACAGGCGAAAGCTTGACTTTCACCTTCAAGAAATCCCAACAAGTAGCCCAAAGAGGACTCTGTCAGAGCTCCACTAGGGCCTACAGTGCAACCGTTGTCACATTTGTAAAATGGCACCTTTGTGCTCCACACAGACATGGGAAGATCCAGGAACAACCCTCTGCACACTGCTATATATCCTTTACAGCAAACTTTGCCATAAACATTGAGATTTTTAGTTCACACATATTGCAATACATGTTTAAGCTGGCCAACTGCGTCAAAGTAAACCTTTCTGGCCAAACCCTACTCTACCAAAAGCAAATGCTACTGTGGACACAATGCCAACATGGGGCAAAAAGACACAAAGTGGGGGGAGAGCTGCTAGGTTAAAACCTGGCTACTGACCTTCAAAGCTCTAGAGGATGTGAGAAGCATGCTTCACTAGGGCATCCCGCGCTCTTTGGCTGCAGCTCATGGCCGGTCAGTTTGCCATTAATCTGGACCAGATACTAGGCTCGTACCCCATATTCAGGGCTTTGCACTCCTGTGTCTCTGCGGAGCCTCCGACATCAGAGTGGAGTTTATCCCCTGTTTCAGGGCCTCTCACACTTGTCTTGTAGAGCCTCCAACATTAGCGAGGAGTTCATCCCCTATTTCAGGGCCTAGGACGCTACTGTCTAGGACACTGGTGCTGAGCTGGTTCCCTGTCTCAGACATTGGCTTTGGTACCAAGCTCTCCTCCTCTCTACAACAGATTATCCAGAGAAACATCCAACCTTTAGAGAACCTCTAGAGGCTACAGGCGAAAGCTTGACTTTCACCTTCAAGAAATCCCAACAAGTAGCCCAAAGAGGACTCTGTCAGAGCTCCACTAGGGCCTACAGTGCAACCGTTGTCACATTTGTAAAATGGCACCTTTGTGCTCCACACAGACATGGGAAGATCCAGGAACAACCCTCTGCACACTGCTATATATCCTTTCCAGCAAACTTTGCCATAAACATTGAGATTTTTAGTTCACACATATTGCAATACATGTTTAAGCTGGCCAACTGCGTCAAACTAAACCTTTCTGGCCAAACCCTACTCTACCAAAAGCAAATGCTACTGTGGACACAATGCCAACATGGGGCAAAAAGACACAAAGTGGGGGGAGAGCTGCTAGGTTAAAACCTGGCTACTGACCTTCAAAGCTCTAGAGGATGTGAGAAGCATGCTTCACTAGGGCATCCCGCGCTCTTTGGCTGCAGCTCATGGCCGCTCAGTTTGCCATTAATCTGGACCAGATACTAGGCTCGTACCCCATATTCAGGGCTTTGCACTCCTGTGTCTCTGCGGAGCCTCCGACATCAGAGTGGAGTTTATCCCCTGTTTCAGGGCCTCTCACACTTGTCTTGTAGAGCCTCCAACATTAGCGAGGAGTTTATCCCCTATTTCAGGGCCTAGGACGCTACTGTCTAGGACACTGGTGCTGAGCTGGTTCCCTGTCTCAGACATTGGCTTTGGTACCAAGCTCTCCTCCTCTCTACAACAGATTATCCAGAGAAACATCCAACCTTTAGAGAACCTCTAGAGGCTACAGGCGAAAGCTTGACTTTCACCTTCAAGAAATCCCAACAAGTAGCCCAAAGAGGACTCTGTCAGAGCTCCACTAGGGCCTACAGTGCAACCGTTGTCACATTTGTAAAATGGCACCTTTGTGCTCCACACAGACATGGGAAGATCCAGGAACAACCCTCTGCACACTGCTATATATCCTTTCCAGCAAACTTTGCCATAAACATTGAGATTTTTAGTTCACACATATTGCAATACATGTTTAAGCTGGCCAACTGCATCAAACTAAACCTTTCTGGCCAAACCCTACTCTACCAAAAGCAAATGCTACTGTGGACACAATGCCAACATGGGGCAAAAAGACACAAAGTGGGGGGAGAGCTGCTAGGTTAAAACCTGGCTACTGACCTTCAAAGCTCTAGAGGATGTGAGAAGCATGCTTCACTAGGGCATCCCGCGCTCTTTGGCTGCAGCTCATGGCCGCTCAGTTTGCCATTAATCTGGACCAGATACTAGGCTCGTACCCCATATTCAGGGCTTTGCACTCCTGTGTCTCTGCGGAGCCTCCGACATCAGAGTGGAGTTTATCCCCTGTTTCAAGGCCTCTCACACTTGTCTTGTAGAGCCTCCAACATTAGCGAGGAGTTCATCCCCTATTTCAGGGCCTAGGACGCTACTGTCTAGGACACTGGTGCTGAGCTGGTTCCCTGTCTCAGACATTGGCTTTGGTACCAAGCTCTCCTCCTCTCTACAACAGATTATCCAGAGAAACATCCAACCTTTAGAGAACCTCTAGAGGCTACAGGCGAAAGCTTGACTTTCACCTTCAAGAAATCCCAACAAGTAGCCCAAAGAGGACTCTGTCAGAGCTCCACTAGGGCCTACAGTGCAACCGTTGTCACATTTGTAAAATGGCACCTTTGTGCTCCACACAGACATGGGAAGATCCAGGAACAACCCTCTGCACACTGCTATATATCCTTTCCAGCAAACTTTGCCATAAACATTGAGATTTTTAGTTCACACATATTGCAATACATGTTTAAGCTGGCCAACTGCGTCAAACTAAACCTTTCTGGCCAAACCCTACTCTACCAAAAGCAAATGCTACTGTGGACACAATGCCAACATGGGGCAAAAAGACACAAAGTGGGGGGAGAGCTGCTAGGTTAAAACCTGGCTACTGACCTTCAAAGCTCTAGAGGATGTGAGAAGCATGCTTCACTAGGGCATCCCGCGCTCTTTGGCTGCAGCTCATGGCCGCTCAGTTTGCCATTAATCTGGACCAGATACTAGGCTCGTACCCCATATTCAGGGCTTTGCACTCCTGTGTCTCTGCGGAGCCTCCGACATCAGAGTGGAGTTTATCCCCTGTTTCAGGGCCTCTCACACTTGTCTTGTAGAGCCTCCAACATTAGCGAGGAGTTTATCCCCTATTTCAGGGCCTCGGACGCTACTGTCTAGGACACTGGTGCTGAGCTGGTTCCCTGTCTCAGACATTGGCTTTGGTACCAAGCTCTCCTCCTCTCTACAACAGATTATCCAGAGAAACATCCAACCTTTAGAGAACCTCTAGAGGCTACAGGCGAAAGCTTGACTTTCACCTTCAAGAAATCCCAACAAGTAGCCCAAAGAGGACTCTGTCAGAGCTCCACTAGGGCCTAAAGTGCAACCGTTGTCACATTTGTAAAATGGCACCTTTGTGCTCCACACAGACATGGGAAGATCCAGGAACAACCCTCTGCACACTGCTATATATCCTTTCCAGCAAACTTTGCCATAAACATTGAGATTTTTAGTTCACACATATTGCAATACATGTTTAAGCTGGCCAACTGCGTCAAACTAAACCTTTCTGGCCAAACCCTACTCTACCAAAAGCAAATGCTACTGTGGACACAATGCCAACATGGGGCAAAAAGACACAAAGTGGGGGGAGAGCTGCTAGGTTAAAACCTGGCTACTGACCTTCAAAGCTCTAGAGGATGTGAGAAGCATGCTTCACTAGGGCATCCCGCGCTCTTTGGCTGCAGCTCATGGCCGGTCAGTTTGCCATTAATCTGGACCAGATACTAGGCTCGTACCCCATATTCAGGGCTTTGCACTCCTGTGTCTCTGCGGAGCCTCCGACATCAGAGTGGAGTTTATCCCCTGTTTCAGGGCCTCTCACACTTGTCTTGTAGAGCCTCCAACATTAGCGAGGAGTTCATCCCCTATTTCAGGGCCTCGGACGCTACTGTCTAGGACACTGGTGCTGAGCTGGTTCCCTGTCTCAGACATTGGCTTTGGTACCAAGCTCTCCTCCTCTCTACAACAGATTATCCAGAGAAACATCCAACCTTTAGAGAACCTCTAGAGGCTACAGGCGAAAGCTTGACTTTCACCTTCAAGAAATCCCAACAAGTAGCCCAAAGAGGACTCTGTCAGAGCTCCACTAGGGCCTACAGTGCAACCGTTGTCACATTTGTAAAATGGCACCTTTGTGCTCCACACAGACATGGGAAGATCCAGGAACAACCCTCTGCACACTGCTATATATCCTTTCCAGCAAACTTTGCCATAAACATTGAGATTTTTAGTTCACACATATTGCAATACATGTTTAAGCTGGCCAACTGCGTCAAACTAAACCTTTCTGGCCAAACCCTACTCTACCAAAAGCAAATGCTACTGTGGACACAATGCCAACATGGGGCAAAAAGACACAAAGTGGGGGGAGAGCTGCTAGGTTAAAACCTGGCTACTGACCTTCAAAGCTCTAGAGGATGTGAGAAGCATGCTTCACTAGGGCATCCCGCGCTCTTTGGCTGCAGCTCATGGCCGCTCAGTTTGCCATTAATCTGGACCAGATACTAGGCTCGTACCCCATATTCAGGGCTTTGCACTCCTGTGTCTCTGCGGAGCCTCCGACATCAGAGTGGAGTTTATCCCCTGTTTCAGGGCCTCTCACACTTGTCTTGTAGAGCCTCCAACATTAGCGAGGAGTTCATCCCCTATTTCAGGGCCTCGGACGCTACTGTCTAGGACACTGGTGCTGAGCTGGTTCCCTGTCTCAGACATTGGCTTTGGTACCAAGCTCTCCTCCTCTCTACAACAGATTATCCAGAGAAACATCCAACCTTTAGAGAACCTCTAGAGGCTACAGGCGAAAGCTTGACTTTCACCTTCAAGAAATCCCAACAAGTAGCCCAAAGAGGACTCTGTCAGAGCTCCACTAGGGCCTACAGTGCAACCGTTGTCACATTTGTAAAATGGCACCTTTGTGCTCCACACAGACATGGGAAGATCCAGGAACAACCCTCTGCACACTGCTATATATCCTTTCCAGCAACCTTTGCCATAAACATTGAGATTTTTAGTTCACACATATTGCAATACATGTTTAAGCTGGCCAACTGCGTCAAACTAAACCTTTCTGGCCAAACCCTACTCTACCAAAAGCAAATGCTACTGTGGACACAATGCCAACATGGGGCAAAAAGACACAAAGTGGGGGGAGAGCTGCTAGGTTAAAACCTGGCTACTGACCTTCAAAGCTCTAGAGGATGTGAGAAGCATGCTTCACTAGGGCATCCCGCGCTCTTTGGCTGCAGCTCATGGCCGGTCAGTTTGCCATTAATCTGGACCAGATACTAGGCTCGTACCCCATATTCAGGGCTTTGCACTCCTGTGTCTCTGCGGAGCCTCCGACATCAGAGTGGAGTTTATCCCCTGTTTCAGGGCCTCTCACACTTGTCTTGTAGAGCCTCCAACATTAGCGAGGAGTTTATCCCCTATTTCAGGGCCTCGGACGCTACTGTCTAGGACACTGGTGCTGAGCTGGTTCCCTGTCTCAGACATTGGCTTTGGTACCAAGCTCTCCTCCTCTCTACAACAGATTATCCAGAGAAACATCCAACCTTTAGAGAACCTCTAGAGGCTACAGGCGAAAGCTTGACTTTCACCTTCAAGAAATCCCAACAAGTAGCCCAAAGAGGACTCTGTCAGAGCTCCACTAGGGCCTACAGTGCAACCGTTGTCACATTTGTAAAATGGCACCTTTGTGCTCCACACAGACATGGGAAGATCCAGGAACAACCCTCTGCACACTGCTATATATCCTTTCCAGCAAACTTTGCCATAAACATTGAGATTTTTAGTTCACACATATTGCAATACATGTTTAAGCTGGCCAACTGCGTCAAACTAAACCTTTCTGGCCAAACCCTACTCTACCAAAAGCAAATGCTACTGTGGACACAATGCCAACATGGGGCAAAAAGACACAAAGTGGGGGGAGAGCTGCTAGGTTAAAACCTGGCTACTGACCTTCAAAGCTCTAGAGGATGTGAGAAGCATGCTTCACTAGGGCATCCCGCGCTCTTTGGCTGCAGCTCATGGCCGGTCAGTTTGCCATTAATCTGGACCAGATACTAGGCTCGTACCCCATATTCAGGGCTTTGCACTCCTGTGTCTCTGCGGAGCCTCCGACATCAGAGTGGAGTTTATCCCCTGTTTCAGGGCCTCTCACACTTGTCTTGTAGAGCCTCCAACATTAGCGAGGAGTTCATCCCCTATTTCAGGGCCTCGGACGCTACTGTCTAGGACACTGGTGCTGAGCTGGTTCCCTGTCTCAGACATTGGCTTTGGTACCAAGCTCTCCTCCTCTCTACAACAGATTATCCAGAGAAACATCCAACCTTTAGAGAACCTCTAGAGGCTACAGGCGAAAGCTTGACTTTCACCTTCAAGAAATCCCAACAAGTAGCCCAAAGAGGACTCTGTCAGAGCTCCACTAGGGCCTACAGTGCAACCGTTGTCACATTTGTAAAATGGCACCTTTGTGCTCCACACAGACATGGGAAGATCCAGGAACAACCCTCTGCACACTGCTATATATCCTTTCCAGCAAACTTTGCCATAAACATTGAGATTTTTAGTTCACACATATTGCAATACATGTTTAAGCTGGCCAACTGCGTCAAACTAAACCTTTCTGGCCAAACCCTACTCTACCAAAAGCAAATGCTACTGTGGACACAATGCCAACATGGGGCAAAAAGACACAAAGTGGGGGGAGAGCTGCTAGGTTAAAACCTGGCTACTGACCTTCAAAGCTCTAGAGGATGTGAGAAGCATGCTTCACTAGGGCATCCCGCGCTCTTTGGCTGCAGCTCATGGCCGGTCAGTTTGCCATTAATCTGGACCAGATACTAGGCTCGTACCCCATATTCAGGGCTTTGCACTCCTGTGTCTCTGCGGAGCCTCCGACATCAGAGTGGAGTTTATCCCCTGTTTCAGGGCCTCTCACACTTGTCTTGTAGAGCCTCCAACATTAGCGAGGAGTTTATCCCCTATTTCAGGGCCTAGGACGCTACTGTCTAGGACACTGGTGCTGAGCTGGTTCCCTGTCTCAGACATTGGCTTTGGTACCAAGCTCTCCTCCTCTCTACAACAGATTATCCAGAGAAACATCCAACCTTTAGAGAACCTCTAGAGGCTACAGGCGAAAGCTTGACTTTCACCTTCAAGAAATCCCAACAAGTAGCCCAAAGAGGACTCTGTCAGAGCTCCACTAGGGCCTACAGTGCAACCGTTGTCACATTTGTAAAATGGCACCTTTGTGCTCCACACAGACATGGGAAGATCCAGGAACAACCCTCTGCACACTGCTATATATCCTTTCCAGCAAACTTTGCCATAAACATTGAGATTTTTAGTTCACACATATTGCAATACATGTTTAAGCTGGCCAACTGCGTCAAACTAAACCTTTCTGGCCAAACCCTACTCTACCAAAAGCAAATGCTACTGTGGACACAATGCCAACATGGGGCAAAAAGACACAAAGTGGGGGGAGAGCTGCTAGGTTAAAACCTGGCTACTGACCTTCAAAGCTCTAGAGGATGTGAGAAGCATGCTTCACTAGGGCATCCCGCGCTCTTTGGCTGCAGCTCATGGCCGGTCAGTTTGCCATTAATCTGGACCAGATACTAGGCTCGTACCCCATATTCAGGGCTTTGCACTCCTGTGTCTCTGCGGAGCCTCCGACATCAGAGTGGAGTTTATCCCCTGTTTCAGGGCCTCTCACACTTGTCTTGTAGAGCCTCCAACATTAGCGAGGAGTTTATCCCCTATTTCAGGGCCTCGGACGCTACTGTCTAGGACACTGGTGCTGAGCTGGTTCCCTGTCTCAGACATTGGCTTTGGTACCAAGCTCTCCTCCTCTCTACAACAGATTATCCAGAGAAACATCCAACCTTTAGAGAACCTCTAGAGGCTACAGGCGAAAGCTTGACTTTCACCTTCAAGAAATCCCAACAAGTAGCCCAAAGAGGACTCTGTCAGAGCTCCACTAGGGCCTACAGTGCAACCGTTGTCACATTTGTAAAATGGCACCTTTGTGCTCCACACAGACATGGGAAGATCCAGGAACAACCCTCTGCACACTGCTATATATCCTTTCCAGCAAACTTTGCCATAAACATTGAGATTTTTAGTTCACACATATTGCAATACATGTTTAAGCTGGCCAACTGAGTCAAACTAAACCTTTCTGGCCAAACCCTACTCTACCAAAAGCAAATGCTACTGTGGACACAATGCCAACATGGGGCAAAAAGACACAAAGTGGGGGGAGAGCTGCTAGGTTAAAACCTGGCTACTGACCTTCAAAGCTCTAGAGGATGTGAGAAGCATGCTTCACTAGGGCATCCCGCGCTCTTTGGCTGCAGCTCATGGCCGGTCAGTTTGCCATTAATCTGGACCAGATACTAGGCTCGTACCCCATATTCAGGGCTTTGCACTCCTGTGTCTCTGCGGAGCCTCCGACATCAGAGTGGAGTTTATCCCCTGTTTCAGGGCCTCTCACACTTGTCTTGTAGAGCCTCCAACATTAGCGAGGAGTTTATCCCCTATTTCAGGGCCTAGGACGCTACTGTCTAGGACACTGGTGCTGAGCTGGTTCCCTGTCTCAGACATTGGCTTTGGTACCAAGCTCTCCTCCTCTCTACAACAGATTATCCAGAGAAACATCCAACCTTTAGAGAACCTCTAGAGGCTACAGGCGAAAGCTTGACTTTCACCTTCAAGAAATCCCAACAAGTAGCCCAAAGAGGACTCTGTCAGAGCTCCACTAGGGCCTAAAGTGCAACCGTTGTCACATTTGTAAAATGGCACCTTTGTGCTCCACACAGACATGGGAAGATCCAGGAACAACCCTCTGCACACTGCTATATATCCTTTCCAGCAAACTTTGCCATAAACATTGAGATTTTTAGTTCACACATATTGCAATACATGTTTAAGCTGGCCAACTGCGTCAAACTAAACCTTTCTGGCCAAACCCTACTCTACCAAAAGCAAATGCTACTGTGGACACAATGCCAACATGGGGCAAAAAGACACAAAGTGGGGGGAGAGCTGCTAGGTTAAAACCTGGCTACTGACCTTCAAAGCTCTAGAGGATGTGAGAAGCATGCTTCACTAGGGCATCCCGCGCTCTTTGGCTGCAGCTCATGGCCGGTCAGTTTGCCATTAATCTGGACCAGATACTAGGCTCGTACCCCATATTCAGGGCTTTGCACTCCTGTGTCTCTGCGGAGCCTCCGACATCAGAGTGGAGTTTATCCCCTGTTTCAGGGCCTCTCACACTTGTCTTGTAGAGCCTCCAACATTAGCGAGGAGTTTATCCCCTATTTCAGGGCCTCGGACGCTACTGTCTAGGACACTGGTGCTGAGCTGGTTCCCTGTCTCAGACATTGGCTTTGGTACCAAGCTCTCCTCCTCTCTACAACAGATTATCCAGAGAAACATCCAACCTTTAGAGAACCTCTAGAGGCTACAGGCGAAAGCTTGACTTTCACCTTCAAGAAATCCCAACAAGTAGCCCAAAGAGGACTCTGTCAGAGCTCCACTAGGGCCTACAGTGCAACCGTTGTCACATTTGTAAAATGGCACCTTTGTGCTCCACACAGACATGGGAAGATCCAGGAACAACCCTCTGCACACTGCTATATATCCTTTCCAGCAAACTTTGCCATAAACATTGAGATTTTTAGTTCACACATATTGCAATACATGTTTAAGCTGGCCAACTGCGTCAAACTAAACCTTTCTGGCCAAACCCTACTCTACCAAAAGCAAATGCTACTGTGGACACAATGCCAACATGGGGCAAAAAGACACAAAGTGGGGGGAGAGCTGCTAGGTTAAAACCTGGCTACTGACCTTCAAAGCTCTAGAGGATGTGAGAAGCATGCTTCACTAGGGCATCCCGCGCTCTTTGGCTGCAGCTCATGGCCGGTCAGTTTGCCATTAATCTGGACCAGATACTAGGCTCGTACCCCATATTCAGGGCTTTGCACTCCTGTGTCTCTGCGGAGCCTCCGACATCAGAGTGGAGTTTATCCCGTTTCAGGGCCTCTCACACTTGTCTTGTAGAGCCTCCAACATTAGCGAGGAGTTTATCCCCTATTTCAGGGCCTCGGACGCTACTGTCTAGGACACTGGTGCTGAGCTGGTTCCCTGTCTCAGACATTGGCTTTGGTACCAAGCTCTCCTCCTCTCTACAACAGATTATCCAGAGAAACATCCAACCTTTAGAGAACCTCTAGAGGCTACAGGCGAAAGCTTGACTTTCACCTTCAAGAAATCCCAACAAGTAGCCCAAAGAGGACTCTGTCAGAGCTCCACTAGGGCCTACAGTGCAACCGTTGTCACATTTGTAAAATGGCACCTTTGTGCTCCACACAGACATGGGAAGATCCAGGAACAACCCTCTGCACACTGCTATATATCCTTTCCAGCAAACTTTGCCATAAACATTGAGATTTTTAGTTCACACATATTGCAATACATGTTTAAGCTGGCCAACTGCGTCAAACTAAACCTTTCTGGCCAAACCCTACTCTACCAAAAGCAAATGCTACTGTGGACACAATGCCAACATGGGGCAAAAAGACACAAAGTGGGGGGAGAGCTGCTAGGTTAAAACCTGGCTACTGACCTTCAAAGCTCTAGAGGATGTGAGAAGCATGCTTCACTAGGGCATCCCGCGCTCTTTGGCTGCAGCTCATGGCCGGTCAGTTTGCCATTAATCTGGACCAGATACTAGGCTCGTACCCCATATTCAGGGCTTTGCACTCCTGTGTCTCTGCGGAGCCTCCGACATCAGAGTGGAGTTTATCCCCTGTTTCAGGGCCTCTCACACTTGTCTTGTAGAGCCTCCAACATTAGCGAGGAGTTTATCCCCTATTTCAGGGCCTCGGACGCTACTGTCTAGGACACTGGTGCTGAGCTGGTTCCCTGTCTCAGACATTGGCTTTGGTACCAAGCTCTCCTCCTCTCTACAACAGATTATCCAGAGAAACATCCAACCTTTAGAGAACCTCTAGAGGCTACAGGCGAAAGCTTGACTTTCACCTTCAAGAAATCCCAACAAGTAGCCCAAAGAGGACTCTGTCAGAGCTCCACTAGGGCCTACAGTGCAACCGTTGTCACATTTGTAAAATGGCACCTTTGTGCTCCACACAGACATGGGAAGATCCAGGAACAACCCTCTGCACACTGCTATATATCCTTTCCAGCAAACTTTGCCATAAACATTGAGATTTTTAGTTCACACATATTGCAATACATGTTTAAGCTGGCCAACTGCGTCAAACTAAACCTTTCTGGCCAAACCCTACTCTACCAAAAGCAAATGCTACTGTGGACACAATGCCAACATGGGGCAAAAAGACACAAAGTGGGGGGAGAGCTGCTAGGTTAAAACCTGGCTACTGACCTTCAAAGCTCTAGAGGATGTGAGAAGCATGCTTCACTAGGGCATCCCGCGCTCTTTGGCTGCAGCTCATGGCCGGTCAGTTTGCCATTAATCTGGACCAGATACTAGGCTCGTACCCCATATTCAGGGCTTTGCACTCCTGTGTCTCTGCGGAGCCTCCGACATCAGAGTGGAGTTTATCCCCTGTTTCAGGGCCTCTCACACTTGTCTTGTAGAGCCTCCAACATTAGCGAGGAGTTTATCCCCTATTTCAGGGCCTCGGACGCTACTGTCTAGGACACTGGTGCTGAGCTGGTTCCCTGTCTCAGACATTGGCTTTGGTACCAAGCTCTCCTCCTCTCTACAACAGATTATCCAGAGAAACATCCAACCTTTAGAGAACCTCTAGAGGCTACAGGCGAAAGCTTGACTTTCACCTTCAAGAAATCCCAACAAGTAGGCCAAAGAGGACTCTGTCAGAGCTCCACTAGGGCCTACAGTGCAACCGTTGTCACATTTGTAAAATGGCACCTTTGTGCTCCACACAGACATGGGAAGATCCAGGAACAACCCTCTGCACACTGCTATATATCCTTTCCAGCAAACTTTGCCATAAACATTGAGATTTTTAGTTCACACATATTGCAATACATGTTTAAGCTGGCCAACTGCGTCAAACTAAACCTTTCTGGCCAAACCCTACTCTACCAAAAGCAAATGCTACTGTGGACACAATGCCAACATGGGGCAAAAAGACACAAAGTGGGGGGAGAGCTGCTAGGTTAAAACCTGGCTACTGACCTTCAAAGCTCTAGAGGATGTGAGAAGCATGCTTCACTAGGGCATCCCGCGCTCTTTGGCTGCAGCTCATGGCCGCTCAGTTTGCCATTAATCTGGACCAGATACTAGGCTCGTACCCCATATTCAGGGCTTTGCACTCCTGTGTCTCTGCGGAGCCTCCGACATCAGAGTGGAGTTTATCCCCTGTTTCAGGGCCTCTCACACTTGTCTTGTAGAGCCTCCAACATTAGCGAGGAGTTTATCCCCTATTTCAGGGCCTCGGACGCTACTGTCTAGGACACTGGTGCTGAGCTGGTTCCCTGTCTCAGACATTGGCTTTGGTACCAAGCTCTCCTCCTCTCTACAACAGATTATCCAGAGAAACATCCAACCTTTAGAGAACCTCTAGAGGCTACAGGCGAAAGCTTGACTTTCACCTTCAAGAAATCCCAACAAGTAGCCCAAAGAGGACTCTGTCAGAGCTCCACTAGGGCCTACAGTGCAACCGTTGTCACATTTGTAAAATGGCACCTTTGTGCTCCACACAGACATGGGAAGATCCAGGAACAACCCTCTGCACACTGCTATATATCCTTTCCAACAAACTTTGCCATAAACATTGAGATTTTTAGTTCACACATATTGCAATACATGTTTAAGCTGGCCAACTGCGTCAAACTAAACCTTTCTGGCCAAACCCTACTCTACCAAAAGCAAATGCTACTGTGGACACAATGCCAACATGGGGCAAAAAGACACAAAGTGGGGGGAGAGCTGCTAGGTTAAAACCTGGCTACTGACCTTCAAAGCTCTAGAGGATGTGAGAAGCATGCTTCACTAGGGCATCCCGCGCTCTTTGGCTGCAGCTCATGGCCGCTCAGTTTGCCATTAATCTGGACCAGATACTAGGCTCGTACCCCATATTCAGGGCTTTGCACTCCTGTGTCTCTGCGGAGCCTCCGACATCAGAGTGGAGTTTATCCCCTGTTTCAGGGCCTCTCACACTTGTCTTGTAGAGCCTCCAACATTAGCGAGGAGTTCATCCCCTATTTCAGGGCCTAGGACGCTACTGTCTAGGACACTGGTGCTGAGCTGGTTCCCTGTCTCAGACATTGGCTTTGGTACCAAGCTCTCCTCCTCTCTACAACAGATTATCCAGAGAAACATCCAACCTTTAGAGAACCTCTAGAGGCTACAGGCGAAAGCTTGACTTTCACCTTCAAGAAATCCCAACAAGTAGCCCAAAGAGGACTCTGTCAGAGCTCCACTAGGGCCTACAGTGCAACCGTTGTCACATTTGTAAAATGGCACCTTTGTGCTCCACACAGACATGGGAAGATCCAGGAACAACCCTCTGCACACTGCTATATATCCTTTCCAGCAAACTTTGCCATAAACATTGAGATTTTTAGTTCACACATATTGCAATACATGTTTAAGCTGGCCAACTGCGTCAAACTAAACCTTTCTGGCCAAACCCTACTCTACCAAAAGCAAATGCTACTGTGGACACAATGCCAACATGGGGCAAAAAGACACAAAGTGGGGGGAGAGCTGCTAGGTTAAAACCTGGCTACTGACCTTCAAAGCTCTAGAGGATGTGAGAAGCATGCTTCACTAGGGCATCCCGCGCTCTTTGGCTGCAGCTCATGGCCGGTCAGTTTGCCATTAATCTGGACCAGATACTAGGCTCGTACCCCATATTCAGGGCTTTGCACTCCTGTGTCTCTGCGGAGCCTCCGACATCAGAGTGGAGTTTATCCCCTGTTTCAGGGCCTCTCACACTTGTCTTGTAGAGCCTCCAACATTAGCGAGGAGTTCATCCCCTATTTCAGGGCCTCGGACGCTACTGTCTAGGACACTGGTGCTGAGCTGGTTCCCTGTCTCAGACATTGGCTTTGGTACCAAGCTCTCCTCCTCTCTACAACAGATTATCCAGAGAAACATCCAACCTTTAGAGAACCTCTAGAGGCTACAGGCGAAAGCTTGACTTTCACCTTCAAGAAATCCCAACAAGTAGCCCAAAGAGGACTCTGTCAGAGCTCCACTAGGGCCTACAGTGCAACCGTTGTCACATTTGTAAAATGGCACCTTTGTGCTCCACACAGACATGGGAAGATCCAGGAACAACCCTCTGCACACTGCTATATATCCTTTCCAGCAAACTTTGCCATAAACATTGAGATTTTTAGTTCACACATATTGCAATACATGTTTAAGCTGGCCAACTGCGTCAAACTAAACCTTTCTGGCCAAACCCTACTCTACCAAAAGCAAATGCTACTGTGGACACAATGCCAACATGGGGCAAAAAGACACAAAGTGGGGGGAGAGCTGCTAGGTTAAAACCTGGCTACTGACCTTCAAAGCTCTAGAGGATGTGAGAAGCATGCTTCACTAGGGCATCCCGCGCTCTTTGGCTGCAGCTCATGGCCGGTCAGTTTGCCATTAATCTGGACCAGATACTAGGCTCGTACCCCATATTCAGGGCTTTGCACTCCTGTGTCTCTGCGGAGCCTCCGACATCAGAGTGGAGTTTATCCCCTGTTTCAGGGCCTCTCACACTTGTCTTGTAGAGCCTCCAACATTAGCGAGGAGTTTATCCCCTATTTCAGGGCCTCGGACGCTACTGTCTAGGACACTGGTGCTGAGCTGGTTCCCTGTCTCAGACATTGGCTTTGGTACCAAGCTCTCCTCCTCTCTACAACAGATTATCCAGAGAAACATCCAACCTTTAGAGAACCTCTAGAGGCTACAGGCGAAAGCTTGACTTTCACCTTCAAGAAATCCCAACAAGTAGCCCAAAGAGGACTCTGTCAGAGCTCCACTAGGGCCTAAAGTGCAACCGTTGTCACATTTGTAAAATGGCACCTTTGTGCTCCACACAGACATGGGAAGATCCAGGAACAACCCTCTGCACACTGCTATATATCCTTTCCAGCAAACTTTGCCATAAACATTGAGATTTTTAGTTCACACATATTGCAATACATGTTTAAGCTGGCCAACTGCGTCAAACTAAACCTTTCTGGCCAAACCCTACTCTACCAAAAGCAAATGCTACTGTGGACACAATGCCAACATGGGGCAAAAAGACACAAAGTGGGGGGAGAGCTGCTAGGTTAAAACCTGGCTACTGACCTTCAAAGCTCTAGAGGATGTGAGAAGCATGCTTCACTAGGGCATCCCGCGCTCTTTGGCTGCAGCTCATGGCCGGTCAGTTTGCCATTAATCTGGACCAGATACTAGGCTCGTACCCCATATTCAGGGCTTTGCACTCCTGTGTCTCTGCGGAGCCTCCGACATCAGAGTGGAGTTTATCCCCTGTTTCAGGGCCTCTCACACTTGTCTTGTAGAGCCTCCAACATTAGCGAGGAGTTCATCCCCTATTTCAGGGCCTCGGACGCTACTGTCTAGGACACTGGTGCTGAGCTGGTTCCCTGTCTCAGACATTGGCTTTGGTACCAAGCTCTCCTCCTCTCTACAACAGATTATCCAGAGAAACATCCAACCTTTAGAGAACCTCTAGAGGCTACAGGCGAAAGCTTGACTTTCACCTTCAAGAAATCCCAACAAGTAGCCCAAAGAGGACTCTGTCAGAGCTCCACTAGGGCCTACAGTGCAACCGTTGTCACATTTGTAAAATGGCACCTTTGTGCTCCACACAGACATGGGAAGATCCAGGAACAACCCTCTGCACACTGCTATATATCCTTTCCAGCAAACTTTGCCATAAACATTGAGATTTTTAGTTCACACATATTGCAATACATGTTTAAGCTGGCCAACTGCGTCAAACTAAACCTTTCTGGCCAAACCCTACTCTACCAAAAGCAAATGCTACTGTGGACACAATGCCAACATGGGGCAAAAAGACACAAAGTGGGGGGAGAGCTGCTAGGTTAAAACCTGGCTACTGACCTTCAAAGCTCTAGAGGATGTGAGAAGCATGCTTCACTAGGGCATCCCGCGCTCTTTGGCTGCAGCTCATGGCCGGTCAGTTTGCCATTAATCTGGACCAGATACTAGGCTCGTACCCCATATTCAGGGCTTTGCACTCCTGTGTCTCTGCGGAGCCTCCGACATCAGAGTGGAGTTTATCCCCTGTTTCAGGGCCTCTCACACTTGTCTTGTAGAGCCTCCAACATTAGCGAGGAGTTTATCCCCTATTTCAGGGCCTCGGACGCTACTGTCTAGGACACTGGTGCTGAGCTGGTTCCCTGTCTCAGACATTGGCTTTGGTACCAAGCTCTCCTCCTCTCTACAACAGATTATCCAGAGAAACATCCAACCTTTAGAGAACCTCTAGAGGCTACAGGCGAAAGCTTGACTTTCACCTTCAAGAAATCCCAACAAGTAGCCCAAAGAGGACTCTGTCAGAGCTCCACTAGGGCCTACAGTGCAACCGTTGTCACATTTGTAAAATGGCACCTTTGTGCTCCACACAGACATGGGAAGATCCAGGAACAACCCTCTGCACACTGCTATATATCCTTTCCAGCAAACTTTGCCATAAACATTGAGATTTTTAGTTCACACATATTGCAATACATGTTTAAGCTGGCCAACTGCGTCAAACTAAACCTTTCTGGCCAAACCCTACTCTACCAAAAGCAAATGCTACTGTGGACACAATGCCAACATGGGGCAAAAAGACACAAAGTGGGGGGAGAGCTGCTAGGTTAAAACCTGGCTACTGACCTTCAAAGCTCTAGAGGATGTGAGAAGCATGCTTCACTAGGGCATCCCGCGCTCTTTGGCTGCAGCTCATGGCCGGTCAGTTTGCCATTAATCTGGACCAGATACTAGGCTCGTACCCCATATTCAGGGCTTTGCACTCCTGTGTCTCTGCGGAGCCTCCGACATCAGAGTGGAGTTTATCCCCTGTTTCAGGGCCTCTCACACTTGTCTTGTAGAGCCTCCAACATTAGCGAGGAGTTCATCCCCTATTTCAGGGCCTCGGACGCTACTGTCTAGGACACTGGTGCTGAGCTGGTTCCCTGTCTCAGACATTGGCTTTGGTACCAAGCTCTCCTCCTCTCTACAACAGATTATCCAGAGAAACATCCAACCTTTAGAGAACCTCTAGAGGCTACAGGCGAAAGCTTGACTTTCACCTTCAAGAAATCCCAACAAGTAGCCCAAAGAGGACTCTGTCAGAGCTCCACTAGGGCCTACAGTGCAACCGTTGTCACATTTGTAAAATGGCACCTTTGTGCTCCACACAGACATGGGAAGATCCAGGAACAACCCTCTGCACACTGCTATATATCCTTTCCAGCAAACTTTGCCATAAACATTGAGATTTTTAGTTCACACATATTGCAATACATGTTTAAGCTGGCCAACTGCGTCAAACTAAACCTTTCTGGCCAAACCCTACTCTACCAAAAGCAAATGCTACTGTGGACACAATGCCAACATGGGGCAAAAAGACACAAAGTGGGGGGAGAGCTGCTAGGTTAAAACCTGGCTACTGACCTTCAAAGCTCTAGAGGATGTGAGAAGCATGCTTCACTAGGGCATCCCGCGCTCTTTGGCTGCAGCTCATGGCCGGTCAGTTTGCCATTAATCTGGACCAGATACTAGGCTCGTACCCCATATTCAGGGCTTTGCACTCCTGTGTCTCTGCGGAGCCTCCGACATCAGAGTGGAGTTTATCCCCTGTTTCAGGGCCTCTCACACTTGTCTTGTAGAGCCTCCAACATTAGCGAGGAGTTTATCCCCTATTTCAGGGCCTCGGACGCTACTGTCTAGGACACTGGTGCTGAGCTGGTTCCCTGTCTCAGACATTGGCTTTGGTACCAAGCTCTCCTCCTCTCTACAACAGATTATCCAGAGAAACATCCAACCTTTAGAGAACCTCTAGAGGCTACAGGCGAAAGCTTGACTTTCACCTTCAAGAAATCCCAACAAGTAGCCCAAAGAGGACTCTGTCAGAGCTCCACTAGGGCCTACAGTGCAACCGTTGTCACATTTGTAAAATGGCACCTTTGTGCTCCACACAGACATGGGAAGATCCAGGAACAACCCTCTGCACACTGCTATATATCCTTTCCAGCAAACTTTGCCATAAACATTGAGATTTTTAGTTCACACATATTGCAATACATGTTTAAGCTGGCCAACTGCGTCAAACTAAACCTTTCTGGCCAAACCCTACTCTACCAAAAGCAAATGCTACTGTGGACACAATGCCAACATGGGGCAAAAAGACACAAAGTGGGGGGAGAGCTGCTAGGTTAAAACCTGGCTACTGACCTTCAAAGCTCTAGAGGATGTGAGAAGCATGCTTCACTAGGGCATCCCGCGCTCTTTGGCTGCAGCTCATGGCCGGTCAGTTTGCCATTAATCTGGACCAGATACTAGGCTCGTACCCCATATTCAGGGCTTTGCACTCCTGTGTCTCTGCGGAGCCTCCGACATCAGAGTGGAGTTTATCCCCTGTTTCAGGGCCTCTCACACTTGTCTTGTAGAGCCTCCAACATTAGCGAGGAGTTTATCCCCTATTTCAGGGCCTAGGACGCTACTGTCTAGGA
The DNA here is from genome assembly GCF_062004578.1 of Staurois parvus. Classification (NCBI taxonomy): domain Eukaryota; kingdom Metazoa; phylum Chordata; class Amphibia; order Anura; family Ranidae; genus Staurois; species Staurois parvus. The sequence continues at coordinate 96,207 of NW_028320133.1, forward strand.
CACTGGTGCTGAGCTGGTTCCCTGTCTCAGACATTGGCTTTGGTACCAAGCTCTCCTCCTCTCTACAACAGATTATCCAGAGAAACATCCAACCTTTAGAGAACCTCTAGAGGCTACAGGCGAAAGCTTGACTTTCACCTTCAAGAAATCCCAACAAGTAGCCCAAAGAGGACTCTGTCAGAGCTCCACTAGGGCCTACAGTGCAACCGTTGTCACATTTGTAAAATGGCACCTTTGTGCTCCACACAGACATGGGAAGATCCAGGAACAACCCTCTGCACACTGCTATATATCCTTTCCAGCAAACTTTGCCATAAACATTGAGATTTTTAGTTCACACATATTGCAATACATGTTTAAGCTGGCCAACTGCGTCAAACTAAACCTTTCTGGCCAAACCCTACTCTACCAAAAGCAAATGCTACTGTGGACACAATGCCAACATGGGGCAAAAAGACACAAAGTGGGGGGAGAGCTGCTAGGTTAAAACCTGGCTACTGACCTTCAAAGCTCTAGAGGATGTGAGAAGCATGCTTCACTAGGGCATCCCGCGCTCTTTGGCTGCAGCTCATGGCCGCTCAGTTTGCCATTAATCTGGACCAGATACTAGGCTCGTACCCCATATTCAGGGCTTTGCACTCCTGTGTCTCTGCGGAGCCTCCGACATCAGAGTGGAGTTTATCCCCTGTTTCAGGGCCTCTCACACTTGTCTTGTAGAGCCTCCAACATTAGCGAGGAGTTTATCCCCTATTTCAGGGCCTCGGACGCTACTGTCTAGGACACTGGTGCTGAGCTGGTTCCCTGTCTCAGACATTGGCTTTGGTACCAAGCTCTCCTCCTCTCTACAACAGATTATCCAGAGAAACATCCAACCTTTAGAGAACCTCTAGAGGCTACAGGCGAAAGCTTGACTTTCACCTTCAAGAAATCCCAACAAGTAGCCCAAAGAGGACTCTGTCAGAGCTCCACTAGGGCCTACAGTGCAACCGTTGTCACATTTGTAAAATGGCACCTTTGTGCTCCACACAGACATGGGAAGATCCAGGAACAACCCTCTGCACACTGCTATATATCCTTTCCAGCAAACTTTGCCATAAACATTGAGATTTTTAGTTCACACATATTGCAATACATGTTTAAGCTGGCCAACTGCGTCAAACTAAACCTTTCTGGCCAAACCCTACTCTACCAAAAGCAAATGCTACTGTGGACACAATGCCAACATGGGGCAAAAAGACACAAAGTGGGGGGAGAGCTGCTAGGTTAAAACCTGGCTACTGACCTTCAAAGCTCTAGAGGATGTGAGAAGCATGCTTCACTAGGGCATCCCGCGCTCTTTGGCTGCAGCTCATGGCCGGTCAGATTGCCATTAATCTGGACCAGATACTAGGCTCGTACCCCATATTCAGGGCTTTGCACTCCTGTGTCTCTGCGGAGCCTCCGACATCAGAGTGGAGTTTATCCCCTGTTTCAGGGCCTCTCACACTTGTCTTGTAGAGCCTCCAACATTAGCGAGGAGTTTATCCCCTATTTCAGGGCCTAGGACGCTACTGTCTAGGACACTGGTGCTGAGCTGGTTCCCTGTCTCAGACATTGGCTTTGGTACCAAGCTCTCCTCCTCTCTACAACAGATTATCCAGAGAAACATCCAACCTTTAGAGAACCTCTAGAGGCTACAGGCGAAAGCTTGACTTTCACCTTCAAGAAATCCCAACAAGTAGCCCAAAGAGGACTCTGTCAGAGCTCCACTAGGGCCTAAAGTGCAACCGTTGTCACATTTGTAAAATGGCACCTTTGTGCTCCACACAGACATGGGAAGATCCAGGAACAACCCTCTGCACACTGCTATATATCCTTTCCAGCAAACTTTGCCATAAACATTGAGATTTTTAGTTCACACATATTGCAATACATGTTTAAGCTGGCCAACTGCGTCAAACTAAACCTTTCTGGCCAAACCCTACTCTACCAAAAGCAAATGCTACTGTGGACACAATGCCAACATGGGGCAAAAAGACACAAAGTGGGGGGAGAGCTGCTAGGTTAAAACCTGGCTACTGACCTTCAAAGCTCTAGAGGATGTGAGAAGCATGCTTCACTAGGGCATCCCGCGCTCTTTGGCTGCAGCTCATGGCCGGTCAGTTTGCCATTAATCTGGACCAGATACTAGGCTCGTACCCCATATTCAGGGCTTTGCACTCCTGTGTCTCTGCGGAGCCTCCGACATCAGAGTGGAGTTTATCCCCTGTTTCAGGGCCTCTCACACTTGTCTTGTAGAGCCTCCAACATTAGCGAGGAGTTTATCCCCTATTTCAGGGCCTCGGACGCTACTGTCTAGGACACTGGTGCTGAGCTGGTTCCCTGTCTCAGACATTGGCTTTGGTACCAAGCTCTCCTCCTCTCTACAACAGATTATCCAGAGAAACATCCAACCTTTAGAGAACCTCTAGAGGCTACAGGCGAAAGCTTGACTTTCACCTTCAAGAAATCCCAACAAGTAGCCCAAAGAGGACTCTGTCAGAGCTCCACTAGGGCCTACAGTGCAACCGTTGTCACATTTGTAAAATGGCACCTTTGTGCTCCACACAGACATGGGAAGATCCAGGAACAACCCTCTGCACACTGCTATATATCCTTTCCAGCAAACTTTGCCATAAACATTGAGATTTTTAGTTCACACATATTGCAATACATGTTTAAGCTGGCCAACTGCGTCAAACTAAACCTTTCTGGCCAAACCCTACTCTACCAAAAGCAAATGCTACTGTGGACACAATGCCAACATGGGGCAAAAAGACACAAAGTGGGGGGAGAGCTGCTAGGTTAAAACCTGGCTACTGACCTTCAAAGCTCTAGAGGATGTGAGAAGCATGCTTCACTAGGGCATCCCGCGCTCTTTGGCTGCAGCTCATGGCCGGTCAGTTTGCCATTAATCTGGACCAGATACTAGGCTCGTACCCCATATTCAGGGCTTTGCACTCCTGTGTCTCTGCGGAGCCTCCGACATCAGAGTGGAGTTTATCCCCTGTTTCAGGGCCTCTCACACTTGTCTTGTAGAGCCTCCAACATTAGCGAGGAGTTTATCCCCTATTTCAGGGCCTCGGACGCTACTGTCTAGGACACTGGTGCTGAGCTGGTTCCCTGTCTCAGACATTGGCTTTGGTACCAAGCTCTCCTCCTCTCTACAACAGATTATCCAGAGAAACATCCAACCTTTAGAGAACCTCTAGAGGCTACAGGCGAAAGCTTGACTTTCACCTTCAAGAAATCCCAACAAGTAGCCCAAAGAGGACTCTGTCAGAGCTCCACTAGGGCCTACAGTGCAACCGTTGTCACATTTGTAAAATGGCACCTTTGTGCTCCACACAGACATGGGAAGATCCAGGAACAACCCTCTGCACACTGCTATATATCCTTTCCAGCAAACTTTGCCATAAACATTGAGATTTTTAGTTCACACATATTGCAATACATGTTTAAGCTGGCCAACTGCGTCAAACTAAACCTTTCTGGCCAAACCCTACTCTACCAAAAGCAAATGCTACTGTGGACACAATGCCAACATGGGGCAAAAAGACACAAAGTGGGGGGAGAGCTGCTAGGTTAAAACCTGGCTACTGACCTTCAAAGCTCTAGAGGATGTGAGAAGCATGCTTCACTAGGGCATCCCGCGCTCTTTGGCTGCAGCTCATGGCCGGTCAGTTTGCCATTAATCTGGACCAGATACTAGGCTCGTACCCCATATTCAGGGCTTTGCACTCCTGTGTCTCTGCGGAGCCTCCGACATCAGAGTGGAGTTTATCCCCTGTTTCAGGGCCTCTCACACTTGTCTTGTAGAGCCTCCAACATTAGCGAGGAGTTTATCCCCTATTTCAGGGCCTCGGACGCTACTGTCTAGGACACTGGTGCTGAGCTGGTTCCCTGTCTCAGACATTGGCTTTGGTACCAAGCTCTCCTCCTCTCTACAACAGATTATCCAGAGAAACATCCAACCTTTAGAGAACCTCTAGAGGCTACAGGCGAAAGCTTGACTTTCACCTTCAAGAAATCCCAACAAGTAGCCCAAAGAGGACTCTGTCAGAGCTCCACTAGGGCCTACAGTGCAACCGTTGTCACATTTGTAAAATGGCACCTTTGTGCTCCACACAGACATGGGAAGATCCAGGAACAACCCTCTGCACACTGCTATATATCCTTTCCAGCAAACTTTGCCATAAACATTGAGATTTTTAGTTCACACATATTGCAATACATGTTTAAGCTGGCCAACTGCGTCAAACTAAACCTTTCTGGCCAAACCCTACTCTACCAAAAGCAAATGCTACTGTGGACACAATGCCAACATGGGGCAAAAAGACACAAAGTGGGGGGAGAGCTGCTAGGTTAAAACCTGGCTACTGACCTTCAAAGCTCTAGAGGATGTGAGAAGCATGCTTCACTAGGGCATCCCGCGCTCTTTGGCTGCAGCTCATGGCCGGTCAGTTTGCCATTAATCTGGACCAGATACTAGGCTCGTACCCCATATTCAGGGCTTTGCACTCCTGTGTCTCTGCGGAGCCTCCGACATCAGAGTGGAGTTTATCCCCTGTTTCAGGGCCTCTCACACTTGTCTTGTAGAGCCTCCAACATTAGCGAGGAGTTTATCCCCTATTTCAGGGCCTCGGACGCTACTGTCTAGGACACTGGTGCTGAGCTGGTTCCCTGTCTCAGACATTGGCTTTGGTACCAAGCTCTCCTCCTCTCTACAACAGATTATCCAGAGAAACATCCAACCTTTAGAGAACCTCTAGAGGCTACAGGCGAAAGCTTGACTTTCACCTTCAAGAAATCCCAACAAGTAGGCCAAAGAGGACTCTGTCAGAGCTCCACTAGGGCCTACAGTGCAACCGTTGTCACATTTGTAAAATGGCACCTTTGTGCTCCACACAGACATGGGAAGATCCAGGAACAACCCTCTGCACACTGCTATATATCCTTTCCAGCAAACTTTGCCATAAACATTGAGATTTTTAGTTCACACATATTGCAATACATGTTTAAGCTGGCCAACTGCGTCAAACTAAACCTTTCTGGCCAAACCCTACTCTACCAAAAGCAAATGCTACTGTGGACACAATGCCAACATGGGGCAAAAAGACACAAAGTGGGGGGAGAGCTGCTAGGTTAAAACCTGGCTACTGACCTTCAAAGCTCTAGAGGATGTGAGAAGCATGCTTCACTAGGGCATCCCGCGCTCTTTGGCTGCAGCTCATGGCCGCTCAGTTTGCCATTAATCTGGACCAGATACTAGGCTCGTACCCCATATTCAGGGCTTTGCACTCCTGTGTCTCTGCGGAGCCTCCGACATCAGAGTGGAGTTTATCCCCTGTTTCAGGGCCTCTCACACTTGTCTTGTAGAGCCTCCAACATTAGCGAGGAGTTTATCCCCTATTTCAGGGCCTCGGACGCTACTGTCTAGGACACTGGTGCTGAGCTGGTTCCCTGTCTCAGACATTGGCTTTGGTACCAAGCTCTCCTCCTCTCTACAACAGATTATCCAGAGAAACATCCAACCTTTAGAGAACCTCTAGAGGCTACAGGCGAAAGCTTGACTTTCACCTTCAAGAAATCCCAACAAGTAGCCCAAAGAGGACTCTGTCAGAGCTCCACTAGGGCCTACAGTGCAACCGTTGTCACATTTGTAAAATGGCACCTTTGTGCTCCACACAGACATGGGAAGATCCAGGAACAACCCTCTGCACACTGCTATATATCCTTTCCAGCAAACTTTGCCATAAACATTGAGATTTTTAGTTCACACATATTGCAATACATGTTTAAGCTGGCCAACTGCGTCAAACTAAACCTTTCTGGCCAAACCCTACTCTACCAAAAGCAAATGCTACTGTGGACACAATGCCAACATGGGGCAAAAAGACACAAAGTGGGGGGAGAGCTGCTAGGTTAAAACCTGGCTACTGACCTTCAAAGCTCTAGAGGATGTGAGAAGCATGCTTCACTAGGGCATCCCGCGCTCTTTGGCTGCAGCTCATGGCCGGTCAGTTTGCCATTAATCTGGACCAGATACTAGGCTCGTACCCCATATTCAGGGCTTTGCACTCCTGTGTCTCTGCGGAGCCTCCGACATCAGAGTGGAGTTTATCCCCTGTTTAAGGGCCTCTCACACTTGTCTTGTAGAGCCTCCAACATTAGCGAGGAGTTTATCCCCTATTTCAGGGCCTCGGACGCTACTGTCTAGGACACTGGTGCTGAGCTGGTTCCCTGTCTCAGACATTGGCTTTGGTACCAAGCTCTCCTCCTCTCTACAACAGATTATCCAGAGAAACATCCAACCTTTAGAGAACCTCTAGAGGCTACAGGCGAAAGCTTGACTTTCACCTTCAAGAAATCCCAACAAGTAGCCCAAAGAGGACTCTGTCAGAGCTCCACTAGGGCCTACAGTGCAACCGTTGTCACATTTGTAAAATGGCACCTTTGTGCTCCACACAGACATGGGAAGATCCAGGAACAACCCTCTGCACACTGCTATATATCCTTTCCAACAAACTTTGCCATAAACATTGAGATTTTTAGTTCACACATATTGCAATACATGTTTAAGCTGGCCAACTGCGTCAAACTAAACCTTTCTGGCCAAACCCTACTCTACCAAAAGCAAATGCTACTGTGGACACAATGCCAACATGGGGCAAAAAGACACAAAGTGGGGGGAGAGCTGCTAGGTTAAAACCTGGCTACTGACCTTCAAAGCTCTAGAGGATGTGAGAAGCATGCTTCACTAGGGCATCCCGCGCTCTTTGGCTGCAGCTCATGGCCGCTCAGTTTGCCATTAATCTGGACCAGATACTAGGCTCGTACCCCATATTCAGGGCTTTGCACTCCTGTGTCTCTGCGGAGCCTCCGACATCAGAGTGGAGTTTATCCCCTGTTTCAGGGCCTCTCACACTTGTCTTGTAGAGCCTCCAACATTAGCGAGGAGTTCATCCCCTATTTCAGGGCCTAGGACGCTACTGTCTAGGACACTGGTGCTGAGCTGGTTCCCTGTCTCAGACATTGGCTTTGGTACCAAGCTCTCCTCCTCTCTACAACAGATTATCCAGAGAAACATCCAACCTTTAGAGAACCTCTAGAGGCTACAGGCGAAAGCTTGACTTTCACCTTCAAGAAATCCCAACAAGTAGCCCAAAGAGGACTCTGTCAGAGCTCCACTAGGGCCTACAGTGCAACCGTTGTCACATTTGTAAAATGGCACCTTTGTGCTCCACACAGACATGGGAAGATCCAGGAACAACCCTCTGCACACTGCTATATATCCTTTCCAGCAAACTTTGCCATAAACATTGAGATTTTTAGTTCACACATATTGCAATACATGTTTAAGCTGGCCAACTGCGTCAAACTAAACCTTTCTGGCCAAACCCTACTCTACCAAAAGCAAATGCTACTGTGGACACAATGCCAACATGGGGCAAAAAGACACAAAGTGGGGGGAGAGCTGCTAGGTTAAAACCTGGCTACTGACCTTCAAAGCTCTAGAGGATGTGAGAAGCATGCTTCACTAGGGCATCCCGCGCTCTTTGGCTGCAGCTCATGGCCGGTCAGTTTGCCATTAATCTGGACCAGATACTAGGCTCGTACCCCATATTCAGGGCTTTGCACTCCTGTGTCTCTGCGGAGCCTCCGACATCAGAGTGGAGTTTATCCCCTGTTTCAGGGCCTCTCACACTTGTCTTGTAGAGCCTCCAACATTAGCGAGGAGTTCATCCCCTATTTCAGGGCCTCGGACGCTACTGTCTAGGACACTGGTGCTGAGCTGGTTCCCTGTCTCAGACATTGGCTTTGGTACCAAGCTCTCCTCCTCTCTACAACAGATTATCCAGAGAAACATCCAACCTTTAGAGAACCTCTAGAGGCTACAGGCGAAAGCTTGACTTTCACCTTCAAGAAATCCCAACAAGTAGCCCAAAGAGGACTCTGTCAGAGCTCCACTAGGGCCTACAGTGCAACCGTTGTCACATTTGTAAAATGGCACCTTTGTGCTCCACACAGACATGGGAAGATCCAGGAACAACCCTCTGCACACTGCTATATATCCTTTCCAGCAAACTTTGCCATAAACATTGAGATTTTTAGTTCACACATATTGCAATACATGTTTAAGCTGGCCAACTGCGTCAAACTAAACCTTTCTGGCCAAACCCTACTCTACCAAAAGCAAATGCTACTGTGGACACAATGCCAACATGGGGCAAAAAGACACAAAGTGGGGGGAGAGCTGCTAGGTTAAAACCTGGCTACTGACCTTCAAAGCTCTAGAGGATGTGAGAAGCATGCTTCACTAGGGCATCCCGCGCTCTTTGGCTGCAGCTCATGGCCGGTCAGTTTGCCATTAATCTGGACCAGATACTAGGCTCGTACCCCATATTCAGGGCTTTGCACTCCTGTGTCTCTGCGGAGCCTCCGACATCAGAGTGGAGTTTATCCCCTGTTTCAGGGCCTCTCACACTTGTCTTGTAGAGCCTCCAACATTAGCGAGGAGTTTATCCCCTATTTCAGGGCCTCGGACGCTACTGTCTAGGACACTGGTGCTGAGCTGGTTCCCTGTCTCAGACATTGGCTTTGGTACCAAGCTCTCCTCCTCTCTACAACAGATTATCCAGAGAAACATCCAACCTTTAGAGAACCTCTAGAGGCTACAGGCGAAAGCTTGACTTTCACCTTCAAGAAATCCCAACAAGTAGCCCAAAGAGGACTCTGTCAGAGCTCCACTAGGGCCTACAGTGCAACCGTTGTCACATTTGTAAAATGGCACCTTTGTGCTCCACACAGACATGGGAAGATCCAGGAACAACCCTCTGCACACTGCTATATATCCTTTCCAGCAAACTTTGCCATAAACATTGAGATTTTTAGTTCACACATATTGCAATACATGTTTAAGCTGGCCAACTGCGTCAAACTAAACCTTTCTGGCCAAACCCTACTCTACCAAAAGCAAATGCTACTGTGGACACAATGCCAACATGGGGCAAAAAGACACAAAGTGGGGGGAGAGCTGCTAGGTTAAAACCTGGCTACTGACCTTCAAAGCTCTAGAGGATGTGAGAAGCATGCTTCACTAGGGCATCCCGCGCTCTTTGGCTGCAGCTCATGGCCGGTCAGTTTGCCATTAATCTGGACCAGATACTAGGCTCGTACCCCATATTCAGGGCTTTGCACTCCTGTGTCTCTGCGGAGCCTCCGACATCAGAGTGGAGTTTATCCCCTGTTTCAGGGCCTCTCACACTTGTCTTGTAGAGCCTCCAACATTAGCGAGGAGTTTATCCCCTATTTCAGGGCCTCGGACGCTACTGTCTAGGACACTGGTGCTGAGCTGGTTCCCTGTCTCAGACATTGGCTTTGGTACCAAGCTCTCCTCCTCTCTACAACAGATTATCCAGAGAAACATCCAACCTTTAGAGAACCTCTAGAGGCTACAGGCGAAAGCTTGACTTTCACCTTCAAGAAATCCCAACAAGTAGCCCAAAGAGGACTCTGTCAGAGCTCCACTAGGGCCTACAGTGCAACCGTTGTCACATTTGTAAAATGGCACCTTTGTGCTCCACACAGACATGGGAAGATCCAGGAACAACCCTCTGCACACTGCTATATATCCTTTCCAGCAAACTTTGCCATAAACATTGAGATTTTTAGTTCACACATATTGCAATACATGTTTAAGCTGGCCAACTGCGTCAAACTAAACCTTTCTGGCCAAACCCTACTCTACCAAAAGCAAATGCTACTGTGGACACAATGCCAACATGGGGCAAAAAGACACAAAGTGGGGGGAGAGCTGCTAGGTTAAAACCTGGCTACTGACCTTCAAAGCTCTAGAGGATGTGAGAAGCATGCTTCACTAGGGCATCCCGCGCTCTTTGGCTGCAGCTCATGGCCGCTCAGTTTGCCATTAATCTGGACCAGATACTAGGCTCGTACCCCATATTCAGGGCTTTGCACTCCTGTGTCTCTGCGGAGCCTCCGACATCAGAGTGGAGTTTATCCCCTGTTTCAGGGCCTCTCACACTTGTCTTGTAGAGCCTCCAACATTAGCGAGGAGTTCATCCCCTATTTCAGGGCCTCGGACGCTACTGTCTAGGACACTGGTGCTGAGCTGGTTCCCTGTCTCAGACATTGGCTTTGGTACCAAGCTCTCCTCCTCTCTACAACAGATTATCCAGAGAAACATCCAACCTTTAGAGAACCTCTAGAGGCTACAGGCGAAAGCTTGACTTTCACCTTCAAGAAATCCCAACAAGTAGCCCAAAGAGGACTCTGTCAGAGCTCCACTAGGGCCTACAGTGCAACCGTTGTCACATTTGTAAAATGGCACCTTTGTGCTCCACACAGACATGGGAAGATCCAGGAACAACCCTCTGCACACTGCTATATATCCTTTCCAGCAAACTTTGCCATAAACATTGAGATTTTTAGTTCACACATATTGCAATACATGTTTAAGCTGGCCAACTGCGTCAAACTAAACCTTTCTGGCCAAACCCTACTCTACCAAAAGCAAATGCTACTGTGGACACAATGCCAACATGGGGCAAAAAGACACAAAGTGGGGGGAGAGCTGCTAGGTTAAAACCTGGCTACTGACCTTCAAAGCTCTAGAGGATGTGAGAAGCATGCTTCACTAGGGCATCCCGCGCTCTTTGGCTGCAGCTCATGGCCGGTCAGTTTGCCATTAATCTGGACCAGATACTAGGCTCGTACCCCATATTCAGGGCTTTGCACTCCTGTGTCTCTGCGGAGCCTCCGACATCAGAGTGGAGTTTATCCCCTGTTTCAGGGCCTCTCACACTTGTCTTGTAGAGCCTCCAACATTAGCGAGGAGTTCATCCCCTATTTCAGGGCCTCGGACGCTACTGTCTAGGACACTGGTGCTGAGCTGGTTCCCTGTCTCAGACATTGGCTTTGGTACCAAGCTCTCCTCCTCTCTACAACAGATTATCCAGAGAAACATCCAACCTTTAGAGAACCTCTAGAGGCTACAGGCGAAAGCTTGACTTTCACCTTCAAGAAATCCCAACAAGTAGCCCAAAGAGGACTCTGTCAGAGCTCCACTAGGGCCTACAGTGCAACCGTTGTCACATTTGTAAAATGGCACCTTTGTGCTCCACACAGACATGGGAAGATCCAGGAACAACCCTCTGCACACTGCTATATATCCTTTCCAGCAAACTTTGCCATAAACATTGAGATTTTTAGTTCACACATATTGCAATACATGTTTAAGCTGGCCAACTGCGTCAAACTAAACCTTTCTGGCCAAACCCTACTCTACCAAAAGCAAATGCTACTGTGGACACAATGCCAACATGGGGCAAAAAGACACAAAGTGGGGGGAGAGCTGCTAGGTTAAAACCTGGCTACTGACCTTCAAAGCTCTAGAGGATGTGAGAAGCATGCTTCACTAGGGCATCCCGCGCTCTTTGGCTGCAGCTCATGGCCGGTCAGTTTGCCATTAATCTGGACCAGATACTAGGCTCGTACCCCATATTCAGGGCTTTGCACTCCTGTGTCTCTGCGGAGCCTCCGACATCAGAGTGGAGTTTATCCCCTGTTTCAGGGCCTCTCACACTTGTCTTGTAGAGCCTCCAACATTAGCGAGGAGTTTATCCCCTATTTCAGGGCCTCGGACGCTACTGTCTAGGACACTGGTGCTGAGCTGGTTCCCTGTCTCAGACATTGGCTTTGGTACCAAGCTCTCCTCCTCTCTACAACAGATTATCCAGAGAAACATCCAACCTTTAGAGAACCTCTAGAGGCTACAGGCGAAAGCTTGACTTTCACCTTCAAGAAATCCCAACAAGTAGCCCAAAGAGGACTCTGTCAGAGCTCCACTAGGGCCTACAGTGCAACCGTTGTCACATTTGTAAAATGGCACCTTTGTGCTCCACACAGACATGGGAAGATCCAGGAACAACCCTCTGCACACTGCTATACATCCTTTCCAGCAAACTTTGCCATAAACATTGAGATTTTTAGTTCACACATATTGCAATACATGTTTAAGCTGGCCAACTGCGTCAAACTAAACCTTTCTGGCCAAACCCTACTCTACCAAAAGCAAATGCTACTGTGGACACAATGCCAACATGGGGCAAAAAGACACAAAGTGGGGGGAGAGCTGCTAGGTTAAAACCTGGCTACTGACCTTCAAAGCTCTAGAGGATGTGAGAAGCATGCTTCACTAGGGCATCCCGCGCTCTTTGGCTGCAGCTCATGGCCGCTCAGTTTGCCATTAATCTGGACCAGATACTAGGCTCGTACCCCATATTCAGGGCTTTGCACTCCTGTGTCTCTGCGGAGCCTCCGACATCAGAGTGGAGTTTATCCCCTGTTTCAGGGCCTCTCACACTTGTCTTGTAGAGCCTCCAACATTAGCGAGGAGTTTATCCCCTATTTCAGGGCCTCGGACGCTACTGTCTAGGACACTGGTGCTGAGCTGGTTCCCTGTCTCAGACATTGGCTTTGGTACCAAGCTCTCCTCCTCTCTACAACAGATTATCCAGAGAAACATCCAACCTTTAGAGAACCTCTAGAAGCTACAGGCGAAAGCTTGACTTTCACCTTCAAGAAATCCCAACAAGTAGCCCAAAGAGGACTCTGTCAGAGCTCCACTAGGGCCTACAGTGCAACCGTTGTCACATTTGTAAAATGGCACCTTTGTGCTCCACACAGACATGGGAAGATCCAGGAACAACCCTCTGCACACTGCTATATATCCTTTCCAGCAAACTTTGCCATAAACATTGAGATTTTTAGTTCACACATATTGCAATACATGTTTAAGCTGGCCAACTGCGTCAAACTAAACCTTTCTGGCCAAACCCTACTCTACCAAAAGCAAATGCTACTGTGGACACAATGCCAACATGGGGCAAAAAGACACAAAGTGGGGGGAGAGCTGCTAGGTTAAAACCTGGCTACTGACCTTCAAAGCTCTAGAGGATGTGAGAAGCATGCTTCACTAGGGCATCCCGCGCTCTTTGGCTGCAGCTCATGGCCGGTCAGTTTGCCATTAATCTGGACCAGATACTAGGCTCGTACCCCATATTCAGGGCTTTGCACTCCTGTGTCTCTGCGGAGCCTCCGACATCAGAGTGGAGTTTATCCCCTGTTTCAGGGCCTCTCACACTTGTCTTGTAGAGCCTCCAACATTAGCGAGGAGTTTATCCCCTATTTCAGGGCCTCGGACGCTACTGTCTAGGACACTGGTGCTGAGCTGGTTCCCTGTCTCAGACATTGGCTTTGGTACCAAGCTCTCCTCCTCTCTACAACAGATTATCCAGAGAAACATCCAACCTTTAGAGAACCTCTAGAGGCTACAGGCGAAAGCTTGACTTTCACCTTCAAGAAATCCCAACAAGTAGCCCAAAGAGGACTCTGTCAGAGCTCCACTAGGGCCTACAGTGCAACCGTTGTCACATTTGTAAAATGGCACCTTTGTGCTCCACACAGACATGGGAAGATCCAGGAACAACCCTCTGCACACTGCTATATATCCTTTCCAGCAAACTTTGCCATAAACATTGAGATTTTTAGTTCACACATATTGCAATACATGTTTAAGCTGGCCAACTGCGTCAAACTAAACCTTTCTGGCCAAACCCTACTCTACCAAAAGCAAATGCTACTGTGGACACAATGCCAACATGGGGCAAAAAGACACAAAGTGGGGGGAGAGCTGCTAGGTTAAAACCTGGCTACTGACCTTCAAAGCTCTAGAGGATGTGAGAAGCATGCTTCACTAGGGCATCCCGCGCTCTTTGGCTGCAGCTCATGGCCGGTCAGTTTGCCATTAATCTGGACCAGATACTAGGCTCGTATCCCATATTCAGGGCTTTGCACTCCTGTGTCTCTGCGGAGCCTCCGACATCAGAGTGGAGTTTATCCCCTGTTTCAGGGCCTCTCACACTTGTCTTGTAGAGCCTCCAACATTAGCGAGGAGTTTATCCCCTATTTCAGGGCCTAGGACGCTACTGTCTAGGACACTGGTGCTGAGCTGGTTCCCTGTCTCAGACATTGGCTTTGGTACCAAGCTCTCCTCCTCTCTACAACAGATTATCCAGAGAAACATCCAACCTTTAGAGAACCTCTAGAGGCTACAGGCGAAAGCTTGACTTTCACCTTCAAGAAATCCCAACAAGTAGCCCAAAGAGGACTCTGTCAGAGCTCCACTAGGGCCTACAGTGCAACCGTTGTCACATTTGTAAAATGGCACCTTTGTGCTCCACACAGACATGGGAAGATCCAGGAACAACCCTCTGCACACTGCTATATATCCTTTCCAGCAAACTTTGCCATAAACATTGAGATTTTTAGTTCACACATATTGCAATACATGTTTAAGCTGGCCAACTGCGTCAAACTAAACCTTTCTGGCCAAACCCTACTCTACCAAAAGCAAATGCTACTGTGGACACAATGCCAACATGGGGCAAAAAGACACAAAGTGGGGGGAGAGCTGCTAGGTTAAAACCTGGCTACTGACCTTCAAAGCTCTAGAGGATGTGAGAAGCATGCTTCACTAGGGCATCCCGCGCTCTTTGGCTGCAGCTCATGGCCGGTCAGTTTGCCATTAATCTGGACCAGATACTAGGCTCGTACCCCATATTCAGGGCTTTGCACTCCTGTGTCTCTGCGGAGCCTCCGACATCAGAGTGGAGTTTATCCCCTGTTTCAGGGCCTCTCACACTTGTCTTGTAGAGCCTCCAACATTAGCGAGGAGTTTATCCCCTATTTCAGGGCCTCGGACGCTACTGTCTAGGACACTGGTGCTGAGCTGGTTCCCTGTCTCAGACATTGGCTTTGGTACCAAGCTCTCCTCCTCTCTACAACAGATTATCCAGAGAAACATCCAACCTTTAGAGAACCTCTAGAGGCTACAGGCGAAAGCTTGACTTTCACCTTCAAGAAATCCCAACAAGTAGCCCAAAGAGGACTCTGTCAGAGCTCCACTAGGGCCTACAGTGCAACCGTTGTCACATTTGTAAAATGGCACCTTTGTGCTCCACACAGACATGGGAAGATCCAGGAACAACCCTCTGCACACTGCTATATATCCTTTCCAGCAAACTTTGCCATAAACATTGAGATTTTTAGTTCACACATATTGCAATACATGTTTAAGCTGGCCAACTGCGTCAAACTAAACCTTTCTGGCCAAACCCTACTCTACCAAAAGCAAATGCTACTGTGGACACAATGCCAACATGGGGCAAAAAGACACAAAGTGGGGGGAGAGCTGCTAGGTTAAAACCTGGCTACTGACCTTCAAAGCTCTAGAGGATGTGAGAAGCATGCTTCACTAGGGCATCCCGCGCTCTTTGGCTGCAGCTCATGGCCGCTCAGTTTGCCATTAATCTGGACCAGATACTAGGCTCGTACCCCATATTCAGGGCTTTGCACTCCTGTGTCTCTGCGGAGCCTCCGACATCAGAGTGGAGTTTATCCCCTGTTTCAGGGCCTCTCACACTTGTCTTGTAGAGCCTCCAACATTAGCGAGGAGTTCATCCCCTATTTCAGGGCCTAGGACGCTACTGTCTAGGACACTGGTGCTGAGCTGGTTCCCTGTCTCAGACATTGGCTTTGGTACCAAGCTCTCCTCCTCTCTACAACAGATTATCCAGAGAAACATCCAACCTTTAGAGAACCTCTAGAGGCTACAGGCGAAAGCTTGACTTTCACCTTCAAGAAATCCCAACAAGTAGCCCAAAGAGGACTCTGTCAGAGCTCCACTAGGGCCTACAGTGCAACCGTTGTCACATTTGTAAAATGGCACCTTTGTGCTCCACACAGACATGGGAAGATCCAGGAACAACCCTCTGCACACTGCTATATATCCTTTCCAGCAAACTTTGCCATAAACATTGAGATTTTTAGTTCACACATATTGCAATACATGTTTAAGCTGGCCAACTGCGTCAAACTAAACCTTTCTGGCAAACCCTACTCTACCAAAAGCAAATGCTACTGTGGACACAATGCCAACATGGGGCAAAAAGACACAAAGTGGGGGGAGAGCTGCTAGGTTAAAACCTGGCTACTGACCTTCAAAGCTCTAGAGGATGTGAGAAGCATGCTTCACTAGGGCATCCCGCGCTCTTTGGCTGCAGCTCATGGCCGGTCAGTTTGCCATTAATCTGGACCAGATACTAGGCTCGTACCCCATATTCAGGGCTTTGCACTCCTGTGTCTCTGCGGAGCCTCCGACATCAGAGTGGAGTTTATCCCCTGTTTCAGGGCCTCTCACACTTGTCTTGTAGAGCCTCCAACATTAGCGAGGAGTTTATCCCCTATTTCAGGGCCTCGGACGCTACTGTCTAGGACACTGGTGCTGAGCTGGTTCCCTGTCTCAGACATTGGCTTTGGTACCAAGCTCTCCTCCTCTCTACAACAGATTATCCAGAGAAACATCCAACCTTTAGAGAACCTCTAGAGGCTACAGGCGAAAGCTTGACTTTCACCTTCAAGAAATCCCAACAAGTAGCCCAAAGAGGACTCTGTCAGAGCTCCACTAGGGCCTACAGTGCAACCGTTGTCACATTTGTAAAATGGCACCTTTGTGCTCCACACAGACATGGGAAGATCCAGGAACAACCCTCTGCACACTGCTATATATCCTTTCCAGCAAACTTTGCCATAAACTTAGAGATTTTTAGTGCGTGCCATGGGTGACATATGTGGGCGTTGCCTTAGCTTGGACTCCGCCCCTGCCACGCTCTGTCTCTGAGATTGGCTTCTCCTATTTCTGGAAGTCCTGTCAGAGCAGGTTAGGAGGATATGGTGAAGTTCTTGGCTGCGGCTGAGACGGGAGTGTGTGAAGGGGGAGACGGGGGACTACATGTCTCAGCATGGACCTGGGGGTTTTCTGTGACAGAGAGAGCCAGGGGGTCCCAGACTGAGAAAGGAGAGAGAAATGAGAAAGGTGTAGGGGCAAGATGAGTATCCCATGAAAGTCCGTATCCCCTGAATCCCCGGTATATAAGGCACGACAAGCCGATCACCGAACTACTGCAGCCGAACATGTACCTGAGTTAAATTAACACTTTACATGCCGAATGGTCGGCAGCAGGACACAGGATTGGCCGGGGAAACAGAATTATTAACCCCTTACATGCTGAGTGGTCGTCGGGGCTGTTACATGCCAAATTATCTGCAGCGACTTCGGACAGTGTCAGTGACATCGGGGGGGGGGCAGTGATTTTTTTCTTTGGGGGGGGGGGATAGTGTAAGTGACCTGGGGAGAATGGTGATATGGGGGGGGGGGGGCAGTGATAGTGACTTTGGGGAGGACTGTTCTACTCAATGTTACTATCACTGCCCTGCCCCCACCATGTCACTGACACTTTGCCCGCCCCCACCATGTCACTGACACTGCCCCCCTCCCCATGTCTCTACTTTCTCCATCTCCACCCAGTAACTCACTGCTTACGAGATTGCCAATCATTTCAAAATCAAGATTGATGCAATGTGTGAGGTCATCTCCACTGCACAGACATCTATCCCACTTAGCATACCTTATGCTAAACCTCCCTCAACACTTTTCTCCTTTAACCTGGCTACTACCGAAGAGGTCACTAAAGTTTTCTCAGAAGCCCATCTCACCACCTGCCTTCTGGATCCTGTCCCCTCGCAACTACTACGATCACCTTCTTCTTCTATTCTATGTTCCCTCACTCACATCTTCAATCTCTCCCTCTCTACTGACACCTTCCTCTCCCCTCTAAGCATGCACAGATCACTACCGTACTTAAAAAGCCCTCACTGGACCCCACCAACCTGAACAACTTAAGACCCATCTCCCTGCTCCCGTTTACCTCTAAGCTCCTACCTCACTGACAACAACCTTCTTGACCCTTAAGAGTCTGGCTTTCGCTCACTCCACTCCACTCCACTCCACTCCACTGAAACTGCCCTACTAAAACTCACTAATGATTTACTAACTACTAAAACCAATGGCCACTACTCCATACTCTTGACCTCTCTGCGGCTTTTGATACTATTGACCATCCCCTCCTCCTCAAAAAACTCCACTCCCTTGGCCTCCGAGACTTTAATGGTTCTCCTTCTACCTATCGCAGCACTCCTTCAGTGTTACCTATAACTCTGTCTCCTCCTCGCCACTTCTCCATCAAGATCAATTATACAACCATCAGTCCCTCCCCTCATGCCAGGGTACTAGGTGTAATCCTGGACTCCCATCTGTCCTTTCAGCCCCAAATCCAGTCACTGTCCAAATCTTGTAGACTTCACCTCCGCAACATCTCCAAAATACGCCCGTTTTTAGCCACCAAAACCACTAAGCAACTTATTCACTCCCTTGTTATCTCTCGCTTTGACTATTGTAACTCCCTCCTCACTGGCCTACCTCATCACAAGCTATCCCCTCTTCAGTCTATGATGAATGTTGCTGCCAGACTCATTCACCTTGCCAACTGTTCCATGTCTGCCATCCCTCTCTGCCAATCCCTCCACTGGCCTCCCATTGCCCAACGGATAAAATTCAAAACATTAACAATAACAAATAAGGCCATTTCTAACTCTGCCCCCAATTACATCACCAATCTTGTCTCCAAATATCACCCAAAACGTCTTCTCTGCTCCACCCACAACCTTCTGTCCTCTAGCTCCCTTGTCTCCTCCTCCTATGCTTGTCTCCAGGACTTCTCCAGAGCCTCCCCCATCCTCTGCCACTCTCTACCCCAATCTTTCCGACTATGGCCTACTCTGCCCACTTTTACGCGATCTCCGAAAACCTCTCTTTAAGGAATCTAACAACCAAATCTTCTATTTCTCCTATCAGTTCATCCCCCACAGTTATTACCTTCTGTACCACCAGTCCCTCCCTCTTAGATTGTAAGGTCCTCCTAACCCTCTTGTATTGAACTGTATTGTTGCTGTATTGTCTCCCTTTATATTGTAAAGCGCTGAGCAAACTGTTGGTGCTATATAAATCATGGATTATAATATTAATAAAAAATACAAAAAAAGTAAATTTTAGGACACACAAGCGGAATAAAATTACCCAATTTAATTTTTGTAAAATATAAAAGATAAGGTTACACCTCACAGATACCCAATGTGTTAAACCTTAAATTTGCGTGTGGCCATGAAATGGCGACCAACTTTAGTACCCTATATTTTCTATAGGTGATGCTTTAAAAGCCAAACAAGAGTATGGAGAAGGAAAGGAACTGCTCATGATCCTAAGCATACCACCTCATCAGTGAAGCATGGTGGTGGTAGTGTCATGGCGTGGGCATGTATGGCTGCCAATGGAACTGGTTCTCTTGTATTTATTGATGATGTGACTGCTGACAAAAGCAGCAGGATGAATTCTGAAGTGTTTCGGGCAATATTATCTGCTCATATTCAGCCAAATGCTTCAGAACTCATTGGACGCCGCTTCATAGTGCAGATGGACAATGACCCAAAGCATACTGCAAAAGCAGCCAAAGAGTTTTTTAAGGGAAAGAAGTGGAATGCTATGCAATGGCCAAGTCAATCACCTGACCTGAATCCGATTGAGCATGCATTTCACTTGCTGAAGACAAAACTGAAGGGAAAATGCCCCAATAACAAGCAGGAACTGAAGACAGTTGCAGTAGAGGCCTGTCAGTGCATCATCAGGGATGAAACCCAGCGTCTGGTGATGTCTATGCGTTCCAGACTTCAGGCTGTAATTGACTGCAAAGGATTTGTAACCAAGTATTAAAAAGTGAAAGTTTGATTTAGAATTATTATTCTGTCCCATTACTTTTGGTCCCTTAACAAGTGGGAGGCACATGTGCTGTCATGGAAATTTTGTATTACAGGTTGAACTTTAAATGTGTCATATATTAATGTTATTCATATGTCTCTTGTGTGGCTTAATTAAAGCTCTGAAGGCTGCAATTAGGCCATGCGCATTTGCAATGTATATATTACAGTACTCAGCTCGGTAATGGATGAGATGGCAGATCTGCGCTTATAGACTGGCGTGTATGCCACCACGGCATTCGATGCCAATGCCGCGGGCCTGTATCCACATATCAGCAGCATAGTACCACATGGACTTCGTATGGCCAGGCGCCGGGCAGTGCGAACTCCGCGTGTAGGCTCATGTATATCTTACAAGCCACTACCGACCTGAACTGTATCTGGATGGATGTGTTTTAATAAAGATCGTATCGGGCCCATTCAGATACAGACTGACACAGTTTAATCTAGGGGATGCTTGTACAGAGAGTGAACATACTACTAGGAGCTGAGAGCATGTAAAGGATGGGAAGCTTGCTCTCCAGAGAGCTTATGGGGGAGGGGAGGACTGGTTTAACTGGTTTTCAGTATAGATAAGAGGAAACACTACACTCCAAGCAGGATGGACATTCTCGTGTATGGACACCCCCTATACATTGTTCTGTGGGAGGGGATTGACCTGACCCCCCGTGTGGGGGGGGGCATGTGTGTGCTTTTAATAAAACAAGAGTCTGGGGTTAGAGCCAGAGACAGAGTGAATTCAACCTCCAACCTGAGAGTATCATCTGATTATTCCTGGGTCACGGGAGCTCCATTTTTCCCCACATCTCAAAAGAGCTACTCACGGTAAGGAAAAATTTGTTGAAAACGAATTTCCAAGACAATGCAAACTGTTGTAATTCCTACACCGTTCACCTGATTTGGATGTAAATACCCTCAAATAAAGCTGACAGTCTGCAGTTAAAGCACCTCTTGTTCGTTTCATTTCAAATCCATTGTGGTGGTGTATAGAGCCAAAAATGTTAGAATTGTGTCGATGTCCCAATATTTATGGACCTGACCTACATAAAAACCAGACATATCTTCAGAGGAGACAAACAGTTTGATAGGTCACACTCCCTGACTGGAATACCTAGGAAAGCAGAAAACTACATCTCTGGAACCCTTCAAATATCTATTTCATATCTACCCACTCCTCAGATGTGTCTGCATAATAGTTTACCCGCGGGTGGAATGTCACTTCTGCATAGAGAAAGTTATGAGCCAAAATATGAACTATAAGAGATTTTGGCTCTAGTTTAGGTCTACGCCCAGACCTTCCCTCCTTAAACGAGGTATTGGTCCTTGACTTCAGAGACACCCCCTGCTAGGGAACTACAAAATGGGCTGTCAAGCCTAAGAAAGGAAGTTGAAGAATTCTCCCTTTTAACATCAGAACCACCTGGGGAGACCCATGCCCTTTCGCTCTGAAACTTGATCTGCTAACCCAGGACTTTGGCAAGTACTTTAACCCTCTAACTTCTCTCTGTTATCCCTTTGCTGTGCTGTTGTTCTCTGTATATTTATGTATATATATTAGTTACATCTTTTTTCTGTAAATATTTTTATTGCACCCTTTTGACCTTTTAGTAATAAATCTTTCCTTCTGAAAGCGTTGAACTGTTTCTATAGCTCTTTATTGCAATTTACAAATTCCTGCCTCTACTCTGTTTGACCCTCTGTATAACCGGCCTGCGGTGACCGTGTTATACAGACGATTATCTCAACCATTATAGTGTTATAGCTGATATCATCGAGTTTCCTCATTCTCTGTACAAAAAGGAGGTGGTGGCAGTGTGAAGGGTTAACTGCGTAATTAACTTGACCCAGTAACAATCGCTCCCAGGCTGCCAGTACACAGATTGTGGTCCAATTAGCTGGAAAATTGTTGTGCAGAGTGCAGCTGGGCTTGGCATTGTTACGCACGTGACATCACGGTTTTAGATTGGCTAGTCCTTCGGTCTTGAGTTTGGTGAGGAGGTCAGGGGTCTGACGCCGCATTCGTCAGAGTCTGGTGTTAGAATGATTGCTCTCACTCCCGGCGTGCACCGGGATACGTAACGTGTAGCACAATCAACGTTTTATGCGTAGGCACCCCTGACTTTGCATGTGGGGGGGGGATGCTTGGGTGTCAATTTACATTTTTTACAATTGAAAACTTTTTTTTTCACTTTTTTTTTTTCACAGTGGACAAAACGTCCCCTAATGTGGTGATTTTTCTGGTGACACATACTCTTTCATGAAACATCTGATATTTCCCCTGTGCTCCACTTAATGGAATCCAGTCCAGATCGCATTGCATTACAGTCTTTCCCGGCCATACTGGTATACTTGTCAGATATACAGACGCCCCCATCCACAGACCTGGCAGTGAAAGGGTTAAAGGTGTCCCCCCCACACCAAATCCAGCGAACAAGCTATACAGGCATTTTAACCACCTCAATTAATAACTACCGTATTTGCCGGCGTATAAGACGACTGGGCGTACAAGACGACCCCCTACTTTTCCTGCTAAAATGTAGTGTTTGGGCTATACTCGCCGTATAAGACTACCCCTCTTCCAATGCACACCAGTGGGAAGAATAGTACCCCATCATCGGTGTCAGTGGGAGGAATAGTGCCCCATCATTGGTATTAGTGGCAGGAATAGTGCCCCATCATTGGTATTAGTGGCAGGAATAGTGCCCCATCATTGGTATTAGTGGGGGGAATAGGTGCCCCATCATTGGTATTAGTGGCAGGAATAGTGCCCCATCATTAGTATCAGTGGAAGGAATAGGTGCCCCATCATTGGTATCAGTGGCAGGAATAGTGCCCCATCATTGGTATCAGTGGGAGGAATAGTGCCCCATCATTGGTATCAGTGGGGGGAATAGGTGCCCCATCATTGGTATCAGTGGCAGTAATAGTGCCCCATCATTGGTATCAGTGGCAGGAATAGTGCCCCATCATTGGTATCAGTGGCAGGAATAGTGCCCCATCATTAGTATCAGTGGGGGGAATAGGTGCCCCATCATTGGTATCAGTGAAAGGAATAGTGCCCCATCATTGGTATCAGTGGCAGGAATAGTGCCCCATCATTAGTATCAGTGGGGGGAATAGGTGCCCCATCATTGGTATCAGTGGAAGGAATAGTGCCCCATCATTGGTGTCAGTGGCAGGAATAGTGCCCCATCATTGGTATCAGGGGCAGGAATAGTGCCCCATCATTAGTATCAGTGGGGGGAATAGTGCCCCATCATTGGTGTCAGTGGGAGGAATAGTGTCCCAACATTGGTGTCAGTGGGGGGTGGAATAGTGCCCCATCATTGGTGTCAGTGGGGGGTGGAATAGTGCCCCATCATTGGTGTCAGTGGGGGGTGGAATAGTGCCCCATCATTGGTGTCAGTGGGGGGTGGAATAGTGCCCCATCATTGGTGTCAGTGAGAGGGGGGAATAGTGCCCCATCGTTGGTGTTAGTGGGGGGGGAGGAATAGTGCCCCATCGTTGGTGTCAGTGGGAGGAATAGTGCCCCATCATTGGTGTCAGTGGGAGGAATAGTGCTCCATCATTGGTATCAGTGACACCAATGATGGGGCACTATTCCTCCCACTGACACCAATTACACTTGCTGACCCCTATTGCAGTATGGTGCTGCTGAAGCCAGCATATGTGGTTGCAGCAGCACCTCTACACTGAACACTTACCTGCTGCTCCTGCACTCGATTTTCGCCAGGCCGCTCGGCTCCGCCCCCTCGCCGGTGATTGGCCGCCTGTGTGTCTTTCCTAAGCTACAGTTCTGGCGGCCAATCACCGGTGTGGAGGCGGAGCCGAGCAGCCGCCCGAACATCCAGTGGCCGAACCGAAGGAGCAGCCGCGCTTCCTGGACTGGACCGTCGTGGGACCGGATCCAGGTAAGAGACAGCAGCCCCTCCCAACCCCTGTACTTAGTGTCCCTTCCGTTGGAAGGGGGGGGCGGCACCGCGCCGCCCCCCTAAAAAGTGTCAGTATGCCGTATACCGGCGTATAAGACGACCCCCGACTTTTGAGAAGATTTTCAAGGGGTAAAAAGTCGTCTTATACGCCGGCAAATACGGTAGCTTTTGAAGTAAGGTGCACATGGGAGCGCATTGCACAATACAAGCAAACTGAAATTTCCCAGCACGCTTACCAGCTAGCCTAAAAAAAAAAAAAAAAAAAAAATTTGACCCTAATTGCAACACAAAAAAATGGCCATATTCACATGGGGCATCCCACAGCAAATACCCATGAGAAGCTGTTTTAACCTGCTTGGGGATGCACAGATGTTCCATGCATCCCCATGCAGGCAGTCCAATTGATGTCAGTTGGGACACAGCAGCTACTCCAGATGTGACATCCATGAGAGATCCATAATAGATATAACAAGCAATCAAATAATAGATAATACATAAAATATTAACCACTTGAGCTCCTGAGGATTTACCCCCCTTAATGACCAGGCCTTTTTTTGCTGTTTGGCGCTGCACCAATTCAAATGATAATTGCGCGGTCATGCAATGCTGTACCCGAACGAAATTTACGTCCTTTTTTTATCACACAAATAGAGCTTTCTTTTGGTGGTATTTTATCACCTGTGTGCTTTTTATTTTTTGCGCTATAAACAAAAAAATACACAAAAATATTGAAAAAAAACTATATTTTCTACCTTCAGCTATAAAAAATATATCGTAAACTCAAAGTTAGTCATAAATTTAAGCCAAAATGTATTCTGCTACATGTTTTTGGTAAAAAAAAATCCCGTGCATTAGCGGGCAAACTGGCGCTATATGGGAGCGGCGCTAACAATATCGGAAGTCACCAGTGACACTAATACAGTGATCAGTAAAAATTTGTTCAATGTAATCAATGACACTGGTGACAGGGCAGTGAAGGGGTTAACTGGGGGGGGATTAAGGGGTTAAACGGGATTACTGGTGTACTGGCGGGCAAACTGGCGCTATCTGGGAGGGGCGCTAACACTATCGGAAGTCGCCAGCGACACTGATACAGTGATCAGTAAAAATCGGTTCACTGATCAGTGACACTGGTAACAGGGCAGTGAAGGGGTTAACTGGGGGGGGGGAATTAAGGGGTTAACCGGGATTACTGGTGTACTGGCGGGCAAAAAGGTGCTATCTGGGAGGGGCACCAACATTATCGGAAGTCGCTAGCGACACTGATACAGTGATCAGTAAAAATCGATTCACTGATCAGTGACACTGGTGACAGGGCAGTGAAGGGGTTAACTGGGGGGGCGATCAAGGGGTTAAACGGGATTACTGGTGTACTGGCGGGAAAACTGGCGCTATCTGGGAGGGGCGCTAACACTATCGGAAGTCGCCAGCGACACTGATACAGTGATCAGTAAATTCGGTTCACTGATCAGTGACACTGGTGACAGGGCAGTGAAGGGGTTAACTGGGGGGGGTTAAACGGGATTACTGGTGTACTGGCGAGCAAACTGGCGCTATCTGGGAGGGGCGCTAACACTAACTGGGGGGGGGGGCGATCAGGGGGTTAAATGTGACCTAGGTGTGTTCTAACTGTGGGTATGTGCTGTTTTACTCACTTTTACTGTGTCTTCTTCTCTGTCTGGGACGAATGTCCCCTGGCAGAGAAGAATGACATCATATCCTCTCCTGTGTAAACTTCAACACAGGACAGGATAGGACAGGGACCGATCATCTGATTTCAGCCAGACATCACTGGCTGAAATCTAATGATTGATCCCTCCGGGATCGAATGGTGTCACCCGCGGGTCGGCGGAAGCGCGCGTACACAGCCCCCTGCCGGTGAAAACGTCGGGAGCGCGGAACCCGTTTTAAAACGTGCTTTTGCGCCTGAGTGCCGCCCTGCACAAGTGTATATATACAGTGGCAGGGCGGCAAGCGGTTAACTGTATCAATAAAAATTATAGGTAAAGTACAAAAAAAAAAAAATCTAAAAATAAATAAAACAATAAAAGATAAAAAATAATGAACAATATTAATAATACCATATTAACAACAGATATAATCAATAAACTAAGACAATAAAGAACAGACAGATATAATAGTAATAAAATAGTAATCAATACTATATTAATAGATATAATCAATAATAATAAAATACAAAAGTCAATAATAATACCAGATATAATCAATAATAATTGATAATAAAATAGATAATGCAAAAAATATTGATCAGTAAGCTAGATATTGATTATGTCTATATGTACTATTGTTAACTTATTTTTATGCTTTATAATTTAAAAAAAGATATAAATAGTCAATAATAAATAATAAAAATACAATAAATCAATAATAAAATAATAATACCAGATCTCATCAATGATATTAATATTAGATAATAATAAAATAATCATAAGTATAATCAATATTATTATTACTATTTATATCTTATTATTTTATGTATTGTTTAATCTCTATTTCTTGTTTAAATCTATATTGTTGTTTTATTTATTATATAAATAGCAGTTATCGCTATAATCAATATTAATAAACAATAAATAGAATAGTATTACATATAATGAAGAATAATAGATATAAACAATAATCAAATATTAGCAGTAGATAGAATCGCTAATAACAGACAATAATAAAATCCCCCCAATCACAGATAGAAGAATAATAGGAGATAGAAGGGGATTTCTTACCGGGCTCCCCGCTCCTGGCTCAGGTAGCTCTGGCTTTCCGTCCTCCCCTCAGCCCGGCTCTCAGAGGACGGCGCTGTATACGGACATTGGGAGGGAGGATCCACCCAGCGGTAGAAGTCCTCTTCTTGACTAAGGTGGGCATGCTGGGACTTGTAGTACTTATAGGGGGCTCGCTCTCGTCATCGGAGATGGGAGAGATGTGATTGGACGGCACACATGACAAGCAAACTTCCCAAACAGAAATCCCGTCCATTGGTGAGGAAGGATCTGTTCTGGGGGAGAAATAAAGGACGGCGTCTGTCACCATGGCAACAAGTTGGTGTGCCTGTTAGTGGACTCCGCCCCTGTTCAGTGAGTTCTAGGGGTGTAGCGTTACCCGTTCAGGGACATCCGGTGATTGGCGGTGACTCTGTGGAACAAGATTTACATGTATTGGATAGAAAGTAATGGCCGGGGGTGTGCCGCTCCTCCTCCGGACTCCGCCTCCTCCCGCTCTCCATTCTGCGTCTTCCTCCCAGCAAATCCCGGCTCTGACTGAGGTCTTGTGTGCGCAGTTCTGTTGTGCGCAGGTGCCTCTGCTAGAACCCCGCCCCTTTTTCACGCGGGGGCGTGGCTTACCCCGTTCCCGGAAGTGCTGTGAAGGCGGTTGGTTACAAGTTTGGCGACATCCGGTGATTGGCGGTGACTCTGTGGAACAAGATTTACATGTATTAGATAGAAGGTAATGGCCGGGGGTGTGCCGCTCCTCCTCCGGACTCCGCCTCCTCCCGCTCTCCATTCTGCGTCCTCCTCCCAGCAAATCCCGGCTCTGACTGAGGTCCTGTGTGCGCAGTTCTGTTGTGCGCAGGTGACTCTGCTAGAACCCCGCCCCTTTTTCGCGCGGGGGCGTGGCTTACCCCGTTTCCGGAAGTGCTGTGAAGGCGGGTGGTTACAAGATTGGAGACACGCTGTGCTTCTCTTCCGGAGGATAGAGCTTCGGCCAGACAGCTGAGCTCCGTCTTCCGGGGGTGAGGAGCAGCCCGGGGGGACTGCAAGTCTCAACATGGACTTCCGGGACAACTTAACAGGTGGTGAGGAGACAGAGAACCTGTCAGCCATGGAGCCGGCTGGAGAGGGAGACGGGTGGCACATAGAGGACTGTGCATTTCTTGTTTGCTCTATGTGCCTCCGCTATCCATCTCCTGCATGCACCCCCACGGCCCCCCTCCAGCACTGCAGGGGATCTGTCAGCAGCATATGCACTCCCCAGTGCTGACAGTCCCCCCCCACATACAGGCGTGAGAGCAGAGAGAAAGCTGCCTCTCCTCCTCCTGTGTCACCCCCGCCCACACTTCCAGCCAGCCTTGTGTATGCTTCCCCCCCCCCCCTCTCTCTCTTCACTCCCTCTCCCCCCCCCTCTCTCTTCACTCCCTCTCCCCCCCCCCCTCTTCACTCCCTCTCCCCCCCCTCTCTCTTCACTCCCTCTCGCTCCCCCCCTCTCTCTTCACTCCCTCTCGCCCCCTCTCTCTCTCTCTTCCCCCCTCCTCTCTCTCTCCCCCCCCTCCTCCCCCTCTCTTCTCCCCCTCTCTCCTCCCCCTCCTCTCTCTCTCTCCCCCTCTCTTCTCCCCCTCTCTCCTCCCCCTCTCCCCTCCTCTCTCTCTCCCCTCCTCTCTCTCTCTCCCCCCCTCTCTCTCCCCCCCCCCTCCTCTCTCTCCTTTAGTATGTCAGCAGTCTCTGACCGTCTCCTGTCCTCAGTCTCTGACCGTCTCTTGTCCACCGTCTCCTGTATCCTGTCCATAGTCTCTGATCATCTCCTTTAGTATGTCAGCAGTCTCTGACCGTCTCCTGTATCCTGTCTGCCGTCTTGCCTAGGGCAGCACAATACCAAAATACACCACTGGGTACAGGTAGGGCTAGTTAAGATAGCAGGCACTCGGTGGCGGGGTATAGGGAGGTGTAGTTAGTAGGATAGCAGACACTCAGCCGCAGGGTACAGGAAGGTGTAGTTAGTAGGATAGCAGACACCCAGCCGCAGGGTACAGGAAGGTGTAGTTAGTAGGATAGCAGACACCCAGCCGCAGGGTACAGGAAGGTGTAGTTAGTAGGATAGCAGACACTCAGCCGCAGGGTACAGGAAGGTGTAGTTAGTAGGATAGCAGACACCCAGCCGCAGGGTACAGGAAGGTGTAGTTAGTAGGATAGCAGACACCCAGCCGCAGGGTACAGGAAGGTGTAGTTAGTAGGATAGCAGACATTCAGCGGCAGGGTACAGGAAGGTGTAGTTAGTAGGATAGCAGACACCCAGCCGCAGGGTACAGGAAGGTGTAGTTAGGATAGCAGGCAGACAGCAGTGTGAGGATGACCCGGGCAGAATGCAGGAAGCTGGAAAGTAAGGTAGGCAGACTGGCAGAGCTCTATGACTGGGGAAGGAGGAGGATGGGCACTAGGTATGGTTCGGTCACAGCTCTCCCCACCCCCAACTCCCTCACCTCTGGAGTCAGCACACAAAGGATGACTGCTTGGGGGACTTGACTTGGGGGGGGGGGGGTATGGGGTCACACAGGGCGATCGAAACTGGTGGGGGGATGGGGTGACACGGAGGTTCTGTGTGCGCAGGTGCCTCTGCTAGAGCTCTGCCCCCTTTTCATGCAGGGGCGTGGCTTACCCTGTTCCCGGAAGTGCTGTGAGGGCGGGAGGTTACCAGACCGGGGACATGCTGTGCTTCTCTCCCGGAGGTTAGAGCCTTGGCCAGAGAGATGAGCTCCGTCTTCAGGGGGTGAGGAGGAGCCCGGGGCTCGGCGGGGGGATTGCAAGTCTCAGCATGGACCTCCTGTGGACTTCCAGGACAACTTAAGAGACACAAGGGGGCCAGACTGACAGGGAGGCTGGGCTGCTGTTACAGGGACCCCCCT
This sequence comes from Staurois parvus, assembly GCF_062004578.1. Lineage (NCBI taxonomy): Eukaryota > Metazoa > Chordata > Amphibia > Anura > Ranidae > Staurois > Staurois parvus. Next base: position 125,583 of record NW_028320133.1, read on the forward strand.
CCCTCCACAGTGGCAGGAAGGGGTAGTTAGTAGGATAGCAGGGTACAGGGAAGGTAGTTAGTAGGATAGCAGGCACACAGTGGCGGGGTATAGGGAGGGGTAGTTAGGATAGCGTTCACTCAGTGGCAGGGTGGGGTAGTTAGTAGGATAGCAGCATTCAGTGGCAAGGTACAGGGAGGGGTAGTTAGTAGAATAGCAGGGTAAAGGGAGGGGTAGTTAGTAGGATAGCAGGGTAAAGGGAGGGGTAGTTAGTAGGATAGCAGGCTACAGGAAGGTGTAGTTAGTAGGATAGCAGGCAGACAGCAGTGTGAGGATGAACCGGGCAGGAAGCTGGAATGTAAGGTAGACAGACTGGCAGAGCTCTATGATTGGGGAAGGAGGGGGATGGGCATTAGGTAAGGTTATTTCACAGCTCTCCCCACTCCCAACTCCCTCACCTCTGGAGTCAGCACACAAAGGATGATTGGTTGGGGGACTTGATTTGGGGGGATGGGGACACACAGGGTGATCACAATGTGGGGGTGGGAGGCACAGGGTGATCGGAACTGCCAGAGGGGGTGCAGATAATGGAACTGATCCTCCCGTGGCTCCCTGCAGCAACTAAAAGCTGTCTGGAGGAGGAGGAGGAGCTGCTCGCTGTGCTGCAGGCCGAGACACAGTGGAATCGGTTTCAGTGATAAGGCAGTACAGCCAGCCCTCCTGTCAGGTGGCGGGGCCCCCTGTTGAGCTGGTCAGGTCCGATACAGGAGGGCCGGCTCTACCATTTTTATCAGCAGCCCTGGAGATCGGAGAGACCGAAGACAAGAACCGAGAGAGGGGGACCAGGGACTTGAAGAGGGGACAGGGACCGAGAGAGCAGTCCTTTTCTGTTTTTTTTTTTCCTGTCCCGTCATCTACTTACAGGGGATGATGAACAGTCTGTGCAGATGGCGGAGAGCTGGGGAAATGAAGGCGTGGTACAGGACGCCTACAAAGGATTTGTCGCCATCAAAATGGCCAGTAAGTTGTGTAGTGGCCTGTATGTAACAAGGGCCTGATACAAGATCCATCTGTGTTGTTCCTGTGACTGTATAATAAAATAATTCTTCCATGATTACCGTCTGTGAAGGTTCTTATTTATCCGGGGTACAGCATGGCTAGTACTAGTATTCAGTAGTATTCATCTGGACTGCGTCTGAATAAACCTTTCTGGCCAGTCCTACTCTACCAAAAGCAAATGCTACTGTGGACACAATGCCAACATGGGGCAAAAAGACACAAAGTGGGGGGAGAGCTGCTAGGTTAAAACCTGGCTACTGACCTTCAAAGCTCTAGAGGATGTGAGAAGCATGCTTCGCTAGGGCATCCCGCGCTCTTTGGCTGCAGCTCATGGCCGGTCAGTTTGCCATTAATCTGGAACAGATACTGGGCTCGTACCCCGTATTCAGGGCTTGGCACTTCTGTCTCTGCGGGCCTCCGACATTAGCGTGGAGTTTATCCCCTGTTTCAGGGCCTCTCCCCCATGATTCTGACCATTCCTTCATAATCATGTCCGTCATGACTGGAAAGGAGAAACTTTAGACTTTTTTGTTTAAGCCTTGGTACATTAAATCATGTTTGGAGAGCGGAGCTACCCCATCCTGAATCTCAAAAGGTCTCATACAGTATAAATGAATCCCCAAAAAGGTCAGACTTCCTCTAGAGAGTGCCTAAACTTTGCCGCTTTAGTTGCTTCCACATGACCTTCTTCCAGTCCCGAATCTGAGTCAGAAATCTGGGTCACCTATCCCTGGGCTGCATACCCTACACCAGCTGACTCTGCTGAGCCAGAAGCCACTGGAAGTAGGGAGTATTGCACATGATCAGGCTGACTAGAAGAAGTGGTAGGCCATTTGACATCAGAGATGCCTGAAAGGTGCACTGCACCTGCTCTCTAAAAGGAACTTAGAAACTTTGCATAAGGTGATTCAGCTTCTGCTTTCAAGAAGTTAGAAATACACTGCAGCAAAAGACTTGTTATAATTAGAAGATAATTTAGTGCTCCAGTTAGCACATTTTATTTTAGAGGTGAACTTATCCTCTTTAGCCTAAGACAAAAAGAGAGGGGAGGAGGGCTCCAAGTTAAAAGCCAGGTCCTTATTAGGTCAGGAGCACCACCCCTGCACCCAGTGCTGCCTATGTCAAAAAACAAATGTCTAGAAGACTGCTTGAGACACCCCTCAAGGAACCCCAGAAGTACCAACCACCTCCACCAAAAGCACACAGCACATATACTATATTGCCAAAACATTTGGGACACCCCTCCAAATCATTGGATTTAGGTGTTAAAATCACCTCCATGGCCACAGGTGTATAGAATCAAGCACCTAGGCTTGCAGACTGCTTCTACAAACATTTGTGAAAGAATGGGTCGCACTCAGGAGATCAGTGAATTCAAGCGTGGTACCGTGATAGGTCACCACCTGTGCAATAAGTCCATCCGTGAAATTTCCTTGTTATTGAATATTCCATGGTCAACTGTGAGTGGTATTATGATAAAGTGGAAGCAAGTGGGAACAGCAACTCAGCCAAGTGGTAGGCCAGGTAAAATGATAGCGCGGGGTCAGTGCAAGCTGAAGCGTACAGTGTACAGAAGTTGCCAACTGTCTGCAGAGTCGATAGCAAAAGACCTCCAAACTTCACGTGGCCTTCAGATTAGCACAGCAACAGTGCATATTGAGCTTCATGGAATTGGCTTCCATGGCCATGTAGCTGCATCCAAGCCTTACATCACCAAGTGCAATGCAAAGCATCGGATGCAGTGGTGTACAGCATGCTGCCACCAGACTTTAGAGCAGTAGACACATGTTCTATGGAGGACTTATCACCGTCTCTATCTGAAAATTCGATGGACGTGTCCCGGTTTAGCAGTTGCCAGGAGAACAGTACTTGCTTGACTGCATTATGCCAAGTGTAAAGTTTGGTGGAGGGGGGATTATGGTGTGGTGGTTTTCAGGGGTTGAGCTTGGCTTTAGTTCCAGTGAAAGGAACTCTTAAGGCATCAGCAAACCAAGACATTTTGGACAATTCTATGCTCCCAACTTTGTGGGAACAGTTTGGGGATGGCTCCTTCATGTTCCAACCTGACTGTGTACCAGTTCACAAAGCAAGATCCATAAAAATATGGATGAGCGAGTTGGGGGTGGAGGAATCTCTCTGGCCTGCACAGAGTCCTGATTTCAACCTGATAGAACACCTTTGGGATGAATTAGATCGAAGACTGCAAGCCAGGCCTTCTCGTCTGACATCAGTGTCTGACCTCACAAATGCACTTCTGGAAGAATGGTCAAACCTTCCCATAGACACTCCTAAACCTTGTGGATAGCCTTCCCAGAAGAGTTGAAGCCATTATAGCTGCAAAGGGTGGGCCAACTCAGTACTGAACCCTACGGACTAAGACTGGGATGCCAGTGTGCGTGTAAAGGCAGGTGTCCCAATACTTTTGGTAATATACTGTATATAGCCTGCTTTTCTACCTGTTTTATAGCAGGAGCCTAGGAGGAAGCCTCCATGATGTCCCCTGCATTCTTTAGCGCCCAGCACCCTTTGGCCCATGCTGTCGGCGTCCAGCAATAAGCATCAGCCCTGCCCTTTCTCTTGCGCCTCTGAGGCCGAAACCAGAAGCCTCTGGTGCAGAGAGGACATCACATCCCCCAGAATCATGACACCCAGCATCTTCCAGGCTAGCTGCGTCACATCCGGCCTCCAGGAAGGCACTCCCTCAGCCCTGACTGACCTAAACGCGCCAAGGATGGATGCCATTCTAACCAGCTCCTTCACTGGCACTGGAAAGAGGTAGAAGCGGGTACATTCCTACACCGATGCAGAGGGGACTTGAGGCCAAAAAGTAAAGAACTGCAGGTGAGGGCACGTTTCCTGGGCAGCCCTTGAGACATGGCTTGCTGCTTAAAAAGCAGTTCTTCTAGTCAACATGCTTTTTCCAGACAGAGTAAACACAAAATGGCCATGTTCCTGTAGGACCATCTTAAGAAGCTTGAAGCAATGTGTTTCCTGTCCTGGTTGAAGGAGCTCAATCGTTCAAGGTCTGTCCTGGAAGACAACCGGGGGGGGGGGGGGAAATTATATACATTTCATTTGTGTACAGTGTTGCATGACCAAGAAATTGCTAGTTAAAGCTGCAGTTCTGAAAAGCAAAAAAGTGCCATGATCATGAAGGGGTTAAAACCTTCTGGAGATCAAGTGGTTAAAGTCTAATTTGGCCAGGTTTTGAGCCTCTCTGTTGGTCTGTTATTATAAAGACTTCAGGTTGATTTGTATTTTTATATAAAAGTTTTTTTTCCCATTGATATCCACAGTTCCCATTCACATGGAATCTGTATACAGCATTGTTCAATTTAAAAAAATGCAGTTCCAAAGCCACCCATTTACAAATACCACAAATGCATAACAGTTCATAAGGAAAAAACTATTACTGCAAACTTGAGAAAGTACTTTAATAGTTTTCATTTTACATTTTAGATCTAAAAAGGAACACATGCAGCAAGTGAATATTAAGAATTCTGCTGGAACCAACTGTTTAAATTATATGTACAGAGAGGATTACTATCAAAACTAGTAACCTTCAGTGAGGCTATTTACAGAATTTACAAAAAAAAAAAAAAAAGGACAAAGTGTATCAGTACAACAAAGGCAACATGAAAATTAGCATACTGTGGTATTCTGAGACTTGTATCGAATAAAGCTTTCAGAAGCAAAAAGCTACCAAAAATACTCTTTCCAGTCCACAAGAAAACATGTCACCAAAGTAAATTTACAATATTAGGTACAGAAGCAGAATACCAAGGTGAACATTTAGAAATAGCATTGTACACTACAATTTCATAAAACTGAAGGGAAGAAACAAATTAACATACTGCCCACAAGTTTCACCTTTGAACCTTGAAAACTTCAGGTGACATCTGGCTGGTTGCTTTGGGCATGCAAATTAATATCTTTTCTTTCACGTCCAGATAATCCTCTCCCAAAGGGTGACCAATCACAGAGCTACCAGGGATATAGAAATATCAGCATTCTGTCCTGGAACTGCTCTATACAATAAAGAACTTGTTTTAAATAACACTTTCATTCTTTGTCTTAAACCTACAATAATGAATCAATATGTTATAACATCTAGTTGAAGCAGTGTATAGAGTGGTACAACTCAAAGAGGAACAAAACATGATGGATCTCTTACAAAATGTAGGCAGTCTTTGTATTAAAAATGCTTCATCAGAAGGAAGTAAAAGCGTCCTGATAAATGGCAATTTCACAGGACACGTGGAGCTGAACTAAACAGAGCTGTCGTGAGGTGGTGAACTCCATCGTGACTGCAGATGCCGAAGAATGCTGTTCGATATCGTCCCAAGTTTTTCCTGCATTTCAAAAAGCTGGCTTCCAGAATATTTTCCAAGCTCCTCTGTAGTCACCAACAAAGAAAGTGTACTAATCTGTGCAGCAAGGTCTAGGGTGGCTGCAGATTCCACAGGTGCTGTGGCAGATGCTTCAGGCAGGTCTGTAAAGCAAGCAAGGATTAGTTTTGGTGAAGTAACGGAAAAAAAAAAACTCATGAAATACGCCAATACTCTAGGGGTCACCATACATGTTACAATCTGACTGCAATACATCAAAACATAATAGGAGAACCTTCCTAAACTTTCCAGTCAGTTTGTATTCAATCAAGCCCTTGCATTACATAATTGGTAGATCCAAAAGAAGACTACAATAAGATATTGGCAGAAAGTCAGTGCAAAAAATGCCCATCAGTAGTTTGAACAACCACATTGGGTGTCTCTGCAAATCAAAGGATAGGCAGGAGTCGTCTGTTTCTCAGGATATTTCAGTCTACAATGTTCCATCAAACCCCAGACCCTACAATAAAATTGTAATGTGTGTGGAAAGCTTTACAACTATCGGTGGTCACCTTTTTAGAGTCTCAATTGTAATATACAGTAGTATCAATGGTACTTGCACAGCACTGCCATACAGTACGTGCCTAAACTGGAAAATACAGGAATGGAAAGAGCTTGGGAGGAATGGTGGAACTAAAATCGCAGCAATCTGCTGCAATGTTGCAGGCTCAGAATTCATGGAATTACGCAGCCTGGATCAGACAGAATTAAACTGAGAACAGAATAGATAAAATGGCCTATAACCTGGACTGCTTTTTTTTTTATTTTAATTGAGGCAATCTTTAAATTCAATTTTAAAAAGCAAGAAAAATTAGCAGATTAATAATTTAAAGCCCCATAGCTTTAAGTACAGCTCACGGGTCTTAAAAAGCAGCTTAATCATTAAGCGTAGGTTCCACAACTTCGCAGTTCTGCGTGTCACGTTTGCAAGGGCACAGCTGCGTTTCCTGCAATCTTTTTTAAAAACATGGACGCACAGAAATCACATGGTGCTTTGACACCACTTTCCTTAAAGCAACACACTTTTTGTGCGGCTGCGGGAACGTGTGCGATTTACACACACAGTCCTATGGAAATCTATGGAAAGAACTAAAGATCAGAGTTCACAGAAGAGGCCCACAGAACCTTCAAGATTAGAAGACCGTTTGTGTGGAAGAATGGGCCAAAAATCACACGTGAGCAATGCAATGCGACTAGTTTCTCCATATAGGAGGCATCTTGAAGCTGTCATTACCAACAAGGATTTTGGATGAAGTATTTATTTTTTTTTGTATGCACGGATTATTACTGACATGTAGTGAAAATGCAGTTATTTACCTGTTAACTGTATTTCCAGGAATCTTCTAGGACAGCTTCACTTGAGAGATAGGGCTCCTCCCAGGAAACACCCGCTCCACCTTTTCCCCTTTATAAGTATCCTCTCTCCCAGTGGGCCCTCAGTATAAGAATATGACCGAAGGCCTAGGAGAAAGCATAAAATAAAAAACGGTAATAGAGACAACCCATCACAGGTTCATAACATACCTAGACATCAGTACATAATCACACAGCAATCGGGAGGGAGTTATGCTGTCCTAGAAGATTCCTGGAAATACAGTTAACAGGTAAATAACTGCGTTTTCCCGTGTCATCTTCTAGGACAGCTTCACTTGAGAGGAGTTGAATAGAAATACATACATTAGGGTGGGCCCCTTGCTTGTAGGACCTTCCTGCCGAACGCCTGGTCATTGCTGCCAATCAGATCCAATCTGTAGTGCTTAGCAAAGTTGGCGAAACTGGACCACGTTGCGGCTCTGCAGATCTGTCCGGGGGAGGCACGCTCTTCAGGACCGTGCCCAGGTCCCATGTGGGGTACTTCGATGTGGACGGGGCTCGGCGCCTGGAGATAGCCCTCAGGAACCTGATTATCAACGGGTCTGCCGCCAACCTCAACTCCAGAAAGCTTGACAAAGCCGCTACCTGCACTTTAAGGGTATTAGCGGCCAGGTTCTTATCCGCCCCGGCTTGGAGGAATTCAAGCATTGTATGCAAGATGGGAGCCCGGGTTCCTCGTTCCTGTCCTTCCAGGCGGAAAATTTCTTCCAGACTTTATCATATATGGCGTTTGTTGATTTCTTCCTTCCGTCCAAGATGTTGGCGACCACTCTTTCAGACAGTCCCTTCTTCACTAGCCTGTCCCGTTCAGAAGCCACGCTGCTAGGGACAGCCTTTCTGGGTGAGGATGTAGCACTCCCCCTTGGGCAAGTAAATCGTGTGAAGGTGTATCATCCATGGGTCTGTTAAGCTTAGTTCCCTCAGCCGGGAGAACCATGATCTTTTGGGCCAAAATGGTGCAATCAGGATGACCGTGGCTTGAGAAGACTGGATCTTCTGTACCACCTTTGGTAATAATCTGAACGGAGGAAAGGCATAGAGGAGGTTTCCTTCCCAATGCTGGGCTAGCGCGTCTATCCCTGCACTCCTGGGGTCCTTCTGCAGGCAGAAGTATCTCTCCAGCTTCACATTTTGGCTGTTGGCGAAAAGATCCATAGAGGGGGTGCCCCATCTGGCGCATATTTGATTGAATGCTGGACAGCTGAGGCACCATTCTGTCTGGGTGACCTCTTTCTGACTCAACTGGTCTGCCAACTGGTTCAGATTCCCTTTTAGATGCACCGCAGTGATGGACTCTAGGTTCCTCTCTGCACAGGTCAGGAGGGTTCCTGCCAATTCCATCAGCCTCGGGGACCTCGTGCCCCCCTGCCTGTTCAAGTATGCTACTGCCGTTGTGTTGTTGGATAGAATCTGGACTTCTCTCCCCTCTATCCTCTCCTGAAAAGCCGTAAGAGCTTTGAAGATTGCCGACAGCTCCTTGTAGTTCGATGATTTCCTTGAATTTTCTGCATCCCATCTGCCCTGGGCTAGGCAGTCTCCCATATGAGCAACCCACCTGGTCATGCTTGCATCCGTGGTGATCCTCACTGGGCTGGCTTGCTTCCATTTCCTTCCCGCCTCCAAGGTGTGGATGTTCCCCCACCACCTTAGTGATTCCCTCACCTTGTGCGTGAGGCAGATCCTGGAATTCAGACCTGCTTGGCTGCCATCTCAGTGGGAGAGGGTGTGATTCTGTAGTACCCTGGAGTGGAGCTGTGCCCATTGCACCCCTGGCATTGCGGCTGTCATGCTCCCGACTAGCTTCATTGTGGTCCTTACTGTGCAGGTCGACATCCTTTGGAAGGCTCTCGTGTCTTGCTGCAGTTTGAGAGCTTTTTCCGTTGTCAGGTATGAGCAAGCATTTGCGGAGTCCAGGATGTACCCCAAGTACGTGATCCTCCTGGAGGGTACTAGCTGTGATTTTTCCTCGTTCATCAACCACCCCAAGCTCTCTAGAAAAGATATTGTGCGTTCGACATGGGACCTCAGGCCTCTTTCTGTATCTGAAAATAGAAGCAGGTCGTCCAAGTAGGGGATGATATTTATTCCTTCCAGCCTCAAGACTCTTAGGGGTTCCGCCAGGATCTTGGTAAATATCCTTGGAGCTGATGACAGGCCAAAGGGGAGTGCATTGAACTGAAACAGAATCGTTCTTTTTGCGCCTTCCAGCGCAAACCTCAGGAACTTCCTCGATTCCTCCCTTATCGGGACGTGCAGATATGCATCTTTCAAATCTATTGAGGCCATGAATGCTCCTGGCGACAAGAGTTCTTTTACCGTGTATAAGGTCTCCATGCAGAACTTCTTGGGTCTCACGAACTTGTTTACCTTCTTCAGATTTAGTATCATCCTGTAGGTACCGGACGACTTCTTCCTTAGGAAGAAATGGGAGAAGAACCCACTTCCCTTCTCTTCCTCCTCCAGCTGGCAAATCACATTCTGCCTGAGCATCCCTTCCAGGAGGTCCACCAATGCATCTGCCTTCTCCCTGTCCCTTGGCAGGGGTGTTGCGAAGAATCTTTGAGGGGGGGGCCTTAAAAACTCTATTTTGTAACCTCTGCGAACGGCCTCTAGAATGTAAGTGTTCTGGGTGATCTTCAGCCATTGTGTGTGGAAGTGCCCCAGCCTTCCTCCCACCTGGCTTCTCCAGTCACTTGGGCTGGGTCTTGGGTCTATTCTGGTTGGGGTTGAAGAGGAAACCTCCCCTTCCCCTTGACTCGTTCCTGCCCCTCCTTGCGCCCCAGCCTGTGCGCTGGCTTTGAAATCATCGTGTACTGCCTGTTGAGGAGAAACCCCTTTCGTCCTACTTGCCTGCTGGGGACTGGAAAGCTCTTCTTTTTTTTTTTATCGGCCGACCTTTCCAGGACCGAAGTTAGTTCCGGCCCGAAGAGGAGTTTTCCCTCGAAGGGCAGACCGCAGAGTTTGGACTTAGAGGCAAGGTCCCCCTGCAAAGACTTTAGCTAGATAGCTCTTCTCGTGGAATTTATGAGCGCCGTTGATCTAGCTAAGAATCTGATAGTTTCTGCTGATGCGTCTGCAATAAAAGCCACCGCTTTTTCCAGTACAGGCAGCGACTTCAGGATTTCCTCCGCCGGGGTGCCTTGTTCCAGGTGCGAGCGGAGCTGCCCCAACCATACATCCAAAGTTCTGGAGACACACGTCGTCGCAACTGCTGGCTTGAAATTCACCGCGGATGCTTCCCATGCTCTCCTCAGGAATGTATCCGCTTTCCAGTCCATCCATTGGGTCATTCAGGGACCCGCTGTCCTCGAAGGACAGGTCCATCGCTTTCGAGATTCTAGAAAGGGGGGCATCTGGCTTCGGGCAGATTTCCCACACGGAAGCGTCTTCTTCCTTGAACGGGAATCGCCTCTTAAGGTTCTTGGGAAAGAAAGCCTTTTTCTCCGGCTCTTCCCATTCCCTCCTGATAGTGGACCATAGGGCAGAGTGCACTGGGAATGTGCGGCTGCTCTTTGTAGCCCTGCGTACAGCTGGTCATGGAGAGAGGGGTCCTGCTGTTCCTCCTCCAGATCCAGAGTCTCGTAGATCACTTTCAGAAGGCCCTCCGTGTCTTCTGCCTGAAAAAGGAATCTTTGTGCTTTTGGGTCATGATCCTCGACCTCGTCTTCCTCCGAGTCTGAAGTACTCAATGGTTCGGCTCCCCTTGCGACAGTTACCTGGTCCTTCCTCTTTTTCCCCCCCTGGGCATTGCCTGAAGTGCCCGGTTGGGGCTCGTCCTGGGCCGGTCCCTGCTTCTGCTCCCTAAAGCTCTGAAAAGTCTTGGACATATCTTGCATCATGTTCTGTAAGAAATCCTTAAAGAGGGACCCAGACTCCTTTTTGATAAGCTTATCTATGCAGTCTTGGCAGAGTTGCTTCCGTCAGGAACTCGCCAGCCTCTTTCTGCAAGTGGCGCATTTCTTTTTCAGCTCGCAAGGAGCTTCTCTTTCCCCTCTATCCTCCTCCTGTGGGCCCATCTGGGGACAAGAAGACATAGGTATTCATCAACCGCGGAGGCTCCCCCCCCAGGGATTGCCCCCCGTGCACTCCCCCAACACCCTAAAAAGTCAGCAGTGGGGGGGGGGGGGGGGAGATGAGTGTGGGGGTGCCCAAGGGTCCCAGAGGGGGGAGGGGGGGAAGGGGGAGGGGGTGAGTGGCGGCCAAATACCTTGCCGCAGGATTCCCCCGGCCCAGACAGATCTGCCTCCATCCTGCCGCGAACTCCTCCTCAGTGCGGCGATTTTTCAGGGTTTGGCGGGCTCCGCCCCCTCCCTGGGATCCCTGCGCGCCGACCTTCCTCTCACGGCCGCAGGTGGAGAAGCGGCCGTGGTGTGGGCTCGTTCCGCGGTCCGCCGCCCATTTCCAACATGGCGGCCGCTGCTCCATGCTTCCTGCGCCGGAAGTGACGCCGTCCCGTGCCCGGAAGTGACGTGTTTGCGGCATCCTGACCCCGACAGCCTCACCCCCTGGCCATGCTGCCGGGATCCTGGAACAGGTAGGACTTACCTCAGCCCCCCCAGGGAAAGGCACCACTGCCCAGGTCGGCGGAGCGGGCTCTACCCCCCTGGAGAGCCCCGCTGGGACCATCCGGGGTCTGTCACCCCCACCCCGAAGGGTCTGTCCATAGGATGAGCCTGGATGAAAACCCCCCCACAAGGTCCCTGCCATCCTTAGAGAAAGGAGGAAGGGGGGGCCTCAGCCAGGGGCCCTCTGTACCTCGCCAGGCAGCCGGGGAAAAAATAACAAACCGGGCGTAGCTCCGTCCTGGCCGGAGGAAACACTAATACTGAGGGCCCACTGGGAGAGAGGATACTTATAAAGGGGAAAAGGTGGAGCGGGTGTTTCCTGGGAGGAGCCCTATCTCTCAAGTGAAGCTGTCCTAGAAGATGACTCAGGAAAATTTTATGTCAATAGCACCTTTAGATATATATTTACCTAGAAAAACGGTGACGTTTTCAATACTTATTTTACCCGCTGTACTATTAAAACCTGTTGTTTTTTTTTCAGGATTTGAGTGCAATGACTACACTTCTGCTTCCCCAGAATACCCTGAGAACACGACAGTGTCGTATGTCACGACAACAGACCCTCTCTGCACTCCAATCCCTGCCCATCAGAGCAGATCACATGTAGACAGTTTGCTCACAAAAACAAGGACACGCCCATGAGACACACCCACTATGCAGAAATGCTGCATTGCATGCTGGGAAATGTAGTTTCTTACTTCAATTATAGGGCTTATTTGCAAGGTGAAGCACTAGATTACATTAAGGCAGCACAAATGCTGGTCAGACATTTAGATGTCTATTTTCCAATGATTGCTGATGCATGCATGTTACCCTACGCCTGTTAAGACCTTAAAATGTACTATGAATGCAGTTAGCCAGAAATTAGACCTATGACTACTAATCTCAAGTACGATCCCTATTCTTGCATGAGAGATTTTCCGCAAAAATGTATGGGTGTCAACTATAGGTGAATTCAAATCAAACTGCAGATTTCAGTGAACTTAAGTCATTTGGACCAAGCTGGCATAAACAAATTTACTTCACTTAACAGATGAAGTGGATGTGAGCACTGTATAAACAGGTATGTCGTCTCAGCCACATACAGCACTGTGTTCCAGCAGCTGTCAAATTGGACTGAGTGCTGCTCAGCCATTCACAGGCGGTTGGGTGCCCTCACAGTCTCCACCTCAGCCTGAGGAACCTTTGTATTCATTCATAGTCCCATAGCCTGAACACAGCAACGCATATGTAGCTGATGCTACATACAGTTTATAGAGGTGCTGCATCTGTTAATGATGTAAACAGTACATTTGGACTAGCTTGGTCCAAACTATTCAAAGTTCACTAAAACCTGGAGATCAGCTTTAATCGCTCATCCCCAATAATCACACATTTTATGTTAAGATAAATCATACACAAAAGGTAAGACTTTTATCCTTCTCACCTTAAAAACTTCAAAGAGACGAGAGAACTGCTTTCCAACCAAGACATTGAAAACTTTCCCATCTTCTCCACTAAGACGGCTACAAAGAGGACAAATGTCAAATTATTACACACAAACTGATATACATTACCCTAAATATTTTATTGTGGAATATAATGTTCTACTTGAAGGAATATTCACCACTAAATAGTTCTAAAGATCAGAATGGAAGATTATACACCATGGGGTTGTTTTAGCTGAATTTGCTTGCCAAAGAGGTAAAGCACTCTGGCAGCTGTCCGCTCTAGTGTGAATTCAGCCTGAAAGGGTTTTGTTATATCTGCTTGATAAGTGCAAAAAATACCTGTTGATCTTGTTAGAAATCTCGTGAGCTGATAACTTACTGTGCACTCTGCTAACTATTATCTCTAAGGTGTACAGAAGCACTCCCCTCCGGTATGTACAATAAGAGAAGGACAGCATTCTGTAGTCCTGTCTTGTTTCTGCTGATACAAAAGGAAGAGTAGGCATTGTCATCCTACGGCAGTTTTGTTACTGGAGGATCATCAGGGAAAAAATAAAGGAAGAAAACTAGTGCAGCCACATCTAAGGACTAGAAAGCTGCAATATATTCATTTTTTTGTGGCTTAGATGCACTTTAAGAATAGGCTGTTCAACTAGAAAAGTTGGTATTGAGTGAAAACAGCTCCCCTTGTTCACTAACATTTATTGGCTAGGTATTCCTTAGTAAATCAATTCCTGCATCCACTGCAATATTCTGCACCGCAACAATCTGGAATGTTTCTAGCTCCAAAATGCAATTGTACTCACTTTGCAATTGCAAGATAAGCATCTGTCTGTTCTGTATGTGAGGTAGATGTGTCTTCCAAGGTTTCTAGTAAAGGCAAGAATTGAGCGTTTTCAGGATTAGCAGCCATATTCCCAAAAAACTGCAAAGAAATAAGAAGTCACTTAAAATAATCAGCCCAGTGGTTTGCTACAGTAGGAAATAAATTGTGTTTCTATATCTTACAGTTTTCTTGCTTAGTGCAGCAACTATAGATACAAAACGTTACACTTTTTATCTGCTTGAACACCAGACTGTTTCACCCCCTTCCTGCCCAGGCCATTTTTCAGATTTCAGCGCTGTCGTACTTTGAATGACAATTACTCAGTCATGCAACACTGTACCCATATGAAATTTATATCAATCTGTGAGACAGATAGAGCTTTCTTTTGGTGGTATTAAGTCATTTAGTCACAACTGTTTTTTTTGTTTTGTTTTTTGCGCTATATAAAATGGAAAAAAGTTTTTTGCCATTTCTTCATTTCCTGTCTGTAAAGTTTTGCCAAGAATATTTCTTCATAAATGTGGGCCAAAATACATTCTACTACATACAAACTATGGTATATACTGTATATCCATAAAATGATCAATTCTGATGTACTGACTGCCCAACTCATTTCTTGAGGCCCTAAAATGCTAGGACAGTACAAATACCCCCCAAATTACCCTTTTTTTCATTTTAAATCAGACAGTCCAAGGTATTTAGTAAGAGGCATAGTAACATTTTTGAAGTTGTAATTGTTCAGAAAATGAAAGAAAAAAAAACCATTTCCCCAAGTTGTCATTTTAAAAAGTTTTTTCACATAAGCAGCATGGGCACACTTACAATTACACCTCAACACATTCTGCTTCTCCTCCTTAGTATGGGGATAGCACATGCATGAGACGTTTTCACAACTTACCCACATGGGGGGGGGCCCAAAATCAAAGTAGAACCTTCAAGCTTTATAAGGGTGTAAATTAGGCATCTCATTTCCTCACTACCTCTCTCATTTATGTAGGCCCTGGAGCACAAGGACAGCAGAAACGCCCAAACGAATAGGACTGCCTGCATGGGGATGCACAGAACACCTGCTCCCAGTTTGACATCCTTGCAGGTGTACAGCCCCAAATGCAGACAGTGATTTCGGGGACATGCACCTGCACTGATGTTGGATTGGGAAAAGCGGCTGTGTCCATGCAGCTGTTGTGTCCCAATAATCAATGTGACTGCCTGCATGGGATGCACAGAGCACCTGTGCAGGTAAACATGGCCCTTGCACAAGGTATGCATCGATAAGCCCCTTGTGAACAAAACCTTACGTCAACACTGGGGCAGATGTGACATAGCGATGTTCAGGGACACTGACTGGCTGCACTGGTGTGGTAATGGTGTATTTACACTGGGGGGGTTGGGGAATGCTACGGTTGAGTCAAATTTTTACCACCCCTCAACTGTTCCCCCTTAAGCTGGGAGCGCAGCAGTCAGGGAAGTACACATGCTGCAGCAGGAATTTCACCACATTGAGCTCAGCAGGCACTACTAAGGATCACTGTTGTATATAAATGGCAGGACTGTGGTAGTGCAAGGTCGAGTGGCCGGTTATAAACGGCCTCCCCGCCCCCTGCTTTTGCGCGCTCCCTGGGATAGCACAGCACCACGATCCGGTGCCCGCTGTGTCCTCCGGACACAGTGAAACACCGATCGTCATACGGAACCTCTGTGCGAGGTCCCGATCATGTGATCACTGCTTGGCCAATCAGTGATCACATGCAAAGTATTATTACTATACAGTATTTATATAGCGCTAAGAGTTTGCTCAGCGCTGTACATTATAGTGGGGTACAGTAACAATACAATACACGAGGGGTTCGAGGGCACTGCTCCACGGAGCTAACAATCTAGGAGTAAGTAAGATGTCACTTCTGACATCATTGCTTACTACGTGTGAAATCTGTGAATGATCACAGAGATCACATGGTACAAGGCTGTTGTGAACAGCCTTGTACCATGTGACAAGCTGGGACCAATCACAGCTCACACAGTAGTTCTCAATGGATGCAAGAATGTAGTCAGAGAGACGGAGAAATGATTGCTTTTACAGCCTTTATGGGTATAAAAGCAATCAATGTAAACAAAAAAATAAAAAATCATCCCCCACAAGTAGTACAGTGTCACCATGGTGACACTGTACTGCTAGAGTGACAGTATGCAAAAAAAAAAATAAAAAAATGTAAAAAAATTTTTAAAATGATAATTTTTGGTTATAAACTAATTTGGCTTTTTTTTTACTAAAAAGATAACAAAATAAATTTTGGCCAAGATTTATGATGAAATATTTATTTGAAAAATTTTATAAGAAAAACACTCAAAATTTTTGGACTTTTTCATTTACATAGCAAAACAAAAAAAATCCAAGTGGTGAATAAATACCACCAAAATAAAGCTTTATTGGTCTCAAAAAAATGCTAAAAAACATTCATATGGGTACAGTGTTGCATGACCACGCAATTGTCATTCAAAATATGATAGCGCTGAAAGCTGAAAATTGGCCTGGACAGGAAGGGGGCAAAAGTGTCCGGACTTGAAGTGGTTAAATAAAAATGGAGTCTGATATGTACCAGATTCAACCTCTAATAGTATATAAGTCTCTTCTGTCATTCTCAGAGTGGATAAGATATCTTGTTCCTTAACCACATAGCTGGTTATTTATATTTACCACTG
Organism: Staurois parvus; assembly: GCF_062004578.1. Taxonomy (NCBI): domain Eukaryota; kingdom Metazoa; phylum Chordata; class Amphibia; order Anura; family Ranidae; genus Staurois; species Staurois parvus. The sequence continues at coordinate 141,904 of NW_028320133.1, forward strand.
CATATTGATATCCAAGAAATTGTCTATTTTAAACTTTACATACTAACTAAATTATACACCACACTTTTGTCAAGGTTTTTTTTTTATCTGATTAATCAAAGCAATAATTGGCCAACTAATCGATTATGAAAACAATCATTAGTAGCAGTCCTATAGGGGTCCCCTTTGTATTGGAGGTGTCAGATATTACCCCGTATCCAGGTACTGGAGGTGTCAGGTGTCCCTACCCCTTGTCCTGGTGTTGGCAGTGTCCCATTTGTCCTTGTATTGGAGGTGTCTCCCTGGTGTTGGGAGGGATCCTAGTATTAGAAGTGTGCCCCTAGTGTTAGGTGTCCCCTCCATCCTAGTACTGGAGGTGTCTCCCTGGTGTTAGAGAGTTCCTGGTATTGGTGGTGTACCACCTTCCCCCATCCAGGTATTGGTGGGGAACCTCCCACCCAAGAAATGGCAGTGTCTCTGTGATATTTAAAATGCCGCCCCCTCCCCCATTCCATTACTGGATGTATCAGATGCCCCCGTCCCAATAATGGTGGTATCCCCCTGGTATTAGAGTTATCACTTTTCTACCCTGCCCCAGTATTGGAGGTGTCCCCTCCATCACAGTACTGGAAGTGTTGTCTCCCTGGTGTTGAATGTTCCTCCACCTCCCCACCATTGCAGTATTAAGAGACGTCAGGTCCCCCTCCACCCTGGTATTGGAGATGTTATCCTTGTCCTATTATCTCAGGTGTCCAATATCGCCCCCGTGTACTGGAGGGGATCTGCCCCCTGTCCTGGTTGTGAAGGTGTCAAGTGTCCCCCCCATCCTGGTGTACTGGAGAGGTGGCCCCTGGAATTGGATGTGTCCTGGTATTAGAGCTGTCAGATGTTCCATGTCCCCCCCCCCCCCTTCCCAGTTTTGAAGGTGTCCCCTCTTTCCCCATATTGAAGGTATCCCCTCTGTCCTGGATTTGGCAGTGTCCACCCCTTTTGCAGCATTGGAGGTGGCCGCTGCCCCCCCCAGTACTGGAGTGGCCCCTGGTATTAAAGGTGCCCCCCCAGCCCCAGTGCTGGAGGTATCCCCCCTGCTGGAGGTGTCAGGTGCCACCCCTGCCCCAGTGCTGGAGATGTCCCCACTTTCCGAGTATTGGAGGTGTCCCCCCTGCCCCTGTGCTGGAGGTATTCCCCATGATAGAGGTGTCAGGTGCCCCCCCTGCCACAGTGCTGGAGATTTCCCCACTATCCGAGTATTGGAGGTGTCCCCCCTGCCCCAGTGCTGGAGGTGTCCCCACTGTCCGAGTATTGGAGGTGTTCCCCTGCCCCAGTGCTGGAGGTGTGCCACCTGCCCCAGTGCTGGAGGTGTCCCCCCTGCCCCAGTGCTGGAGGTGTCCCCACTGAACGAGTATTGGAGGTGTCCCCCCTGCCCCAGTGCTGGAGGTGTCCCCACTGTCCGAGTATTGGAGGTGTCCCCTCTACTCCAGTGCTGGAGGTGTCCCCACTGTCCGAGTATTGGAGGTGTCCCCCCTGCCCCAGTGCTGGAGGTGTCCCCACTGACCCAGTGCTGGAGGTGTCCCCACTGTCCGAGTATTGGAGGTGCCCCCCCTGCCCCAGTGCTGGAGGTGTCCCCACTGTCCGAGTATTGGAGGTGTCCCCCCTGCCACAGTGCTGGAGGTGTCCCGCGCTCTTTGGCTGCAGCTCATGGCCGGTCAGTTTGCCATTAATCTGGACCAGATACTAGGCTCGTACCCCATATTCAGGGCTTTGCACTCCTGTGTCTCTGCGGAGCCTCCGACATCAGAGTGGAGTTTATCCCCTGTTTCAGGGCCTCTCACACTTGTCTTGTAGAGCCTCCAACATTAGCGAGGAGTTCATCCCCTATTTCAGGGCCTAGGACGCTACTGTCTAGGACACTGGTGCTGAGCTGGTTCCCTGTCTCAGACATTGGCTTTGGTACCAAGCTCTCCTCCTCTCTACAACAGATTATCCAGAGAAACATCCAACCTTTAGAGAACCTCTAGAGGCTACAGGCGAAAGCTTGACTTTCACCTTCAAGAAATCCCAACAAGTAGCCCAAAGAGGACTCTGTCAGAGCTCCACTAGGGCCTACAGTGCAACCGTTGTCACATTTGTAAAATGGTACCTTTGTGCTCCACACAGACATGGGAAGATCCAGGAACAACCCTCTGCACACTGCTATATATCCTTTCCAGCAAACTTTGCCATAAACATTGAGATTTTTAGTTCACACATATTGCAATACATGTTTAAGCTGGCCAACTGCGTCAAACTAAACCTTTCTGGCCAAACCCTACTCTACCAAAAGCAAATGCTACTGTGGACACAATGCCAACATGGGGCAAAAAGACACAAAGTGGGGGGAGAGCTGCTAGGTTAAAACCTGGCTACTGACCTTCAAAGCTCTAGAGGATGTGAGAAGCATGCTTCACTAGGGCATCCCGCGCTCTTTGGCTGCAGCTCATGGCCGGTCAGTTTGCCATTAATCTGGACCAGATACTAGGCTCGTACCCCATATTCAGGGCTTTGCACTCCTGTGTCTCTGCGGAGCCTCCGACATCAGAGTGGAGTTTATCCCGTTTCAGGGCCACTCACACTTGTCTTGTAGAGCCTCCAACATTAGCGAGGAGTTCATCCCCTATTTCAGGGCCTAGGACGCTACTGTCTAGGACACTGGTGCTGAGCTGGTTCCCTGTCTCAGACATTGGCTTTGGTACCAAGCTCTCCTCCTCTCTACAACAGATTATCCAGAGAAACATCCAACCTTTAGAGAACCTCTAGAGGCTACAGGCGAAAGCTTGACTTTCACCTTCAAGAAATCCCAACAAGTAGCCCAAAGAGGACTCTGTCAGAGCTCCACTAGGGCCTACAGTGCAACCGTTGTCACATTTGTAAAATGGCACCTTTGTGCTCCACACAGACATGGGAAGATCCAGGAACAACCCTCTGCACACTGCTATATATCCTTTCCAGCAAACTTTGCCATAAACATTGAGATTTTTAGTTCACACATATTGCAATACATGTTTAAGCTGGCCAACTGCGTCAAACTAAACCTTTCTGGCCAAACCCTACTCTACCAAAAGCAAATGCTACTGTGGACACAATGCCAACATGGGGCAAAAAGACACAAAGTGGGGGGAGAGCTGCTAGGTTAAAACCTGGCTACTGACCTTCAAAGCTCTAGAGGATGTGAGAAGCATGCTTCACTAGGGCATCCCGCGCTCTTTGGCTGCAGCTCATGGCCGGTCAGTTTGCCATTAATCTGGACCAGATACTAGGCTCGTACCCCATATTCAGGGCTTTGCACTCCTGTGTCTCTGCGGAGCCTCCGACATCAGAGTGGAGTTTATCCCCTGTTTCAGGGCCTCTCACACTTGTCTTGTAGAGCCTCCAACATTAGCGAGGAGTTCATCCCCTATTTCAGGGCCTAGGACGCTACTGTCTAGGACACTGGTGCTGAGCTGGTTCCCTGTCTCAGACATTGGCTTTGGTACCAAGCTCTCCTCCTCTCTACAACAGATTATCCAGAGAAACATCCAACCTTTAGAGAACCTCTAGAGGCTACAGGCGAAAGCTTGACTTTCACCTTCAAGAAATCCCAACAAGTAGCCCAAAGAGGACTCTGTCAGAGCTCCACTAGGGCCTAAAGTGCAACCGTTGTCACATTTGTAAAATGGCACCTTTGTGCTCCACACAGACATGGGAAGATCCAGGAACAACCCTCTGCACACTGCTATATATCCTTTCCAGCAAACTTTGCCATAAACATTGAGATTTTTAGTTCACACATATTGCAATACATGTTTAAGCTGGCCAACTGCGTCAAACTAAACCTTTCTGGCCAAACCCTACTCTACCAAAAGCAAATGCTACTGTGGACACAATGCCAAAATGGGGCAAAAAGACACAAAGTGGGGGGAGAGCTGCTAGGTTAAAACCTGGCTACTGACCTTCAAAGCTCTAGAGGATGTGAGAAGCATGCTTCACTAGGGCATCCCGCGCTCTTTGGCTGCAGCTCATGGCCGGTCAGTTTGCCATTAATCTGGACCAGATACTAGGCTCGTACCCCATATTCAGGGCTTTGCACTCCTGTGTCTCTGCGGAGCCTCCGACATCAGAGTGGAGTTTATCCCCTGTTTCAGGGCCTCTCACACTTGTCTTGTAGAGCCTCCAACATTAGCGAGGAGTTTATCCCCTATTTCAGGGCCTCGGACGCTACTGTCTAGGACACTGGTGCTGAGCTGGTTCCCTGTCTCAGACATTGGCTTTGGTACCAAGCTCTCCTCCTCTCTACAACAGATTATCCAGAGAAACATCCAACCTTTAGAGAACCTCTAGAGGCTACAGGCGAAAGCTTGACTTTCACCTTCAAGAAATCCCAACAAGTAGCCCAAAGAGGACTCTGTCAGAGCTCCACTAGGGCCTACAGTGCAACCGTTGTCACATTTGTAAAATGGCACCTTTGTGCTCCACACAGACATGGGAAGATCCAGGAACAACCCTCTGCACACTGCTATATATCCTTTCCAGCAAACTTTGCCATAAACATTGAGATTTTTAGTTCACACATATTGCAATACATGTTTAAGCTGGCCAACTGCGTCAAACTAAACCTTTCTGGCCAAACCCTACTCTACCAAAAGCAAATGCTACTGTGGACACAATGCCAACATGGGGCAAAAAGACACAAAGTGGGGGGAGAGCTGCTAGGTTAAAACCTGGCTACTGACCTTCAAAGCTCTAGAGGATGTGAGAAGCATGCTTCACTAGGGCATCCCGCGCTCTTTGGCTGCAGCTCATGGCCGGTCAGTTTGCCATTAATCTGGACCAGATACTAGGCTCGTACCCCATATTCAGGGCTTTGCACTCCTGTGTCTCTGCGGAGCCTCCGACATCAGAGTGGAGTTTATCCCCTGTTTCAGGGCCTCTCACACTTGTCTTGTAGAGCCTCCAACATTAGCGAGGAGTTTATCCCCTATTTCAGGGCCTCGGACGCTACTGTCTAGGACACTGGTGCTGAGCTGGTTCCCTGTCTCAGACATTGGCTTTGGTACCAAGCTCTCCTCCTCTCTACAACAGATTATCCAGAGAAACATCCAACCTTTAGAGAACCTCTAGAGGCTACAGGCGAAAGCTTGACTTTCACCTTCAAGAAATCCCAACAAGTAGCCCAAAGAGGACTCTGTCAGAGCTCCACTAGGGCCTACAGTGCAACCGTTGTCACATTTGTAAAATGGCACCTTTGTGCTCCACACAGACATGAGAAGATCCAGGAACAACCCTCTGCACACTGCTATATATCCTTTCCAGCAAACTTTGCCATAAACATTGAGATTTTTAGTTCACACATATTGCAATACATGTTTAAGCTGGCCAACTGCGTCAAACTAAACCTTTCTGGCCAAACCCTACTCTACCAAAAGCAAATGCTACTGTGGACACAATGCCAACATGGGGCAAAAAGACACAAAGTGGGGGGAGAGCTGCTAGGTTAAAACCTGGCTACTGACCTTCAAAGCTCTAGAGGATGTGAGAAGCATGCTTCACTAGGGCATCCCGCGCTCTTTGGCTGCAGCTCATGGCCGGTCAGTTTGCCATTAATCTGGACCAGATACTAGGCTCGTACCCCATATTCAGGGCTTTGCACTCCTGTGTCTCTGCGGAGCCTCCGACATCAGAGTGGAGTTTATCCCCTGTTTCAGGGCCTCTCACACTTGTCTTGTAGAGCCTCCAACATTAGCGAGGAGTTCATCCCCTATTTCAGGGCCTCGGACGCTACTGTCTAGGACACTGGTGCTGAGCTGGTTCCCTGTCTCAGACATTGGCTTTGGTACCAAGCTCTCCTCCTCTCTACAACAGATTATCCAGAGAAACATCCAACCTTTAGAGAACCTCTAGAGGCTACAGGCGAAAGCTTGACTTTCACCTTCAAGAAATCCCAACAAGTAGCCCAAAGAGGACTCTGTCAGAGCTCCACTAGGGCCTACAGTGCAACCGTTGTCACATTTGTAAAATGGCACCTTTGTGCTCCACACAGACATGGGAAGATCCAGGAACAACCCTCTGCACACTGCTATATATCCTTTCCAGCAAACTTTGCCATAAACATTGAGATTTTTAGTTCACACATATTGCAATACATGTTTAAGCTGGCCAACTGCGTCAAACTAAACCTTTCTGGCCAAACCCTACTCTACCAAAAGCAAATGCTACTGTGGACACAATGCCAACATGGGGCAAAAAGACACAAAGTGGGGGGAGAGCTGCTAGGTTAAAACCTGGCTACTGACCTTCAAAGCTCTAGAGGATGTGAGAAGCATGCTTCACTAGGGCATCCCGCGCTCTTTGGCTGCAGCTCATGGCCGGTCAGTTTGCCATTAATCTGGACCAGATACTAGGCTCGTACCCCATATTCAGGGCTTTGCACTCCTGTGTCTCTGCGGAGCCTCCGACATCAGAGTGGAGTTTATCCCGTTTCAGGGCCTCTCACACTTGTCTTGTAGAGCCTCCAACATTAGCGAGGAGTTTATCCCCTATTTCAGGGCCTCGGACGCTACTGTCTAGGACACTGGTGCTGAGCTGGTTCCCTGTCTCAGACATTGGCTTTGGTACCAAGCTCTCCTCCTCTCTACAACAGATTATCCAGAGAAACATCCAACCTTTAGAGAACCTCTAGAGGCTACAGGCGAAAGCTTGACTTTCACCTTCAAGAAATCCCAACAAGTAGCCCAAAGAGGACTCTGTCAGAGCTCCACTAGGGCCTACAGTGCAACCGTTGTCACATTTGTAAAATGGCACCTTTGTGCTCCACACAGACATGGGAAGATCCAGGAACAACCCTCTGCACACTGCTATATATCCTTTCCAGCAAACTTTGCCATAAACATTGAGATTTTTAGTTCACACATATTGCAATACATGTTTAAGCTGGCCAACTGCGTCAAACTAAACCTTTCTGGCCAAACCCTACTCTACCAAAAGCAAATGCTACTGTGGACACAATGCCAACATGGGGCAAAAAGACACAAAGTGGGGGGAGAGCTGCTAGGTTAAAACCTGGCTACTGACCTTCAAAGCTCTAGAGGATGTGAGAAGCATGCTTCACTAGGGCATCCCGCGCTCTTTGGCTGCAGCTCATGGCCGGTCAGTTTGCCATTAATCTGGACCAGATACTAGGCTCGTACCCCATATTCAGGGCTTTGCACTCCTGTGTCTCTGCGGAGCCTCCGACATCAGAGTGGAGTTTATCCCCTGTTTCAGGGCCTCTCACACTTGTCTTGTAGAGCCTCCAACATTAGCGAGGAGTTCATCCCCTATTTCAGGGCCTCGGACGCTACTGTCTAGGACACTGGTGCTGAGCTGGTTCCCTGTCTCAGACATTGGCTTTGGTACCAAGCTCTCCTCCTCTCTACAACAGATTATCCAGAGAAACATCCAACCTTTAGAGAACCTCTAGAGGCTACAGGCGAAAGCTTGACTTTCACCTTCAAGAAATCCCAACAAGTAGCCCAAAGAGGACTCTGTCAGAGCTCCACTAGGGCCTACAGTGCAACCGTTGTCACATTTGTAAAATGGCACCTTTGTGCTCCACACAGACATGGGAAGATCCAGGAACAACCCTCTGCACACTGCTATATATCCTTTCCAGCAAACTTTGCCATAAACATTGAGATTTTTAGTTCACACATATTGCAATACATGTTTAAGCTGGCCAACTGCGTCAAACTAAACCTTTCTGGCCAAACCCTACTCTACCAAAAGCAAATGCTACTGTGGACACAATGCCAACATGGGGCAAAAAGACACAAAGTGGGGGGAGAGCTGCTAGGTTAAAACCTGGCTACTGACCTTCAAAGCTCTAGAGGATGTGAGAAGCATGCTTCACTAGGGCATCCCGCGCTCTTTGGCTGCAGCTCATGGCCGCTCAGTTTGCCATTAATCTGGACCAGATACTAGGCTCGTACCCCATATTCAGGGCTTTGCACTCCTGTGTCTCTGCGGAGCCTCCGACATCAGAGTGGAGTTTATCCCCTGTTTCAGGGCCTCTCACACTTGTCTTGTAGAGCCTCCAACATTAGCGAGGAGTTTATCCCCTATTTCAGGGCCTCGGACGCTACTGTCTAGGACACTGGTGCTGAGCTGGTTCCCTGTCTCAGACATTGGCTTTGGTACCAAGCTCTCCTCCTCTCTACAACAGATTATCCAGAGAAACATCCAACCTTTAGAGAACCTCTAGAGGCTACAGGCGAAAGCTTGACTTTCACCTTCAAGAAATCCCAACAAGTAGCCCAAAGAGGACTCTGTCAGAGCTCCACTAGGGCCTACAGTGCAACCGTTGTCACATTTGTAAAATGGCACCTTTGTGCTCCACACAGACATGGGAAGATCCAGGAACAACCCTCTGCACACTGCTATATATCCTTTCCAGCAAACTTTGCCATAAACATTGAGATTTTTAGTTCACACATATTGCAATACATGTTTAAGCTGGCCAACTGCGTCAAACTAAACCTTTCTGGCCAAACCCTACTCTACCAAAAGCAAATGCTACTGTGGACACAATGCCAACATGGGGCAAAAAGACACAAAGTGGGGGGAGAGCTGCTAGGTTAAAACCTGGCTACTGACCTTCAAAGCTCTAGAGGATGTGAGAAGCATGCTTCACTAGGGCATCCCGCGCTCTTTGGCTGCAGCTCATGGCCGGTCAGTTTGCCATTAATCTGGACCAGATACTAGGCTCGTACCCCATATTCAGGGCTTTGCACTCCTGTGTCTCTGCGGAGCCTCCGACATCAGAGTGGAGTTTATCCCCTGTTTCAGGGCCTCTCACACTTGTCTTGTAGAGCCTCCAACATTAGCGAGGAGTTTATCCCCTATTTCAGGGCCTCGGACGCTACTGTCTAGGACACTGGTGCTGAGCTGGTTCCCTGTCTCAGACATTGGCTTTGGTACCAAGCTCTCCTCCTCTCTACAACAGATTATCCAGAGAAACATCCAACCTTTAGAGAACCTCTAGAGGCTACAGGCGAAAGCTTGACTTTCACCTTCAAGAAATCCCAACAAGTAGCCCAAAGAGGACTCTGTCAGAGCTCCACTAGGGCCTACAGTGCAACCGTTGTCACATTTGTAAAATGGCACCTTTGTGCTCCACACAGACATGGGAAGATCCAGGAACAACCCTCTGCACACTGCTATATATCCTTTCCAGCAAACTTTGCCATAAACATTGAGATTTTTAGTTCACACATATTGCAATACATGTTTAAGCTGGCCAACTGCGTCAAACTAAACCTTTCTGGCCAAACCCTACTCTACCAAAAGCAAATGCTACTGTGGACACAATGCCAACATGGGGCAAAAAGACACAAAGTGGGGGGAGAGCTGCTAGGTTAAAACCTGGCTACTGACCTTCAAAGCTCTAGAGGATGTGGGAAGCATGCTTCACTAGGGCATCCCGCGCTCTTTGGCTGCAGCTCATGGCCGGTCAGTTTGCCATTAATCTGGACCAGATACTAGGCTCGTACCCCATATTCAGGGCTTTGCACTCCTGTGTCTCTGCGGAGCCTCCGACATCAGAGTGGAGTTTATCCCCTGTTTCAGGGCCTCTCACACTTGTCTTGTAGAGCCTCCAACATTAGCGAGGAGTTTATCCCCTATTTCAGGGCCTCGGACGCTGTCTAGGACACTGGTGCTGAGCTGGTTCCCTGTCTCAGACATTGGCTTTGGTACCAAGCTCTCCTCCTCTCTACAACAGATTATCCAGAGAAACATCCAACCTTTAGAGAACCTCTAGAGGCTACAGGCGAAAGCTTGACTTTCACCTTCAAGAAATCCCAACAAGTAGCCCAAAGAGGACTCTGTCAGAGCGCCACTAGGGCCTACAGTGCAACCGTTGTCACATTTGTAAAATGGCACCTTTGTGCTCCACACAGACATGGGAAGATCCAGGAACAACCCTCTGCACACTGCTATATATCCTTTCCAGCAAACTTTGCCATAAACATTGAGATTTTTAGTTCATACATATTGCAATACATGTTTAAGCTGGCCAACTGCGTCAAACTAAACCTTTCTGGCCAAACCCTACTCTACCAAAAGCAAATGCTACTGTGGACACAATGCCAACATGGGGCAAAAAGACACAAAGTGGGGGGAGAGCTGCTAGGTTAAAACCTGGCTACTGACCTTCAAAGCTCTAGAGGATGTGAGAAGCATGCTTCACTAGGGCATCCCGCGCTCTTTGGCTGCAGCTCATGGCCGGTCAGTTTGCCATTAATCTGGACCAGATACTAGGCTCGTACCCCATATTCAGGGCTTTGCACTCCTGTGTCTCTGCGGAGCCTCCGACATCAGAGTGGAGTTTATCCCCTGTTTCAGGGCCTCTCACACTTGTCTTGTAGAGCCTCCAACATTAGCGAGGAGTTCATCCCCTATTTCAGGGCCTAGGACGCTACTGTCTAGGACACTGGTGCTGAGCTGGTTCCCTGTCTCAGACATTGGCTTTGGTACCAAGCTCTCCTCCTCTCTACAACAGATTATCCAGAGAAACATCCAACCTTTAGAGAACCTCTAGAGGCTACAGGCGAAAGCTTGACTTTCACCTTCAAGAAATCCCAACAAGTAGCCCAAAGAGGACTCTGTCAGAGCTCCACTAGGGCCTACAGTGCAACCGTTGTCACATTTGTAAAATGGCACCTTTGTGCTCCACACAGACATGGGAAGATCCAGGAACAACCCTCTGCACACTGCTATATATCCTTTCCAGCAAACTTTGCCATAAACATTGAGATTTTTAGTTCACACATATTGCAATACATGTTTAAGCTGGCCAACTGCGTCAAACTAAACCTTTCTGGCCAAACCCTACTCTACCAAAAGCAAATGCTACTGTGGACACAATGCCAACATGGGGCAAAAAGACACAAAGTGGGGGGAGAGCTGCTAGGTTAAAACCTGGCTACTGACCTTCAAAGCTCTAGAGGATGTGAGAAGCATGCTTCACTAGGGCATCCCGCGCTCTTTGGCTGCAGCTCATGGCCGGTCAGTTTGCCATTAATCTGGACCAGATACTAGGCTCGTACCCCATATTCAGGGCTTTGCACTCCTGTGTCTCTGCGGAGCCTCCGACATCAGAGTGGAGTTTATCCCCTGTTTCAGGGCCTCTCACACTTGTCTTGTAGAGCCTCCAACATTAGCGAGGAGTTCATCCCCTATTTCAGGGCCTAGGACGCTACTGTCTAGGACACTGGTGCTGAGCTGGTTCCCTGTCTCAGACATTGGCTTTGGTACCAAGCTCTCCTCCTCTCTACAACAGATTATCCAGAGAAACATCCAACCTTTAGAGAACCTCTAGAGGCTACAGGCGAAAGCTTGACTTTCACCTTCAAGAAATCCCAACAAGTAGCCCAAAGAGGACTCTGTCAGAGCTCCACTAGGGCCTACAGTGCAACCGTTGTCACATTTGTAAAATGGCACCTTTGTGCTCCACACAGACATGGGAAGATCCAGGAACAACCCTCTGCACACTGCTATATATCCTTTCCAGCAAACTTTGCCATAAACATTGAGATTTTTAGTTCACACATATTGCAATACATGTTTAAGCTGGCCAACTGCGTCAAACTAAACCTTTCTGGCCAAACCCTACTCTACCAAAAGCAAATGCTACTGTGGACACAATGCCAACATGGGGCAAAAAGACACAAAGTGGGGGGAGAGCTGCTAGGTTAAAACCTGGCTACTGACCTTCAAAGCTCTAGAGGATGTGAGAAGCATGCTTCACTAGGGCATCCCGCGCTCTTTGGCTGCAGCTCATGGCCGGTCAGTTTGCCATTAATCTGGACCAGATACTAGGCTCGTACCCCATATTCAGGGCTTTGCACTCCTGTGTCTCTGCGGAGCCTCCGACATCAGAGTGGAGTTTATCCCCTGTTTCAGGGCCTCTCACACTTGTCTTGTAGAGCCTCCAACATTAGCGAGGAGTTTATCCCCTATTTCAGGGCCTCGGACGCTACTGTCTAGGACACTGGTGCTGAGCTGGTTCCCTGTCTCAGACATTGGCTTTGGTACCAAGCTCTCCTCCTCTCTACAACAGATTATCCAGAGAAACATCCAACCTTTAGAGAACCTCTAGAGGCTACAGGCGAAAGCTTGACTTTCACCTTCAAGAAATCCCAACAAGTAGCCCAAAGAGGACTCTGTCAGAGCGCCACTAGGGCCTACAGTGCAACCGTTGTCACATTTGTAAAATGGCACCTTTGTGCTCCACACAGACATGGGAAGATCCAGGAACAACCCTCTGCACACTGCTATATATCCTTTCCAGCAAACTTTGCCATAAACATTGAGATTTTTAGTTCATACATATTGCAATACATGTTTAAGCTGGCCAACTGCGTCAAACTAAACCTTTCTGGCCAAACCCTACTCTACCAAAAGCAAATGCTACTGTGGACACAATGCCAACATGGGGCAAAAAGACACAAAGTGGGGGGAGAGCTGCTAGGTTAAAACCTGGCTACTGACCTTCAAAGCTCTAGAGGATGTGAGAAGCATGCTTCACTAGGGCATCCCGCGCTCTTTGGCTGCAGCTCATGGCCGGTCAGTTTGCCATTAATCTGGACCAGATACTAGGCTCGTACCCCATATTCAGGGCTTTGCACTCCTGTGTCTCTGCGGAGCCTCCGACATCAGAGTGGAGTTTATCCCCTGTTTCAGGGCCTCTCACACTTGTCTTGTAGAGCCTCCAACATTAGCGAGGAGTTCATCCCCTATTTCAGGGCCTAGGACGCTACTGTCTAGGACACTGGTGCTGAGCTGGTTCCCTGTCTCAGACATTGGCTTTGGTACCAAGCTCTCCTCCTCTCTACAACAGATTATCCAGAGAAACATCCAACCTTTAGAGAACCTCTAGAGGCTACAGGCGAAAGCTTGACTTTCACCTTCAAGAAATCCCAACAAGTAGCCCAAAGAGGACTCTGTCAGAGCTCCACTAGGGCCTACAGTGCAACCGTTGTCACATTTGTAAAATGGCACCTTTGTGCTCCACACAGACATGGGAAGATCCAGGAACAACCCTCTGCACACTGCTATATATCCTTTCCAGCAAACTTTGCCATAAACATTGAGATTTTTAGTTCACACATATTGCAATACATGTTTAAGCTGGCCAACTGCGTCAAACTAAACATTAAGGCAGCACAAATGCTGGTCAGACATTTAGATGTCTATTTTCCAATGATTGCTGATGCATGCATGTTACCCTACGCCTGTTAAGACCTTAAAATGTACTATGAATGCAGTTAGCCAGAAATTAAACCTATGACTACCAATCTCAAGTACGATCCCTATTCTTGCATGAGAGATTTTCTGAAAAAATGTATGGGTATCAACTGTAGGTGAATTCAAATCTAACTGCAGAATTCAGCGAACTTAAGTAATTTGGACCAAGCTGGCATAAACAAATTTACTTCACTTAACAGATGAAGTGGATGTGAGCGCTATATAAACAGGTATGTCGTCTCAGCCACATACAGCACTGTGTTCCAGCAGCTGTCAAATTGGATTGAGTGCTGCTCAGCCATTCACAGGCGGTTGGGTGCCCTCACAGTCTCCACCTCAGCCTGAGGAACCTTTGTATTCATTCATAGTCCCATAGCCTGAACACAGCAACGCATATGTAGCTGATGCTACATACAGTTTATAGAGGTGCTGCATCTGTTAATGATGTAAACAGTACATTTGGACTAGCTTGGTCCAAACTATTCAAAGTTCGCTAAAACCTGGAGATCAGCTTTAATCGCTCATCCCCAATAATCACACATTTTATGTTAAGATAAATCATACACAAAAGGTAAGACTTTTATCCTTCTCACCTTAAAAACTTCAAAGAGACGAGAGAACTGCTTTCCAACCAAGACATTGAAAACTTTCCCATCTTCTCCACTAAGACGGCTACAAAGGAGGACAAATGTCAAATTATTACACACAAACTGATATACATTACCCTAAATATTTTATTGTGGAATATAATTTCTACTTGAAGGAATATTCACCACTAAATAGTTCTAAAGATCAGAATGGAAGATTATACACCATGGGGTTGTTTTAGCTGAATTTGCTTGCCAAAGAGGTAAAGCACTCTGGCAGCTGTCCGCTCTAGTGTGAATTCAGCCTGAAAGGGTTTTGTTATATCTGCTTGATAAGTGCAAAAAATACCTGTTGATCTTGTTAGAAATCTCGTGAGCTGATAACTTACTGTGCACTCTGCTAACCATTATCTCTAAGGTGTACAGAAGCACTCCCCTCCGGTATGTACAATAAGAGAAGGACAGCATTCTGTTGTCCTGTCTTGTTTCTGCTGATACAAAAGGAAGAGTAGGCATTGTCATCCTACGGCAGTTTTGTTACTGGAGGATCATCAGGGGAAAAAATAAAGGAAGAAAACTAGTGCAGCCACCACATCTAAGGACTAGAAAGCTGCAATATATTCATTTTTTTGTGGCTTAGATGCACTTTAAGAATAGGCTGTTCAACTAGAAAAGTTGGTATTGAGTGAAAACAGCTCCCCTTGTTCACTAACATTTATTGGCTAGGTATTCCTTAGTAAATCAATTCCTGCATCCACTGCAATATTCTGCACCGCAACAATCTGGAATGTTTCTAGCTCCAAAATGCAATTGTACTCACTTTGCAATTGCAAGATAAGCATCTGTCTGTTCTGTATGTGAGGTAGATGTGTCTTCCAAGGTTTCTAGTAAAGGCAAGAGTTGAGCGTTTTCAGGATTAGCAGCCATATTCCCAAAAAACTGCAAAGAAATAAGAAGTCACTTAAAATAATCAGCCCAGTGGTTTGCTACAGTAGGAAATAAATTGTGTTTCTATATCTTACAGTTTTCTTGCTTAGTGCAGCAACTATAGATACAAAACGTTACACTTTTTATCTGCTTGAACACCAGACTGTTTCACCCCCTTCCTGCCCAGGCCATTTTTCAGATTTCAGCGCTGTCGTACTTTGAATGACAATTACTCAGTCATGCAACACTGTACCCATATGAAATTTATATCAATCTGTGAGACAGATAGAGCTTTCTTTTGGTGGTATTAAGTCATTTAGTCACAACTGTTTTTTTTGTTTTGTTTTTTGCACTATATAAAATGGAAAAAAGTTTTGCCATTTCTTCATTTCCGGTCTGTAAAGTTTTGCCAATAATATTTCTTCATAAATGTGGGCCAAAATACATTCTACTACATACAAACTATGGTATATACTGTATATCCATAAAATGATCAATTCTGATGTACTGACTGCCCAACTCATTTCTTGAGGCCCTAAAATGCTAGGACAGTACAAATACCCCCCAAATTACCCTTTTTTTTAAATTTTAAATCAGACAGTCCAAGGTATTTAGTAAGAGGCATAGTAACATTTTTGAAGTTGTAATTGTTCAGAAAATGAAAGAAAAAAAACAAAACAAAACAAAAAAAAAAAACATTTCCCCAAGTTGTCATTTTAAAAAGTTTTTTCACATAAGCAGCATGGGCACACTTACAATTACACCTCAACACATTCTGCTTCTCCTCCTTAGTATGGGGATAGCACATGCATGAGACGTTTTCACAACTTACCCACATGGGGGGGGGGGGGCCCAAAATCAAAGTAGAACCTTCAAGCTTTATAAGGGTGTAAATTAGGCATCTCATTTCCTCACTACCTCTCTCATTTATGTAGGCCCTGGAGCACAAGGACAGCAGAAACGCCCAAACGAATAGGACTGCCTGCATGGGGATGCACAGAACTCCTGCCCCCAGTCTGACATCCTTGCAGGTGTACAGCCCCAAATGCAGACAGTGATTTCGGGGACATGCACCTGCACTGATGTTGGATTGGGAAAAGCGGCTGTGTCCATGCAGCTGTTGTGTCCCAATAATCAATGTGACTGCCTGCATGGGATGCACAGAGCACCTGTGCAGGTAAACATGGCCCTTGCACAAGGTATGCATCGATAAGCCCCTTGTGAACAAAACCTTACGTCAACACTGGGGCAGATGTGACATAGCGATGTTCAGGGACACTGACTGGCTGCACTGGTGTGGTAATGGTGTATTTACACTGGGGGGGTTGGGGAATGCTACGGTTGAGTCAAATTTTTACCACCCCTCAACTGTTCCCCCTTTAGCTGGGAGGGCAGCAGTCAGGGAAGTACACATGCTGCAGCAGGAATTTCACCACATTGAGCTCAGCAGGCACTACTAAGGATCACTGTTGTATATAAATGGCCGGACTGTGGCAGTGCAAGGTCGAGTGGCCGGTTATAAACGGCCTCCCCGCCCCCTGCTTTTGCGCGCTCCCTGGGATCGCACAGCACCACGATCCGGTGCCCGCTGTGTCCTCCGGACACAGTGAAACACCGATCGTCATACAGAACCTCTGTGTGAGGTCCCAATCATGTGATCACTGATTGGCCAATCAGTGATCACATGCAAAGAATTATTACTATACAGTATTTATATAGCGCTAAGAGTTTGCTCAGCGCTGTACATTTTAGTGGGGTACAGTAACAATACAATACACGAGGGGTTCGAGGGCACTGCTCCACGGAGCTAACAATCTAGGAGTAAGTAAGATGTCACTTCTGACATCATTGCTTACTACGTGTGAAATCTGTGAATGATCACAGAGATCACATGGTACAAGGCTGTTGTGAACAGCCTTGTACCATGTGACAAGCTGGGACCAATCACAGCTCACACAGTAGTTCTCAATGGATGCAAGAATGTAGTCAGAGAGAAGGAGAAATGATTGCTTTTACAGCCTTTATGGGTATAAAAGCAATCAGTGTAAACAAGAAAATAAAAAATCATCCCCCACAAGTAGTACAGTGTCACCATGGTGACACTGTACTGCTAGAGTGACAGTATGTAAAAAAAAAAAAAATAATAAAATGTAAAAATTTTTTAAAATGATAATTTTTGGTTATAAACTAATTTGGCATTTTTTTTTACTAAAAAGATAACAAAATAAATTTTGGCCAAGATTTATGATGAAATATTTATTTGAAAAATTTTATAAGAAAAACACTCAAAATTTGTGGACTTTTTCATTTACATAGCAAAACAAAAAAAATCCCAGTGGTGAATAAATACCACCAAAATAAAGCTTTATTGGTCTCAAAAAAATGCTAAAAAACATTCATATGGGTACAGTGTTGCATGACCACGCAATTGTCATTCAAAATATGATAGCGCTGAAAGCTGAAAATTGGCCTGGACAGGAAGGAGGCAAAAGTGTCCGGACTTGAAGTGGTTAAATAAAAATGGAGTCTGATATGTACCAGATTCAACCTCTAATAGTATATAAGTCTCTTCTGTCATTCTCAGAGTGGATAAGATATCTTGTTCCTTAACCACATAGCTGGTTATTTATATTTACCACTGCATATTGATATCCAAGAAATTGTCTATTTTAAACTTTACATACTAACTAAATTATACACCACACTTTTGTCAAGGTTTTTTTTTTATCTGATTAATCAAAGCAATAATTGGCCAACTAATCGATTATGAAAACAATCATTAGTAGCAGTCCTATAGGGGTCCCCTTTGTATTGGAGATGTCAGATATTACCCCGTATCCAGGTACTGGAGGTGTCAGGTGTCCCTACCCCTTGTCCTGGTGTTGGCAGTGTCCCATTTGTCCTTGTATTGGAGGTGTCTCCCTGGTGTTGGGAGGGATCCTAGTATTAGAAGTGTGCCCCTAGTGTTAGGTGTCCCCTCCATCCTAGTACTGGAGGTGTCTCCCTGGTGTTAGAGAGTTCCTGGTATTGGTGGTGTACCCCCATCCAGGTATTGGTGGGGAACCTCCCACCCAAGAAATGGCAGTGTCTCTGTGATATTTAAAATACCGCCCCCTCCCCCATTCCATTACTGGATGTATCAGATGCCCCCGTCCCAATAATGGTGGTATCCCCCTGGTATTAGAGTTATCACTTTTCTACCCTGCCCCAGTATTGGAGGTGTCCCCGCCATCCCAGTACTGGAAGTGTTGTCTCCCTGGTGTTGGATGTTCCTCCACCTCCCCACCATTGCAGTATTAAGAGAAGTCAGGTCCCCCTCCACCCTGGTATTGGAGATGTTCTCCTTGTCCTATTATCTCAGGTGTCCAATATCGCCCCCGTGTACTGGAGGGGACCTGCCTCCTGTACTGGTTGTGAAGGTGTCAAGTGTCCCCCCCATCCTGGTGTACTGGAGAGGTGGCCCCTGGTATTGGATGTGTCCTGGTATTAGAGCTGTCAGATGTTCCATGTCCCCCCCCCCCTTCCCAGTTTTGAAGATGTCCCCTCTTTCCCCATATTGAAGGTATCCCCTCTGTCCTGGATTTGGCAGTGTCCACCCCTTTTGCAGCATTGGAGGTGGCCGCTGCCCCCCCCCCCCAGTACTGGAGTGGCCCCTGGTATTAAAGGTAGCCCCCCCAGCCCCAGTGCTGGAGGTATCCCCCCTGCTGGAGGTGTCAGGTGCCCCCCCTGCCCCAGTGCTGTAGATTTCCCCACTGTCCGAGTTTTGGAGGTGTCCCCCCTGCCCCAGTGCTGGAGGTATCCCCCATGCTGGAGGTGTCCCCCCTGCCCAAGTGCTGGAGATTTCCCCACTGTCCGAGTATTGGAGGTGTCCCCCCTGCCCCAGTGCTGGAGGTGTCCCCACTGTCCAAGTATTGGAGGTGTCCCCTCTGCCCCAGTGCTGGAGGTGTCCCCACTGTCCGAGTATTGGAGGTGCCCCCTCTGCCCCAGTGCTGGAGGTGTCCCCACTGTCCGAGTATTGGAGGTGTCCCCCCTGCCCCAGTGCTGGAGGTGTCCCCCCTGCCCCAGTGCTGGAGGTGTCCCCACTGTCCGAGTATTGGAGGTGTCCCCCCTGCCCCAACGCTGGAGGTGTCCCCCCTGCCCCAGTGCTGGTTGTGTGCCCACTGTCCGAGTATTGGAGGTGTCCCCCCTGCCCCAGTGCTGCAGGTGTCCCCACTGTCCGAGTATTGGAGGTGTCCCCCCTGCCCCAGTGCTGGAGGTGTCCCCCCTGCCCCAGTACTGGAGGTGTCCCCCCTGCACCAGTGCTGGAGGTGTCCCGCGCTCTTTGGCTGCAGCTCATGGCCGGTCAGTTTGCCATTAATCTGGACCAGATACTAGGCTCGTACCTCATATTCAGGGCTTTGCACTCCTGTGTCTCTGCGGAGCCTCCGACATCAGAGTGGAGTTTATCCCCTGTTTAAGGGCCTCTCACACTTGTCTTGTAGAGCCTCCAACATTAGCGTGGAGTTCATCCCCTATTTCAGGGCCTCGGACGCTACTGTCTAGGACACTGGTGCTGAGCTGGTTCCCTGTCTCAGACATTGGCTTTGGTACCAAGCTCTCCTCCTCTCTAGAACACATTATCCAGAGAAACATCCAACCTTTAGAGAACCTCTAGAGGCTACAGGCGAAAGCTTGACTTTCACCTTCAAGAAATCCCAACAAGTAGCCCAAAGAGGACTCTGTCAGAGCTCCACTAGGGCCTACAGTGCAACCGTTGTCACATTTGTAAAATGGCACCTTTGTGCTCCACACAGACATGGGAAGATCCAGGAACAACCCTCTGCACACTGCTATATATCCTTTCCAGCAAACGTTGCCATAAACATAGAGATTTTTAGTTCACACATATTGCAATACATGTTTAAGCTGGCCAACTGCCTCAAAGTAAACCTTTCTGGCCAAACCCTACTCTACCAAAAGCAAATGCTACTGTGGACACAATGCCAACATGGGGCAAAAAGACACAAAGTGGGGGGAGAGCTGCTAGGTTAAAACCTGGCTACTGACCTTCAAAGCTCTAGAGGATGTGAGAAGCATGCTTCACTAGGGCATCCCGCGCTCTTTGGCTGCAGCTCATGGCCGGTCAGTTTGCCATTAATCTGGACCAGATACTAGGCTCGTACCCCATATTCAGGGCTTTGCACTCCTGTGTCTCTGCGGAGCCTCCGACATCAGAGTGGAGTTTATCCCCTGTTTCAGGGCCTCTCACACTTGTCTTGTAGAGCCTCCAACATTAGCGAGGAGTTCATCCCCTATTTCAGGGCCTCGGACGCTACTGTCTAGGACACTGGTGCTGAGCTGGTTCCCTGTCTCAGACATTGGCTTTGGTACCAAGCTCTCCTCCTCTCTACAACAGATTATCCAGAGAAACATCCAACCTTTAGAGAACCTCTAGAGGCTACAGGCGAAAGCTTGACTTTCACCTTCAAGAAATCCCAACAAGTAGCCCAAAGAGGACTCTGTCAGAGCTCCACTAGGGCCTACAGTGCAACCGTTGTCACATTTGTAAAATGGCACCTTTGTGCTCCACACAGACATGGGAAGATCCAGGAACAACCCTCTGCACACTGCTATATATCCTTTCCAGCAAACTTTGCCATAAACATTGAGATTTTTAGTTCACACATATTGCAATACATGTTTAAGCTGGCCAACTGCGTCAAACTAAACCTTTCTGGCCAAACCCTACTCTACCAAAAGCAAATGCTACTGTGGACACAATGCCAACATGGGGCAAAAAGACACAAAGTGGGGGGAGAGCTGCTAGGTTAAAACCTGGCTACTGACCTTCAAAGCTCTAGAGGATGTGAGAAGCATGCTTCACTAGGGCATCCCGCGCTCTTTGGCTGCAGCTCATGGCCGCTCAGTTTGCCATTAATCTGGACCAGATACTAGGCTCGTACCCCATATTCAGGGCTTTGCACTCCTGTGTCTCTGCGGAGCCTCCGACATCAGAGTGGAGTTTATCCCCTGTTTCAGGGCCTCTCACACTTGTCTTGTAGAGCCTCCAACATTAGCGAGGAGTTCATCCCCTATTTCAGGGCCTCGGACGCTACTGTCTAGGACACTGGTGCTGAGCTGGTTCCCTGTCTCAGACATTGGCTTTGGTACCAAGCTCTCCTCCTCTCTACAACAGATTATCCAGAGAAACATCCAACCTTTAGAGAACCTCTAGAGGCTACAGGCGAAAGCTTGACTTTCACCTTCAAGAAATCCCAACAAGTAGCCCAAAGAGGACTCTGTCAGAGCTCCACTAGGGCCTACAGTGCAACCGTTGTCACATTTGTAAAATGGCACCTTTGTGCTCCACACAGACATGGGAAGATCCAGGAACAACCTTCTGCACACTGCTATATATCCTTTCCAGCACACTTTGCCATAAACATTGAGATTTTTAGTTCACACATATTGCAATACATGTTTAAGCTGGCCAACTGCGTCAAACTAAACCTTTCTGGCCAAACCCTACTCTACCAAAAGCAAATGCTACTGTGGACACAATGCCAACATGGGGCAAAAAGACACAAAGTGGGGGGAGAGCTGCTAGGTTAAAACCTGGCTACTGACCTTCAAAGCTCTAGAGGATGTGAGAAGCATGCTTCACTAGGGCATCCCGCGCACTTTGGCTGCAGCTCATGGCCGGTCAGTTTGCCATTAATCTGGACCAGATACTAGGCTCGTACCCCATATTCAGGGCTTTGCACTCCTGTGTCTCTGCGGAGCCTCCGACATCAGAGTGGAGTTTATCCCCTGTTTCAGGGCCTCTCACACTTGTCTTGTAGAGCCTCCAACATTAGCGAGGAGTTCATCCCCTATTTCAGGGCCCAGGACGCTACTGTCTAGGACACTGGTGCTGAGCTGGTTCCCTGTCTCAGACATTGGCTTTGGTACCAAGCTCTCCTCCTCTCTACAACAGATTATCCAGAGAAACATCCAACCTTTAGAGAACCTCTAGAGGCTACAGGCGAAAGCTTGACTTTCACCTTCAAGAAATCCCAACAAGTAGCCCAAAGAGGACTCTGTCAGAGCTCCACTAGGGCCTACAGTGCAACCGTTGTCACATTTGTAAAATGGCACCTTTGTGCTCCACACAGACATGAGAAGATCCAGGAACAACCCTCTGCACACTGCTATATATCCTTTCCAGCAAACTTTGCCAAAAACATTGAGATTTTTAGTTCACACATATTGCAATACATGTTTAAGCTGGCCAACTGCGTCAAACTAAACCTTTCTGGCCAAACCCTACTCTACCAAAAGCAAATGCTACTGTGGACACAATGCCAACATGGGGCAAAAAGACACAAAGTGGGGGGAGAGCTGCTAGGTTAAAACCTGGCTACTGACCTTCAAAGCTCTAGAGGATGTGAGAAGCATGCTTCACTAGGGCATCCCGCGCTCTTTGGCTGCAGCTCATGGCCGGTCAGTTTGCCATTAATCTGGACCAGATACTAGGCTCGTACCCCATATTCAGGGCTTTGCACTCCTGTGTCTCTGCGGAGCCTCCGACATCAGAGTGGAGTTTATCCCCTGTTTCAGGGCCTCTCACACTTGTCTTGTAGAGCCTCCAACATTAGCGAGGAGTTCATCCCCTATTTCAGGGCCTCGGACGCTACTGTCTAGGACACTGGTGCTGAGCTGGTTCCCTGTCTCAGACATTGGCTTTGGTACCAAGCTCTCCTCCTCTCTACAACAGATTATCCAGAGAAACATCCAACCTTTAGAGAACCTCTAGAGGCTACAGGCAAAAGCTTGACTTTCACCTTCAAGAAATCCCAACAAGTAGCCCAAAGAGGACTCTGTCAAAGCTCCACTAGGGCCTACAGTGCAACCGTTGTCACATTTGTAAAATGGCACCTTTGTGCTCCACACAGACATGGGAAGATCCAGGAACAACCCTCTGCACACTGCTATATATCCTTTCCAGCAAACTTTGCCATAAACATTGAGATTTTTAGTTCACACATATTGCAATACATGTTTAAGCTGGCCAACTGCGTCAAACTAAACCTTTCTGGCCAAACCCTACTCTACCAAAAGCAAATGCTACTGTGGACACAATGCCAACATGGGGCAAAAAGACACAAAGTGGGGGGAGAGCTGCTAGGTTAAAACCTGCCTACTGACCTTCAAAGCTCTAGAGGATGTGAGAAGCATGCTTCACTAGGGCATCCCGCGCTCTTTGGCTGCAGCTCATGGCCGGTCAGTTTGCCATTAATCTGGACCAGATACTAGGCTCGTACCCCATATTCAGGGCTTTGCACTCCTGTGTCTCTGCGGAGCCTCCGACATCAGAGTGGAGTTTATCCCCTGTTTCAGGGCCTCTCACACTTGTCTTGTAGAGCCTCCAACATTAGCGAGGAGTTTATCCCCTATTTCAGGGCCTCGGACGCTACTGTCTAGGACACTGGTGCTGAGCTGGTTCCCTGTCTCAGACATCGGCTTTGGTACCAAGCTCTCCTCCTCTCTACAACAGATTATCCAGTGAAACATCCAACCTTTAGAGAACCTCTAGAAGCTACAGGCGAAAGCTTGACTTTCACCTTCAAGAAATCCCAACAAGTAGCCCAAAGAGGACTCTGTCAGAGCTCCACTAGGGCCTACAGTGCAACCGTTGTCACATTTGTAAAATGGCACCTTTGTGCTCCACACAGACATGGGAAGATCCAGGAACAACCCTCTGCACACTGCTATATATCCTTTCCAGCAAACTTTGCCATAAACATTGAGATTTTTAGTTCACACATATTGCAATACATGTTTAAGCTGGCCAACTGCGTCAAACTAAACCTTTCTGGCCAAACCCTACTCTACCAAAAGCAAATGCTACTGTGGACACAATGCCAACATGGGGCAAAAAGACACAAAGTGGGGGGAGAGCTGCTAGGTTAAAACCTGGCTACTGACCTTCAAAGCTCTAGAGGATGTGAGAAGCATGCTTCACTAGGGCATCCCGCGCTCTTTGGCTGCAGCTCATGGCCGGTCAGTTTGCCATTAATCTGGACCAGATACTAGGCTCGTACCCCATATTCAGGGCTTTGCACTCCTGTGTCTCTGCGGAGCCTCCGACATCAGAGTGGAGTTTATCCCCTGTTTCAGGGCCTCTCACACTTGTCTTGTAGAGCCTCCAACATTAGCGAGGAGTTTATCCCCTATTTCAGGGCCTCGGACGCTACTGTCTAGGACACTGGTGCTGAGCTGGTTCCCTGTCTCAGACATTGGCTTTGGTACCAAGCTCTCCTCCTCTCTACAACAGATTATCCAGAGAAACATCCAACCTTTAGAGAACCTCTAGAGGCTACAGGCGAAAGCTTGACTTTCACCTTCAAGAAATCCCAACAAGTAGCCCAAAGAGGACTCTGTCAGAGCTCCACTAGGGCCTACAGTGCAACCGTTGTCACATTTGTAAAATGGCACCTTTGTGCTCCACACAGACATGGGAAGATCCAGGAACAACCCTCTGCACACTGCTATATATCCTTTCCAGCAAACTTTGCCATAAACATTGAGATTTTTAGTTCACACATATTGCAATACATGTTTAAGCTGGCCAACTGCGTCAAACTAAACCTTTCTGGCCAAACCCTACTCTACCAAAAGCAAATGCTACTGTGGACACAATGCCAACATGGGGCAAAAAGACACAAAGTGGGGGGAGAGCTGCTAGGTTAAAACCTGGCTACTGACCTTCAAAGCTCTAGAGGATGTGAGAAGCATGCTTCACTAGGGCATCCCGCGCTCTTTGGCTGCAGCTCATGGCAGCTCAGTTTGCCATTAATCTGGACCAGATACTAAGCTCGTACCCCATATTCAGGGCTTTGCACTCCTGTGTCTCTGCGGAGCCTCCGACATCAGAGTGGAGTTTATCCCCTGTTTCAGGGCCTCTCACACTTGTCTTGTAGAGCCTCCAACATTAGCGAGGAGTTCATCCCCTATTTCAGGGCCTAGGACGCTACTGTCTAGGACACTGGTGCTGAGCTGGTTCCCTGTCTCAGACATTGGCTTTGGTACCAAGCTCTCCTCCTCTCTACAACAGATTATCCAGAGAAACATCCAACCTTTAGAGAACCTCTAGAGGCTACAGGCGAAAGCTTGACTTTCACCTTCAAGAAATCCCAACAAGTAGCCCAAAGAGGACTCTGTCAGAGCTCCACTAGGGCCTACAGTGCAACCGTTGTCACATTTGTAAAATGGCACCTTCGTGCTCCACACAGACATGGGAAGATCCAGGAACAACCCTCTGCACACTGCTATATATCCTTTCCAGCAAACTTTGCCATAAACATTGAGATTTTTAGTTCACACATATTGCAATACATGTTTAAGCTGGCCAACTGCGTCAAACTAAACCTTTCTGGCCAAACCCTACTCTACCAAAAGCAAATGCTACTGTGGACACAATGCCAACATGGGGCAAAAAGACACAAAGTGGGGGGAGAGCTGCTAGGTTAAAACCTGGCTACTGACCTTCAAAGCTCTAGAGGATGTGAGAAGCATGCTTCACTAGGGCATCCCGCGCTCTTTGGCTGCAGCTCATGGCCGCTCAGTTTGCCATTAATCTGGACCAGATACTAGGCTCGTACCCCATATTCAGGGCTTTGCACTCCTGTGTCTCTGCGGAGCCTCCGACATCAGAGTGGAGTTTATCCCCTGTTTCAGGGCCTCTCACACTTGTCTTGTAGAGCCTCCAACATTAGCGAGGAGTTCATCCCCTATTTCAGGGCCTAGGACGCTACTGTCTAGGACACTGGTGCTGAGCTGGTTCCCTGTCTCAGACATTGGCTTTGGTACCAAGCTCTCCTCCTCTCTACAACAGATTATCCAGAGAAACATCCAACCTTTAGAGAACCTCTAGAGGCTACAGGCGAAAGCTTGACTTTCACCTTCAAGAAATCCCAACAAGTAGCCCAAAGAGGACTCTGTCAGAGCTCCACTAGGGCCTACAGTGCAACCGTTGTCACATTTGTAAAATGGCACCTTTGTGCTCCACACAGACATGGGAAGATCCAGGAACAACCCTCTGCACACTGCTATATATCCTTTCCAGCAAACTTTGCCATAAACATTGAGATTTTTAGTTCACACATATTGCAATACATGTTTAAGCTGGCCAACTGCGTCAAACTAAACCTTTCTGGCCAAACCCTACTCTACCAAAAGCAAATGCTACTGTGGACACAATGCCAACATGGGGCAAAAAGACACAAAGTGGGGGGAGAGCTGCTAGGTTAAAACCTGCCTACTGACCTTCAAAGCTCTAGAGGATGTGAGAAGCATGATTCACTAGGGCATCCCGCGCTCTTTGGCTGCAGCTCATGGCCGGTCAGTTTGCCATTAATCTGGACCAGATACTAGGCTCGTACCCCATATTCAGGGCTTTGCACTCCTGTGTCTCTGCGGAGCCTCCGACATCAGAGTGGAGTTTATCCCCCGTTTCAGGGCCTCTCACACTTGTCTTGTAGAGCCTCCAACATTAGCGAGGAGTTCATCCCCTATTTCAGGGCCTAGGACGCTACTGTCTAGGACACTGGTGCTGAGCTGGTTCCCTGTCTCAGACATTGGCTTTGGTACCAAGCTCTCCTCCTCTCTACAACAGATTATCCAGAGAAACATCCAACCTTTAGAGAACCTCTAGAGGCTACAGGCGAAAGCTTGACTTTCACCTTCAAGAAATCCCAACAAGTAGCCCAAAGAGGACTCTGTCAGAGCTCCACTAGGGCCTACAGTGCAACCGTTGTCACATTTGTAAAATGGCACCTTTGTGCTCCACATAGACATGGGAAGATCCAGGAACAACCCTCTGCACACTGCTATATATCCTTTCCAGCAAACTTTGCCATAAACATTGAGATTTTTAGTTCACACATATTGCAATACATGTTTAAGCTGGCCAACTGCGTCAAACTAAACATTAAGGCAGCACAAATGCTGGTCAGACATTTAGATGTCTATTTTCCAATGATTGCTGATGCATGCATGTTACCCTACGCCTGTTAAGACCTTAAAATGTACTATGAATGCAGTTAGCCAGAAATTAAACCTATGACTACCAATCTCAAGTACGATCCCTATTCTTGCATGAGAGATTTTCCGAAAAAATGTATGGGTATCAACTGTAGGTGAATTCAAATCTAACTGCAGAATTCAGCGAACTTAAGTAATTTGGACCAAGCTGGCATAAACAAATTTACTTCACTTAACAGATGAAGTGGATGTGAGCGCTATATAAACAGGTATGTCGTCTCAGCCACATACAGCACTGTGTTCCAGCAGCTGTCAAATTGGATTGAGTGCTGCTCAGCCATTCACAGGCGGTTGGGTGCCCTCACAGTCTCCACCTCAGCCTGAGGAACCTTTGTATTCATTCATAGTCCCATAGCCTGAACACAGCAACGCATATGTAGCTGATGCTACATACAGTTTATAGAGGTGCTGCATCTGTTAATGATGTAAACAGTACATTTGGACTAGCTTGGTCCAAACTATTCAAAGTTCGCTAAAACCTGGAGATCAGCTTTAATCGCTCATCCCCAATAATCACACATTTTATGTTAAGATAAATCATACACAAAAGGTAAGACTTTTATCCTTCTCACCTTAAAAACTTCAAAGAGACGAGAGAACTGCTTTCCAACCAAGACATTGAAAACTTTCCCATCTTCTCCACTAAGACGGCTACAAAGGAGGACAAATGTCAAATTATTACACACAAACTGATATACATTACCCTAAATATTTTATTGTGGAATATAATTTCTACTTGAAGGAATATTCACCACTAAATAGTTCTAAAGATCAGAATGGAAGATTATACACCATGGGGTTGTTTTAGCTGAATTTGCTTGCCAAAGAGGTAAAGCACTCTGGCAGCTGTCCGCTCTAGTGTGAATTCAGCCTGAAAGGGTTTTGTTATATCTGCTTGATAAGTGCAAAAAATACCTGTTGATCTTGTTAGAAATCTCGTGAGCTGATAACTTACTGTGCACTCTGCTAACTATTATCTCTAAGGTGTACAGAAGCACTCCCCTCCGGTATGTACAATAAGAGAAGGACAGCATTCTGTTGTCCTGTCTTGTTTCTGCTGATACAAAAGGAAGAGTAGGCATTGTCATCCTACGGCAGTTTTGTTACTGGAGGATCATCAGGGGAAAAAATAAAGGAAGAAAACTAGTGCAGCCACCACATCTAAGGACTAGAAAGCTGCAATATATTCATTTTTTTGTGGCTTAGATGCACTTTAAGAATAGGCTGTTCAACTAGAAAAGTTGGTATTGAGTGAAAACAGCTCCCCTTGTTCACTAACATTTATTGGCTAGGTATTCCTTAGTAAATCAATTCCTGCATCCACTGCAATATTCTGCACCGCAACAATCTGGAATGTTTCTAGCTCCAAAATGCAATTGTACTCACTTTGCAATTGCAAGATAAGCATCTGTCTGTTCTGTATGTGAGGTAGATGTGTCTTCCAAGGTTTCTAGTAAAGGCAAGAGTTGAGCGTTTTCAGGATTAGCAGCCATATTCCCAAAAAACTGCAAAGAAATAAGAAGTCACTTAAAATAATCAGCCCAGTGGTTTGCTACAGTAGGAAATAAATTGTGTTTCTATATCTTACAGTTTTCTTGCTTAGTGCAGCAACTATAGATACAAAACGTTACACTTTTTATCTGCTTGAACACCAGACTGTTTCACCCCCTTCCTGCCCAGGCCATTTGTCAGATTTCAGCGCTGTCGTACTTTGAATGACAATTACTCAGTCATGCAACACTGTACCCATATGAAATTTATATCAATCTGTGAGACAGATAGAGCTTTCTTTTGGTGGTATTAAGTCATTTAGTCACAACTGTTTTTTTTGTTTTGTTTTTTGCACTATATAAAATGGAAAAAAGTTTTGCCATTTCTTCATTTCCGGTCTGTAAAGTTTTGCCAATAATATTTCTTCATAAATGTGGGCCAAAATACATTCTACTACATACAAACTATGGTATATACTGTATATCCATAAAATGATCAATTCTGATGTACTGACTGCCCAACTCATTTCTTGAGGCCCTAAAATGCTAGGACAGTACAAATACCCCCCAAATTACCCTTTTTTTTTAATTTTAAATCAGACAGTCCAAGGTATTTAGTAAGAGGCATAGTAACATTTTTGAAGTTGTAATTGTTCAGAAAATGAAAGAAAAAAAACAAAACAAAACAAAACAAAAAAAACATTTCCCCAAGTTGTCATTTTAAAAAGTTTTTTCACATAAGCAGCATGGGCACACTTACAATTACACCTCAACACATTCTGCTTCTCCTCCTTAGTATGGGGATAGCACATGCATGAGACGTTTTCACAACTTACCCACATGGGGGGGGGGGGCCAAAATCAAAGTAGAACCTTCAAGCTTTATAAGGGTGTAAATTAGGCATCTCATTTCCTCACTACCTCTCTCATTTATGTAGGCCCTGGAGCACAAGGACAGCAGAAACGCCCAAATGAATAGGACTGCCTGCATGGGGATGCACAGAACTCCTGCCCCCAGTCTGACATCCTTGCAGGTGTACAGCCCCAAATGCAGACAGTGATTTCGGGGACATGCACCTGCACTGATGTTGGATTGGGAAAAGCGGCTGTGTCCATGCAGCTGTTGTGTCCCAATAATCAATGTGACTGCCTGCATGGGATGCACAGAGCACCTGTGCAGGTAAACATGGCCCTTGCACAAGGTATGCATCGATAAGCCCCTTGTGAACAAAACCTTACGTCAACACTGGGGCAGATGTGACATAGCGATGTTCAGGGACACTGACTGGCTGCACTGGTGTGGTAATGGTGTATTTACACTGGGGGGGTTGGGGAATGCTACGGTTGAGTCAAATTTTTACCACCCCTCAACTGTTCCCCCTTTAGCTGGGAGGGCAGCAGTCAGGGAAGTACACATGCTGCAGCAGGAATTTCACCACATTGAGCTCAGCAGGCACTACTAAGGATCACTGTTGTATATAAATGGCCGGACTGTGGCAGTGCAAGGTCGAGTGGCCGGTTATAAACGGCCTCCCCGCCCCCTGCTTTTGCTCGCTCCCTGGGATCGCACAGCACCACGATCCGGTGCCCGCTGTGTCCTCCGGACACAGTGAAACACCGATCGTCATACAGAACCTCTGTGTGAGGTCCCAATCATGTGATCACTGATTGGCCAATCAGTGATCACATGCAAAGAATTATTACTATACAGTATTTATATAGCGCTAAGAGTTTGCTCAGCGCTGTACATTTTAGTGGGGTACAGTAACAATACAATACACGAGGGGTTCGAGGGCACTGCTCCACGGAGCTAACAATCTAGGAGTAAGTAAGATGTCACTTCTGACATCATTGCTTACTACGTGTGAAATCTGTGAATGATCACAGAGATCACATGGTACAAGGCTGTTGTGAACAGCCTTGTACCATGTGACAAGCTGGGACCAATCACAGCTCACACAGTAGTTCTCAATGGATGCAAGAATGTAGTCAGAGAGAAGGAGAAATGATTGCTTTTACAGCCTTTATGGGTATAAAAGCAATCAGTGTAAACAAGAAAATAAAAAATCATCCCCCACAAGTAGTACAGTGTCACCATGGTGACACTGTACTGCTAGAGTGACAGTATGTAAAAAAAAAAAAAATAATAAAATGTAAAAATTTTTTAAAATGATAATTTTTGGTTATAAACTAATTTGGCATTTTTTTTTACTAAAAAGATAACAAAATAAATTTTGGCCAAGATTTATGATGAAATATTTATTTGAAAAATTTTATAAGAAAAACACTCAAAATTTGTGGACTTTTTCATTTACATAGCAAAACAAAAAAAATCCCAGTGGTGAATAAATACCACCAAAATAAAGCTTTATTGGTCTCAAAAAAATGCTAAAAAACATTCATATGGGTACAGTGTTGCATGACCACGCAATTGTCATTCAAAATATGATAGCGCTGAAAGCTGAAAATTGGCCTGGACAGGAAGGAGGCAAAAGTGTCCGGACTTGAAGTGGTTAAATAAAAATGGAGTCTGATATGTACCAGATTCAACCTCTAATAGTATATAAGTCTCTTCTGTCATTCTCAGAGTGGATAAGATATCTTGTTCCTTAACCACATAGCTGGTTATTTATATTTACCACTGCATATTGATATCCAAGAAATTGTCTATTTTAAACTTTACATACTAACTAAATTATACACCACACTTTTGTCAAGGTTTTTTTTTTATCTGATTAATCAAAGCAATAATTGGCCAACTAATCGATTATGAAAACAATCATTAGTAGCAGTCCTATAGGGGTCCCCTTTGTATTGGAGATGTCAGATATTACCCCGTATCCAGGTACTGGAGGTGTCAGGTGTCCCTACCCCTTGTCCTGGTGTTGGCAGTGTCCCATTTGTCCTTGTATTGGAGGTGTCTCCCTGGTGTTGGGAGGGATCCTAGTATTAGAAGTGTGCCCCTAGTGTTAGGTGTCCCCTCCATCCTAGTACTGGAGGTGTCTCCCTGGTGTTAGAGAGTTCCTGGTATTGGTGGTGTACCCCCATCCAGGTATTGGTGGGGAACCTCCCACCCAAGAAATGGCAGTGTCTCTGTGATATTTAAAATACCGCCCCCTCCCCCATTCCATTACTGGATGTATCAGATGCCCCCGTCCCAATAATGGTGGTATCCCCCTGGTATTAGAGTTATCACTTTTCTACCCTGCCCCAGTATTGGAGGTGTCCCCTCCATCCCAGTACTGGAAGTGTTGTCTCCCTGGTGTTGGATGTTCCTCCACCTCCCCACCATTGCAGTATTAAGAGAAGTCAGGTCCCCCTCCACCCTGGTATTGGAGATGTTCTCCTTGTCCTATTATCTCAGGTGTCCAATATCGCCCCCGTGTACTGGAGGGGACCTGCCTCCTGTACTGGTTGTGAAGGTGTCAAGTGTCCCCCCCATCCTGGTGTACTGGAGAGGTGGCCCCTGGTATTGGATGTGTCCTGGTATTAGAGCTGTCAGATGTTCCATGTCCCCCCCCCCCTTCCCAGTTTTGAAGATGTCCCCTCTTTCCCCATATTGAAGGTATCCCCTCTGTCCTGGATTTGGCAGTGTCCACCCCTTTTGCAGCATTGGAGGTGGCCGCTGCCCCCCCCCCCCCCAGTACTGGAGTGGCCCCTGGTATTAAAGGTAGCCCCCCCAGCCCCAGTGCTGGAGGTATCCCCCCTGCTGGAGGTGTCAGGTGCCCCCCCTGCCCCAGTGCTATAGATTTCCCCACTGTCCGAGTTTTGGAGGTGTCCCCCCTGCCCCAGTGCTGGAGGTATCCCCCATGCTGGAGGTGTCCCCCCTGCCCAAGTGCTGGAGATTTCCCCACTGTCCGAGTATTGGAGGTGTCCCCCCTGCCCCAGTGCTGGAGGTGTCCCCACTGTCCAAGTATTGGAGGTGTCCCCTCTGCCCCAGTGCTGGAGGTGTCCCCACTGTCCGAGTATTGGAGGTGCCCCCTCTGCCCCAGTGCTGGAGGTGTCCCCACTGTCCGAGTATTGGAGGTGTCCCCCCTGCCCCAGTGCTGGAGGTGTCCCCCCTGCCCCAGTGCTGGAGGTGTCCCCACTGTCCGAGTATTGGAGGTGTCCCCCCTGCCCCAACGCTG
The DNA here is from genome assembly GCF_062004578.1 of Staurois parvus. NCBI lineage: Eukaryota > Metazoa > Chordata > Amphibia > Anura > Ranidae > Staurois > Staurois parvus. Next base: position 174,375 of record NW_028320133.1, read on the forward strand.
GAGGTGTCCCCCCTGTCCCAGTGCTGGTTGTGTGCCCACTGTCCGAGTATTGGAGGTGTCCCCCCTGCCCCAGTGCTGCAGGTGTCCCCACTGTCCGAGTATTGGAGGTGTCCCCCCTGCCCCAGTGCTGGAGGTGTCCCCCCTGCCCCAGTACTGGAGGTGTCCCCCCTGCACCAGTGCTGGAGGTGTCCCGCGCTCTTTGGCTGCAGCTCATGGCCGGTCAGTTTGCCATTAATCTGGACCAGATACTAGGCTCGTACCTCATATTCAGGGCTTTGCACTCCTGTGTCTCTGCGGAGCCTCCGACATTAGAGTGGAGTTTATCCCCTGTTTAAGGGCCTCTCACACTTGTCTTGTAGAGCCTCCAACATTAGCGTGGAGTTCATCCCCTATTTCAGGGCCTCGGACGCTACTGTCTAGGACACTGGTGCTGAGCTGGTTCCCTGTCTCAGACATTGGCTTTGGTACCAAGCTCTCCTCCTCTCTAGAACACATTATCCAGAGAAACATCCAACCTTTAGAGAACCTCTAGAGGCTACAGGCGAAAGCTTGACTTTCACCTTCAAGAAATCCCAACAAGTAGCCCAAAGAGGACTCTGTCAGAGCTCCACTAGGGCCTACAGTGCAACCGTTGTCACATTTGTAAAATGGCACCTTTGTGCTCCACACAGACATGGGAAGATCCAGGAACAACCCTCTGCACACTGCTATATATCCTTTCCAGCAAACTTTGCCATAAACATAGAGATTTTTAGTTCACACATATTGCAATACATGTTTAAGCTGGCCAACTGCCTCAAAGTAAACCTTTCTGGCCAAACCCTACTCTACCAAAAGCAAATGCTACTGTGGACACAATGCCAACATGGGGCAAAAAGACACAAAGTGGGGGGAGAGCTGCTAGGTTAAAACCTGGCTACTGACCTTCAAAGCTCTAGAGGATGTGAGAAGCATGCTTCACTAGGGCATCCCGCGCTCTTTGGCTGCAGCTCATGGCCGGTCAGTTTGCCATTAATCTGGACCAGATACTAGGCTCGTACCCCATATTCAGGGCTTTGCACTCCTGTGTCTCTGCGGAGCCTCCGACATCAGAGTGGAGTTTATCCCCTGTTTCAGGGCCTCTCACACTTGTCTTGTAGAGCCTCCAACATTAGCGAGGAGTTCATCCCCTATTTCAGGGCCTCGGACGCTACTGTCTAGGACACTGGTGCTGAGCTGGTTCCCTGTCTCAGACATTGGCTTTGGTACCAAGCTCTCCTCCTCTCTACAACAGATTATCCAGAGAAACATCCAACCTTTAGAGAACCTCTAGAGGCTACAGGCGAAAGCTTGACTTTCACCTTCAAGAAATCCCAACAAGTAGCCCAAAGAGGACTCTGTCAGAGCTCCACTAGGGCCTACAGTGCAACCGTTGTCACATTTGTAAAATGGCACCTTTGTGCTCCACACAGACATGGGAAGATCCAGGAACAACCCTCTGCACACTGCTATATATCCTTTCCAGCAAACTTTGCCATAAACATTGAGATTTTTAGTTCACACATATTGCAATACATGTTTAAGCTGGCCAACTGCGTCAAACTAAACCTTTCTGGCCAAACCCTACTCTACCAAAAGCAAATGCTACTGTGGACACAATGCCAACATGGGGCAAAAAGACACAAAGTGGGGGGAGAGCTGCTAGGTTAAAACCTGGCTACTGACCTTCAAAGCTCTAGAGGATGTGAGAAGCATGCTTCACTAGGGCATCCCGCGCTCTTTGGCTGCAGCTCATGGCCGCTCAGTTTGCCATTAATCTGGACCAGATACTAGGCTCGTACCCCATATTCAGGGCTTTGCACTCCTGTGTCTCTGCGGAGCCTCCGACATCAGAGTGGAGTTTATCCCCTGTTTCAGGGCCTCTCACACTTGTCTTGTAGAGCCTCCAACATTAGCGAGGAGTTCATCCCCTATTTCAGGGCCTCGGACGCTACTGTCTAGGACACTGGTGCTGAGCTGGTTCCCTGTCTCAGACATTGGCTTTGGTACCAAGCTCTCCTCCTCTCTACAACAGATTATCCAGAGAAACATCCAACCTTTAGAGAACCTCTAGAGGCTACAGGCGAAAGCTTGACTTTCACCTTCAAGAAATCCCAACAAGTAGCCCAAAGAGGACTCTGTCAGAGCTCCACTAGGGCCTACAGTGCAACCGTTGTCACATTTGTAAAATGGCACCTTTGTGCTCCACACAGACATGGGAAGATCCAGGAACAACCTTCTGCACACTGCTATATATCCTTTCCAGCAAACTTTGCCATAAACATTGAGATTTTTAGTTCACACATATTGCAATACATGTTTAAGCTGGCCAACTGCGTCAAACTAAACCTTTCTGGCCAAACCCTACTCTACCAAAAGCAAATGCTACTGTGGACACAATGCCAACATGGGGCAAAAAGACACAAAGTGGGGGGAGAGCTGCTAGGTTAAAACCTGGCTACTGACCTTCAAAGCTCTAGAGGATGTGAGAAGCATGCTTCACTAGGGCATCCCGCGCACTTTGGCTGCAGCTCATGGCCGGTCAGTTTGCCATTAATCTGGACCAGATACTAGGCTCGTACCCCATATTCAGGGCTTTGCACTCCTGTGTCTCTGCGGAGCCTCCGACATCAGAGTGGAGTTTATCCCCTGTTTCAGGGCCTCTCACACTTGTCTTGTAGAGCCTCCAACATTAGCGAGGAGTTCATCCCCTATTTCAGGGCCTAGGACGCTACTGTCTAGGACACTGGTGCTGAGCTGGTTCCCTGTCTCAGACATTGGCTTTGGTACCAAGCTCTCCTCCTCTCTACAACAGATTATCCAGAGAAACATCCAACCTTTAGAGAACCTCTAGAGGCTACAGGCGAAAGCTTGACTTTCACCTTCAAGAAATCCCAACAAGTAGCCCAAAGAGGACTCTGTCAGAGCTCCACTAGGGCCTACAGTGCAACCGTTGTCACATTTGTAAAATGGCACCTTTGTGCTCCACACAGACATGGGAAGATCCAGGAACAACCCTCTGCACACTGCTATATATCCTTTCCAGCAAACTTTGCCATAAACATTGAGATTTTTAGTTCACACATATTGCAATACATGTTTAAGCTGGCCAACTGCGTCAAACTAAACCTTTCTGGCCAAACCCTACTCTACCAAAAGCAAATGCTACTGTGGACACAATGCCAACATGGGGCAAAAAGACACAAAGTGGGGGGAGAGCTGCTAGGTTAAAACCTGGCTACTGACCTTCAAAGCTCTAGAGGATGTGAGAAGCATGCTTCACTAGGGCATCCCGCGCTCTTTGGCTGCAGCTCATGGCCGGTCAGTTTGCCATTAATCTGGACCAGATACTAGGCTCGTACCCCATATTCAGGGCTTTGCACTCCTGTGTCTCTGCGGAGCCTCCGACATCAGAGTGGAGTTTATCACCTGTTTCAGGGCCTCTCACACTTGTCTTGTAGAGCCTCCAACATTAGCGAGGAGTTTATCCCCTATTTCAGGGCCTCGGACGCTACTGTCTAGGACACTGGTGCTGAGCTGGTTCCCTGTCTCAGACATTGGCTTTGGTACCAAGCTCTCCTCCTCTCTACAACAGATTATCCAGAGAAACATCCAACCTTTAGAGAACCTCTAGAGGCTACAGGCGAAAGCTTGACTTTCACCTTCAAGAAATCCCAACAAGTAGCCCAAAGAGGACTCTGTCAGAGCTCCACTAGGGCCTAAAGTGCAACCGTTGTCACATTTGTAAAATGGCACCTTTGTGCTCCACACAGACATGGGAAGATCCAGGAACAACCCTCTGCACACTGCTATATATCCATTCCAGCAAACTTTGCCATAAACATTGAGATTTTTAGTTCACACATATTGCAATACATGTTTAAGCTGGCCAACTGCGTCAAAGTAAACCTTTCTGGCCAAACCCTACTCTACCAAAAGCAAATGCTACTGTGGACACAATGCCAACATGGGGCAAAAAGACACAAAGTGGGGGGAGAGCTGCTAGGTTAAAACCTGGCTACTGACCTTCAAAGCTCTAGAGGATGTGAGAAGCATGCTTCACTAGGGCATCCCGCGCTCTTTGGCTGCAGCTCATGGCCGGTCAGTTTGCCATTAATCTGGACCAGATACTAGGCTCGTACCCCATATTCAGGGCTTTGCACTCCTGTGTCTCTGCGGAGCCTCCGACATCAGAGTGGAGTTTATCCCCTGTTTCAGGGCCTCTCACACTTGTCTTGTAGAGCCTCCAACATTAGCGAGGAGTTCATCCCCTATTTCAGGGCCTCGGACGCTACTGTCTAGGACACTGGTGCTGAGCTGGTTCCCTGTCTCAGACATTGGCTTTGGTACCAAGCTCTCCTCCTCTCTACAACAGATTATCCAGAGAAACATCCAACCTTTAGAGAACCTCTAGAGGCTACAGGCGAAAGCTTGACTTTCACCTTCAAGAAATCCCAACAAGTAGCCCAAAGAGGACTCTGTCAGAGCTCCACTAGGGCCTACAGTGCAACCGTTGTCACATTTGTAAAATGGCACCTTTGTGCTCCACACAGACATGGGAAGATCCAGGAACAACCCTCTGCACACTGCTATATATCCTTTCCAGCAAACTTTGCCATAAACATTGAGATTTTTAGTTCACACATATTGCAATACATGTTTAAGCTGGCCAACTGCATCAAACTAAACCTTTCTGGCCAAACCCTACTCTACCAAAAGCAAATGCTACTGTGGACACAATGCCAACATGGGGCAAAAAGACACAAAGTGGGGGGAGAGCTGCTAGGTTAAAACCTGGCTACTGACCTTCAAAGCTCTAGAGGATGTGAGAAGCATGCTTCACTAGGGCATCCCGCGCTCTTTGGCTGCAGCTCATGGCCGCTCAGTTTGCCATTAATCTGGACCAGATACTAGGCTCGTACCCCATATTCAGGGCTTTGCACTCCTGTATCTCTGCGGAGCCTCCGACATCAGAGTGGAGTTTATCCCCTGTTTCAGGGCCTCTCACACTTGTCTTGTAGAGCCTCCAACATTAGCGAGGAGTTTATCCCCTATTTCAGGGCCTCGGACGCTACTGTCTAGGACACTGGTGCTGAGCTGGTTCCCTGTCTCAGACATTGGCTTTGGTACCAAGCTCTCCTCCTCTCTACAACAGATTATCCAGAGAAACATCCAACCTTTAGAGAACCTCTAGAGGCTACAGGCGAAAGCTTGACTTTCACCTTCAAGAAATCCCAACAAGTAGCCCAAAGAGGACTCTGTCAGAGCTCCACTAGGGCCTACAGTGCAACCGTTGTCACATTTGTAAAATGGCACCTTTGTGCTCCACACAGACATGGGAAGATCCAGGAACAACCCTCTGCACACTGCTATATATCCTTTCCAGCAAACTTTGCCATAAACATTGAGATTTTTAGTTCACACATATTGCAATACATGTTTAAGCTGGCCAACTGCGTCAAACTAAACCTTTCTGGCCAAACCCTACTCTACCAAAAGCAAATGCTACTGTGGACACAATGCCAACATGGGGCAAAAAGACACAAAGTGGGGGGAGAGCTGCTAGGTTAAAACCTGGCTACTGACCTTCAAAGCTCTAGAGGATGTGAGAAGCATGCTTCACTAGGGCATCCCGCGCTCTTTGGCTGCAGCTCATGGCCGGTCAGTTTGCCATTAATCTGGACCAGATACTAGGCTCGTACCCCATATTCAGGGCTTTGCACTCCTGTGTCTCTGCGGAGCCTCCGACATCAGAGTGGAGTTTATCCCCTGTTTCAGGGCCTCTCACACTTGTCTTGTAGAGCCTCCAACATTAGCGAGGAGTTTATCCCCTATTTCAGGGCCTCGGACGCTACTGTCTAGGACACTGGTGCTGAGCTGGTTCCCTGTCTCAGACATTGGCTTTGGTACCAAGCTCTCCTCCTCTCTACAACAGATTATCCAGAGAAACATCCAACCTTTAGAGAACCTCTAGAGGCTACAGGCGAAAGCTTGACTTTCACCTTCAAGAAATCCCAACAAGTAGCCCAAAGAGGACTCTGTCAGAGCTCCACTAGGGCCTACAGTGCAACCGTTGTCACATTTGTAAAATGGCACCTTTGTGCTCCACACAGACATGGGAAGATCCAGGAACAACCCTCTGCACACTGCTATATATCCTTTCCAGCAAACTTTGCCATAAACATTGAGATTTTTAGTTCACACATATTGCAATACATGTTTAAGCTGGCCAACTGCGTCAAACTAAACCTTTCTGGCCAAACCCTACTCTACCAAAAGCAAATGCTACTGTGGACACAATGCCAACATGGGGCAAAAAGACACAAAGTGGGGGGAGAGCTGCTAGGTTAAAACCTGGCTACTGACCTTCAAAGCTCTAGAGGATGTGAGAAGCATGCTTCACTAGGGCATCCCGCGCTCTTTGGCTGCAGCTCATGGCCGCTCAGTTTGCCATTAATCTGGACCAGATACTAGGCTCGTACCCCATATTCAGGGCTTTGCACTCCTGTGTCTCTGCGGAGCCTCCGACATCAGAGTGGAGTTTATCCCCTGTTTCAGGGCCTCTCACACTTGTCTTGTAGAGCCTCCAACATTAGCGAGGAGTTCATCCCCTATTTCAGGGCCTCGGACGCTACTGTCTAGGACACTGGTGCTGAGCTGGTTCCCTGTCTCAGACATTGGCTTTGGTACCAAGCTCTCCTCCTCTCTACAACAGATTATCCAGAGAAACATCCAACCTTTAGAGAACCTCTAGAGGCTACAGGCGAAAGCTTGACTTTCACCTTCAAGAAATCCCAACAAGTAGCCCAAAGAGGACTCTGTCAGAGCTCCACTAGGGCCTACAGTGCAACCGTTGTCACATTTGTAAAATGGCACCTTTGTGCTCCACACAGACATGGGAAGATCCAGGAACAACCCTCTGCACACTGCTATATATCCTTTCCAGCAAACTTTGCCATAAACATTGAGATTTTTAGTTCACACATATTGCAATACATGTTTAAGCTGGCCAACTGCGTCAAACTAAACCTTTCTGGCCAAACCCTACTCTACCAAAAGCAAATGCTACTGTGGACACAATGCCAACATGGGGCAAAAAGACACAAAGTGGGGGGAGAGCTGCTAGGTTAAAACCTGGCTACTGACCTTCAAAGCTCTAGAGGATGTGAGAAGCATGCTTCACTAGGGCATCCCGCGCTCTTTGGCTGCAGCTCATGGCCGCTCAGTTTGCCATTAATCTGGACCAGATACTAGGCTCGTACCCCATATTCAGGGCTTTGCACTCCTGTGTCTCTGCGGAGCCTCCGACATCAGAGTGGAGTTTATCCCCTGTTTCAGGGCCTCTCATACTTGTCTTGTAGAGCCTCCAACATTAGCGAGGAGTTCATCCCCTATTTCAGGGCCTAGGACGCTACTGTCTAGGACACTGGTGCTGAGCTGGTTCCCTGTCTCAGACATTGGCTTTGGTACCAAGCTCTCCTCCTCTCTACAACAGATTATCCAGAGAAACATCCAACCTTTAGAGAACCTCTAGAGGCTACAGGCAAAAGCTTGACTTTCACCTTCAAGAAATCCCAACAAGTAGCCCAAAGAGGACTCTGTCAGAGCTCCACTAGGGCCTACAGTGCAACCGTTGTCACATTTGTAAAATGGCACCTTTGTGCTCCACACAGACATGGGAAGATCCAGGAACAACCCTCTGCACACTGCTATATATCCTTTCCAGCAAACTTTGCCATAAACATTGAGATTTTTAGTTCACACATATTGCAATACATGTTTAAGCTGGCCAACTGCGTCAAACTAAACCTTTCTGGCAAAACCCTACTCTACCAAAAGCAAATGCTACTGTGGACACAATGCCAACATGGGGCAAAAAGACACAAAGTGGGGGGAGAGCTGCTAGGTTAAAACCTGGCTACTGACCTTCAAAGCTCTAGAGGATGTGAGAAGCATGCTTCACTAGGGCATCCCGCGCTCTTTGGCTGCAGCTCATGGCCGGTCAGTTTGCCATTAATCTGGACCAGATACTAGGCTCGTACCCCATATTCAGGGCTTTGCACTCCTGTGTCTCTGCGGAGCCTCCGACATCAGAGTGGAGTTTATCCCCTGTTTCAGGGCCTCTCACCCTTGTCTTGTAGAGCCTCCAACATTAGCGAGGAGTTCATCCCCTATTTCAGGGCCTAGGACGCTACTGTCTAGGACACTGGTGCTGAGCTGGTTCCCTGTCTCAGACATTGGCTTTGGTACCAAGCTCTCCTCCTCTCTACAACAGATTATCCAGAGAAACATCCAACCTTTAGAGAACCTCTAGAGGCTACAGGCGAAAGCTTGACTTTCACCTTCAAGAAATCCCAACAAGTAGCCCAAAGAGGACTCTGTCAGAGCTCCACTAGGGCCTACAGTGCAACCGTTGTCACATTTGTAAAATGGCACCTTTGTGCTCCACACAGACATAGGAAGATCCAGGAACAACCCTCTGCACACTGCTATATATCCTTTCCAGCAAACTTTGCCATAAACATTGAGATTTTTAGTTCACACATATTGCAATACATGTTTAAGCTGGCCAACTGCGTCAAACTAAACCTTTCTGGCCAAACCCTACTCTACCAAAAGCAAATGCTACTGTGGACACAATGCCAACATGGGGCAAAAAGACACAAAGTGGGGGGAGAGCTGCTAGGTTAAAACCTGGCTACTGACCTTCAAAGCTCTAGAGGATGTGAGAAGCATGCTTCACTAGGGCATCCCGCGCTCTTTGGCTGCAGCTCATGGCCGGTCAGTTTGCCATTAATCTGGACCAGATACTAGGCTCGTACCCCATATTCAGGGCTTTGCACTCCTGTGTCTCTGCGGAGCCTCCGACATCAGAGTGGAGTTTATCCCCTGTTTCAGGGCCTCTCACACTTGTCTTGTAGAGCCTCCAACATTAGCGAGGAGTTCATCCCCTATTTCAGGGCCTCGGACGCTACTGTCTAGGACACTGGTGCTGAGCTGGTTCCCTGTCTCAGACATTGGCTTTGGTACCAAGCTCTCCTCCTCTCTACAACAGATTATCCAGAGAAACATCCAACCTTTAGAGAACCTCTAGAGGCTACAGGCGAAAGCTTGACTTTCACCTTCAAGAAATCCCAACAAGTAGCCCAAAGAGGACTCTGTCAGAGCTCCACTAGGGCCTACAGTGCAACCGTTGTCACATTTGTAAAATGGCACCTTTGTGCTCCACACAGACATGGGAAGATCCAGGAACAACCCTCTGCACACTGCTATATATCCTTTCCAGCAAACTTTGCCATAAACATTGAGATTTTTAGTTCACACATATTGCAATACATGTTTAAGCTGGCCAACTGCGTCAAACTAAACCTTTCTGGCCAAACCCTACTCTACCAAAAGCAAATGCTACTGTGGACACAATGCCAACATGGGGCAAAAAGACACAAAGTGGGGGGAGAGCTGCTAGGTTAAAACCTGGCTACTGACCTTCAAAGCTCTAGAGGATGTGAGAAGCATGCTTCACTAGGGCATCCCGCGCTCTTTGGCTGCAGCTCATGGCCGGTCAGTTTGCCATTAATCTGGACCAGATACTAGGCTCGTACCCCATATTCAGGGCTTTGCACTCCTGTGTCTCTGCGGAGCCTCCGACATCAGAGTGGAGTTTATCCCCTGTTTCAGGGCCTCTCACACTTGTCTTGTAGAGCCTCCAACATTAGCGAGGAGTTTATCCCCTATTTCAGGGCCTCGGACGCTACTGTCTAGGACACTGGTGCTGAGCTGGTTCCCTGTCTCAGACATTGGCTTTGGTACCAAGCTCTCCTCCTCTCTACAACAGATTATCCAGAGAAACATCCAACCTTTAGAGAACCTCTAGAGGCTACAGGCGAAAGCTTGACTTTCACCTTCAAGAAATCCCAACAAGTAGCCCAAAGAGGACTCTGTCAGAGCTCCACTAGGGCCTACAGTGCAACCGTTGTCACATTTGTAAAATGGCACCTTTGTGCTCCACACAGACATGGGAAGATCCAGGAACAACCCTCTGCACACTGCTATATATCCTTTCCAGCAAACTTTGCCATAAACATTGAGATTTTTAGTTCACACATATTGCAATACATGTTTAAGCTGGCCAACTGCGTCAAACTAAACCTTTCTGGCCAAACCCTACTCTACCAAAAGCAAATGCTACTGTGGACACAATGCCAACATGGGGCAAAAAGACACAAAGTGGGGGGAGAGCTGCTAGGTTAAAACCTGGCTACTGACCTTCAAAGCTCTAGAGGATGTGAGAAGCATGCTTCACTAGGGCATCCCGCGCTCTTTGGCTGCAGCTCATGGCCGGTCAGTTTGCCATTAATCTGGACCAGATACTAGGCTCGTACCCCATATTCAGGGCTTTGCACTCCTGTGTCTCTGCGGAGCCTCCGACATCAGAGTGGAGTTTATCCCCTGTTTCAGGGCCTCTCACACTTGTCTTGTAGAGCCTCCAACATTAGCGAGGAGTTTATCCCCTATTTCAGGGCCTCGGACGCTACTGTCTAGGACACTGGTGCTGAGCTGGTTCCCTGTCTCAGACATTGGCTTTGGTACCAAGCTCTCCTCCTCTCTACAACAGATTATCCAGAGAAACATCCAACCTTTAGAGAACCTCTAGAGGCTACAGGCGAAAGCTTGACTTTCACCTTCAAGAAATCCCAACAAGTAGCCCAAAGAGGACTCTGTCAGAGCTCCACTAGGGCCTACAGTGCAACCGTTGTCACATTTGTAAAATGGCACCTTTGTGCTCCACACAGACATGGGAAGATCCAGGAACAACCCTCTGCACACTGCTATATATCCTTTCCAGCAAACTTTGCCATAAACATTGAGATTTTTAGTTCACACATATTGCAATACATGTTTAAGCTGGCCAACTGCGTCAAACTAAACCTTTCTGGCCAAACCCTACTCTACCAAAAGCAAATGCTACTGTGGACACAATGCCAACATGGGGCAAAAAGACACAAAGTGGGGGGAGAGCTGCTAGGTTAAAACCTGGCTACTGACCTTCAAAGCTCTAGAGGATGTGAGAAGCATGCTTCACTAGGGCATCCCGCGCTCTTTGGCTGCAGCTCATGGCCGGTCAGTTTGCCATTAATCTGGACCAGATACTAGGCTCGTACCCCATATTCAGGGCTTTGCACTCCTGTGTCTCTGCGGAGCCTCCGACATCAGAGTGGAGTTTATCCCCTGTTTCAGGGCCTCTCACACTTGTCTTGTAGAGCCTCCAACATTAGCGAGGAGTTTATCCCCTATTTCAGGGCCTCGGACGCTACTGTCTAGGACACTGGTGCTGAGCTGGTTCCCTGTCTCAGACATTGGCTTTGGTACCAAGCTCTCCTCCTCTCTACAACAGATTATCCAGAGAAACATCCAACCTTTAGAGAACCTCTAGAGGCTACAGGCGAAAGCTTGACTTTCACCTTCAAGAAATCCCAACAAGTAGCCCAAAGAGGACTCTGTCAGAGCTCCACTAGGGCCTACAGTGCAACCGTTGTCACATTTGTAAAATGGCACCTTTGTGCTCCACACAGACATGGGAAGATCCAGGAACAACCCTCTGCACACTGCTATATATCCTTTCCAGCAAACTTTGCCATAAACATTGAGATTTTTAGTTCACACATATTGCAATACATGTTTAAGCTGGCCAACTGCGTCAAACTAAACCTTTCTGGCAAAACCCTACTCTACCAAAAGCAAATGCTACTGTGGACACAATGCCAACATGGGGCAAAAAGACACAAAGTGGGGGGAGAGCTGCTAGGTTAAAACCTGGCTACTGACCTTCAAAGCTCTAGAGGATGTGAGAAGCATGCTTCACTAGGGCATCCCGCGCTCTTTGGCTGCAGCTCATGGCCGGTCAGTTTGCCATTAATCTGGACCAGATACTAGGCTCGTACCCCATATTCAGGGCTTTGCACTCCTGTGTCTCTGCGGAGCCTCCGACATCAGAGTGGAGTTTATCCCCTGTTTCAGGGCCTCTCACACTTGTCTTGTAGAGCCTCCAACATTAGCGAGGAGTTTATCCCCTATTTCAGGGCCTCGGACGCTACTGTCTAGGACACTGGTGCTGAGCTGGTTCCCTGTCTCAGACATTGGCTTTGGTACCAAGCTCTCCTCCTCTCTACAACAGATTATCCAGTGAAACATCCAACCTTTAGAGAACCTCTAGAAGCTACAGGCGAAAGCTTGACTTTCACCTTCAAGAAATCCCAACAAGTAGCCCAAAGAGGACTCTGTCAGAGCTCCACTAGGGCCTACAGTGCAACCGTTGTCACATTTGTAAAATGGCACCTTTGTGCTCCACACAGACATGGGAAGATCCAGGAACAACCCTCTGCACACTGCTATATATCCTTTCCAGCAAACTTTGCCATAAACATTGAGATTTTTAGTTCACACATATTGCAATACATGTTTAAGCTGGCCAACTGCGTCAAACTAAACCTTTCTGGCCAAACCCTACTCTACCAAAAGCAAATGCTACTGTGGACACAATGCCAACATGGGGCAAAAAGACACAAAGTGGGGGGAGAGCTGCTAGGTTAAAACCTGGCTACTGACCTTCAAAGCTCTAGAGGATGTGAGAAGCATGCTTCACTAGGGCATCCCGCGCTCTTTGGCTGCAGCTCATGGCCGGTCAGTTTGCCATTAATCTGGACCAGATACTAGGCTCGTACCCCATATTCAGGGCTTTGCACTCCTGTGTCTCTGCGGAGCCTCCGACATCAGAGTGGAGTTTATCCCCTGTTTCAGGGCCTCTCACACTTGTCTTGTAGAGCCTCCAACATTAGCGAGGAGTTTATCCCCTATTTCAGGGCCTCGGACGCTACTGTCTAGGACACTGGTGCTGAGCTGGTTCCCTGTCTCAGACATTGGCTTTGGTACCAAGCTCTCCTCCTCTCTACAACAGATTATCCAGAGAAACATCCAACCTTTAGAGAACCTCTAGAGGCTACAGGCGAAAGCTTGACTTTCACCTTCAAGAAATCCCAACAAGTAGCCCAAAGAGGACTCTGTCAGAGCTCCACTAGGGCCTACAGTGCAACCGTTGTCACATTTGTAAAATGGCACCTTTGTGCTCCACACAGACATGGGAAGATCCAGGAACAACCCTCTGCACACTGCTATATATCCTTTCCAGCAAACTTTGCCATAAACATTGAGATTTTTAGTTCACACATATTGCAATACATGTTTAAGCTGGCCAACTGCGTCAAACTAAACCTTTCTGGCCAAACCCTACTCTACCAAAAGCAAATGCTACTGTGGACACAATGCCAACATGGGGCAAAAAGACACAAAGTGGGGGGAGAGCTGCTAGGTTAAAACCTGGCTACTGACCTTCAAAGCTCTAGAGGATGTGAGAAGCATGCTTCACTAGGGCATCCCGCGCTCTTTGGCTGCAGCTCATGGCCGGTCAGTTTGCCATTAATCTGGACCAGATACTAGGCTCGTACCCCATATTCAGGGCTTTGCACTCCTGTGTCTCTGCGGAGCCTCCGACATCAGAGTGGAGTTTATCCCCTGTTTCAGGGCCTCTCACACTTGTCTTGTAGAGCCTCCAACATTAGCGAGGAGTTCATCCCCTATTTCAGGGCCTAGGACGCTACTGTCTAGGACACTGGTGCTGAGCTGGTTCCCTGTCTCAGACATTGGCTTTGGTACCAAGCTCTCCTCCTCTCTACAACAGATTATCCAGAGAAACATCCAACCTTTAGAGAACCTCTAGAGGCTACAGGCGAAAGCTTGACTTTCACCTTCAAGAAATCCCAACAAGTAGCCCAAAGAGGACTCTGTCAGAGCTCCACTAGGGCCTACAGTGCAACCGTTGTCACATTTGTAAAATGGCACCTTTGTGCTCCACACAGACATGGGAAGATCCAGGAACAACCCTCTGCACACTGCTATATATCCTTTCCAGCAAACTTTGCCATAAACATTGAGATTTTTAGTTCACACATATTGCAATACATGTTTAAGCTGGCCAACTGCGTCAAACTAAACCTTTCTGGCCAAACCCTACTCTACCAAAAGCAAATGCTACTGTGGACACAATGCCAACATGGGGCAAAAAGACACAAAGTGGGGGGAGAGCTGCTAGGTTAAAACCTGGCTACTGACCTTCAAAGCTCTAGAGGATGTGAGAAGCATGCTTCACTAGGGCATCCCGCGCTCTTTGGCTGCAGCTCATGGCCGCTCAGTTTGCCATTAATCTGGACCAGATACTAGGCTCGTACCCCATATTCAGGGCTTTGCACTCCTGTGTCTCTGCGGAGCCTCCGACATCAGAGTGGAGTTTATCCCCTGTTTCAGGGCCTCTCACACTTGTCTTGTAGAGCCTCCAACATTAGCGAGGAGTTTATCCCCTATTTCAGGGCCTCGGACGCTACTGTCTAGGACACTGGTGCTGAGCTGGTTCCCTGTCTCAGACATTGGCTTTGGTACCAAGCTCTCCTCCTCTCTACAACAGATTATCCAGAGAAACATCCAACCTTTAGAGAACCTCTAGAGGCTACAGGCGAAAGCTTGACTTTCACCTTCAAGAAATCCCAACAAGTAGCCCAAAGAGGACTCTGTCAGAGCTCCACTAGGGCCTACAGTGCAACCGTTGTCACATTTGTAAAATGGCACCTTTGTGCTCCACACAGACATGGGAAGATCCAGGAACAACCCTCTGCACACTGCTATATATCCTTTCCAGCAAACTTTGCCATAAACATTGAGATTTTTAGTTCACACATATTGCAATACATGTTTAAGCTGGCCAACTGCGTCAAACTAAACCTTTCTGGCCAAACCCTACTCTACCAAAAGCAAATGCTACTGTGGACACAATGCCAACATGGGGCAAAAAGACACAAAGTGGGGGGAGAGCTGCTAGGTTAAAACCTGGCTACTGACCTTCAAAGCTCTAGAGGATGTGAGAAGCATGCTTCACTAGGGCATCCCGCGCTCTTTGGCTGCAGCTCATGGCCGCTCAGTTTGCCATTAATCTGGACCAGATACTAGGCTCGTACCCCATATTCAGGGCTTTGCACTCCTGTGTCTCTGCGGAGCCTCCGACATCAGAGTGGAGTTTATCCCCTGTTTCAGGGCCTCTCACACTTGTCTTGTAGAGCCTCCAACATTAGCGAGGAGTTCATCCCCTATTTCAGGGCCTCGGACGCTACTGTCTAGGACACTGGTGCTGAGCTGGTTCCCTGTCTCAGACATTGGCTTTGGTACCAAGCTCTCCTCCTCTCTACAACAGATTATCCAGAGAAACATCCAACCTTTAGAGAACCTCTAGAGGCTACAGGCGAAAGCTTGACTTTCACCTTCAAGAAATCCCAACAAGTAGCCCAAAGAGGACTCTGTCAGAGCTCCACTAGGGCCTACAGTGCAACCGTTGTCACATTTGTAAAATGGCACCTTTGTGCTCCACACAGACATGGGAAGATCCAGGAACAACCCTCTGCACACTGCTATATATCCTTTCCAGCAAACTTTGCCATAAACATTGAGATTTTTAGTTCACACATATTGCAATACATGTTTAAGCTGGCCAACTGCGTCAAACTAAACCTTTCTGGCCAAACCCTACTCTACCAAAAGCAAATGCTACTGTGGACACAATGCCAACATGGGGCAAAAAGACACAAAGTGGGGGGAGAGCTGCTAGGTTAAAACCTGGCTACTGACCTTCAAAGCTCTAGAGGATGTGAGAAGCATGCTTCACTAGGGCATCCCGCGCTCTTTGGCTGCAGCTCATGGCCGCTCAGTTTGCCATTAATCTGGACCAGATACTAGGCTCGTACCCCATATTCAGGGCTTTGCACTCCTGTGTCTCTGCGGAGCCTCCGACATCAGAGTGGAGTTTATCCCCTGTTTCAGGGCCTCTCACACTTGTCTTGTAGAGCCTCCAACATTAGCGAGGAGTTCATCCCCTATTTCAGGGCCTAGGACGCTACTGTCTAGGACACTGGTGCTGAGCTGGTTCCCTGTCTCAGACATTGGCTTTGGTACCAAGCTCTCCTCCTCTCTACAACAGATTATCCAGAGAAACATCCAACCTTTAGAGAACCTCTAGAGGCTACAGGCAAAAGCTTGACTTTCACCTTCAAGAAATCCCAACAAGTAGCCCAAAGAGGACTCTGTCAGAGCTCCACTAGGGCCTACAGTGCAACCGTTGTCACATTTGTAAAATGGCACCTTTGTGCTCCACACAGACATGGGAAGATCCAGGAACAACCCTCTGCACACTGCTATATATCCTTTCCAGCAAACTTTGCCATAAACATTGAGATTTTTAGTTCACACATATTGCAATACATGTTTAAGCTGGCCAACTGCGTCAAACTAAACCTTTCTGGCAAAACCCTACTCTACCAAAAGCAAATGCTACTGTGGACACAATGCCAACATGGGGCAAAAAGACACAAAGTGGGGGGAGAGCTGCTAGGTTAAAACCTGGCTACTGACCTTCAAAGCTCTAGAGGATGTGAGAAGCATGCTTCACTAGGGCATCCCGCGCTCTTTGGCTGCAGCTCATGGCCGGTCAGTTTGCCATTAATCTGGACCAGATACTAGGCTCGTACCCCATATTCAGGGCTTTGCACTCCTGTGTCTCTGCGGAGCCTCCGACATCAGAGTGGAGTTTATCCCCTGTTTCAGGGCCTCTCACACTTGTCTTGTAGAGCCTCCAACATTAGCGAGGAGTTCATCCCCTATTTCAGGGCCTAGGACGCTACTGTCTAGGACACTGGTGCTGAGCTGGTTCCCTGTCTCAGACATTGGCTTTGGTACCAAGCTCTCCTCCTCTCTACAACAGATTATCCAGAGAAACATCCAACCTTTAGAGAACCTCTAGAGGCTACAGGCGAAAGCTTGACTTTCACCTTCAAGAAATCCCAACAAGTAGCCCAAAGAGGACTCTGTCAGAGCTCCACTAGGGCCTACAGTGCAACCGTTGTCACATTTGTAAAATGGCACCTTTGTGCTCCACACAGACATAGGAAGATCCAGGAACAACCCTCTGCACACTGCTATATATCCTTTCCAGCAAACTTTGCCATAAACATTGAGATTTTTAGTTCACACATATTGCAATACATGTTTAAGCTGGCCAACTGCGTCAAACTAAACCTTTCTGGCCAAACCCTACTCTACCAAAAGCAAATGCTACTGTGGACACAATGCCAACATGGGGCAAAAAGACACAAAGTGGGGGGAGAGCTGCTAGGTTAAAACCTGGCTACTGACCTTCAAAGCTCTAGAGGATGTGAGAAGCATGCTTCACTAGGGCATCCCGCGCTCTTTGGCTGCAGCTCATGGCCGGTCAGTTTGCCATTAATCTGGACCAGATACTAGGCTCGTACCCCATATTCAGGGCTTTGCACTCCTGTGTCTCTGCGGAGCCTCCGACATCAGAGTGGAGTTTATCCCCTGTTTCAGGGCCTCTCACACTTGTCTTGTAGAGCCTCCAACATTAGCGAGGAGTTCATCCCCTATTTCAGGGCCTCGGACGCTACTGTCTAGGACACTGGTGCTGAGCTGGTTCCCTGTCTCAGACATTGGCTTTGGTACCAAGCTCTCCTCCTCTCTACAACAGATTATCCAGAGAAACATCCAACCTTTAGAGAACCTCTAGAGGCTACAGGCGAAAGCTTGACTTTCACCTTCAAGAAATCCCAACAAGTAGCCCAAAGAGGACTCTGTCAGAGCTCCACTAGGGCCTACAGTGCAACCGTTGTCACATTTGTAAAATGGCACCTTTGTGCTCCACACAGACATGGGAAGATCCAGGAACAACCCTCTGCACACTGCTATATATCCTTTCCAGCAAACTTTGCCATAAACATTGAGATTTTTAGTTCACACATATTGCAATACATGTTTAAGCTGGCCAACTGCGTCAAACTAAACCTTTCTGGCCAAACCCTACTCTACCAAAAGCAAATGCTACTGTGGACACAATGCCAACATGGGGCAAAAAGACACAAAGTGGGGGGAGAGCTGCTAGGTTAAAACCTGGCTACTGACCTTCAAAGCTCTAGAGGATGTGAGAAGCATGCTTCACTAGGGCATCCCGCGCTCTTTGGCTGCAGCTCATGGCCGGTCAGTTTGCCATTAATCTGGACCAGATACTAGGCTCGTACCCCATATTCAGGGCTTTGCACTCCTGTGTCTCTGCGGAGCCTCCGACATCAGAGTGGAGTTTATCCCCTGTTTCAGGGCCTCTCACACTTGTCTTGTAGAGCCTCCAACATTAGCGAGGAGTTTATCCCCTATTTCAGGGCCTCGGACGCTACTGTCTAGGACACTGGTGCTGAGCTGGTTCCCTGTCTCAGACATTGGCTTTGGTACCAAGCTCTCCTCCTCTCTACAACAGATTATCCAGAGAAACATCCAACCTTTAGAGAACCTCTAGAGGCTACAGGCGAAAGCTTGACTTTCACCTTCAAGAAATCCCAACAAGTAGCCCAAAGAGGACTCTGTCAGAGCTCCACTAGGGCCTACAGTGCAACCGTTGTCACATTTGTAAAATGGCACCTTTGTGCTCCACACAGACATGGGAAGATCCAGGAACAACCCTCTGCACACTGCTATATATCCTTTCCAGCAAACTTTGCCATAAACATTGAGATTTTTAGTTCACACATATTGCAATACATGTTTAAGCTGGCCAACTGCGTCAAACTAAACCTTTCTGGCCAAACCCTACTCTACCAAAAGCAAATGCTACTGTGGACACAATGCCAACATGGGGCAAAAAGACACAAAGTGGGGGGAGAGCTGCTAGGTTAAAACCTGGCTACTGACCTTCAAAGCTCTAGAGGATGTGAGAAGCATGCTTCACTAGGGCATCCCGCGCTCTTTGGCTGCAGCTCATGGCCGGTCAGTTTGCCATTAATCTGGACCAGATACTAGGCTCGTACCCCATATTCAGGGCTTTGCACTCCTGTGTCTCTGCGGAGCCTCCGACATCAGAGTGGAGTTTATCCCCTGTTTCAGGGCCTCTCACACTTGTCTTGTAGAGCCTCCAACATTAGCGAGGAGTTTATCCCCTATTTCAGGGCCTCGGACGCTACTGTCTAGGACACTGGTGCTGAGCTGGTTCCCTGTCTCAGACATTGGCTTTGGTACCAAGCTCTCCTCCTCTCTACAACAGATTATCCAGAGAAACATCCAACCTTTAGAGAACCTCTAGAGGCTACAGGCGAAAGCTTGACTTTCACCTTCAAGAAATCCCAACAAGTAGCCCAAAGAGGACTCTGTCAGAGCTCCACTAGGGCCTACAGTGCAACCGTTGTCACATTTGTAAAATGGCACCTTTGTGCTCCACACAGACATGGGAAGATCCAGGAACAACCCTCTGCACACTGCTATATATCCTTTCCAGCAAACTTTGCCATAAACATTGAGATTTTTAGTTCACACATATTGCAATACATGTTTAAGCTGGCCAACTGCGTCAAACTAAACCTTTCTGGCCAAACCCTACTCTACCAAAAGCAAATGCTACTGTGGACACAATGCCAACATGGGGCAAAAAGACACAAAGTGGGGGGAGAGCTGCTAGGTTAAAACCTGGCTACTGACCTTCAAAGCTCTAGAGGATGTGAGAAGCATGCTTCACTAGGGCATCCCGCGCTCTTTGGCTGCAGCTCATGGCCGGTCAGTTTGCCATTAATCTGGACCAGATACTAGGCTCGTACCCCATATTCAGGGCTTTGCACTCCTGTGTCTCTGCGGAGCCTCCGACATCAGAGTGGAGTTTATCCCCTGTTTCAGGGCCTCTCACACTTGTCTTGTAGAGCCTCCAACATTAGCGAGGAGTTTATCCCCTATTTCAGGGCCTCGGACGCTACTGTCTAGGACACTGGTGCTGAGCTGGTTCCCTGTCTCAGACATTGGCTTTGGTACCAAGCTCTCCTCCTCTCTACAACAGATTATCCAGAGAAACATCCAACCTTTAGAGAACCTCTAGAGGCTACAGGCGAAAGCTTGACTTTCACCTTCAAGAAATCCCAACAAGTAGCCCAAAGAGGACTCTGTCAGAGCTCCACTAGGGCCTACAGTGCAACCGTTGTCACATTTGTAAAATGGCACCTTTGTGCTCCACACAGACATGGGAAGATCCAGGAACAACCCTCTGCACACTGCTATATATCCTTTCCAGCAAACTTTGCCATAAACATTGAGATTTTTAGTTCACACATATTGCAATACATGTTTAAGCTGGCCAACTGCGTCAAACTAAACCTTTCTGGCAAAACCCTACTCTACCAAAAGCAAATGCTACTGTGGACACAATGCCAACATGGGGCAAAAAGACACAAAGTGGGGGGAGAGCTGCTAGGTTAAAACCTGGCTACTGACCTTCAAAGCTCTAGAGGATGTGAGAAGCATGCTTCACTAGGGCATCCCGCGCTCTTTGGCTGCAGCTCATGGCCGGTCAGTTTGCCATTAATCTGGACCAGATACTAGGCTCGTACCCCATATTCAGGGCTTTGCACTCCTGTGTCTCTGCGGAGCCTCCGACATCAGAGTGGAGTTTATCCCCTGTTTCAGGGCCTCTCACACTTGTCTTGTAGAGCCTCCAACATTAGCGAGGAGTTTATCCCCTATTTCAGGGCCTCGGACGCTACTGTCTAGGACACTGGTGCTGAGCTGGTTCCCTGTCTCAGACATTGGCTTTGGTACCAAGCTCTCCTCCTCTCTACAACAGATTATCCAGTGAAACATCCAACCTTTAGAGAACCTCTAGAAGCTACAGGCGAAAGCTTGACTTTCACCTTCAAGAAATCCCAACAAGTAGCCCAAAGAGGACTCTGTCAGAGCTCCACTAGGGCCTACAGTGCAACCGTTGTCACATTTGTAAAATGGCACCTTTGTGCTCCACACAGACATGGGAAGATCCAGGAACAACCCTCTGCACACTGCTATATATCCTTTCCAGCAAACTTTGCCATAAACATTGAGATTTTTAGTTCACACATATTGCAATACATGTTTAAGCTGGCCAACTGCGTCAAACTAAACCTTTCTGGCCAAACCCTACTCTACCAAAAGCAAATGCTACTGTGGACACAATGCCAACATGGGGCAAAAAGACACAAAGTGGGGGGAGAGCTGCTAGGTTAAAACCTGGCTACTGACCTTCAAAGCTCTAGAGGATGTGAGAAGCATGCTTCACTAGGGCATCCCGCGCTCTTTGGCTGCAGCTCATGGCCGGTCAGTTTGCCATTAATCTGGACCAGATACTAGGCTCGTACCCCATATTCAGGGCTTTGCACTCCTGTGTCTCTGCGGAGCCTCCGACATCAGAGTGGAGTTTATCCCCTGTTTCAGGGCCTCTCACACTTGTCTTGTAGAGCCTCCAACATTAGCGAGGAGTTTATCCCCTATTTCAGGGCCTCGGACGCTACTGTCTAGGACACTGGTGCTGAGCTGGTTCCCTGTCTCAGACATTGGCTTTGGTACCAAGCTCTCCTCCTCTCTACAACAGATTATCCAGAGAAACATCCAACCTTTAGAGAACCTCTAGAGGCTACAGGCGAAAGCTTGACTTTCACCTTCAAGAAATCCCAACAAGTAGCCCAAAGAGGACTCTGTCAGAGCTCCACTAGGGCCTACAGTGCAACCGTTGTCACATTTGTAAAATGGCACCTTTGTGCTCCACACAGACATGGGAAGATCCAGGAACAACCCTCTGCACACTGCTATATATCCTTTCCAGCAAACTTTGCCATAAACATTGAGATTTTTAGTTCACACATATTGCAATACATGTTTAAGCTGGCCAACTGCGTCAAACTAAACCTTTCTGGCCAAACCCTACTCTACCAAAAGCAAATGCTACTGTGGACACAATGCCAACATGGGGCAAAAAGACACAAAGTGGGGGGAGAGCTGCTAGGTTAAAACCTGGCTACTGACCTTCAAAGCTCTAGAGGATGTGAGAAGCATGCTTCACTAGGGCATCCCGCGCTCTTTGGCTGCAGCTCATGGCCGGTCAGTTTGCCATTAATCTGGACCAGATACTAGGCTCGTACCCCATATTCAGGGCTTTGCACTCCTGTGTCTCTGCGGAGCCTCCGACATCAGAGTGGAGTTTATCCCCTGTTTCAGGGCCTCTCACACTTGTCTTGTAGAGCCTCCAACATTAGCGAGGAGTTCATCCCCTATTTCAGGGCCTAGGACGCTACTGTCTAGGACACTGGTGCTGAGCTGGTTCCCTGTCTCAGACATTGGCTTTGGTACCAAGCTCTCCTCCTCTCTACAACAGATTATCCAGAGAAACATCCAACCTTTAGAGAACCTCTAGAGGCTACAGGCGAAAGCTTGACTTTCACCTTCAAGAAATCCCAACAAGTAGCCCAAAGAGGACTCTGTCAGAGCTCCACTAGGGCCTACAGTGCAACCGTTGTCACATTTGTAAAATGGCACCTTTGTGCTCCACACAGACATGGGAAGATCCAGGAACAACCCTCTGCACACTGCTATATATCCTTTCCAGCAAACTTTGCCATAAACATTGAGATTTTTAGTTCACACATATTGCAATACATGTTTAAGCTGGCCAACTGCGTCAAACTAAACCTTTCTGGCCAAACCCTACTCTACCAAAAGCAAATGCTACTGTGGACACAATGCCAACATGGGGCAAAAAGACACAAAGTGGGGGGAGAGCTGCTAGGTTAAAACCTGGCTACTGACCTTCAAAGCTCTAGAGGATGTGAGAAGCATGCTTCACTAGGGCATCCCGCGCTCTTTGGCTGCAGCTCATGGCCGCTCAGTTTGCCATTAATCTGGACCAGATACTAGGCTCGTACCCCATATTCAGGGCTTTGCACTCCTGTGTCTCTGCGGAGCCTCCGACATCAGAGTGGAGTTTATCCCCTGTTTCAGGGCCTCTCACACTTGTCTTGTAGAGCCTCCAACATTAGCGAGGAGTTTATCCCCTATTTCAGGGCCTCGGACGCTACTGTCTAGGACACTGGTGCTGAGCTGGTTCCCTGTCTCAGACATTGGCTTTGGTACCAAGCTCTCCTCCTCTCTACAACAGATTATCCAGAGAAACATCCAACCTTTAGAGAACCTCTAGAGGCTACAGGCGAAAGCTTGACTTTCACCTTCAAGAAATCCCAACAAGTAGCCCAAAGAGGACTCTGTCAGAGCTCCACTAGGGCCTACAGTGCAACCGTTGTCACATTTGTAAAATGGCACCTTTGTGCTCCACACAGACATGGGAAGATCCAGGAACAACCCTCTGCACACTGCTATATATCCTTTCCAGCAAACTTTGCCATAAACATTGAGATTTTTAGTTCACACATATTGCAATACATGTTTAAGCTGGCCAACTGCGTCAAACTAAACCTTTCTGGCCAAACCCTACTCTACCAAAAGCAAATGCTACTGTGGACACAATGCCAACATGGGGCAAAAAGACACAAAGTGGGGGGAGAGCTGCTAGGTTAAAACCTGGCTACTGACCTTCAAAGCTCTAGAGGATGTGAGAAGCATGCTTCACTAGGGCATCCCGCGCTCTTTGGCTGCAGCTCATGGCCGGTCAGTTTGCCATTAATCTGGACCAGATACTAGGCTCGTACCCCATATTCAGGGCTTTGCACTCCTGTGTCTCTGCGGAGCCTCCGACATCAGAGTGGAGTTTATCCCCTGTTTCAGGGCCTCTCACACTTGTCTTGTAGAGCCTCCAACATTAGCGAGGAGTTCATCCCCTATTTCAGGGCCTAGGACGCTACTGTCTAGGACACTGGTGCTGAGCTGGTTCCCTGTCTCAGACATTGGCTTTGGTACCAAGCTCTCCTCCTCTCTACAACAGATTATCCAGAGAAACATCCAACCTTTAGAGAACCTCTAGAGGCTACAGGCGAAAGCTTGACTTTCACCTTCAAGAAATCCCAACAAGTAGCCCAAAGAGGACTCTGTCAGAGCTCCACTAGGGCCTACAGTGCAACCGTTGTCACATTTGTAAAATGGCACCTTTGTGCTCCACATAGACATGGGAAGATCCAGGAACAACCCTCTGCACACTGCTATATATCCTTTCCAGCAAACTTTGCCATAAACATTGAGATTTTTAGTTCACACATATTGCAATACATGTTTAAGCTGGCCAACTGCGTCAAACTAAACATTAAGGCAGCACAAATGCTGGTCAGACATTTAGATGTCTATTTTCCAATGATTGCTGATGCATGCATGTTACCCTACGCCTGTTAAGACCTTAAAATGTACTATGAATGCAGTTAGCCAGAAATTAAACCTATGACTACCAATCTCAAGTACGATCCCTATTCTTGCATGAGAGATTTTCCGAAAAAATGTATGGGTATCAACTGTAGGTGAATTCAAATCTAACTGCAGAATTCAGCGAACTTAAGTAATTTGGACCAAGCTGGCATAAACAAATTTACTTCACTTAACAGATGAAGTGGATGTGAGCGCTATATAAACAGGTATGTCGTCTCAGCCACATACAGCACTGTGTTCCAGCAGCTGTCAAATTGGATTGAGTGCTGCTCAGCCATTCACAGGCGGTTGGGTGCCCTCACAGTCTCCACCTCAGCCTGAGGAACCTTTGTATTCATTCATAGTCCCATAGCCTGAACACAGCAACGCATATGTAGCTGATGCTACATACAGTTTATAGAGGTGCTGCATCTGTTAATGATGTAAACAGTACATTTGGACTAGCTTGGTCCAAACTATTCAAAGTTCGCTAAAACCTGGAGATCAGCTTTAATCGCTCATCCCCAATAATCACACATTTTATGTTAACATAAATCATACACAAAAGGTAAGACTTTTATCCTTCTCACCTTAAAAACTTCAAAGAGACGAGAGAACTGCTTTCCAACCAAGACATTGAAAACTTTCCCATCTTCTCCACTAAGACGGCTACAAAGGAGGACAAATGTCAAATTATTACACACAAACTGATATACATTACCCTAAATATTTTATTGTGGAATATAATTTCTACTTGAAGGAATATTCACCACTAAATAGTTCTAAAGATCAGAATGGAAGATTATACACCATGGGGTTGTTTTAGCTGAATTTGCTTGCCAAAGAGGTAAAGCACTCTGGCAGCTGTCCGCTCTAGTGTGAATTCAGCCTGAAAGGGTTTTGTTATATCTGCTTGATAAGTGCAAAAAATACCTGTTGATCTTGTTAGAAATCTCGTGAGCTGATAACTTACTGTGCACTCTGCTAACTATTATCTCTAAGGTGTACAGAAGCACTCCCCTCCGGTATGTACAATAAGAGAAGGACAGCATTCTGTTGTCCTGTCTTGTTTCTGCTGATACAAAAGGAAGAGTAGGCATTGTCATCCTACGGCAGTTTTGTTACTGGAGGATCATCAGGGGAAAAAATAAAGGAAGAAAACTAGTGCAGCCACCACATCTAAGGACTAGAAAGCTGCAATATATTCATTTTTTTGTGGCTTAGATGCACTTTAAGAATAGGCTGTTCAACTAGAAAAGTTGGTATTGAGTGAAAACAGCTCCCCTTGTTCACTAACATTTATTGGCTAGGTATTCCTTAGTAAATCAATTCCTGCATCCACTGCAATATTCTGCACCGCAACAATCTGGAATGTTTCTAGCTCCAAAATGCAATTGTACTCACTTTGCAATTGCAAGATAAGCATCTGTCTGTTCTGTATGTGAGGTAGATGTGTCTTCCAAGGTTTCTAGTAAAGGCAAGAGTTGAGCGTTTTCAGGATTAGCAGCCATATTCCCAAAAAACTGCAAAGAAATAAGAAGTCACTTAAAATAATCAGCCCAGTGGTTTGCTACAGTAGGAAATAAATTGTGTTTCTATATCTTACAGTTTTCTTGCTTAGTGCAGCAACTATAGATACAAAACGTTACACTTTTTATCTGCTTGAACACCAGACTGTTTCACCCCCTTCCTGCCCAGGCCATTTTTCAGATTTCAGCGCTGTCGTACTTTGAATGACAATTACTCAGTCATGCAACACTGTACCCATATGAAATTTATATCAATCTGTGAGACAGATAGAGCTTTCTTTTGGTGGTATTAAGTCATTTAGTCACAACTGTTTTTTTTGTTTTGTTTTTTGCACTATATAAAATGGAAAAAAGTTTTGCCATTTCTTCATTTCCGGTCTGTAAAGTTTTGCCAATAATATTTCTTCATAAATGTGGGCCAAAATACATTCTACTACATACAAACTATGGTATATACTGTATATCCATAAAATGATCAATTCTGATGTACTGACTGCCCAACTCATTTCTTGAGGCCCTAAAATGCTAGGACAGTACAAATACCCCCCAAATTACCCTTTTTTTTTAATTTTAAATCAGACAGTCCAAGGTATTTAGTAAGAGGCATAGTAACATTTTTGAAGTTGTAATTGTTCAGAAAATGAAAGAAAAAAAACAAAACAAAACAAAAAAAAAAAACATTTCCCCAAGTTGTCATTTTAAAAAGTTTTTTCACATAAGCAGCATGGGCACACTTACAATTACACCTCAACACATTCTGCTTCTCCTCCTTAGTATGGGGATAGCACATGCATGAGACGTTTTCACAACTTACCCACATGGGGGGGGGGGGGCCCAAAATCAAAGTAGAACCTTCAAGCTTTATAAGGGTGTAAATTAGGCATCTCATTTCCTCACTACCTCTCTCATTTATGTAGGCCCTGGAGCACAAGGACAGCAGAAACGCCCAAACGAATAGGACTGCCTGCATGGGGATGCACAGAACTCCTGCCCCCAGTCTGACATCCTTGCAGGTGTACAGCCCCAAATGCAGACAGTGATTTCGGGGACATGCACCTGCACTGATGTTGGATTGGGAAAAGCGGCTGTGTCCATGCAGCTGTTGTGTCCCAATAATCAATGTGACTGCCTGCATGGGATGCACAGAGCACCTGTGCAGGTAAACATGGCCCTTGCACAAGGTATGCATCGATAAGCCCCTTGTGAACAAAACCTTACGTCAACACTGGGGCAGATGTGACATAGCGATGTTCAGGGACACTGACTGGCTGCACTGGTGTGGTAATGGTGTATTTACACTGGGGGGGTTGGGGAATGCTACGGTTGAGTCAAATTTTTACCACCCCTCAACTGTTCCCCCTTTAGCTGGGAGGGCAGCAGTCAGGGAAGTACACATGCTGCAGCAGGAATTTCACCACATTGAGCTCAGCAGGCACTACTAAGGATCACTGTTGTATATAAATGGCCGGACTGTGGCAGTGCAAGGTCGAGTGGCCGGTTATAAACGGCCTCCCCGCCCCCTGCTTTTGCGCGCTCCCTGGGATCGCACAGCACCACGATCCGGTGCCCGCTGTGTCCTCCGGACACAGTGAAACACCGATCGTCATACAGAACCTCTGTGTGAGGTCCCAATCATGTGATCACTGATTGGCCAATCAGTGATCACATGCAAAGAATTATTACTATACAGTATTTATATAGCGCTAAGAGTTTGCTCAGCGCTGTACATTTTAGTGGGGTACAGTAACAATACAATACACGAGGGGTTCGAGGGCACTGCTCCACGGAGCTAACAATCTAGGAGTAAGTAAGATGTCACTTCTGACATCATTGCTTACTACGTGTGAAATCTGTGAATGATCACAGAGATCACATGGTACAAGGCTGTTGTGAACAGCCTTGTACCATGTGACAAGCTGGGACCAATCACAGCTCACACAGTAGTTCTCAATGGATGCAAGAATGTAGTCAGAGAGAAGGAGAAATGATTGCTTTTACAGCCTTTATGGGTATAAAAGCAATCAGTGTAAACAAGAAAATAAAAAATCATCCCCCACAAGTAGTACAGTGTCACCATGGTGACACTGTACTGCTAGAGTGACAGTATGTAAAAAAAAAAAAAATAATAAAATGTAAAAATTTTTTAAAATGATAATTTTTGGTTATAAACTAATTTGGCATTTTTTTTTACTAAAAAGATAACAAAATAAATTTTGGCCAAGATTTATGATGAAATATTTATTTGAAAAATTTTATAAGAAAAACACTCAAAATTTGTGGACTTTTTCATTTACATAGCAAAACAAAAAAAATCCCAGTGGTGAATAAATACCACCAAAATAAAGCTTTATTGGTCTCAAAAAAATGCTAAAAAACATTCATATGGGTACAGTGTTGCATGACCACGCAATTGTCATTCAAAATATGATAGCGCTGAAAGCTGAAAATTGGCCTGGACAGGAAGGAGGCAAAAGTGTCCGGACTTGAAGTGGTTAAATAAAAATGGAGTCTGATATGTACCAGATTCAACCTCTAATAGTATATAAGTCTCTTCTGTCATTCTCAGAGTGGATAAGATATCTTGTTCCTTAACCACATAGCTGGTTATTTATATTTACCACTGCATATTGATATCCAAGAAATTGTCTATTTTAAACTTTACATACTAACTAAATTATACACCACACTTTTGTCAAGGTTTTTTTTTTATCTGATTAATCAAAGCAATAATTGGCCAACTAATCGATTATGAAAACAATCATTAGTAGCAGTCCTATAGGGGTCCCCTTTGTATTGGAGATGTCAGATATTACCCCGTATCCAGGTACTGGAGGTGTCAGGTGTCCCTACCCCTTGTCCTGGTGTTGGCAGTGTCCCATTTGTCCTTGTATTGGAGGTGTCTCCCTGGTGTTGGGAGGGATCCTAGTATTAGAAGTGTGCCCCTAGTGTTAGGTGTCCCCTCCATCCTAGTACTGGAGGTGTCTCCCTGGTGTTAGAGAGTTCCTGGTATTGGTGGTGTACCCCCATCCAGGTATTGGTGGGGAACCTCCCACCCAAGAAATGGCAGTGTCTCTGTGATATTTAAAATACCGCCCTCTCCCCCATTCCATTACTGGATGTATCAGATGCCCCCGTCCCAATAATGGTGGTATCCCCCTGGTATTAGAGTTATCACTTTTCTACCCTGCCCCAGTATTGGAGGTGTCCCCGCCATCCCAGTACTGGAAGTGTTCTCTCCCTGGTGTTGGATGTTCCTCCACCTCCCCACCATTGCAGTATTAAGAGAAGTCAGGTCCCCCTCCACCCTGGTATTGGAGATGTTCTCCTTGTCCTATTATCTCAGGTGTCCAATATCGCCCCCGTGTACTGGAGGGGACCTGCCTCCTGTACTGGTTGTGAAGGTGTCAAGTGTCCCCCCCATCCTGGTGTACTGGAGAGGTGGCCCCTGGTATTGGATGTGTCCTGGTATTAGAGCTGTCAGATGTTCCATGTCCCCCCCCCCTTCCCAGTTTTGAAGATGTTCCCTCTTTCCCCATATTGAAGGTATCCCCTCTGTCCTGGATTTGGCAGTGTCCACCCCTTTTGCAGCATTGGAGGTGGCCGCTGCCCCCCCCCCCCAGTACTGGAGTGGCCCCTGGTATTAAAGGTAGCCCCCCCAGCCCCAGTGCTGGAGGTATCCCCCCTGCTGGAGGTGTCAGGTGCCCCCCCTGCCCCAGTGCTGTAGATTTCCCCACTGTCCGAGTTTTGGAGGTGTCCCCCCTGCCCCAGTGCTGGAGGTATCCCCCATGCTGGAGGTGTCCCCCCTGCCCAAGTGCTGGAGATTTCCCCACTGTCCGAGTATTGGAGGTGTCCCCCCTGCCCCAGTGCTGGAGGTGTCCCCACTGTCCAAGTATTGGAGGTGTCCCCTCTACCCCAGTGCTGGAGGTGTCCCCACTGTCCGAGTATTGGAGGTGCCCCCTCTGCCCCAGTGCTGGAGGTGTCCCCACTGTCCGAGTATTGGAGGTGTCCCCCCTGCCCCAGTGCTGGAGGTGTCCCCCCTGCCCCAGTGCTGGAGGTGTCCCCACTGTCCGAGTATTGGAGGTGTCCCCCCTGCCCCAACGCTGGAGGTGTCCCCCCTGCCCCAGTGCTGGTTGTGTGCCCACTGTCCGAGTATTGGAGGTGTCCCCCCTGCCCCAGTGCTGCAGGTGTCCCCACTGTCCGAGTATTGGAGGTGTCCCCCCTGCCCCAGTGCTGGAGGTGTCCCCCCTGCCCCAGTACTGGAGGTGTCCCCCCTGCCCCAGTACTGGAGGTGTCCCCCCTGCCCCAGTGCTGGAGGTGTCCCGCGCTCTTTGGCTGCAGCTCATGGCCGGTCAGTTTGCCATTAATCTGGACCAGATACTAGGCTCGTACCTCATATTCAGGGCTTTGCACTCCTGTGTCTCTGCGGAGCCTCCGACATCAGAGTGGAGTTTATCCCCTGTTTCAGGGCCTCTCACACTTGTCTTGTAGAGCCTCCAACATTAGCGTGGAGTTCATCCCCTATTTCAGGGCCTCGGACGCTACTGTCTAGGACACTGGTGCTGAGCTGGTTCCCTGTCTCAGACATTGGCTTTGGTACCAAGCTCTCCTCCTCTCTAGAACACATTATCCAGAGAAACATCCAACCTTTAGAGAACCTCTAGAGGCTACAGGCGAAAGCTTGACTTTCACCTTCAAGAAATCCCAACAAGTAGCCCAAAGAGGACTCTGTCAGAGCTCCACTAGGGCCTACAGTGCAACCGTTGTCACATTTGTAAAATGGCACCTTTGTGCTCCACACAGACATGGGAAGATCCAGGAACAACCCTCTGCACACTGCTATATATCCTTTCCAGCAAACTTTGCCATAAACATAGAGATTTTTAGTTCACACATATTGCAATACATGTTTAAGCTGGCCAACTGCGTCAAACTAAACCTTTCTGGCCAAACCCTACTCTACCAAAAGCAAATGCTACTGTGGACACAATGCCAACATGGGGCAAAAAGACACAAAGTGGGGGGAGAGCTGCTAGGTTAAAACCTGGCTACTGACCTTCAAAGCTCTAGAGGATGTGAGAAGCATGCTTCACTAGGGCATCCCGCGCTCTTTGGCTGCAGCTCATGGCCGCTCAGTTTGCCATTAATCTGGACCAGATACTAGGCTCGTACCCCATATTCAGGGCTTTGCACTCCTGTGTCTCTGCGGAGCCTCCGACATCAGAGTGGAGTTTATCCCCTGTTTCAGGGCCTCTCACACTTGTCTTGTAGAGCCTCCAACATTAGCGAGGAGTTCATCCCCTATTTCAGGGCCTCGGACGCTACTGTCTAGGACACTGGTGCTGAGCTGGTTCCCTGTCTCAGACATTGGCTTTGGTACCAAGCTCTCCTCCTCTCTACAACAGATTATCCAGAGAAACATCCAACCTTTAGAGAACCTCTAGAGGCTACAGGCAAAAGCTTGACTTTCACCTTCAAGAAATCCCAACAAGTAGCCCAAAGAGGACTCTGTCAGAGCTCCACTAGGGCCTACAGTGCAACCGTTGTCACATTTGTAAAATGGCACCTTTGTGCTCCACACAGACATGGGAAGATCCAGGAACAACCCTCTGCACACTGCTATATATCCTTTCCAGCAAACTTTGCCATAAACATTGAGATTTTTAGTTCACACATATTGCAATACATGTTTAAGCTGGCCAACTGCGTCAAACTAAACCTTTCTGGCCAAACCCTACTCTACCAAAAGCAAATGCTACTGTGGACACAATGCCAACATGGGGCAAAAAGACACAAAGTGGGGGGAGAGCTGCTAGGTTAAAACCTGGCTACTGACCTTCAAAGCTCTAGAGGATGTGAGAAGCATGCTTCACTAGGGCATCCCGCGCTCTTTGGCTGCAGCTCATGGCCGCTCAGTTTGCCATTAATCTGGACCAGATACTAGGCTCGTACCCCATATTCAGGGCTTTGCACTCCTGTGTCTCTGCGGAGCCTCCGACATCAGAGTGGAGTTTATCCCCTGTTTCAGGGCCTCTCACACTTGTCTTGTAGAGCCTCCAACATTAGCGAGGAGTTTATCCCCTATTTCAGGGCCTCGGACGCTACTGTCTAGGACACTGGTGCTGAGCTGGTTCCCTGTCTCAGACATTGGCTTTGGTACCAAGCTCTCCTCCTCTCTACAACAGATTATCCAGAGAAACATCCAACCTTTAGAGAACCTCTAGAGGCTACAGGCGAAAGCTTGACTTTCACCTTCAAGAAATCCCAACAAGTAGCCCAAAGAGGACTCTGTCAGAGCTCCACTAGGGCCTACAGTGCAACCGTTGTCACATTTGTAAAATGGCACCTTTGTGCTCCACACAGACATGGGAAGATCCAGGAACAACCCTCTGCACACTGCTATATATCCTTTCCAGCAAACTTTGCCATAAACATTGAGATTTTTAGTTCACACATATTGCAATACATGTTTAAGCTGGCCAACTGCGTCAAACTAAACATTAAGGCAGCACAAATGCTGGTCAGACATTTAGATGTCTATTTTCCAATGATTGCTGATGCATGCATGTTACCCTACGCCTGTTAAGACCTTAAAATGTACTATGAATGCAGTTAGCCAGAAATTAAACCTATGACTACCAATCTCAAGTACGATCCCTATTCTTGCATGAGAGATTTTCCGAAAAAATGTATGGGTATCAACTGTAGGTGAATTCAAATCTAACTGCAGAATTCAGCGAACTTAAGTAATTTGGACCAAGCTGGCATAAACAAATTTACTTCACTTAACAGATGAAGTGGATGTGAGCGCTATATAAACAGGTATGTCGTCTCAGCCACATACAGCACTGTGTTCCAGCAGCTGTCAAATTGGATTGAGTGCTGCTCAGCCATTCACAGGCGGTTGGGTGCCCTCACAGTCTCCACCTCAGCCTGAGGAACCTTTGTATTCATTCATAGTCCCATAGCCTGAACACAGCAACGCATATGTAGCTGATGCTACATACAGTTTATAGAGGTGCTGCATCTGTTAATGATGTAAACAGTACATTTGGACTAGCTTGGTCCAAACTATTCAAAGTTCGCTAAAACCTGGAGATCAGCTTTAATCGCTCATCCCCAATAATCACACATTTTATGTTAACATAAATCATACACAAAAGGTAAGACTTTTATCCTTCTCACCTTAAAAACTTCAAAGAGACGAGAGAACTGCTTTCCAACCAAGACATTGAAAACTTTCCCATCTTCTCCACTAAGACGGCTACAAAGGAGGACAAATGTCAAATTATTACACACAAACTGATATACATTACCCTAAATATTTTATTGTGGAATATAATTTCTACTTGAAGGAATATTCACCACTAAATAGTTCTAAAGATCAGAATGGAAGATTATACACCATGGGGTTGTTTTAGCTGAATTTGCTTGCCAAAGAGGTAAAGCACTCTGGCAGCTGTCCGCTCTAGTGTGAATTCAGCCTGAAAGGGTTTTGTTATATCTGCTTGATAAGTGCAAAAAATACCTGTTGATCTTGTTAGAAATCTCGTGAGCTGATAACTTACTGTGCACTCTGCTAACCATTATCTCTAAGGTGTACAGAAGCACTCCCCTCCGGTATGTACAATAAGAGAAGGACAGCATTCTGTTGTCCTGTCTTGTTTCTGCTGATACAAAAGGAAGAGTAGGCATTGTCATCCTACGGCAGTTTTGTTACTGGAGGATCATCAGGGGAAAAAATAAAGGAAGAAAACTAGTGCAGCCACCACATCTAAGGACTAGAAAGCTGCAATATATTCATTTTTTTGTGGCTTAGATGCACTTTAAGAATAGGCTGTTCAACTAGAAAAGTTGGTATTGAGTGAAAACAGCTCCCCTTGTTCACTAACATTTATTGGCTAGGTATTCCTTAGTAAATCAATTCCTGCATCCACTGCAATATTCTGCACCGCAACAATCTGGAATGTTTCTAGCTCCAAAATGCAATTGTACTCACTTTGCAATTGCAAGATAAGCATCTGTCTGTTCTGTATGTGAGGTAGATGTGTCTTCCAAGGTTTCTAGTAAAGGCAAGAGTTGAGCGTTTTCAGGATTAGCAGCCATATTCCCAAAAAACTGCAAAGAAATAAGAAGTCACTTAAAATAATCAGCCCAGTGGTTTGCTACAGTAGGAAATAAATTGTGTTTCTATATCTTACAGTTTTCTTGCTTAGTGCAGCAACTATAGATACAAAACGTTACACTTTTTATCTGCTTGAACACCAGACTGTTTCACCCCCTTCCTGCCCAGGCCATTTTTCAGATTTCAGCGCTGTCGTACTTTGAATGACAATTACTCAGTCATGCAACACTGTACCCATATGAAATTTATATCAATCTGTGAGACAGATAGAGCTTTCTTTTGGTGGTATTAAGTCATTTAGTCACAACTGTTTTTTTTGTTTTGTTTTTTGCACTATATAAAATGGAAAAAAGTTTTGCCATTTCTTCATTTCCGGTCTGTAAAGTTTTGCCAATAATATTTCTTCATAAATGTGGGCCAAAATACATTCTACTACATACAAACTATGGTATATACTGTATATCCATAAAATGATCAATTCTGATGTACTGACTGCCCAACTCATTTCTTGAGGCCCTAAAATGCTAGGACAGTACAAATACCCCCCAAATTACCCTTTTTTTTAAATTTTAAATCAGACAGTCCAAGGTATTTAGTAAGAGGCATAGTAACATTTTTGAAGTTGTAATTGTTCAGAAAATGAAAGAAAAAAAACAAAACAAAACAAAAAAAAAAAACATTTCCCCAAGTTGTCATTTTAAAAAGTTTTTTCACATAAGCAGCATGGGCACACTTACAATTACACCTCAACACATTCTGCTTCTCCTCCTTAGTATGGGGATAGCACATGCATGAGACGTTTTCACAACTTACCCACATGGGGGGGGGGCCCAAAATCAAAGTAGAACCTTCAAGCTTTATAAGGGTGTAAATTAGGCATCTCATTTCCTCACTACCTCTCTCATTTATGTAGGCCCTGGAGCACAAGGACAGCAGAAACGCCCAAACGAATAGGACTGCCTGCATGGGGATGCACAGAACTCCTGCCCCCAGTCTGACATCCTTGCAGGTGTACAGCCCCAAATGCAGACAGTGATTTCGGGGACATGCACCTGCACTGATGTTGGATTGGGAAAAGCGGCTGTGTCCATGCAGCTGTTGTGTCCCAATAATCAATGTGACTGCCTGCATGGGATGCACAGAGCACCTGTGCAGGTAAACATGGCCCTTGCACAAGGTATGCATCGATAAGCCCCTTGTGAACAAAACCTTACGTCAACACTGGGGCAGATGTGACATAGCGATGTTCAGGGACACTGACTGGCTGCACTGGTGTGGTAATGGTGTATTTACACTGGGGGGGTTGGGGAATGCTACGGTTGAGTCAAATTTTTACCACCCCTCAACTGTTCCCCCTTTAGCTGGGAGGGCAGCAGTCAGGGAAGTACACATGCTGCAGCAGGAATTTCACCACATTGAGCTCAGCAGGCACTACTAAGGATCACTGTTGTATATAAATGGCCGGACTGTGGCAGTGCAAGGTCGAGTGGCCGGTTATAAACGGCCTCCCCGCCCCCTGCTTTTGCGCGCTCCCTGGGATCGCACAGCACCACGATCCGGTGCCCGCTGTGTCCTCCGGACACAGTGAAACACCGATCGTCATACAGAACCTCTGTGTGAGGTCCCAATCATGTGATCACTGATTGGCCAATCAGTGATCACATGCAAAGAATTATTACTATACAGTATTTATATAGCGCTAAGAGTTTGCTCAGCGCTGTACATTTTAGTGGGGTACAGTAACAATACAATACACGAGGGGTTCGAGGGCACTGCTCCACGGAGCTAACAATCTAGGAGTAAGTAAGATGTCACTTCTGACATCATTGCTTACTACGTGTGAAATCTGTGAATGATCACAGAGATCACATGGTACAAGGCTGTTGTGAACAGCCTTGTACCATGTGACAAGCTGGGACCAATCACAGCTCACACAGTAGTTCTCAATGGATGCAAGAATGTAGTCAGAGAGAAGGAGAAATGATTGCTTTTACAGCCTTTATGGGTATAAAAGCAATCAGTGTAAACAAGAAAATAAAAAATCATCCCCCACAAGTAGTACAGTGTCACCATGGTGACACTGTACTGCTAGAGTGACAGTATGTAAAAAAAAAAAAAATAATAAAATGTAAAAATTTTTTAAAATGATAATTTTTGGTTATAAACTAATTTGGCATTTTTTTTTACTAAAAAGATAACAAAATAAATTTTGGCCAAGATTTATGATGAAATATTTATTTGAAAAATTTTATAAG
Organism: Staurois parvus; assembly: GCF_062004578.1. Classification (NCBI taxonomy): domain Eukaryota; kingdom Metazoa; phylum Chordata; class Amphibia; order Anura; family Ranidae; genus Staurois; species Staurois parvus. Next base: position 210,584 of record NW_028320133.1, read on the forward strand.
AAAAACACTCAAAATTTGTGGACTTTTTCATTTACATAGCAAAACAAAAAAAATCCCAGTGGTGAATAAATACCACCAAAATAAAGCTTTATTGGTCTCAAAAAAATGCTAAAAAACATTCATATGGGTACAGTGTTGCATGACCACGCAATTGTCATTCAAAATATGATAGCGCTGAAAGCTGAAAATTGGCCTGGACAGGAAGGAGGCAAAAGTGTCCGGACTTGAAGTGGTTAAATAAAAATGGAGTCTGATATGTACCAGATTCAACCTCTAATAGTATATAAGTCTCTTCTGTCATTCTCAGAGTGGATAAGATATCTTGTTCCTTAACCACATAGCTGGTTATTTATATTTACCACTGCATATTGATATCCAAGAAATTGTCTATTTTAAACTTTACATACTAACTAAATTATACACCACACTTTTGTCAAGGTTTTTTTTTTATCTGATTAATCAAAGCAATAATTGGCCAACTAATCGATTATGAAAACAATCATTAGTAGCAGTCCTATAGGGGTCCCCTTTGTATTGGAGATGTCAGATATTACCCCGTATCCAGGTACTGGAGGTGTCAGGTGTCCCTACCCCTTGTCCTGGTGTTGGCAGTGTCCCATTTGTCCTTGTATTGGAGGTGTCTCCCTGGTGTTGGGAGGGATCCTAGTATTAGAAGTGTGCCCCTAGTGTTAGGTGTCCCCTCCATCCTAGTACTGGAGGTGTCTCCCTGGTGTTAGAGAGTTCCTGGTATTGGTGGTGTACCCCCATCCAGGTATTGGTGGGGAACCTCCCACCCAAGAAATGGCAGTGTCTCTGTGATATTTAAAATACCGCCCCCTCCCCCATTCCATTACTGGATGTATCAGATGCCCCCGTCCCAATAATGGTGGTATCCCCCTGGTATTAGAGTTATCACTTTTCTACCCTGCCCCAGTATTGGAGGTGTCCCCTCCATCCCAGTACTGGAAGTGTTGTCTCCCTGGTGTTGGATGTTCCTCCACCTCCCCACCATTGCAGTATTAAGAGAAGTCAGGTCCCCCTCCACCCTGGTATTGGAGATGTTCTCCTTGTCCTATTATCTCAGGTGTCCAATATCGCCCCCGTGTACTGGAGGGGACCTGCCTCCTGTACTGGTTGTGAAGGTGTCAAGTGTCCCCCCCATCCTGGTGTACTGGAGAGGTGGCCCCTGGTATTGGATGTGTCCTGGTATTAGAGCTGTCAGATGTTCCATGTCCCCCCCCCCCTTCCCAGTTTTGAAGATGTCCCCTCTTTCCCCATATTGAAGGTATCCCCTCTGTCCTGGATTTGGCAGTGTCCACCCCTTTTGCAGCATTGGAGGTGGCCGCTGCCCCCCCCCCCCCCAGTACTGGAGTGGCCCCTGGTATTAAAGGTAGCCCCCCCAGCCCCAGTGCTGGAGGTATCCCCCCTGCTGGAGGTGTCAGGTGCCCCCCCTGCCCCAGTGCTATAGATTTCCCCACTGTCCGAGTTTTGGAGGTGTCCCCCCTGCCCCAGTGCTGGAGGTATCCCCCATGCTGGAGGTGTCCCCCCTGCCCAAGTGCTGGAGATTTCCCCACTGTCCGAGTATTGGAGGTGTCCCCCCTGCCCCAGTGCTGGAGGTGTCCCCACTGTCCAAGTATTGGAGGTGTCCCCTCTGCCCCAGTGCTGGAGGTGTCCCCACTGTCCGAGTATTGGAGGTGCCCCCTCTGCCCCAGTGCTGGAGGTGTCCCCACTGTCCGAGTATTGGAGGTGTCCCCCCTGCCCCAGTGCTGGAGGTGTCCCCCCTGCCCCAGTGCTGGAGGTGTCCCCACTGTCCGAGTATTGGAGGTGTCCCCCCTGCCCCAACGCTGGAGGTGTCCCCCCTGCCCCAGTGCTGGTTGTGTGCCCACTGTCCGAGTATTGGAGGTGTCCCCCCTGCCCCAGTGCTGCAGGTGTCCCCACTGTCCGAGTATTGGAGGTGTCCCCCCTGCCCCAGTGCTGGAGGTGTCCCCCCTGCCCCAGTGCTGGAGGTGTCCCCCCTGCCCCAGTGCTGGAGGTGTCCCCCCTGCCCCAGTACTGGAGGTGTCCCCCCTGCACCAGTGCTGGAGGTGTCCCGCGCTCTTTGGCTGCAGCTCATGGCCGGTCAGTTTGCCATTAATCTGGACCAGATACTAGGCTCGTACCTCATATTCAGGGCTTTGCACTCCTGTGTCTCTGCGGAGCCTCCGACATCAGAGTGGAGTTTATCCCCTGTTTAAGGGCCTCTCACACTTGTCTTGTAGAGCCTCCAACATTAGCGTGGAGTTCATCCCCTATTTCAGGGCCTCGGACGCTACTGTCTAGGACACTGGTGCTGAGCTGGTTCCCTGTCTCAGACATTGGCTTTGGTACCAAGCTCTCCTCCTCTCTAGAACACATTATCCAGAGAAACATCCAACCTTTAGAGAACCTCTAGAGGCTACAGGCGAAAGCTTGACTTTCACCTTCAAGAAATCCCAACAAGTAGCCCAAAGAGGACTCTGTCAGAGCTCCACTAGGGCCTACAGTGCAACCGTTGTCACATTTGTAAAATGGCACCTTTGTGCTCCACACAGACATGGGAAGATCCAGGAACAACCCTCTGCACACTGCTATATATCCTTTCCAGCAAACGTTGCCATAAACATAGAGATTTTTAGTTCACACATATTGCAATACATGTTTAAGCTGGCCAACTGCCTCAAAGTAAACCTTTCTGGCCAAACCCTACTCTACCAAAAGCAAATGCTACTGTGGACACAATGCCAACATGGGGCAAAAAGACACAAAGTGGGGGGAGAGCTGCTAGGTTAAAACCTGGCTACTGACCTTCAAAGCTCTAGAGGATGTGAGAAGCATGCTTCACTAGGGCATCCCGCGCTCTTTGGCTGCAGCTCATGGCCGCTCAGTTTGCCATTAATCTGGACCAGATACTAGGCTCGTACCCCATATTCAGGGCTTTGCACTCCTGTGTCTCTGCGGAGCCTCCGACATCAGAGTGGAGTTTATCCCCTGTTTCAGGGCCTCTCACACTTGTCTTGTAGAGCCTCCAACATTAGCGAGGAGTTTATCCCCTATTTCAGGGCCTCGGACGCTACTGTCTAGGACACTGGTGCTGAGCTGGTTCCCTGTCTCAGACATTGGCTTTGGTACCAAGCTCTCCTCCTCTCTACAACAGATTATCCAGAGAAACATCCAACCTTTAGAGAACCTCTAGAGGCTACAGGCGAAAGCTTGACTTTCACCTTCAAGAAATCCCAACAAGTAGCCCAAAGAGGACTCTGTCAGAGCTCCACTAGGGCCTACAGTGCAACCGTTGTCACATTTGTAAAATGGCACCTTTGTGCTCCACACAGACATGGGAAGATCCAGGAACAACCCTCTGCACACTGCTATATATCCTTTCCAGCAAACTTTGCCATAAACATTGAGATTTTTAGTTCACACATATTGCAATACATGTTTAAGCTGGCCAACTGCGTCAAACTAAACATTAAGGCAGCACAAATGCTGGTCAGACATTTAGATGTCTATTTTCCAATGATTGCTGATGCATGCATGTTACCCTACGCCTGTTAAGACCTTAAAATGTACTATGAATGCAGTTAGCCAGAAATTAAACCTATGACTACCAATCTCAAGTACGATCCCTATTCTTGCATGAGAGATTTTCCGAAAAAATGTATGGGTATCAACTGTAGGTGAATTCAAATCTAACTGCAGAATTCAGCGAACTTAAGTAATTTGGACCAAGCTGGCATAAACAAATTTACTTCACTTAACAGATGAAGTGGATGTGAGCGCTATATAAACAGGTATGTCGTCTCAGCCACATACAGCACTGTGTTCCAGCAGCTGTCAAATTGGATTGAGTGCTGCTCAGCCATTCACAGGCGGTTGGGTGCCCTCACAGTCTCCACCTCAGCCTGAGGAACCTTTGTATTCATTCATAGTCCCATAGCCTGAACACAGCAACGCATATGTAGCTGATGCTACATACAGTTTATAGAGGTGCTGCATCTGTTAATGATGTAAACAGTACATTTGGACTAGCTTGGTCCAAACTATTCAAAGTTCGCTAAAACCTGGAGATCAGCTTTAATCGCTCATCCCCAATAATCACACATTTTATGTTAACATAAATCATACACAAAAGGTAAGACTTTTATCCTTCTCACCTTAAAAACTTCAAAGAGACGAGAGAACTGCTTTCCAACCAAGACATTGAAAACTTTCCCATCTTCTCCACTAAGACGGCTACAAAGGAGGACAAATGTCAAATTATTACACACAAACTGATATACATTACCCTAAATATTTTATTGTGGAATATAATTTCTACTTGAAGGAATATTCACCACTAAATAGTTCTAAAGATCAGAATGGAAGATTATACACCATGGGGTTGTTTTAGCTGAATTTGCTTGCCAAAGAGGTAAAGCACTCTGGCAGCTGTCCGCTCTAGTGTGAATTCAGCCTGAAAGGGTTTTGTTATATCTGCTTGATAAGTGCAAAAAATACCTGTTGATCTTGTTAGAAATCTCGTGAGCTGATAACTTACTGTGCACTCTGCTAACTATTATCTCTAAGGTGTACAGAAGCACTCCCCTCCGGTATGTACAATAAGAGAAGGACAGCATTCTGTTGTCCTGTCTTGTTTCTGCTGATACAAAAGGAAGAGTAGGCATTGTCATCCTACGGCAGTTTTGTTACTGGAGGATCATCAGGGGAAAAAATAAAGGAAGAAAACTAGTGCAGCCACCACATCTAAGGACTAGAAAGCTGCAATATATTCATTTTTTTGTGGCTTAGATGCACTTTAAGAATAGGCTGTTCAACTAGAAAAGTTGGTATTGAGTGAAAACAGCTCCCCTTGTTCACTAACATTTATTGGCTAGGTATTCCTTAGTAAATCAATTCCTGCATCCACTGCAATATTCTGCACCGCAACAATCTGGAATGTTTCTAGCTCCAAAATGCAATTGTACTCACTTTGCAATTGCAAGATAAGCATCTGTCTGTTCTGTATGTGAGGTAGATGTGTCTTCCAAGGTTTCTAGTAAAGGCAAGAGTTGAGCGTTTTCAGGATTAGCAGCCATATTCCCAAAAAACTGCAAAGAAATAAGAAGTCACTTAAAATAATCAGCCCAGTGGTTTGCTACAGTAGGAAATAAATTGTGTTTCTATATCTTACAGTTTTCTTGCTTAGTGCAGCAACTATAGATACAAAACGTTACACTTTTTATCTGCTTGAACACCAGACTGTTTCACCCCCTTCCTGCCCAGGCCATTTTTCAGATTTCAGCACTGTCGTACTTTGAATGACAATTACTCAGTCATGCAACACTGTACCCATATGAAATTTATATCAATCTGTGAGACAGATAGAGCTTTCTTTTGGTGGTATTAAGTCATTTAGTCACAACTGTTTTTTTTGTTTTGTTTTTTGCACTATATAAAATGGAAAAAAGTTTTGCCATTTCTTCATTTCCGGTCTGTAAAGTTTTGCCAATAATATTTCTTCATAAATGTGGGCCAAAATACATTCTACTACATACAAACTATGGTATATACTGTATATCCATAAAATGATCAATTCTGATGTACTGACTGCCCAACTCATTTCTTGAGGCCCTAAAATGCTAGGACAGTACAAATACCCCCCAAATTACCCTTTTTTTTAAATTTTAAATCAGACAGTCCAAGGTATTTAGTAAGAGGCATAGTAACATTTTTGAAGTTGTAATTGTTCAGAAAATGAAAGAAAAAAAACAAAACAAAACAAAAAAAAAAAACATTTCCCCAAGTTGTCATTTTAAAAAGTTTTTTCACATAAGCAGCATGGGCACACTTACAATTACACCTCAACACATTCTGCTTCTCCTCCTTAGTATGGGGATAGCACATGCATGAGACGTTTTCACAACTTACCCACATGGGGGGGGGGGGGGCCCAAAATCAAAGTAGAACCTTCAAGCTTTATAAGGGTGTAAATTAGGCATCTCATTTCCTCACTACCTCTCTCATTTATGTAGGCCCTGGAGCACAAGGACAGCAGAAACGCCCAAACGAATAGGACTGCCTGCATGGGGATGCACAGAACTCCTGCCCCCAGTCTGACATCCTTGCAGGTGTACAGCCCCAAATGCAGACAGTGATTTCGGGGACATGCACCTGCACTGATGTTGGATTGGGAAAAGTGGCTGTGTCCATGCAGCTGTTGTGTCCCAATAATCAATGTGACTGCCTGCATGGGATGCACATAGCACCTGTGCAGGTAAACATGGCCCTTGCACAAGGTATGCATCGATAAGCCCCTTGTGAACAAAACCTTACGTCAACACTGGGGCAGATGTGACATAGCGATGTTCAGGGACACTGACTGGCTGCACTGGTGTGGTAATGGTGTATTTACACTGGGGGGGTTGGGGAATGCTACGGTTGAGTCAAATTTTTACCACCCCTCAACTGTTCCCCCTTTAGCTGGGAGGGCAGCAGTCAGGGAAGTACACATGCTGCAGCAGGAATTTCACCACATTGAGCTCAGCAGGCACTACTAAGGATCACTGTTGTATATAAATGGCCGGACTGTGGCAGTGCAAGGTCGAGTGGCCGGTTATAAACGGCCTCCCCGCCCCCTGCTTTTGCGCGCTCCCTGGGATCGCACAGCACCACGATCCGGTGCCCGCTGTGTCCTCCGGACACAGTGAAACACCGATCGTCATACAGAACCTCTGTGTGAGGTCCCAATCATGTGATCACTGATTGGCCAATCAGTGATCACATGCAAAGAATTATTACTATACAGTATTTATATAGCGCTAAGAGTTTGCTCAGCGCTGTACATTTTAGTGGGGTACAGTAACAATACAATACACGAGGGGTTCGAGGGCACTGCTCCACGGAGCTAACAATCTAGGAGTAAGTAAGATGTCACTTCTGACATCATTGCTTACTACGTGTGAAATCTGTGAATGATCACAGAGATCACATGGTACAAGGCTGTTGTGAACAGCCTTGTACCATGTGACAAGCTGGGACCAATCACAGCTCACACAGTAGTTCTCAATGGATGCAAGAATGTAGTCAGAGAGAAGGAGAAATGATTGCTTTTACAGCCTTTATGGGTATAAAAGCAATCAGTGTAAACAAGAAAATAAAAAATCATCCCCCACAAGTAGTACAGTGTCACCATGGTGACACTGTACTGCTAGAGTGACAGTATGTAAAAAAAAAAAAAATAATAAAATGTAAAAATTTTTTAAAATGATAATTTTTGGTTATAAACTAATTTGGCATTTTTTTTTACTAAAAAGATAACAAAATAAATTTTGGCCAAGATTTATGATGAAATATTTATTTGAAAAATTTTATAAGAAAAACACTCAAAATTTGTGGACTTTTTCATTTACATAGCAAAACAAAAAAAATCCCAGTGGTGAATAAATACCACCAAAATAAAGCTTTATTGGTCTCAAAAAAATGCTAAAAAACATTCATATGGGTACAGTGTTGCATGACCACGCAATTGTCATTCAAAATATGATAGCGCTGAAAGCTGAAAATTGGCCTGGACAGGAAGGAGGCAAAAGTGTCCGGACTTGAAGTGGTTAAATAAAAATGGAGTCTGATATGTACCAGATTCAACCTCTAATAGTATATAAGTCTCTTCTGTCATTCTCAGAGTGGATAAGATATCTTGTTCCTTAACCACATAGCTGGTTATTTATATTTACCACTGCATATTGATATCCAAGAAATTGTCTATTTTAAACTTTACATACTAACTAAATTATACACCACACTTTTGTCAAGGTTTTTTTTTTATCTGATTAATCAAAGCAATAATTGGCCAACTAATCGATTATGAAAACAATCATTAGTAGCAGTCCTATAGGGGTCCCCTTTGTATTGGAGATGTCAGATATTACCCCGTATCCAGGTACTGGAGGTGTCAGGTGTCCCTACCCCTTGTCCTGGTGTTGGCAGTGTCCCATTTGTCCTTGTATTGGAGGTGTCTCCCTGGTGTTGGGAGGGATCCTAGTATTAGAAGTGTGCCCCTAGTGTTAGGTGTCCCCTCCATCCTAGTACTGGAGGTGTCTCCCTGGTGTTAGAGAGTTCCTGGTATTGGTGGTGTACCCCCATCCAGGTATTGGTGGGGAACCTCCCACCCAAGAAATGGCAGTGTCTCTGTGATATTTAAAATACCGCCCCCTCCCCCATTCCATTACTGGATGTATCAGATGCCCCCGTCCCAATAATGGTGGTATCCCCCTGGTATTAGAGTTATCACTTTTCTACCCTGCCCCAGTATTGGAGGTGTCCCCTCCATCCCAGTACTGGAAGTGTTGTCTCCCTGGTGTTGGATGTTCCTCCACCTCCCCACCATTGCAGTATTAAGAGAAGTCAGGTCCCCCTCCACCCTGGTATTGGAGATGTTCTCCTTGTCCTATTATCTCAGGTGTCCAATATCGCCCCCGTGTACTGGAGGGGACCTGCCTCCTGTACTGGTTGTGAAGGTGTCAAGTGTCCCCCCCATCCTGGTGTACTGGAGAGGTGGCCCCTGGTATTGGATGTGTCCTGGTATTAGAGCTGTCAGATGTTCCATGTCCCCCCCCCCCTTCCCAGTTTTGAAGATGTCCCCTCTTTCCCCATATTGAAGGTATCCCCTCTGTCCTGGATTTGGCAGTGTCCACCCCTTTTGCAGCATTGGAGGTGGCCGCTGCCCCCCCCCCCCCCAGTACTGGAGTGGCCCCTGGTATTAAAGGTAGCCCCCCCAGCCCCAGTGCTGGAGGTATCCCCCCTGCTGGAGGTGTCAGGTGCCCCCCCTGCCCCAGTGCTATAGATTTCCCCACTGTCCGAGTTTTGGAGGTGTCCCCCCTGCCCCAGTGCTGGAGGTATCCCCCATGCTGGAGGTGTCCCCCCTGCCCAAGTGCTGGAGATTTCCCCACTGTCCGAGTATTGGAGGTGTCCCCCCTGCCCCAGTGCTGGAGGTGTCCCCACTGTCCAAGTATTGGAGGTGTCCCCTCTGCCCCAGTGCTGGAGGTGTCCCCACTGTCCGAGTATTGGAGGTGCCCCCTCTGCCCCAGTGCTGGAGGTGTCCCCACTGTCCGAGTATTGGAGGTGTCCCCCCTGCCCCAGTGCTGGAGGTGTCCCCCCTGCCCCAGTGCTGGAGGTGTCCCCACTGTCCGAGTATTGGAGGTGTCCCCCCTGCCCCAACGCTGGAGGTGTCCCCCCTGCCCCAGTGCTGGTTGTGTGCCCACTGTCCGAGTATTGGAGGTGTCCCCCCTGCCCCAGTGCTGCAGGTGTCCCCACTGTCCGAGTATTGGAGGTGTCCCCCCTGCCCCAGTGCTGGAGGTGTCCCCCCTGCCCCAGTGCTGGAGGTGTCCCCCCTGCCCCAGTACTGGAGGTGTCCCCCCTGCACCAGTGCTGGAGGTGTCCCGCGCTCTTTGGCTGCAGCTCATGGCCGGTCAGTTTGCCATTAATCTGGACCAGATACTAGGCTCGTACCTCATATTCAGGGCTTTGCACTCCTGTGTCTCTGCGGAGCCTCCGACATCAGAGTGGAGTTTATCCCCTGTTTAAGGGCCTCTCACACTTGTCTTGTAGAGCCTCCAACATTAGCGTGGAGTTCATCCCCTATTTCAGGGCCTCGGACGCTACTGTCTAGGACACTGGTGCTGAGCTGGTTCCCTGTCTCAGACATTGGCTTTGGTACCAAGCTCTCCTCCTCTCTAGAACACATTATCCAGAGAAACATCCAACCTTTAGAGAACCTCTAGAGGCTACAGGCGAAAGCTTGACTTTCACCTTCAAGAAATCCCAACAAGTAGCCCAAAGAGGACTCTGTCAGAGCTCCACTAGGGCCTACAGTGCAACCGTTGTCACATTTGTAAAATGGCACCTTTGTGCTCCACACAGACATGGGAAGATCCAGGAACAACCCTCTGCACACTGCTATATATCCTTTCCAGCAAACGTTGCCATAAACATAGAGATTTTTAGTTCACACATATTGCAATACATGTTTAAGCTGGCCAACTGCCTCAAAGTAAACCTTTCTGGCCAAACCCTACTCTACCAAAAGCAAATGCTACTGTGGACACAATGCCAACATGGGGCAAAAAGACACAAAGTGGGGGGAGAGCTGCTAGGTTAAAACCTGGCTACTGACCTTCAAAGCTCTAGAGGATGTGAGAAGCATGCTTCACTAGGGCATCCCGCGCTCTTTGGCTGCAGCTCATGGCCGGTCAGTTTGCCATTAATCTGGACCAGATACTAGGCTCGTACCCCATATTCAGGGCTTTGCACTCCTGTGTCTCTGCGGAGCCTCCGACATCAGAGTGGAGTTTATCCCCTGTTTCAGGGCCTCTCACACTTGTCTTGTAGAGCCTCCAACATTAGCGAGGAGTTCATCCCCTATTTCAGGGCCTCGGACGCTACTGTCTAGGACACTGGTGCTGAGCTGGTTCCCTGTCTCAGACATTGGCTTTGGTACCAAGCTCTCCTCCTCTCTACAACAGATTATCCAGAGAAACATCCAACCTTTAGAGAACCTCTAGAGGCTACAGGCGAAAGCTTGACTTTCACCTTCAAGAAATCCCAACAAGTAGCCCAAAGAGGACTCTGTCAGAGCTCCACTAGGGCCTACAGTGCAACCGTTGTCACATTTGTAAAATGGCACCTTTGTGCTCCACACAGACATGGGAAGATCCAGGAACAACCCTCTGCACACTGCTATATATCCTTTCCAGCAAACTTTGCCATAAACATTGAGATTTTTAGTTCACACATATTGCAATACATGTTTAAGCTGGCCAACTGCGTCAAACTAAACCTTTCTGGCCAAACCCTACTCTACCAAAAGCAAATGCTACTGTGGACACAATGCCAACATGGGGCAAAAAGACACAAAGTGGGGGGAGAGCTGCTAGGTTAAAACCTGGCTACTGACCTTCAAAGCTCTAGAGGATGTGAGAAGCATGCTTCACTAGGGCATCCCGCGCTCTTTGGCTGCAGCTCATGGCCGCTCAGTTTGCCATTAATCTGGACCAGATACTAGGCTCGTACCCCATATTCAGGGCTTTGCACTCCTGTGTCTCTGCGGAGCCTCCGACATCAGAGTGGAGTTTATCCCCTGTTTCAGGGCCTCTCACACTTGTCTTGTAGAGCCTCCAACATTAGCGAGGAGTTCATCCCCTATTTCAGGGCCTCGGACGCTACTGTCTAGGACACTGGTGCTGAGCTGGTTCCCTGTCTCAGACATTGGCTTTGGTACCAAGCTCTCCTCCTCTCTACAACAGATTATCCAGAGAAACATCCAACCTTTAGAGAACCTCTAGAGGCTACAGGCGAAAGCTTGACTTTCACCTTCAAGAAATCCCAACAAGTAGCCCAAAGAGGACTCTGTCAGAGCTCCACTAGGGCCTACAGTGCAACCGTTGTCACATTTGTAAAATGGCACCTTTGTGCTCCACACAGACATGGGAAGATCCAGGAACAACCTTCTGCACACTGCTATATATCCTTTCCAGCAAACTTTGCCATAAACATTGAGATTTTTAGTTCACACATATTGCAATACATGTTTAAGCTGGCCAACTGCGTCAAACTAAACCTTTCTGGCCAAACCCTACTCTACCAAAAGCAAATGCTACTGTGGACACAATGCCAACATGGGGCAAAAAGACACAAAGTGGGGGGAGAGCTGCTAGGTTAAAACCTGGCTACTGACCTTCAAAGCTCTAGAGGATGTGAGAAGCATGCTTCACTAGGGCATCCCGCGCACTTTGGCTGCAGCTCATGGCCGGTCAGTTTGCCATTAATCTGGACCAGATACTAGGCTCGTACCCCATATTCAGGGCTTTGCACTCCTGTGTCTCTGCGGAGCCTCCGACATCAGAGTGGAGTTTATCCCCTGTTTCAGGGCCTCTCACACTTGTCTTGTAGAGCCTCCAACATTAGCGAGGAGTTCATCCCCTATTTCAGGGCCTAGGACGCTACTGTCTAGGACACTGGTGCTGAGCTGGTTCCCTGTCTCAGACATTGGCTTTGGTACCAAGCTCTCCTCCTCTCTACAACAGATTATCCAGAGAAACATCCAACCTTTAGAGAACCTCTAGAGGCTACAGGCGAAAGCTTGACTTTCACCTTCAAGAAATCCCAACAAGTAGCCCAAAGAGGACTCTGTCAGAGCTCCACTAGGGCCTACAGTGCAACCGTTGTCACATTTGTAAAATGGCACCTTTGTGCTCCACACAGACATGGGAAGATCCAGGAACAACCCTCTGCACACTGCTATATATCCTTTCCAGCAAACTTTGCCATAAACATTGAGATTTTTAGTTCACACATATTGCAATACATGTTTAAGCTGGCCAACTGCGTCAAACTAAACCTTTCTGGCCAAACCCTACTCTACCAAAAGCAAATGCTACTGTGGACACAATGCCAACATGGGGCAAAAAGACACAAAGTGGGGGGAGAGCTGCTAGGTTAAAACCTGGCTACTGACCTTCAAAGCTCTAGAGGATGTGAGAAGCATGCTTCACTAGGGCATCCCGCGCTCTTTGGCTGCAGCTCATGGCCGGTCAGTTTGCCATTAATCTGGACCAGATACTAGGCTCGTACCCCATATTCAGGGCTTTGCACTCCTGTGTCTCTGCGGAGCCTCCGACATCAGAGTGGAGTTTATCACCTGTTTCAGGGCCTCTCACACTTGTCTTGTAGAGCCTCCAACATTAGCGAGGAGTTTATCCCCTATTTCAGGGCCTCGGACGCTACTGTCTAGGACACTGGTGCTGAGCTGGTTCCCTGTCTCAGACATTGGCTTTGGTACCAAGCTCTCCTCCTCTCTACAACAGATTATCCAGAGAAACATCCAACCTTTAGAGAACCTCTAGAGGCTACAGGCGAAAGCTTGACTTTCACCTTCAAGAAATCCCAACAAGTAGCCCAAAGAGGACTCTGTCAGAGCTCCACTAGGGCCTAAAGTGCAACCGTTGTCACATTTGTAAAATGGCACCTTTGTGCTCCACACAGACATGGGAAGATCCAGGAACAACCCTCTGCACACTGCTATATATCCATTCCAGCAAACTTTGCCATAAACATTGAGATTTTTAGTTCACACATATTGCAATACATGTTTAAGCTGGCCAACTGCGTCAAACTAAACCTTTCTGGCCAAACCCTACTCTACCAAAAGCAAATGCTACTGTGGACACAATGCCAACATGGGGCAAAAAGACACAAAGTGGGGGGAGAGCTGCTAGGTTAAAACCTGGCTACTGACCTTCAAAGCTCTAGAGGATGTGAGAAGCATGCTTCACTAGGGCATCCCGCGCTCTTTGGCTGCAGCTCATGGCCGCTCAGTTTGCCATTAATCTGGACCAGATACTAGGCTCGTACCCCATATTCAGGGCTTTGCACTCCTGTGTCTCTGCGGAGCCTCCGACATCAGAGTGGAGTTTATCCCCTGTTTCAGGGCCTCTCACACTTGTCTTGTAGAGCCTCCAACATTAGCGAGGAGTTCATCCCCTATTTCAGGGCCTAGGACGCTACTGTCTAGGACACTGGTGCTGAGCTGGTTCCCTGTCTCAGACATTGGCTTTGGTACCAAGCTCTCCTCCTCTCTACAACAGATTATCCAGAGAAACATCCAACCTTTAGAGAACCTCTAGAAGCTACAGGCGAAAGCTTGACTTTCACCTTCAAGAAATCCCAACAAGTAGCCCAAAGAGGACTCTGTCAGAGCTCCACTAGGGCCTACAGTGCAACCGTTGTCACATTTGTAAAATGGCACCTTTGTGCTCCACACAGACATGGGAAGATCCAGGAACAACCCTCTGCACACTGCTATATATCCTTTCCAGCAAACTTTGCCATAAACATTGAGATTTTTAGTTCACACATATTGCAATACATGTTTAAGCTGGCCAACTGCGTCAAAGTAAACCTTTCTGGCCAAACCCTACTCTACCAAAAGCAAATGCTACTGTGGACACAATGCCAACATGGGGCAAAAAGACACAAAGTGGGGGGAGAGCTGCTAGGTTAAAACCTGGCTACTGACCTTCAAAGCTCTAGAGGATGTGAGAAGCATGCTTCACTAGGGCATCCCGCGCTCTTTGGCTGCAGCTCATGGCCGCTCAGTTTGCCATTAATCTGGACCAGATACTAGGCTCGTACCCCATATTCAGGGCTTTGCACTCCTGTGTCTCTGCGGAGCCTCCGACATCAGAGTGGAGTTTATCCCCTGTTTCAGGGCCTCTCACACTTGTCTTGTAGAGCCTCCAACATTAGCGAGGAGTTCATCCCCTATTTCAGGGCCTAGGACGCTACTGTCTAGGACACTGGTGCTGAGCTGGTTCCCTGTCTCAGACATTGGCTTTGGTACCAAGCTCTCCTCCTCTCTACAACAGATTATCCAGAGAAACATCCAACCTTTAGAGAACCTCTAGAGGCTACAGGCGAAAGCTTGACTTTCACCTTCAAGAAATCCCAACAAGTAGCCCAAAGAGGACTCTGTCAGAGCTCCACTAGGGCCTACAGTGCAACCGTTGTCACATTTGTAAAATGGCACCTTTGTGCTCCACACAGACATGGGAAGATCCAGGAACAACCCTCTGCACACTGCTATATATCCTTTCCAGCAAACTTTGCCATAAACATTGAGATTTTTAGTTCACACATATTGCAATACATGTTTAAGCTGGCCAACTGCGTCAAACTAAACCTTTCTGGCCAAACCCTACTCTACCAAAAGCAAATGCTACTGTGGACACAATGCCAACATGGGGCAAAAAGACACAAAGTGGGGGGAGAGCTGCTAGGTTAAAACCTGGCTACTGACCTTCAAAGCTCTAGAGGATGTGAGAAGCATGCTTCACTAGGGCATCCCGCGCTCTTTGGCTGCAGCTCATGGCCGGTCAGTTTGCCATTAATCTGGACCAGATACTAGGCTCGTACCCCATATTCAGGGCTTTGCACTCCTGTGTCTCTGCGGAGCCTCCGACATCAGAGTGGAGTTTATCCCCTGTTTCAGGGCCTCTCACACTTGTCTTGTAGAGCCTCCAACATTAGCGAGGAGTTTATCCCCTATTTCAGGGCCTCGGACGCTACTGTCTAGGACACTGGTGCTGAGCTGGTTCCCTGTCTCAGACATTGGCTTTGGTACCAAGCTCTCCTCCTCTCTACAACAGATTATCCAGAGAAACATCCAACCTTTAGAGAACCTCTAGAGGCTACAGGCGAAAGCTTGACTTTCACCTTCAAGAAATCCCAACAAGTAGCCCAAAGAGGACTCTGTCAGAGCTCCACTAGGGCCTACAGTGCAACCGTTGTCACATTTGTAAAATGGCACCTTTGTGCTCCACACAGACATGGGAAGATCCAGGAACAACCCTCTGCACACTGCTATATATCCTTTCCAGCAAACTTTGCCATAAACATTGAGATTTTTAGTTCACACATATTGCAATACATGTTTAAGCTGGCCAACTGCGTCAAAGTAAACCTTTCTGGCCAAACCCTACTCTACCAAAAGCAAATGCTACTGTGGACACAATGCCAACATGGGGCAAAAAGACACAAAGTGGGGGGAGAGCTGCTAGGTTAAAACCTGGCTACTGACCTTCAAAGCTCTAGAGGATGTGAGAAGCATGCTTCACTAGGGCATCCCGCGCTCTTTGGCTGCAGCTCATGGCCGGTCAGTTTGCCATTAATCTGGACCAGATACTAGGCTCGTACCCCATATTCAGGGCTTTGCACTCCTGTGTCTCTGCGGAGCCTCCGACATCAGAGTGGAGTTTATCCCCTGTTTCAGGGCCTCTCACACTTGTCTTGTAGAGCCTCCAACATTAGCGAGGAGTTCATCCCCTATTTCAGGGCCTCGGACGCTACTGTCTAGGACACTGGTGCTGAGCTGGTTCCCTGTCTCAGACATTGGCTTTGGTACCAAGCTCTCCTCCTCTCTACAACAGATTATCCAGAGAAACATCCAACCTTTAGAGAACCTCTAGAGGCTACAGGCGAAAGCTTGACTTTCACCTTCAAGAAATCCCAACAAGTAGCCCAAAGAGGACTCTGTCAGAGCTCCACTAGGGCCTACAGTGCAACCGTTGTCACATTTGTAAAATGGCACCTTTGTGCTCCACACAGACATGGGAAGATCCAGGAACAACCCTCTGCACACTGCTATATATCCTTTCCAGCAAACTTTGCCATAAACATTGAGATTTTTAGTTCACACATATTGCAATACATGTTTAAGCTGGCCAACTGCATCAAACTAAACCTTTCTGGCCAAACCCTACTCTACCAAAAGCAAATGCTACTGTGGACACAATGCCAACATGGGGCAAAAAGACACAAAGTGGGGGGAGAGCTGCTAGGTTAAAACCTGGCTACTGACCTTCAAAGCTCTAGAGGATGTGAGAAGCATGCTTCACTAGGGCATCCCGCGCTCTTTGGCTGCAGCTCATGGCCGCTCAGTTTGCCATTAATCTGGACCAGATACTAGGCTCGTACCCCATATTCAGGGCTTTGCACTCCTGTATCTCTGCGGAGCCTCCGACATCAGAGTGGAGTTTATCCCCTGTTTCAGGGCCTCTCACACTTGTCTTGTAGAGCCTCCAACATTAGCGAGGAGTTTATCCCCTATTTCAGGGCCTCGGACGCTACTGTCTAGGACACTGGTGCTGAGCTGGTTCCCTGTCTCAGACATTGGCTTTGGTACCAAGCTCTCCTCCTCTCTACAACAGATTATCCAGAGAAACATCCAACCTTTAGAGAACCTCTAGAGGCTACAGGCGAAAGCTTGACTTTCACCTTCAAGAAATCCCAACAAGTAGCCCAAAGAGGACTCTGTCAGAGCTCCACTAGGGCCTACAGTGCAACCGTTGTCACATTTGTAAAATGGCACCTTTGTGCTCCACACAGACATGGGAAGATCCAGGAACAACCCTCTGCACACTGCTATATATCCTTTCCAGCAAACTTTGCCATAAACATTGAGATTTTTAGTTCACACATATTGCAATACATGTTTAAGCTGGCCAACTGCGTCAAACTAAACCTTTCTGGCCAAACCCTACTCTACCAAAAGCAAATGCTACTGTGGACACAATGCCAACATGGGGCAAAAAGACACAAAGTGGGGGGAGAGCTGCTAGGTTAAAACCTGGCTACTGACCTTCAAAGCTCTAGAGGATGTGAGAAGCATGCTTCACTAGGGCATCCCGCGCTCTTTGGCTGCAGCTCATGGCCGGTCAGTTTGCCATTAATCTGGACCAGATACTAGGCTCGTACCCCATATTCAGGGCTTTGCACTCCTGTGTCTCTGCGGAGCCTCCGACATCAGAGTGGAGTTTATCCCCTGTTTCAGGGCCTCTCACACTTGTCTTGTAGAGCCTCCAACATTAGCGAGGAGTTTATCCCCTATTTCAGGGCCTCGGACGCTACTGTCTAGGACACTGGTGCTGAGCTGGTTCCCTGTCTCAGACATTGGCTTTGGTACCAAGCTCTCCTCCTCTCTACAACAGATTATCCAGAGAAACATCCAACCTTTAGAGAACCTCTAGAGGCTACAGGCGAAAGCTTGACTTTCACCTTCAAGAAATCCCAACAAGTAGCCCAAAGAGGACTCTGTCAGAGCTCCACTAGGGCCTACAGTGCAACCGTTGTCACATTTGTAAAATGGCACCTTTGTGCTCCACACAGACATGGGAAGATCCAGGAACAACCCTCTGCACACTGCTATATATCCTTTCCAGCAAACTTTGCCATAAACATTGAGATTTTTAGTTCACACATATTGCAATACATGTTTAAGCTGGCCAACTGCGTCAAACTAAACCTTTCTGGCCAAACCCTACTCTACCAAAAGCAAATGCTACTGTGGACACAATGCCAACATGGGGCAAAAAGACACAAAGTGGGGGGAGAGCTGCTAGGTTAAAACCTGGCTACTGACCTTCAAAGCTCTAGAGGATGTGAGAAGCATGCTTCACTAGGGCATCCCGCGCTCTTTGGCTGCAGCTCATGGCCGCTCAGTTTGCCATTAATCTGGACCAGATACTAGGCTCGTACCCCATATTCAGGGCTTTGCACTCCTGTGTCTCTGCGGAGCCTCCGACATCAGAGTGGAGTTTATCCCCTGTTTCAGGGCCTCTCACACTTGTCTTGTAGAGCCTCCAACATTAGCGAGGAGTTCATCCCCTATTTCAGGGCCTCGGACGCTACTGTCTAGGACACTGGTGCTGAGCTGGTTCCCTGTCTCAGACATTGGCTTTGGTACCAAGCTCTCCTCCTCTCTACAACAGATTATCCAGAGAAACATCCAACCTTTAGAGAACCTCTAGAGGCTACAGGCGAAAGCTTGACTTTCACCTTCAAGAAATCCCAACAAGTAGCCCAAAGAGGACTCTGTCAGAGCTCCACTAGGGCCTACAGTGCAACCGTTGTCACATTTGTAAAATGGCACCTTTGTGCTCCACACAGACATGGGAAGATCCAGGAACAACCCTCTGCACACTGCTATATATCCTTTCCAGCAAACTTTGCCATAAACATTGAGATTTTTAGTTCACACATATTGCAATACATGTTTAAGCTGGCCAACTGCGTCAAACTAAACCTTTCTGGCCAAACCCTACTCTACCAAAAGCAAATGCTACTGTGGACACAATGCCAACATGGGGCAAAAAGACACAAAGTGGGGGGAGAGCTGCTAGGTTAAAACCTGGCTACTGACCTTCAAAGCTCTAGAGGATGTGAGAAGCATGCTTCACTAGGGCATCCCGCGCTCTTTGGCTGCAGCTCATGGCCGCTCAGTTTGCCATTAATCTGGACCAGATACTAGGCTCGTACCCCATATTCAGGGCTTTGCACTCCTGTGTCTCTGCGGAGCCTCCGACATCAGAGTGGAGTTTATCCCCTGTTTCAGGGCCTCTCATACTTGTCTTGTAGAGCCTCCAACATTAGCGAGGAGTTCATCCCCTATTTCAGGGCCTAGGACGCTACTGTCTAGGACACTGGTGCTGAGCTGGTTCCCTGTCTCAGACATTGGCTTTGGTACCAAGCTCTCCTCCTCTCTACAACAGATTATCCAGAGAAACATCCAACCTTTAGAGAACCTCTAGAGGCTACAGGCAAAAGCTTGACTTTCACCTTCAAGAAATCCCAACAAGTAGCCCAAAGAGGACTCTGTCAGAGCTCCACTAGGGCCTACAGTGCAACCGTTGTCACATTTGTAAAATGGCACCTTTGTGCTCCACACAGACATGGGAAGATCCAGGAACAACCCTCTGCACACTGCTATATATCCTTTCCAGCAAACTTTGCCATAAACATTGAGATTTTTAGTTCACACATATTGCAATACATGTTTAAGCTGGCCAACTGCGTCAAACTAAACCTTTCTGGCAAAACCCTACTCTACCAAAAGCAAATGCTACTGTGGACACAATGCCAACATGGGGCAAAAAGACACAAAGTGGGGGGAGAGCTGCTAGGTTAAAACCTGGCTACTGACCTTCAAAGCTCTAGAGGATGTGAGAAGCATGCTTCACTAGGGCATCCCGCGCTCTTTGGCTGCAGCTCATGGCCGGTCAGTTTGCCATTAATCTGGACCAGATACTAGGCTCGTACCCCATATTCAGGGCTTTGCACTCCTGTGTCTCTGCGGAGCCTCCGACATCAGAGTGGAGTTTATCCCCTGTTTCAGGGCCTCTCACACTTGTCTTGTAGAGCCTCCAACATTAGCGAGGAGTTCATCCCCTATTTCAGGGCCTAGGACGCTACTGTCTAGGACACTGGTGCTGAGCTGGTTCCCTGTCTCAGACATTGGCTTTGGTACCAAGCTCTCCTCCTCTCTACAACAGATTATCCAGAGAAACATCCAACCTTTAGAGAACCTCTAGAGGCTACAGGCGAAAGCTTGACTTTCACCTTCAAGAAATCCCAACAAGTAGCCCAAAGAGGACTCTGTCAGAGCTCCACTAGGGCCTACAGTGCAACCGTTGTCACATTTGTAAAATGGCACCTTTGTGCTCCACACAGACATGGGAAGATCCAGGAACAACCCTCTGCACACTGCTATATATCCTTTCCAGCAAACTTTGCCATAAACATTGAGATTTTTAGTTCACACATATTGCAATACATGTTTAAGCTGGCCAACTGCGTCAAACTAAACCTTTCTGGCCAAACCCTACTCTACCAAAAGCAAATGCTACTGTGGACACAATGCCAACATGGGGCAAAAAGACACAAAGTGGGGGGAGAGCTGCTAGGTTAAAACCTGGCTACTGACCTTCAAAGCTCTAGAGGATGTGAGAAGCATGCTTCACTAGGGCATCCCGCGCTCTTTGGCTGCAGCTCATGGCCGGTCAGTTTGCCATTAATCTGGACCAGATACTAGGCTCGTACCCCATATTCAGGGCTTTGCACTCCTGTGTCTCTGCGGAGCCTCCGACATCAGAGTGGAGTTTATCCCCTGTTTCAGGGCCTCTCACACTTGTCTTGTAGAGCCTCCAACATTAGCGAGGAGTTCATCCCCTATTTCAGGGCCTCGGACGCTACTGTCTAGGACACTGGTGCTGAGCTGGTTCCCTGTCTCAGACATTGGCTTTGGTACCAAGCTCTCCTCCTCTCTACAACAGATTATCCAGAGAAACATCCAACCTTTAGAGAACCTCTAGAGGCTACAGGCGAAAGCTTGACTTTCACCTTCAAGAAATCCCAACAAGTAGCCCAAAGAGGACTCTGTCAGAGCTCCACTAGGGCCTACAGTGCAACCGTTGTCACATTTGTAAAATGGCACCTTTGTGCTCCACACAGACATGGGAAGATCCAGGAACAACCCTCTGCACACTGCTATATATCCTTTCCAGCAAACTTTGCCATAAACATTGAGATTTTTAGTTCACACATATTGCAATACATGTTTAAGCTGGCCAACTGCGTCAAACTAAACCTTTCTGGCCAAACCCTACTCTACCAAAAGCAAATGCTACTGTGGACACAATGCCAACATGGGGCAAAAAGACACAAAGTGGGGGGAGAGCTGCTAGGTTAAAACCTGGCTACTGACCTTCAAAGCTCTAGAGGATGTGAGAAGCATGCTTCACTAGGGCATCCCGCGCTCTTTGGCTGCAGCTCATGGCCGGTCAGTTTGCCATTAATCTGGACCAGATACTAGGCTCGTACCCCATATTCAGGGCTTTGCACTCCTGTGTCTCTGCGGAGCCTCCGACATCAGAGTGGAGTTTATCCCCTGTTTCAGGGCCTCTCACACTTGTCTTGTAGAGCCTCCAACATTAGCGAGGAGTTTATCCCCTATTTCAGGGCCTCGGACGCTACTGTCTAGGACACTGGTGCTGAGCTGGTTCCCTGTCTCAGACATTGGCTTTGGTACCAAGCTCTCCTCCTCTCTACAACAGATTATCCAGAGAAACATCCAACCTTTAGAGAACCTCTAGAGGCTACAGGCGAAAGCTTGACTTTCACCTTCAAGAAATCCCAACAAGTAGCCCAAAGAGGACTCTGTCAGAGCTCCACTAGGGCCTACAGTGCAACCGTTGTCACATTTGTAAAATGGCACCTTTGTGCTCCACACAGACATGGGAAGATCCAGGAACAACCCTCTGCACACTGCTATATATCCTTTCCAGCAAACTTTGCCATAAACATTGAGATTTTTAGTTCACACATATTGCAATACATGTTTAAGCTGGCCAACTGCGTCAAACTAAACCTTTCTGGCCAAACCCTACTCTACCAAAAGCAAATGCTACTGTGGACACAATGCCAACATGGGGCAAAAAGACACAAAGTGGGGGGAGAGCTGCTAGGTTAAAACCTGGCTACTGACCTTCAAAGCTCTAGAGGATGTGAGAAGCATGCTTCACTAGGGCATCCCGCGCTCTTTGGCTGCAGCTCATGGCCGGTCAGTTTGCCATTAATCTGGACCAGATACTAGGCTCGTACCCCATATTCAGGGCTTTGCACTCCTGTGTCTCTGCGGAGCCTCCGACATCAGAGTGGAGTTTATCCCCTGTTTCAGGGCCTCTCACACTTGTCTTGTAGAGCCTCCAACATTAGCGAGGAGTTTATCCCCTATTTCAGGGCCTCGGACGCTACTGTCTAGGACACTGGTGCTGAGCTGGTTCCCTGTCTCAGACATTGGCTTTGGTACCAAGCTCTCCTCCTCTCTACAACAGATTATCCAGAGAAACATCCAACCTTTAGAGAACCTCTAGAGGCTACAGGCGAAAGCTTGACTTTCACCTTCAAGAAATCCCAACAAGTAGCCCAAAGAGGACTCTGTCAGAGCTCCACTAGGGCCTACAGTGCAACCGTTGTCACATTTGTAAAATGGCACCTTTGTGCTCCACACAGACATGGGAAGATCCAGGAACAACCCTCTGCACACTGCTATATATCCTTTCCAGCAAACTTTGCCATAAACATTGAGATTTTTAGTTCACACATATTGCAATACATGTTTAAGCTGGCCAACTGCGTCAAACTAAACCTTTCTGGCCAAACCCTACTCTACCAAAAGCAAATGCTACTGTGGACACAATGCCAACATGGGGCAAAAAGACACAAAGTGGGGGGAGAGCTGCTAGGTTAAAACCTGGCTACTGACCTTCAAAGCTCTAGAGGATGTGAGAAGCATGCTTCACTAGGGCATCCCGCGCTCTTTGGCTGCAGCTCATGGCCGGTCAGTTTGCCATTAATCTGGACCAGATACTAGGCTCGTACCCCATATTCAGGGCTTTGCACTCCTGTGTCTCTGCGGAGCCTCCGACATCAGAGTGGAGTTTATCCCCTGTTTCAGGGCCTCTCACACTTGTCTTGTAGAGCCTCCAACATTAGCGAGGAGTTTATCCCCTATTTCAGGGCCTCGGACGCTACTGTCTAGGACACTGGTGCTGAGCTGGTTCCCTGTCTCAGACATTGGCTTTGGTACCAAGCTCTCCTCCTCTCTACAACAGATTATCCAGAGAAACATCCAACCTTTAGAGAACCTCTAGAGGCTACAGGCGAAAGCTTGACTTTCACCTTCAAGAAATCCCAACAAGTAGCCCAAAGAGGACTCTGTCAGAGCTCCACTAGGGCCTACAGTGCAACCGTTGTCACATTTGTAAAATGGCACCTTTGTGCTCCACACAGACATGGGAAGATCCAGGAACAACCCTCTGCACACTGCTATATATCCTTTCCAGCAAACTTTGCCATAAACATTGAGATTTTTAGTTCACACATATTGCAATACATGTTTAAGCTGGCCAACTGCGTCAAACTAAACCTTTCTGGCCAAACCCTACTCTACCAAAAGCAAATGCTACTGTGGACACAATGCCAACATGGGGCAAAAAGACACAAAGTGGGGGGAGAGCTGCTAGGTTAAAACCTGGCTACTGACCTTCAAAGCTCTAGAGGATGTGAGAAGCATGCTTCACTAGGGCATCCCGCGCTCTTTGGCTGCAGCTCATGGCCGCTCAGTTTGCCATTAATCTGGACCAGATACTAGGCTCGTACCCCATATTCAGGGCTTTGCACTCCTGTGTCTCTGCGGAGCCTCCGACATCAGAGTGGAGTTTATCCCCTGTTTCAGGGCCTCTCACACTTGTCTTGTAGAGCCTCCAACATTAGCGAGGAGTTCATCCCCTATTTCAGGGCCTCGGACGCTACTGTCTAGGACACTGGTGCTGAGCTGGTTCCCTGTCTCAGACATTGGCTTTGGTACCAAGCTCTCCTCCTCTCTACAACAGATTATCCAGAGAAACATCCAACCTTTAGAGAACCTCTAGAGGCTACAGGCGAAAGCTTGACTTTCACCTTCAAGAAATCCCAACAAGTAGCCCAAAGAGGACTCTGTCAGAGCTCCACTAGGGCCTACAGTGCAACCGTTGTCACATTTGTAAAATGGCACCTTTGTGCTCCACACAGACATGGGAAGATCCAGGAACAACCCTCTGCACACTGCTATATATCCTTTCCAGCAAACTTTGCCATAAACATTGAGATTTTTAGTTCACACATATTGCAATACATGTTTAAGCTGGCCAACTGCGTCAAACTAAACCTTTCTGGCCAAACCCTACTCTACCAAAAGCAAATGCTACTGTGGACACAATGCCAACATGGGGCAAAAAGACACAAAGTGGGGGGAGAGCTGCTAGGTTAAAACCTGGCTACTGACCTTCAAAGCTCTAGAGGATGTGAGAAGCATGCTTCACTAGGGCATCCCGCGCTCTTTGGCTGCAGCTCATGGCCGCTCAGTTTGCCATTAATCTGGACCAGATACTAGGCTCGTACCCCATATTCAGGGCTTTGCACTCCTGTGTCTCTGCGGAGCCTCCGACATCAGAGTGGAGTTTATCCCCTGTTTCAGGGCCTCTCATACTTGTCTTGTAGAGCCTCCAACATTAGCGAGGAGTTCATCCCCTATTTCAGGGCCTAGGACGCTACTGTCTAGGACACTGGTGCTGAGCTGGTTCCCTGTCTCAGACATTGGCTTTGGTACCAAGCTCTCCTCCTCTCTACAACAGATTATCCAGAGAAACATCCAACCTTTAGAGAACCTCTAGAGGCTACAGGCAAAAGCTTGACTTTCACCTTCAAGAAATCCCAACAAGTAGCCCAAAGAGGACTCTGTCAGAGCTCCACTAGGGCCTACAGTGCAACCGTTGTCACATTTGTAAAATGGCACCTTTGTGCTCCACACAGACATGGGAAGATCCAGGAACAACCCTCTGCACACTGCTATATATCCTTTCCAGCAAACTTTGCCATAAACATTGAGATTTTTAGTTCACACATATTGCAATACATGTTTAAGCTGGCCAACTGCGTCAAACTAAACCTTTCTGGCAAAACCCTACTCTACCAAAAGCAAATGCTACTGTGGACACAATGCCAACATGGGGCAAAAAGACACAAAGTGGGGGGAGAGCTGCTAGGTTAAAACCTGGCTACTGACCTTCAAAGCTCTAGAGGATGTGAGAAGCATGCTTCACTAGGGCATCCCGCGCTCTTTGGCTGCAGCTCATGGCCGGTCAGTTTGCCATTAATCTGGACCAGATACTAGGCTCGTACCCCATATTCAGGGCTTTGCACTCCTGTGTCTCTGCGGAGCCTCCGACATCAGAGTGGAGTTTATCCCCTGTTTCAGGGCCTCTCACACTTGTCTTGTAGAGCCTCCAACATTAGCGAGGAGTTCATCCCCTATTTCAGGGCCTAGGACGCTACTGTCTAGGACACTGGTGCTGAGCTGGTTCCCTGTCTCAGACATTGGCTTTGGTACCAAGCTCTCCTCCTCTCTACAACAGATTATCCAGAGAAACATCCAACCTTTAGAGAACCTCTAGAGGCTACAGGCGAAAGCTTGACTTTCACCTTCAAGAAATCCCAACAAGTAGCCCAAAGAGGACTCTGTCAGAGCTCCACTAGGGCCTACAGTGCAACCGTTGTCACATTTGTAAAATGGCACCTTTGTGCTCCACACAGACATGGGAAGATCCAGGAACAACCCTCTGCACACTGCTATATATCCTTTCCAGCAAACTTTGCCATAAACATTGAGATTTTTAGTTCACACATATTGCAATACATGTTTAAGCTGGCCAACTGCGTCAAACTAAACCTTTCTGGCCAAACCCTACTCTACCAAAAGCAAATGCTACTGTGGACACAATGCCAACATGGGGCAAAAAGACACAAAGTGGGGGGAGAGCTGCTAGGTTAAAACCTGGCTACTGACCTTCAAAGCTCTAGAGGATGTGAGAAGCATGCTTCACTAGGGCATCCCGCGCTCTTTGGCTGCAGCTCATGGCCGGTCAGTTTGCCATTAATCTGGACCAGATACTAGGCTCGTACCCCATATTCAGGGCTTTGCACTCCTGTGTCTCTGCGGAGCCTCCGACATCAGAGTGGAGTTTATCCCCTGTTTCAGGGCCTCTCACACTTGTCTTGTAGAGCCTCCAACATTAGCGAGGAGTTCATCCCCTATTTCAGGGCCTCGGACGCTACTGTCTAGGACACTGGTGCTGAGCTGGTTCCCTGTCTCAGACATTGGCTTTGGTACCAAGCTCTCCTCCTCTCTACAACAGATTATCCAGAGAAACATCCAACCTTTAGAGAACCTCTAGAGGCTACAGGCGAAAGCTTGACTTTCACCTTCAAGAAATCCCAACAAGTAGCCCAAAGAGGACTCTGTCAGAGCTCCACTAGGGCCTACAGTGCAACCGTTGTCACATTTGTAAAATGGCACCTTTGTGCTCCACACAGACATGGGAAGATCCAGGAACAACCCTCTGCACACTGCTATATATCCTTTCCAGCAAACTTTGCCATAAACATTGAGATTTTTAGTTCACACATATTGCAATACATGTTTAAGCTGGCCAACTGCGTCAAACTAAACCTTTCTGGCCAAACCCTACTCTACCAAAAGCAAATGCTACTGTGGACACAATGCCAACATGGGGCAAAAAGACACAAAGTGGGGGGAGAGCTGCTAGGTTAAAACCTGGCTACTGACCTTCAAAGCTCTAGAGGATGTGAGAAGCATGCTTCACTAGGGCATCCCGCGCTCTTTGGCTGCAGCTCATGGCCGGTCAGTTTGCCATTAATCTGGACCAGATACTAGGCTCGTACCCCATATTCAGGGCTTTGCACTCCTGTGTCTCTGCGGAGCCTCCGACATCAGAGTGGAGTTTATCCCCTGTTTCAGGGCCTCTCACACTTGTCTTGTAGAGCCTCCAACATTAGCGAGGAGTTTATCCCCTATTTCAGGGCCTCGGACGCTACTGTCTAGGACACTGGTGCTGAGCTGGTTCCCTGTCTCAGACATTGGCTTTGGTACCAAGCTCTCCTCCTCTCTACAACAGATTATCCAGAGAAACATCCAACCTTTAGAGAACCTCTAGAGGCTACAGGCGAAAGCTTGACTTTCACCTTCAAGAAATCCCAACAAGTAGCCCAAAGAGGACTCTGTCAGAGCTCCACTAGGGCCTACAGTGCAACCGTTGTCACATTTGTAAAATGGCACCTTTGTGCTCCACACAGACATGGGAAGATCCAGGAACAACCCTCTGCACACTGCTATATATCCTTTCCAGCAAACTTTGCCATAAACATTGAGATTTTTAGTTCACACATATTGCAATACATGTTTAAGCTGGCCAACTGCGTCAAACTAAACCTTTCTGGCCAAACCCTACTCTACCAAAAGCAAATGCTACTGTGGACACAATGCCAACATGGGGCAAAAAGACACAAAGTGGGGGGAGAGCTGCTAGGTTAAAACCTGGCTACTGACCTTCAAAGCTCTAGAGGATGTGAGAAGCATGCTTCACTAGGGCATCCCGCGCTCTTTGGCTGCAGCTCATGGCCGGTCAGTTTGCCATTAATCTGGACCAGATACTAGGCTCGTACCCCATATTCAGGGCTTTGCACTCCTGTGTCTCTGCGGAGCCTCCGACATCAGAGTGGAGTTTATCCCCTGTTTCAGGGCCTCTCACACTTGTCTTGTAGAGCCTCCAACATTAGCGAGGAGTTTATCCCCTATTTCAGGGCCTCGGACGCTACTGTCTAGGACACTGGTGCTGAGCTGGTTCCCTGTCTCAGACATTGGCTTTGGTACCAAGCTCTCCTCCTCTCTACAACAGATTATCCAGAGAAACATCCAACCTTTAGAGAACCTCTAGAGGCTACAGGCGAAAGCTTGACTTTCACCTTCAAGAAATCCCAACAAGTAGCCCAAAGAGGACTCTGTCAGAGCTCCACTAGGGCCTACAGTGCAACCGTTGTCACATTTGTAAAATGGCACCTTTGTGCTCCACACAGACATGGGAAGATCCAGGAACAACCCTCTGCACACTGCTATATATCCTTTCCAGCAAACTTTGCCATAAACATTGAGATTTTTAGTTCACACATATTGCAATACATGTTTAAGCTGGCCAACTGCGTCAAACTAAACCTTTCTGGCCAAACCCTACTCTACCAAAAGCAAATGCTACTGTGGACACAATGCCAACATGGGGCAAAAAGACACAAAGTGGGGGGAGAGCTGCTAGGTTAAAACCTGGCTACTGACCTTCAAAGCTCTAGAGGATGTGAGAAGCATGCTTCACTAGGGCATCCCGCGCTCTTTGGCTGCAGCTCATGGCCGGTCAGTTTGCCATTAATCTGGACCAGATACTAGGCTCGTACCCCATATTCAGGGCTTTGCACTCCTGTGTCTCTGCGGAGCCTCCGACATCAGAGTGGAGTTTATCCCCTGTTTCAGGGCCTCTCACACTTGTCTTGTAGAGCCTCCAACATTAGCGAGGAGTTCATCCCCTATTTCAGGGCCTAGGACGCTACTGTCTAGGACACTGGTGCTGAGCTGGTTCCCTGTCTCAGACATTGGCTTTGGTACCAAGCTCTCCTCCTCTCTACAACAGATTATCCAGAGAAACATCCAACCTTTAGAGAACCTCTAGAGGCTACAGGCGAAAGCTTGACTTTCACCTTCAAGAAATCCCAACAAGTAGCCCAAAGAGGACTCTGTCAGAGCGCCACTAGGGCCTACAGTGCAACCGTTGTCACATTTGTAAAATGGCACCTTTGTGCTCCACACAGACATGGGAAGATCCAGGAACAACCCTCTGCACACTGCTATATATCCTTTCCAGCAAACTTTGCCATAAACATTGAGATTTTTAGTTCATACATATTGCAATACATGTTTAAGCTGGCCAACTGCGTCAAACTAAACCTTTCTGGCCAAACCCTACTCTACCAAAAGCAAATGCTACTGTGGACACAATGCCAACATGGGGCAAAAAGACACAAAGTGGGGGGAGAGCTGCTAGGTTAAAACCTGGCTACTGACCTTCAAAGCTCTAGAGGATGTGAGAAGCATGCTTCACTAGGGCATCCCGCGCTCTTTGGCTGCAGCTCATGGCCGGTCAGTTTGCCATTAATCTGGACCAGATACTAGGCTCGTACCCCATATTCAGGGCTTTGCACTCCTGTGTCTCTGCGGAGCCTCCGACATCAGAGTGGAGTTTATCCCCTGTTTCAGGGCCTCTCACACTTGTCTTGTAGAGCCTCCAACATTAGCGAGGAGTTCATCCCCTATTTCAGGGCCTAGGACGCTACTGTCTAGGACACTGGTGCTGAGCTGGTTCCCTGTCTCAGACATTGGCTTTGGTACCAAGCTCTCCTCCTCTCTACAACAGATTATCCAGAGAAACATCCAACCTTTAGAGAACCTCTAGAGGCTACAGGCGAAAGCTTGACTTTCACCTTCAAGAAATCCCAACAAGTAGCCCAAAGAGGACTCTGTCAGAGCGCCACTAGGGCCTACAGTGCAACCGTTGTCACATTTGTAAAATGGCACCTTTGTGCTCCACACAGACATGGGAAGATCCAGGAACAACCCTCTGCACACTGCTATATATCCTTTCCAGCAAACTTTGCCATAAACATTGAGATTTTTAGTTCATACATATTGCAATACATGTTTAAGCTGGCCAACTGCGTCAAACTAAACCTTTCTGGCCAAACCCTACTCTACCAAAAGCAAATGCTACTGTGGACACAATGCCAACATGGGGCAAAAAGACACAAAGTGGGGGGAGAGCTGCTAGGTTAAAACCTGGCTACTGACCTTCAAAGCTCTAGAGGATGTGAGAAGCATGCTTCACTAGGGCATCCCGCGCTCTTTGGCTGCAGCTCATGGCCGGTCAGTTTGCCATTAATCTGGACCAGATACTAGGCTCGTACCCCATATTCAGGGCTTTGCACTCCTGTGTCTCTGCGGAGCCTCCGACATCAGAGTGGAGTTTATCCCCTGTTTCAGGGCCTCTCACACTTGTCTTGTAGAGCCTCCAACATTAGCGAGGAGTTCATCCCCTATTTCAGGGCCTAGGACACTACTGTCTAGGACACTGGTGCTGAGCTGGTTCCCTGTCTCAGACATTGGCTTTGGTACCAAGCTCTCCTCTCTACAACAGATTATCCAGAGAAACATCCAACCTTTAGAGAACCTCTAGAGGCTACAGGCGAAAGCTTGACTTTCACCTTCAAGAAATCCCAACAAGTAGCCCAAAGAGGACTCTGTCAGAGCTCCACTAGGGCCTACAGTGCAACCGTTGTCACATTTGTAAAATGGCACCTTTGTGCTCCACACAGACATGGGAAGATCCAGGAACAACCCTCTGCACACTGCTATATATCCTTTCCAGCAAACTTTGCCATAAACATTGAGATTTTTAGTTCACACATATTGCAATACATGTTTAAGCTGGCCAACTGCATCAAACTAAACCTTTCTGGCCAAACCCTACTCTACCAAAAGCAAATGCTACTGTGGACACAATGCCAACATGGGGCAAAAAGACACAAAGTGGGGGGAGAGCTGCTAGGTTAAAACCTGGCTACTGACCTTCAAAGCTCTAGAGGATGTGAGAAGCATGCTTCACTAGGGCATCCCGCGCTCTTTGGCTGCAGCTCATGGCCGGTCAGTTTGCCATTAATCTGGACCAGATACTAGGCTCGTACCCCATATTCAGGGCTTTGCACTCCTGTGTCTCTGCGGAGCCTCCGACATCAGAGTGGAGTTTATCCCCTGTTTCAGGGCCTCTCACACTTGTCTTGTAGAGCCTCCAACATTAGCGAGGAGTTCATCCCCTATTTCAGGGCCTCGGACGCTACTGTCTAGGACACTGGTGCTGAGCTGGTTCCCTGTCTCAGACATTGGCTTTGGTACCAAGCTCTCCTCCTCTCTACAACAGATTATCCAGAGAAACATCCAACCTTTAGAGAACCTCTAGAGGCTACAGGCGAAAGCTTGACTTTCACCTTCAAGAAATCCCAACAAGTAGCCCAAAGAGGACTCTGTCAGAGCTCCACTAGGGCCTACAGTGCAACCGTTGTCACATTTGTAAAATGGCACCTTTGTGCTCCACACAGACATGGGAAGATCCAGGAACAACCTTCTGCACACTGCTATATATCCTTTCCAGCAAACTTTGCCATAAACATTGAGATTTTTAGTTCACACATATTGCAATACATGTTTAAGCTGGCCAACTGCGTCAAACTAAACCTTTCTGGCCAAACCCTACTCTACCAAAAGCAAATGCTACTGTGGACACAATGCCAACATGGGGCAAAAAGACACAAAGTGGGGGGAGAGCTGCTAGGTTAAAACCTGGCTACTGACCTTCAAAGCTCTAGAGGATGTGAGAAGCATGCTTCACTAGGGCATCCCGCGCTCTTTGGCTGCAGCTCATGGCCGGTCAGTTTGCCATTAATCTGGACCAGATACTAGGCTCGTACCCCATATTCAGGGCTTTGCACTCCTGTGTCTCTGCGGAGCCTCCGACATCAGAGTGGAGTTTATCCCCTGTTTCAGGGCCTCTCACACTTGTCTTGTAGAGCCTCCAACATTAGCGAGGAGTTCATCCCCTATTTCAGGGCCTAGGACGCTACTGTCTAGGACACTGGTGCTGAGCTGGTTCCCTGTCTCAGACATTGGCTTTGGTACCAAGCTCTCCTCCTCTCTACAACAGATTATCCAGAGAAACATCCAACCTTTAGAGAACCTCTAGAGGCTACAGGCGAAAGCTTGACTTTCACCTTCAAGAAATCCCAACAAGTAGCCCAAAGAGGACTCTGTCAGAGCTCCACTAGGGCCTACAGTGCAACCGTTGTCACATTTGTAAAATGGCACCTTTGTGCTCCACACAGACATGGGAAAATCCAGGAACAACCCTCTGCACACTGCTATATATCCTTTCCAGCAAACTTTGCCATAAACATTGAGATTTTTAGTTCACACATATTGCAATACATGTTTAAGCTGGCCAACTGCGTCAAACTAAACCTTTCTGGCCAAACCCTACTCTACCAAAAGCAAATGCTACTGTGGACACAATGCCAACATGGGGCAAAAAGACACAAAGTGGGGGGAGAGCTGCTAGGTTAAAACCTGGCTACTGACCTTCAAAGCTCTAGAGGATGTGAGAAGCATGCTTCACTAGGGCATCCCGCGCTCTTTGGCTGCAGCTCATGGCCGGTCAGTTTGCCATTAATCTGGACCAGATACTAGGCTCGTACCCCATATTCAGGGCTTTGCACTCCTGTGTCTCTGCGGAGCCTCCGACATCAGAGTGGAGTTTATCCCCTGTTTCAGGGCCTCTCACACTTGTCTTGTAGAGCCTCCAACATTAGCGAGGAGTTTATCCCCTATTTCAGGGCCTCGGACGCTACTGTCTAGGACACTGGTGCTGAGCTGGTTCCCTGTCTCAGACATTGGCTTTGGTACCAAGCTCTCCTCCTCTCTACAACAGATTATCCAGAGAAACATCCAACCTTTAGAGAACCTCTAGAGGCTACAGGCGAAAGCTTGACTTTCACCTTCAAGAAATCCCAACAAGTAGCCCAAAGAGGACTCTGTCAGAGCTCCACTAGGGCCTACAGTGCAACCGTTGTCACATTTGTAAAATGGCACCTTTGTGCTCCACACAGACATGGGAAGATCCAGGAACAACCCTCTGCACACTGCTATATATCCTTTCCAGCAAACTTTGCCATAAACATTGAGATTTTTAGTTCACACATATTGCAATACATGTTTAAGCTGGCCAACTGCGTCAAACTAAACCTTTCTGGCAAAACCCTACTCTACCAAAAGCAAATGCTACTGTGGACACAATGCCAACATGGGGCAAAAAGACACAAAGTGGGGGGAGAGCTGCTAGGTTAAAACCTGGCTACTGACCTTCAAAGCTCTAGAGGATGTGAGAAGCATGCTTCACTAGGGCATCCCGCGCTCTTTGGCTGCAGCTCATGGCCGCTCAGTTTGCCATTAATCTGGACCAGATACTAGGCTCGTACCCCATATTCAGGGCTTTGCACTCCTGTGTCTCTGCGGAGCCTCCGACATCAGAGTGGAGTTTATCCCCTGTTTCAGGGCCTCTCACACTTGTCTTGTAGAGCCTCCAACATTAGCGAGGAGTTTATCCCCTATTTCAGGGCCTCGGACGCTACTGTCTAGGACACTGGTGCTGAGCTGGTTCCCTGTCTCAGACATTGGCTTTGGTACCAAGCTCTCCTCCTCTCTACAACAGATTATCCAGTGAAACATCCAACCTTTAGAGAACCTCTAGAAGCTACAGGCGAAAGCTTGACTTTCACCTTCAAGAAATCCCAACAAGTAGCCCAAAGAGGACTCTGTCAGAGCTCCACTAGGGCCTACAGTGCAACCGTTGTCACATTTGTAAAATGGCACCTTTGTGCTCCACACAGACATGGGAAGATCCAGGAACAACCCTCTGCACACTGCTATATATCCTTTCCAGCAAACTTTGCCATAAACATTGAGATTTTTAGTTCACACATATTGCAATACATGTTTAAGCTGGCCAACTGCGTCAAACTAAACCTTTCTGGCCAAACCCTACTCTACCAAAAGCAAATGCTACTGTGGACACAATGCCAACATGGGGCAAAAAGACACAAAGTGGGGGGAGAGCTGCTAGGTTAAAACCTGGCTACTGACCTTCAAAGCTCTAGAGGATGTGAGAAGCATGCTTCACTAGGGCATCCCGCGCTCTTTGGCTGCAGCTCATGGCCGGTCAGTTTGCCATTAATCTGGACCAGATACTAGGCTCGTACCCCATATTCAGGGCTTTGCACTCCTGTGTCTCTGCGGAGCCTCCGACATCAGAGTGGAGTTTATCCCCTGTTTCAGGGCCTCTCACACTTGTCTTGTAGAGCCTCCAACATTAGCGAGGAGTTTATCCCCTATTTCAGGGCCTCGGACGCTACTGTCTAGGACACTGGTGCTGAGCTGGTTCCCTGTCTCAGACATTGGCTTTGGTACCAAGCTCTCCTCCTCTCTACAACAGATTATCCAGAGAAACATCCAACCTTTAGAGAACCTCTAGAGGCTACAGGCGAAAGCTTGACTTTCACCTTCAAGAAATCCCAACAAGTAGCCCAAAGAGGACTCTGTCAGAGCTCCACTAGGGCCTACAGTGCAACCGTTGTCACATTTGTAAAATGGCACCTTTGTGCTCCACACAGACATGGGAAGATCCAGGAACAACCCTCTGCACACTGCTATATATCCTTTCCAGCAAACTTTGCCATAAACATTGAGATTTTTAGTTCACACATATTGCAATACATGTTTAAGCTGGCCAACTGCGTCAAACTAAACCTTTCTGGCAAAACCCTACTCTACCAAAAGCAAATGCTACTGTGGACACAATGCCAACATGGGGCAAAAAGACACAAAGTGGGGGGAGAGCTGCTAGGTTAAAACCTGGCTACTGACCTTCAAAGCTCTAGAGGATGTGAGAAGCATGCTTCACTAGGGCATCCCGCGCTCTTTGGCTGCAGCTCATGGCCGCTCAGTTTGCCATTAATCTGGACCAGATACTAGGCTCGTACCCCATATTCAGGGCTTTGCACTCCTGTGTCTCTGCGGAGCCTCCGACATCAGAGTGGAGTTTATCCCCTGTTTCAGGGCCTCTCACACTTGTCTTGTAGAGCCTCCAACATTAGCGAGGAGTTTATCCCCTATTTCAGGGCCTCGGACGCTACTGTCTAGGACACTGGTGCTGAGCTGGTTCCCTGTCTCAGACATTGGCTTTGGTACCAAGCTCTCCTCCTCTCTACAACAGATTATCCAGTGAAACATCCAACCTTTAGAGAACCTCTAGAAGCTACAGGCGAAAGCTTGACTTTCACCTTCAAGAAATCCCAACAAGTAGCCCAAAGAGGACTCTGTCAGAGCTCCACTAGGGCCTACAGTGCAACCGTTGTCACATTTGTAAAATGGCACCTTTGTGCTCCACACAGACATGGGAAGATCCAGGAACAACCCTCTGCACACTGCTATATATCCTTTCCAGCAAACTTTGCCATAAACATTGAGATTTTTAGTTCACACATATTGCAATACATGTTTAAGCTGGCCAACTGCGTCAAACTAAACCTTTCTGGCCAAACCCTACTCTACCAAAAGCAAATGCTACTGTGGACACAATGCCAACATGGGGCAAAAAGACACAAAGTGGGGGGAGAGCTGCTAGGTTAAAACCTGGCTACTGACCTTCAAAGCTCTAGAGGATGTGAGAAGCATGCTTCACTAGGGCATCCCGCGCTCTTTGGCTGCAGCTCATGGCCGGTCAGTTTGCCATTAATCTGGACCAGATACTAGGCTCGTACCCCATATTCAGGGCTTTGCACTCCTGTGTCTCTGCGGAGCCTCCGACATCAGAGTGGAGTTTATCCCCTGTTTCAGGGCCTCTCACACTTGTCTTGTAGAGCCTCCAACATTAGCGAGGAGTTTATCCCCTATTTCAGGGCCTCGGACGCTACTGTCTAGGACACTGGTGCTGAGCTGGTTCCCTGTCTCAGACATTGGCTTTGGTACCAAGCTCTCCTCCTCTCTACAACAGATTATCCAGAGAAACATCCAACCTTTAGAGAACCTCTAGAGGCTACAGGCGAAAGCTTGACTTTCACCTTCAAGAAATCCCAACAAGTAGCCCAAAGAGGACTCTGTCAGAGCTCCACTAGGGCCTACAGTGCAACCGTTGTCACATTTGTAAAATGGCACCTTTGTGCTCCACACAGACATGGGAAGATCCAGGAACAACCCTCTGCACACTGCTATATATCCTTTCCAGCAAACTTTGCCATAAACATTGAGATTTTTAGTTCACACATATTGCAATACATGTTTAAGCTGGCCAACTGCGTCAAACTAAACCTTTCTGGCAAAACCCTACTCTACCAAAAGCAAATGCTACTGTGGACACAATGCCAACATGGGGCAAAAAGACACAAAGTGGGGGGAGAGCTGCTAGGTTAAAACCTGGCTACTGACCTTCAAAGCTCTAGAGGATGTGAGAAGCATGCTTCACTAGGGCATCCCGCGCTCTTTGGCTGCAGCTCATGGCCGCTCAGTTTGCCATTAATCTGGACCAGATACTAGGCTCGTACCCCATATTCAGGGCTTTGCACTCCTGTGTCTCTGCGGAGCCTCCGACATCAGAGTGGAGTTTATCCCCTGTTTCAGGGCCTCTCACACTTGTCTTGTAGAGCCTCCAACATTAGCGAGGAGTTTATCCCCTATTTCAGGGCCTCGGACGCTACTGTCTAGGACACTGGTGCTGAGCTGGTTCCCTGTCTCAGACATTGGCTTTGGTACCAAGCTCTCCTCCTCTCTACAACAGATTATCCAGAGAAACATCCAACCTTTAGAGAACCTCTAGAGGCTACAGGCGAAAGCTTGACTTTCACCTTCAAGAAAT
This sequence comes from Staurois parvus, assembly GCF_062004578.1. NCBI lineage: Eukaryota > Metazoa > Chordata > Amphibia > Anura > Ranidae > Staurois > Staurois parvus. The sequence continues at coordinate 246,916 of NW_028320133.1, forward strand.
CCCAACAAGTAGCCCAAAGAGGACTCTGTCAGAGCTCCACTAGGGCCTACAGTGCAACCGTTGTCACATTTGTAAAATGGCACCTTTGTGCTCCACACAGACATGGGAAGATCCAGGAACAACCCTCTGCACACTGCTATATATCCTTTCCAGCAAACTTTGCCATAAACATTGAGATTTTTAGTTCACACATATTGCAATACATGTTTAAGCTGGCCAACTGCGTCAAACTAAACCTTTCTGGCCAAACCCTACTCTACCAAAAGCAAATGCTACTGTGGACACAATGCCAACATGGGGCAAAAAGACACAAAGTGGGGGGAGAGCTGCTAGGTTAAAACCTGGCTACTGACCTTCAAAGCTCTAGAGGATGTGAGAAGCATGCTTCACTAGGGCATCCCGCGCTCTTTGGCTGCAGCTCATGGCCGGTCAGTTTGCCATTAATCTGGACCAGATACTAGGCTCGTACCCCATATTCAGGGCTTTGCACTCCTGTGTCTCTGCGGAGCCTCCGACATCAGAGTGGAGTTTATCCCCTGTTTCAGGGCCTCTCACACTTGTCTTGTAGAGCCTCCAACATTAGCGAGGAGTTCATCCCCTATTTCAGGGCCTAGGACGCTACTGTCTAGGACACTGGTGCTGAGCTGGTTCCCTGTCTCAGACATTGGCTTTGGTACCAAGCTCTCCTCCTCTCTACAACAGATTATCCAGAGAAACATCCAACCTTTAGAGAACCTCTAGAGGCTACAGGCGAAAGCTTGACTTTCACCTTCAAGAAATCCCAACAAGTAGCCCAAAGAGGACTCTGTCAGAGCTCCACTAGGGCCTACAGTGCAACCGTTGTCACATTTGTAAAATGGCACCTTTGTGCTCCACATAGACATGGGAAGATCCAGGAACAACCCTCTGCACACTGCTATATATCCTTTCCAGCAAACTTTGCCATAAACATTGAGATTTTTAGTTCACACATATTGCAATACATGTTTAAGCTGGCCAACTGCGTCAAACTAAACCTTTCTGGCCAAACCCTACTCTACCAAAAGCAAATGCTACTGTGGACACAATGCCAACATGGGGCAAAAAGACACAAAGTGGGGGGAGAGCTGCTAGGTTAAAACCTGGCTACTGACCTTCAAAGCTCTAGAGGATGTGAGAAGCATGCTTCACTAGGGCATCCCGCGCTCTTTGGCTGCAGCTCATGGCCGGTCAGTTTGCCATTAATCTGGACCAGATACTAGGCTCGTACCCCATATTCAGGGCTTTGCACTCCTGTATCTCTGCGGAGCCTCCGACATCAGAGTGGAGTTTATCCCCTGTTTCAGGGCCTCTCACACTTGTCTTGTAGAGCCTCCAACATTAGCGAGGAGTTCATCCCCTATTTCAGGGCCTAGGACGCTACTGTCTAGGACACTGGTGCTGAGCTGGTTCCCTGTCTCAGACATTGGCTTTGGTACCAAGCTCTCCTCCTCTCTACAACAGATTATCCAGAGAAACATCCAACCTTTAGAGAACCTCTAGAGGCTACAGGCGAAAGCTTGACTTTCACCTTCAAGAAATCCCAACAAGTAGCCCAAAGAGGACTCTGTCAGAGCTCCACTAGGGCCTACAGTGCAACCGTTGTCACATTTGTAAAATGGCACCTTTGTGCTCCACACAGACATGGGAAGATCCAGGAACAACCCTCTGCACACTGCTATATATCCTTTCCAGCAAACTTTGCCATAAACATTGAGATTTTTAGTTCACACATATTGCAATACATGTTTAAGCTGGCCAACTGCGTCAAACTAAACCTTTCTGGCCAAACCCTACTCTACCAAAAGCAAATGCTACTGTGGACACAATGCCAACATGGGGCAAAAAGACACAAAGTGGGGGGAGAGCTGCTAGGTTAAAACCTGGCTACTGACCTTCAAAGCTCTAGAGGATGTGAGAAGCATGCTTCACTAGGGCATCCCGCGCTCTTTGGCTGCAGCTCATGGCCGGTCAGTTTGCCATTAATCTGGACCAGATACTAGGCTCGTACCCCATATTCAGGGCTTTGCACTCCTGTATCTCTGCGGAGCCTCCGACATCAGAGTGGAGTTTATCCCCTGTTTCAGGGCCTCTCACACTTGTCTTGTAGAGCCTCCAACATTAGCGAGGAGATCATCCCCTATTTCAGGGCCTAGGACGCTACTGTCTAGGACACTGGTGCTGAGCTGGTTCCCTGTCTCAGACATTGGCTTTGGTACCAAGCTCTCCTCCTCTCTACAACAGATTATCCAGAGAAACATCCAACCTTTAGAGAACCTCTAGAGGCTACAGGCGAAAGCTTGACTTTCACCTTCAAGAAATCCCAACAAGTAGCCCAAAGAGGACTCTGTCAGAGCTCCACTAGGGCCTACAGTGCAACCGTTGTCACATTTGTAAAATGGCACCTTTGTGCTCCACACAGACATGGGAAGATCCAGGAACAACCCTCTGCACACTGCTATATATCCTTTCCAGCAAACTTTGCCATAAACATTGAGATTTTTAGTTCACACATATTGCAATACATGTTTAAGCTGGCCAACTGCGTCAAACTAAACCTTTCTGGCCAAACCCTACTCTACCAAAAGCAAATGCTACTGTGGACACAATGCCAACATGGGGCAAAAAGACACAAAGTGGGGGGAGAGCTGCTAGGTTAAAACCTGGCTACTGACCTTCAAAGCTCTAGAGGATGTGAGAAGCATGCTTCACTAGGGCATTCCGCGCTCTTTGGCTGCAGCTCATGGCCGGTCAGTTTGCCATTAATCTGGACCAGATACTAGGCTCGTACCCCATATTCAGGGCTTTGCACTCCTGTGTCTCTGCGGAGCCTCCGACATCAGAGTGGAGTTTATCCCCTGTTTCAGGGCCTCTCACACTTGTCTTGTAGAGCCTCCAACATTAGCGAGGAGTTTATCCCCTATTTCAGGGCCTCGGACGCTACTGTCTAGGACACTGGTGCTGAGCTGGTTCCCTGTCTCAGACATTGGCTTTGGTACCAAGCTCTCCTCCTCTCTACAACAGATTATCCAGAGAAACATCCAACCTTTAGAGAACCTCTAGAGGCTACAGGCGAAAGCTTGACTTTCACCTTCAAGAAATCCCAACAAGTAGCCCAAAGAGGACTCTGTCAGAGCTCCACTAGGGCCTACAGTGCAACCGTTGTCACATTTGTAAAATGGCACCTTTGTGCTCCACACAGACATGGGAAGATCCAGGAACAACCCTCTGCACACTGCTATATATCCTTTCCAGCAAACTTTGCCATAAACATTGAGATTTTTAGTTCACACATATTGCAATACATGTTTAAGCTGGCCAACTGCGTCAAACTAAACCTTTCTGGCCAAACCCTACTCTACCAAAAGCAAATGCTACTGTGGACACAATGCCAACATGGGGCAAAAAGACACAAAGTGGGGGGAGAGCTGCTAGGTTAAAACCTGGCTACTGACCTTCAAAGCTCTAGAGGATGTGAGAAGCATGCTTCACTAGGGCATCCCGCGCTCTTTGGCTGCAGCTCATGGCCGCTCAGTTTGCCATTAATCTGGACCAGATACTAGGCTCGTACCCCATATTCAGGGCTTTGCACTCCTGTGTCTCTGCGGAGCCTCCGACATCAGAGTGGAGTTTATCCCCTGTTTCAGGGCCTCTCACACTTGTCTTGTAGAGCCTCCAACATTAGCGAGGAGTTCATCCCCTATTTCAGGGCCTCGGACGCTACTGTCTAGGACACTGGTGCTGAGCTGGTTCCCTGTCTCAGACATTGGCTTTGGTACCAAGCTCTCCTCCTCTCTACAACAGATTATCCAGAGAAACATCCAACCTTTAGAGAACCTCTAGAGGCTACAGGCAAAAGCTTGACTTTCACCTTCAAGAAATCCCAACAAGTAGCCCAAAGAGGACTCTGTCAGAGCTCCACTAGGGCCTACAGTGCAACCGTTGTCACATTTGTAAAATGGCACCTTTGTGCTCCACACAGACATGGGAAGATCCAGGAACAACCCTCTGCACACTGCTATATATCCTTTCCAGCAAACTTTGCCATAAACATTGAGATTTTTAGTTCACACATATTGCAATACATGTTTAAGCTGGCCAACTGCGTCAAACTAAACCTTTCTGGCAAAACCCTACTCTACCAAAAGCAAATGCTACTGTGGACACAATGCCAACATGGGGCAAAAAGACACAAAGTGGGGGGAGAGCTGCTAGGTTAAAACCTGGCTACTGACCTTCAAAGCTCTAGAGGATGTGAGAAGCATGCTTCACTAGGGCATCCCGCGCTCTTTGGCTGCAGCTCATGGCCGGTCAGTTTGCCATTAATCTGGACCAGATACTAGGCTCGTACCCCATATTCAGGGCTTTGCACTCCTGTGTCTCTGCGGAGCCTCCGACATCAGAGTGGAGTTTATCCCCTGTTTCAGGGCCTCTCACACTTGTCTTGTAGAGCCTCCAACATTAGCGAGGAGTTCATCCCCTATTTCAGGGCCTAGGACGCTACTGTCTAGGACACTGGTGCTGAGCTGGTTCCCTGTCTCAGACATTGGCTTTGGTACCAAGCTCTCCTCCTCTCTACAACAGATTATCCAGAGAAACATCCAACCTTTAGAGAACCTCTAGAGGCTACAGGCGAAAGCTTGACTTTCACCTTCAAGAAATCCCAACAAGTAGCCCAAAGAGGACTCTGTCAGAGCTCCACTAGGGCCTACAGTGCAACCGTTGTCACATTTGTAAAATGGCACCTTTGTGCTCCACATAGACATGGGAAGATCCAGGAACAACCCTCTGCACACTGCTATATATCCTTTCCAGCAAACTTTGCCATAAACATTGAGATTTTTAGTTCACACATATTGCAATACATGTTTAAGCTGGCCAACTGCGTCAAACTAAACATTAAGGCAGCACAAATGCTGGTCAGACATTTAGATGTCTATTTTCCAATGATTGCTGATGCATGCATGTTACCCTACGCCTGTTAAGACCTTAAAATGTACTATGAATGCAGTTAGCCAGAAATTAAACCTATGACTACCAATCTCAAGTACGATCCCTATTCTTGCATGAGAGATTTTCCGAAAAAATGTATGGGTATCAACTGTAGGTGAATTCAAATCTAACTGCAGAATTCAGCGAACTTAAGTAATTTGGACCAAGCTGGCATAAACAAATTTACTTCACTTAACAGATGAAGTGGATGTGAGCGCTATATAAACAGGTATGTCGTCTCAGCCACATACAGCACTGTGTTCCAGCAGCTGTCAAATTGGATTGAGTGCTGCTCAGCCATTCACAGGCGGTTGGGTGCCCTCACAGTCTCCACCTCAGCCTGAGGAACCTTTGTATTCATTCATAGTCCCATAGCCTGAACACAGCAACGCATATGTAGCTGATGCTACATACAGTTTATAGAGGTGCTGCATCTGTTAATGATGTAAACAGTACATTTGGACTAGCTTGGTCCAAACTATTCAAAGTTCGCTAAAACCTGGAGATCAGCTTTAATCGCTCATCCCCAATAATCACACATTTTATGTTAACATAAATCATACACAAAAGGTAAGACTTTTATCCTTCTCACCTTAAAAACTTCAAAGAGACGAGAGAACTGCTTTCCAACCAAGACATTGAAAACTTTCCCATCTTCTCCACTAAGACGGCTACAAAGGAGGACAAATGTCAAATTATTACACACAAACTGATATACATTACCCTAAATATTTTATTGTGGAATATAATTTCTACTTGAAGGAATATTCACCACTAAATAGTTCTAAAGATCAGAATGGAAGATTATACACCATGGGGTTGTTTTAGCTGAATTTGCTTGCCAAAGAGGTAAAGCACTCTGGCAGCTGTCCGCTCTAGTGTGAATTCAGCCTGAAAGGGTTTTGTTATATCTGCTTGATAAGTGCAAAAAATACCTGTTGATCTTGTTAGAAATCTCGTGAGCTGATAACTTACTGTGCACTCTGCTAACTATTATCTCTAAGGTGTACAGAAGCACTCCCCTCCGGTATGTACAATAAGAGAAGGACAGCATTCTGTTGTCCTGTCTTGTTTCTGCTGATACAAAAGGAAGAGTAGGCATTGTCATCCTACGGCAGTTTTGTTACTGGAGGATCATCAGGGGAAAAAATAAAGGAAGAAAACTAGTGCAGCCACCACATCTAAGGACTAGAAAGCTGCAATATATTCATTTTTTTGTGGCTTAGATGCACTTTAAGAATAGGCTGTTCAACTAGAAAAGTTGGTATTGAGTGAAAACAGCTCCCCTTGTTCACTAACATTTATTGGCTAGGTATTCCTTAGTAAATCAATTCCTGCATCCACTGCAATATTCTGCACCGCAACAATCTGGAATGTTTCTAGCTCCAAAATGCAATTGTACTCACTTTGCAATTGCAAGATAAGCATCTGTCTGTTCTGTATGTGAGGTAGATGTGTCTTCCAAGGTTTCTAGTAAAGGCAAGAGTTGAGCGTTTTCAGGATTAGCAGCCATATTCCCAAAAAACTGCAAAGAAATAAGTCACTTAAAATAATCAGCCCAGTGGTTTGCTACAGTAGGAAATAAATTGTGTTTCTATATCTTACAGTTTTCTTGCTTAGTGCAGCAACTATAGATACAAAACGTTACACTTTTTATCTGCTTGAACACCAGACTGTTTCACCCCCTTCCTGCCCAGGCCATTTTTCAGATTTCAGCGCTGTCGTACTTTGAATGACAATTACTCAGTCATGCAACACTGTACCCATATGAAATTTATATCAATCTGTGAGACAGATAGAGCTTTCTTTTGGTGGTATTAAGTCATTTAGTCACAACTGTTTTTTTTGTTTTGTTTTTTGCACTATATAAAATGGAAAAAAGTTTTGCCATTTCTTCATTTCCGGTCTGTAAAGTTTTGCCAATAATATTTCTTCATAAATGTGGGCCAAAATACATTCTACTACATACAAACTATGGTATATACTGTATATCCATAAAATGATCAATTCTGATGTACTGACTGCCCAACTCATTTCTTGAGGCCCTAAAATGCTAGGACAGTACAAATACCCCCCAAATTACCCTTTTTTTTTAATTTTAAATCAGACAGTCCAAGGTATTTAGTAAGAGGCATAGTAACATTTTTGAAGTTGTAATTGTTCAGAAAATGAAAGAAAAAAAACAAAACAAAACAAAAAAAAAAAACATTTCCCCAAGTTGTCATTTTAAAAAGTTTTTTCACATAAGCAGCATGGGCACACTTACAATTACACCTCAACACATTCTGCTTCTCCTCCTTAGTATGGGGATAGCACATGCATGAGACGTTTTCACAACTTACCCACATGGGGGGGGGGGGGGCCCAAAATCAAAGTAGAACCTTCAAGCTTTATAAGGGTGTAAATTAGGCATCTCATTTCCTCACTACCTCTCTCATTTATGTAGGCCCTGGAGCACAAGGACAGCAGAAACGCCCAAACGAATAGGACTGCCTGCATGGGGATGCACAGAACTCCTGCCCCCAGTCTGACATCCTTGCAGGTGTACAGCCCCAAATGCAGACAGTGATTTCGGGGACATGCACCTGCACTGATGTTGGATTGGGAAAAGCGGCTGTGTCCATGCAGCTGTTGTGTCCCAATAATCAATGTGACTGCCTGCATGGGATGCACAGAGCACCTGTGCAGGTAAACATGGCCCTTGCACAAGGTATGCATCGATAAGCCCCTTGTGAACAAAACCTTACGTCAACACTGGGGCAGATGTGACATAGCGATGTTCAGGGACACTGACTGGCTGCACTGGTGTGGTAATGGTGTATTTACACTGGGGGGGTTGGGGAATGCTACGGTTGAGTCAAATTTTTACCACCCCTCAACTGTTCCCCCTTTAGCTGGGAGGGCAGCAGTCAGGGAAGTACACATGCTGCAGCAGGAATTTCACCACATTGAGCTCAGCAGGCACTACTAAGGATCACTGTTGTATATAAATGGCCGGACTGTGGTAGTGCAAGGTCGAGTGGCCGGTTATAAACGGCCTCCCCGCCCCCTGCTTTTGCGCGCTCCCTGGGATCGCACAGCACCACGATCCGGTGCCCGCTGTGTCCTCCGGACACAGTGAAACACCGATCGTCATACAGAACCTCTGTGTGAGGTCCCAATCATGTGATCACTGATTGGCCAATCAGTGATCACATGCAAAGAATTATTACTATACAGTATTTATATAGCGCTAAGAGTTTGCTCAGCGCTGTACATTTTAGTGGGGTACAGTAACAATACAATACACGAGGGGTTCGAGGGCACTGCTCCACGGAGCTAACAATCTAGGAGTAAGTAAGATGTCACTTCTGACATCATTGCTTACTACGTGTGAAATCTGTGAATGATCACAGAGATCACATGGTACAAGGCTGTTGTGAACAGCCTTGTACCATGTGACAAGCTGGGACCAATCACAGCTCACACAGTAGTTCTCAATGGATGCAAGAATGTAGTCAGAGAGAAGGAGAAATGATTGCTTTTACAGCCTTTATGGGTATAAAAGCAATCAGTGTAAACAAGAAAATAAAAAATCATCCCCCACAAGTAGTACAGTGTCACCATGGTGACACTGTACTGCTAGAGTGACAGTATGTAAAAAAAAAAAAAATAATAAAATGTAAAAATTTTTTAAAATGATAATTTTTGGTTATAAACTAATTTGGCATTTTTTTTTACTAAAAAGATAACAAAATAAATTTTGGCCAAGATTTATGATGAAATATTTATTTGAAAAATTTTATAAGAAAAACACTCAAAATTTGTGGACTTTTTCATTTACATAGCAAAACAAAAAAAATCCCAGTGGTGAATAAATACCACCAAAATAAAGCTTTATTGGTCTCAAAAAAATGCTAAAAAACATTCATATGGGTACAATGTTGCATGACCACGCAATTGTCATTCAAAATATGATAGCGCTGAAAGCTGAAAATTGGCCTGGACAGGAAGGAGGCAAAAGTGTCCGGACTTGAAGTGGTTAAATAAAAATGGAGTCTGATATGTACCAGATTCAACCTCTAATAGTATATAAGTCTCTTCTGTCATTCTCAGAGTGGATAAGATATCTTGTTCCTTAACCACATAGCTGGTTATTTATATTTACCACTGCATATTGATATCCAAGAAATTGTCTATTTTAAACTTTACATACTAACTAAATTATACACCACACTTTTGTCAAGGTTTTTTTTTTATCTGATTAATCAAAGCAATAATTGGCCAACTAATCGATTATGAAAACAATCATTAGTAGCAGTCCTATAGGGGTCCCCTTTGTATTGGAGATGTCAGATATTACCCCGTATCCAGGTACTGGAGGTGTCAGGTGTCCCTACCCCTTGTCCTGGTGTTGGCAGTGTCCCATTTGTCCTTGTATTGGAGGTGTCTCCCTGGTGTTGGGAGGGATCCTAGTATTAGAAGTGTGCCCCTAGTGTTAGGTGTCCCCTCCATCCTAGTACTGGAGGTGTCTCCCTGGTGTTAGAGAGTTCCTGGTATTGGTGGTGTACCCCCATCCAGGTATTGGTGGGGAACCTCCCACCCAAGAAATGGCAGTGTCTCTGTGATATTTAAAATACCGCCCCCTCCCCCATTCCATTACTGGATGTATCAGATGCCCCCGTCCCAATAATGGTGGTATCCCCCTGGTATTAGAGTTATCACTTTTCTACCCTGCCCCAGTATTGGAGGTGTCCCCGCCATCCCAGTACTGGAAGTGTTGTCTCCCTGGTGTTGGATGTTCCTCCACCTCCCCACCATTGCAGTATTAAGAGAAGTCAGGTCCCCCTCCACCCTGGTATTGGAGATGTTCTCCTTGTCCTATTATCTCAGGTGTCCAATATCGCCCCCGTGTACTGGAGGGGACCTGCCTCCTGTACTGGTTGTGAAGGTGTCAAGTGTCCCCCCCATCCTGGTGTACTGGAGAGGTGGCCCCTGGTATTGGATGTGTCCTGGTATTAGAGCTGTCAGATGTTCCATGTCCCCCCCCCCTTCCCAGTTTTGAAGATGTTCCCTCTTTCCCCATATTGAAGGTATCCCCTCTGTCCTGGATTTGGCAGTGTCCACCCCTTTTGCAGCATTGGAGGTGGCCGCTGCCCCCCCCCCCCAGTACTGGAGTGGCCCCTGGTATTAAAGGTAGCCCCCCCAGCCCCAGTGCTGGAGGTATCCCCCCTGCTGGAGGTGTCAGGTGCCCCCCCTGCCCCAGTGCTGTAGATTTCCCCACTGTCCGAGTTTTGGAGGTGTCCCCCCTGCCCCAGTGCTGGAGGTATCCCCCATGCTGGAGGTGTCCCCCCTGCCCAAGTGCTGGAGATTTCCCCACTGTCCGAGTATTGGAGGTGTCCCCCCTGCCCCAGTGCTGGAGGTGTCCCCACTGTCCAAGTATTGGAGGTGTCCCCTCTGCCCCAGTGCTGGAGGTGTCCCCACTGTCCGAGTATTGGAGGTGCCCCCTCTGCCCCAGTGCTGGAGGTGTCCCCACTGTCCGAGTATTGGAGGTGTCCCCCCTGCCCCAGTGCTGGAGGTGTCCCCCCTGCCCCAGTGCTGGAGGTGTCCCCACTGTCCGAGTATTGGAGGTGTCCCCCCTGCCCCAACGCTGGAGGTGTCCCCCCTGCCCCAGTGCTGGTTGTGTGCCCACTGTCCGAGTATTGGAGGTGTCCCCCCTGCCCCAGTGCTGCAGGTGTCCCCCCTGCCCCAGTACTGGAGGTGTCCCCCCTGCCCCAGTACTGGAGGTGTCCCCCCTGCCCCAGTGCTGGAGGTGTCCCGCGCTCTTTGGCTGCAGCTCATGGCCGGTCAGTTTGCCATTAATCTGGACCAGATACTAGGCTCGTACCTCATATTCAGGGCTTTGCACTCCTGTGTCTCTGCGGAGCCTCCGACATTAGAGTGGAGTTTATCCCCTGTTTAAGGGCCTCTCACACTTGTCTTGTAGAGCCTCCAACATTAGCGTGGAGTTCATCCCCTATTTCAGGGCCTCGGACGCTACTGTCTAGGACACTGGTGCTGAGCTGGTTCCCTGTCTCAGACATTGGCTTTGGTACCAAGCTCTCCTCCTCTCTAGAACACATTATCCAGAGAAACATCCAACCTTTAGAGAACCTCTAGAGGCTACAGGCGAAAGCTTGACTTTCACCTTCAAGAAATCCCAACAAGTAGCCCAAAGAGGACTCTGTCAGAGCTCCACTAGGGCCTACAGTGCAACCGTTGTCACATTTGTAAAATGGCACCTTTGTGCTCCACACAGACATGGGAAGATCCAGGAACAACCCTCTGCACACTGCTATATATCCTTTCCAGCAAACTTTGCCATAAACATAGAGATTTTTAGTTCACACATATTGCAATACATGTTTAAGCTGGCCAACTGCCTCAAAGTAAACCTTTCTGGCCAAACCCTACTCTACCAAAAGCAAATGCTACTGTGGACACAATGCCAACATGGGGCAAAAAGACACAAAGTGGGGGGAGAGCTGCTAGGTTAAAACCTGGCTACTGACCTTCAAAGCTCTAGAGGATGTGAGAAGCATGCTTCACTAGGGCATCCCGCGCTCTTTGGCTGCAGCTCATGGCCGGTCAGTTTGCCATTAATCTGGACCAGATACTAGGCTCGTACCCCATATTCAGGGCTTTGCACTCCTGTTTCTCTGCGGAGCCTCCGACATCAGAGTGGAGTTTATCCCCTGTTTCAGGGCCTCTCACACTTGTCTTGTAGAGCCTCCAACATTAGCGAGGAGTTCATCCCCTATTTCAGGGCCTCGGACGCTACTGTCTAGGACACTGGTGCTGAGCTGGTTCCCTGTCTCAGACATTGGCTTTGGTACCAAGCTCTCCTCCTCTCTACAACAGATTATCCAGAGAAACATCCAACCTTTAGAGAACCTCTAGAGGCTACAGGCGAAAGCTTGACTTTCACCTTCAAGAAATCCCAACAAGTAGCCCAAAGAGGACTCTGTCAGAGCTCCACTAGGGCCTACAGTGCAACCGTTGTCACATTTGTAAAATGGCACCTTTGTGCTCCACACAGACATGGGAAGATCCAGGAACAACCCTCTGCACACTGCTATATATCCTTTCCAGCAAACTTTGCCATAAACATTGAGATTTTTAGTTCACACATATTGCAATACATGTTTAAGCTGGCCAACTGCGTCAAACTAAACCTTTCTGGCCAAACCCTACTCTACCAAAAGCAAATGCTACTGTGGACACAATGCCAACATGGGGCAAAAAGACACAAAGTGGGGGGAGAGCTGCTAGGTTAAAACCTGGCTACTGACCTTCAAAGCTCTAGAGGATGTGAGAAGCATGCTTCACTAGGGCATCCCGCGCTCTTTGGCTGCAGCTCATGGCCGCTCAGTTTGCCATTAATCTGGACCAGATACTAGGCTCGTACCCCATATTCAGGGCTTTGCACTCCTGTGTCTCTGCGGAGCCTCCGACATCAGAGTGGAGTTTATCCCCTGTTTCAGGGCCTCTCACACTTGTCTTGTAGAGCCTCCAACATTAGCGAGGAGTTTATCCCCTATTTCAGGGCCTCGGACGCTACTGTCTAGGACACTGGTGCTGAGCTGGTTCCCTGTCTCAGACATTGGCTTTGGTACCAAGCTCTCCTCCTCTCTACAACAGATTATCCAGAGAAACATCCAACCTTTAGAGAACCTCTAGAGGCTACAGGCGAAAGCTTGACTTTCACCTTCAAGAAATCCCAACAAGTAGCCCAAAGAGGACTCTGTCAGAGCTCCACTAGGGCCTACAGTGCAACCGTTGTCACATTTGTAAAATGGCACCTTTGTGCTCCACACAGACATGGGAAGATCCAGGAACAACCCTCTGCACACTGCTATATATCCTTTCCAGCAAACTTTGCCATAAACATTGAGATTTTTAGTTCACACATATTGCAATACATGTTTAAGCTGGCCAACTGCGTCAAACTAAACCTTTCTGGCCAAACCCTACTCTACCAAAAGCAAATGCTACTGTGGACACAATGCCAACATGGGGCAAAAAGACACAAAGTGGGGGGAGAGCTGCTAGGTTAAAACCTGGCTACTGACCTTCAAAGCTCTAGAGGATGTGAGAAGCATGCTTCACTAGGGCATCCCGCGCTCTTTGGCTGCAGCTCATGGCCGGTCAGTTTGCCATTAATCTGGACCAGATACTAGGCTCGTACCCCATATTCAGGGCTTTGCACTCCTGTGTCTCTGCGGAGCCTCCGACATTAGAGTGGAGTTTATCCCCTGTTTCAGGGCCTCTCACACTTGTCTTGTAGAGCCTCCAACATTAGCGAGGAGTTTATCCCCTATTTCAGGGCCTTGGACGCTACTGTCTAGGACACTGGTGCTGAGCTGGTTCCCTGTCTCAGACATTGGCTTTGGTACCAAGCTCTCCTCCTCTCTACAACAGATTATCCAGAGAAACATCCAACCTTTAGAGAACCTCTAGAGGCTACAGGCGAAAGCTTGACTTTCACCTTCAAGAAATCCCAACAAGTAGCCCAAAGAGGACTCTGTCAGAGCTCCACTAGGGCCTACAGTGCAACCGTTGTCACATTTGTAAAATGGCACCTTTGTGCTCCACACAGACATGAGAAGATCCAGGAACAACCCTCTGCACACTGCTATATATCCTTTCCAGCAAACTTTGCCATAAACATTGAGATTTTTAGTTCACACATATTGCAATACATGTTTAAGCTGGCCAACTGCGTCAAACTAAACCTTTCTGGCCAAACCCTACTCTACCAAAAGCAAATGCTACTGTGGACACAATGCCAACATGGGGCAAAAAGACACAAAGTGGGGGGAGAGCTGCTAGGTTAAAACCTGGCTACTGACCTTCAAAGCTCTAGAGGATGTGAGAAGCATGCTTCACTAGGGCATCCCGCGCTCTTTGGCTGCAGCTCATGGCCGCTCAGTTTGCCATTAATCTGGACCAGATACTAGGCTCGTACCCCATATTCAGGGCTTTGCACTCCTGTGTCTCTGCGGAGCCTCCGACATCAGAGTGGAGTTTATCCCCTGTTTCAGGGCCTCTCACACTTGTCTTGTAGAGCCTCCAACATTAGCGAGGAGTTCATCCCCTATTTCAGGGCCTAGGACGCTACTGTCTAGGACACTGGTGCTGAGCTGGTTCCCTGTCTCAGACATTGGCTTTGGTACCAAGCTCTCCTCCTCTCTACAACAGATTATCCAGAGAAACATCCAACCTTTAGAGAACCTCTAGAGGCTACAGGCGAAAGCTTGACTTTCACCTTCAAGAAATCCCAACAAGTAGCCCAAAGAGGACTCTGTCAGAGCTCCACTAGGGCCTACAGTGCAACCGTTGTCACATTTGTAAAATGGCACCTTTGTGCTCCACACAGACATGGGAAGATCCAGGAACAACCCTCTGCACACTGCTATATATCCTTTCCAGCAAACTTTGCCATAAACATTGAGATTTTTAGTTCACACATATTGCAATACATGTTTAAGCTGGCCAACTGCGTCAAACTAAACCTTTCTGGCCAAACCCTACTCTACCAAAAGCAAATGCTACTGTGGACACAATGCCAACATGGGGCAAAAAGACACAAAGTGGGGGGAGAGCTGCTAGGTTAAAACCTGGCTACTGACCTTCAAAGCTCTAGAGGATGTGAGAAGCATGCTTCACTAGGGCATCCCGCGCTCTTTGGCTGCAGCTCATGGCCGCTCAGTTTGCCATTAATCTGGACCAGATACTAGGCTCGTACCCCATATTCAGGGCTTTGCACTCCTGTGTCTCTGCGGAGCCTCCGACATCAGAGTGGAGTTTATCCCCTGTTTCAGGGCCTCTCACACTTGTCTTGTAGAGCCTCCAACATTAGCGAGGAGTTCATCCCCTATTTCAGGGCCTCGGACGCTACTGTCTAGGACACTGGTGCTGAGCTGGTTCCCTGTCTCAGACATTGGCTTTGGTACCAAGCTCTCCTCCTCTCTACAACAGATTATCCAGAGAAACATCCAACCTTTAGAGAACCTCTAGAGGCTACAGGCGAAAGCTTGACTTTCACCTTCAAGAAATCCCAACAAGTAGCCCAAAGAGGACTCTGTCAGAGCTCCACTAGGGCCTACAGTGCAACCGTTGTCACATTTGTAAAATGGCACCTTTGTGCTCCACACAGACATGGGAAGATCCAGGAACAACCCTCTGCACACTGCTATATATCCTTTCCAGCAAACTTTGCCATAAACATTGAGATTTTTAGTTCACACATATTGCAATACATGTTTAAGCTGGCCAACTGCGTCAAACTAAACCTTTCTGGCCAAACCCTACTCTACCAAAAGCAAATGCTACTGTGGACACAATGCCAACATGGGGCAAAAAGACACAAAGTGGGGGGAGAGCTGCTAGGTTAAAACCTGGCTACTGACCTTCAAAGCTCTAGAGGATGTGAGAAGCATGCTTCACTAGGGCATCCCGCGCACTTTGGCTGCAGCTCATGGCCGGTCAGTTTGCCATTAATCTGGACCAGATACTAGGCTCGTACCCCATATTCAGGGCTTTGCACTCCTGTGTCTCTGCGGAGCCTCCGACATCAGAGTGGAGTTTATCCCCTGTTTCAGGGCCTCTCACACTTGTCTTGTAGAGCCTCCAACATTAGCGAGGAGTTCATCCCCTATTTCAGGGCCTAGGACGCTACTGTCTAGGACACTGGTGCTGAGCTGGTTCCCTGTCTCAGACATTGGCTTTGGTACCAAGCTCTCCTCCTCTCTACAACAGATTATCCAGAGAAACATCCAACCTTTAGAGAACCTCTAGAGGCTACAGGCGAAAGCTTGACTTTCACCTTCAAGAAATCCCAACAAGTAGCCCAAAGAGGACTCTGTCAGAGCTCCACTAGGGCCTACAGTGCAACCGTTGTCACATTTGTAAAATGGCACCTTTGTGCTCCACACAGACATGGGAAGATCCAGGAACAACCCTCTGCACACTGCTATATATCCTTTCCAGCAAACTTTGCCATAAACATTGAGATTTTTAGTTCACACATATTGCAATACATGTTTAAGCTGGCCAACTGCGTCAAACTAAACCTTTCTGGCCAAACCCTACTCTACCAAAAGCAAATGCTACTGTGGACACAATGCCAACATGGGGCAAAAAGACACAAAGTGGGGGGAGAGCTGCTAGGTTAAAACCTGGCTACTGACCTTCAAAGCTCTAGAGGATGTGAGAAGCATGCTTCACTAGGGCATCCCGCGCACTTTGGCTGCAGCTCATGGCCGCTCAGTTTGCCATTAATCTGGACCAGATACTAGGCTCGTACCCCATATTCAGGGCTTTGCACTCCTGTGTCTCTGCGGAGCCTCCGACATCAGAGTGGAGTTTATCCCCTGTTTCAGGGCCTCTCACACTTGTCTTGTAGAGCCTCCAACATTAGCGAGGAGTTCATCCCCTATTTCAGGGCCTAGGACGCTACTGTCTAGGACACTGGTGCTGAGCTGGTTCCCTGTCTCAGACATTGGCTTTGGTACCAAGCTCTCCTCCTCTCTACAACAGATTATCCAGAGAAACATCCAACCTTTAGAGAACCTCTAGAGGCTACAGGCGAAAGCTTGACTTTCACCTTCAAGAAATCCCAACAAGTAGCCCAAAGAGGACTCTGTCAGAGCTCCACTAGGGCCTACAGTGCAACCGTTGTCACATTTGTAAAATGGCACCTTTGTGCTCCACACAGACATGGGAAGATCCAGGAACAACCCTCTGCACACTGCTATATATCCTTTCCAGCAAACTTTGCCATAAACATTGAGATTTTTAGTTCACACATATTGCAATACATGTTTAAGCTGGCCAACTGCGTCAAACTAAACCTTTCTGGCCAAACCCTACTCTACCAAAAGCAAATGCTACTGTGGACACAATGCCAACATGGGGCAAAAAGACACAAAGTGGGGGGAGAGCTGCTAGGTTAAAACCTGGCTACTGACCTTCAAAGCTCTAGAGGATGTGAGAAGCATGCTTCACTAGGGCATCCCGCGCTCTTTGGCTGCAGCTCATGGCCGCTCAGTTTGCCATTAATCTGGACCAGATACTAGGCTCGTACCCCATATTCAGGGCTTTGCACTCCTGTGTCTCTGCGGAGCCTCCGACATCAGAGTGGAGTTTATCCCCTGTTTCAGGGCCTCTCACACTTGTCTTGTAGAGCCTCCAACATTAGCGAGGAGTTCATCCCCTATTTCAGGGCCTAGGACGCTACTGTCTAGGACACTGGTGCTGAGCTGGTTCCCTGTCTCAGACATTGGCTTTGGTACCAAGCTCTCCTCCTCTCTACAACAGATTATCCAGAGAAACATCCAACCTTTAGAGAACCTCTAGAGGCTACAGGCGAAAGCTTGACTTTCACCTTCAAGAAATCCCAACAAGTAGCCCAAAGAGGACTCTGTCAGAGCTCCACTAGGGCCTACAGTGCAACCGTTGTCACATTTGTAAAATGGCACCTTTGTGCTCCACATAGACATGGGAAGATCCAGGAACAACCCTCTGCACACTGCTATATATCCTTTCCAGCAAACTTTGCCATAAACATTGAGATTTTTAGTTCACACATATTGCAATACATGTTTAAGCTGGCCAACTGCGTCAAACTAAACATTAAGGCAGCACAAATGCTGGTCAGACATTTAGATGTCTATTTTCCAATGATTGCTGATGCATGCATGTTACCCTACGCCTGTTAAGACCTTAAAATGTACTATGAATGCAGTTAGCCAGAAATTAAACCTATGACTACCAATCTCAAGTACGATCCCTATTCTTGCATGAGAGATTTTCTGAAAAAATGTATGGGTATCAACTGTAGGTGAATTCAAATCTAACTGCAGAATTCAGCGAACTTAAGTAATTTGGACCAAGCTGGCATAAACAAATTTACTTCACTTAACAGATGAAGTGGATGTGAGCGCTATATAAACAGGTATGTCGTCTCAGCCACATACAGCACTGTGTTCCAGCAGCTGTCAAATTGGATTGAGTGCTGCTCAGCCATTCACAGGCGGTTGGGTGCCCTCACAGTCTCCACCTCAGCCTGAGGAACCTTTGTATTCATTCATAGTCCCATAGCCTGAACACAGCAACGCATATGTAGCTGATGCTACATACAGTTTATAGAGGTGCTGCATCTGTTAATGATGTAAACAGTACATTTGGACTAGCTTGGTCCAAACTATTCAAAGTTCGCTAAAACCTGGAGATCAGCTTTAATCGCTCATCCCCAATAATCACACATTTTATGTTAACATAAATCATACACAAAAGGTAAGACTTTTATCCTTCTCACCTTAAAAACTTCAAAGAGACGAGAGAACTGCTTTCCAACCAAGACATTGAAAACTTTCCCATCTTCTCCACTAAGACGGCTACAAAGGAGGACAAATGTCAAATTATTACACACAAACTGATATACATTACCCTAAATATTTTATTGTGGAATATAATTTCTACTTGAAGGAATATTCACCACTAAATAGTTCTAAAGATCAGAATGGAAGATTATACACCATGGGGTTGTTTTAGCTGAATTTGCTTGCCAAAGAGGTAAAGCACTCTGGCAGCTGTCCGCTCTAGTGTGAATTCAGCCTGAAAGGGTTTTGTTATATCTGCTTGATAAGTGCAAAAAATACCTGTTGATCTTGTTAGAAATCTCGTGAGCTGATAACTTACTGTGCACTCTGCTAACTATTATCTCTAAGGTGTACAGAAGCACTCCCCTCCGGTATGTACAATAAGAGAAGGACAGCATTCTGTTGTCCTGTCTTGTTTCTGATGATACAAAAGGAAGAGTAGGCATTGTCATCCTACGGCAGTTTTGTTACTGGAGGATCATCAGGGAAAAAATAAAGGAAGAAAACTAGTGCAGCCACCACATCTAAGGACTAGAAAGCTGCAATATATTCATTTTTTTGTGGCTTAGATGCACTTTAAGAATAGGCTGTTCAACTAGAAAAGTTGGTATTGAGTGAAAACAGCTCCCCTTGTTCACTAACATTTATTGGCTAGGTATTCCTTAGTAAATCAATTCCTGCATCCACTGCAATATTCTGCACCGCAACAATCTGGAATGTTTCTAGCTCCAAAATGCAATTGTACTCACTTTGCAATTGCAAGATAAGCATCTGTCTGTTCTGTATGTGAGGTAGATGTGTCTTCCAAGGTTTCTAGTAAAGGCAAGAGTTGAGCGTTTTCAGGATTAGCAGCCATATTCCCAAAAAACTGCAAAGAAATAAGAAGTCACTTAAAATAATCAGCCCAGTGGTTTGCTACAGTAGGAAATAAATTGTGTTTCTATATCTTACAGTTTTCTTGCTTAGTGCAGCAACTATAGATACAAAACGTTACACTTTTTATCTGCTTGAACACCAGACTGTTTCACCCCCTTCCTGCCCAGGCCATTTTTCAGATTTCAGCGCTGTCGTACTTTGAATGACAATTACTCAGTCATGCAACACTGTACCCATATGAAATTTATATCAATCTGTGAGACAGATAGAGCTTTCTTTTGGTGGTATTAAGTCATTTAGTCACAACTGTTTTTTTTGTTTTGTTTTTTGCACTATATAAAATGGAAAAAAGTTTTGCCATTTCTTCATTTCCGGTCTGTAAAGTTTTGCCAATAATATTTCTTCATAAATGTGGGCCAAAATACATTCTACTACATACAAACTATGGTATATACTGTATATCCATAAAATGATCAATTCTGATGTACTGACTGCCCAACTCATTTCTTGAGGCCCTAAAATGCTAGGACAGTACAAATACCCCCCAAATTACCCTTTTTTTTTAATTTTAAATCAGACAGTCCAAGGTATTTAGTAAGAGGCATAGTAACATTTTTGAAGTTGTAATTGTTCAGAAAATGAAAGAAAAAAAACAAAACAAAACAAAAAAAAAAAACATTTCCCCAAGTTGTCATTTTAAAAAGTTTTTTCACATAAGCAGCATGGGCACACTTACAATTACACCTCAACACATTCTGCTTCTCCTCCTTAGTATGGGGATAGCACATGCATGAGACGTTTTCACAACTTACCCACATGGGGGGGGGGGGCCCAAAATCAAAGTAGAACCTTCAAGCTTTATAAGGGTGTAAATTAGGCATCTCATTTCCTCACTACCTCTCTCATTTATGTAGGCCCTGGAGCACAAGGACAGCAGAAACGCCCAAACGAATAGGACTGCCTGCATGGGGATGCACAGAACTCCTGCCCCCAGTCTGACATCCTTGCAGGTGTACAGCCCCAAATGCAGACAGTGATTTCGGGGACATGCACCTGCACTGATGTTGGATTGGGAAAAGCGGCTGTGTCCATGCAGCTGTTGTGTCCCAATAATCAATGTGACTGCCTGCATGGGATGCACAGAGCACCTGTGCAGGTAAACATGGCCCTTGCACAAGGTATGCATCGATAAGCCCCTTGTGAACAAAACCTTACGTCAACACTGGGGCAGATGTGACATAGCGATGTTCAGGGACACTGACTGGCTGCACTGGTGTGGTAATGGTGTATTTACACTGGGGGGGTTGGGGAATGCTACGGTTGAGTCAAATTTTTACCACCCCTCAACTGTTCCCCCTTTAGCTGGGAGGGCAGCAGTCAGGGAAGTACACATGCTGCAGCAGGAATTTCACCACATTGAGCTCAGCAGGCACTACTAAGGATCACTGTTGTATATAAATGGCCGGACTGTGGCAGTGCAAGGTCGAGTGGCCGGTTATAAACGGCCTCCCCGCCCCCTGCTTTTGCGCGCTCCCTGGGATCGCACAGCACCACGATCCGGTGCCCGCTGTGTCCTCCGGACACAGTGAAACACCGATCGTCATACAGAACCTCTGTGTGAGGTCCCAATCATGTGATCACTGATTGGCCAATCAGTGATCACATGCAAAGAATTATTACTATACAGTATTTATATAGCGCTAAGAGTTTGCTCAGCGCTGTACATTTTAGTGGGGTACAGTAACAATACAATACACGAGGGGTTCGAGGGCACTGCTCCACGGAGCTAACAATCTAGGAGTAAGTAAGATGTCACTTCTGACATCATTGCTTACTACGTGTGAAATCTGTGAATGATCACAGAGATCACATGGTACAAGGCTGTTGTGAACAGCCTTGTACCATGTGACAAGCTGGGACCAATCACAGCTCACACAGTAGTTCTCAATGGATGCAAGAATGTAGTCAGAGAGAAGGAGAAATGATTGCTTTTACAGCCTTTATGGGTATAAAAGCAATCAGTGTAAACAAGAAAATAAAAAATCATCCCCCACAAGTAGTACAGTGTCACCATGGTGACACTGTACTGCTAGAGTGACAGTATGTAAAAAAAAAAAAAATAATAAAATGTAAAAATTTTTTAAAATGATAATTTTTGGTTATAAACTAATTTGGCATTTTTTTTTACTAAAAAGATAACAAAATAAATTTTGGCCAAGATTTATGATGAAATATTTATTTGAAAAATTTTATAAGAAAAACACTCAAAATTTGTGGACTTTTTCATTTACATAGCAAAACAAAAAAAATCCCAGTGGTGAATAAATACCACCAAAATAAAGCTTTATTGGTCTCAAAAAAATGCTAAAAAACATTCATATGGGTACAGTGTTGCATGACCACGCAATTGTCATTCAAAATATGATAGCGCTGAAAGCTGAAAATTGGCCTGGACAGGAAGGAGGCAAAAGTGTCCGGACTTGAAGTGGTTAAATAAAAATGGAGTCTGATATGTACCAGATTCAACCTCTAATAGTATATAAGTCTCTTCTGTCATTCTCAGAGTGGATAAGATATCTTGTTCCTTAACCACATAGCTGGTTATTTATATTTACCACTGCATATTGATATCCAAGAAATTGTCTATTTTAAACTTTACATACTAACTAAATTATACACCACACTTTTGTCAAGGTTTTTTTTTTATCTGATTAATCAAAGCAATAATTGGCCAACTAATCGATTATGAAAACAATCATTAGTAGCAGTCCTATAGGGGTCCCCTTTGTATTGGAGATGTCAGATATTACCCTGTATCCAGGTACTGGAGGTGTCAGGTGTCCCTACCCCTTGTCCTGGTGTTGGCAGTGTCCCATTTGTCCTTGTATTGGAGGTGTCTCCCTGGTGTTGGGAGGGATCCTAGTATTAGAAGTGTGCCCCTAGTGTTAGGTGTCCCCTCCATCCTAGTACTGGAGGTGTCTCCCTGGTGTTAGAGAGTTCCTGGTATTGGTGGTGTACCCCCATCCAGGTATTGGTGGGGAACCTCCCACCCAAGAAATGGCAGTGTCTCTGTGATATTTAAAATACCGCCCCCTCCCCCATTCCATTACTGGATGTATCAGATGCCCCCGTCCCAATAATGGTGGTATCCCCCTGGTATTAGAGTTATCACTTTTCTACCCTGCCCCAGTATTGGAGGTGTCCCCGCCATCCCAGTACTGGAAGTGTTGTCTCCCTGGTGTTGGATGTTCCTCCACCTCCCCACCATTGCAGTATTAAGAGAAGTCAGGTCCCCCTCCACCCTGGTATTGGAGATGTTCTCCTTGTCCTATTATCTCAGGTGTCCAATATCGCCCCCGTGTACTGGAGGGGACCTGCCTCCTGTACTGGTTGTGAAGGTGTCAAGTGTCCCCCCCATCCTGGTGTACTGGAGAGGTGGCCCCTGGTATTGGATGTGTCCTGGTATTAGAGCTGTCAGATGTTCCATGTCCCCCCCCCCTTCCCAGTTTTGAAGATGTTCCCTCTTTCCCCATATTGAAGGTATCCCCTCTGTCCTGGATTTGGCAGTGTCCACCCCTTTTGCAGCATTAGAGGTGGCCGCTGCCCCCCCCCCCCAGTACTGGAGTGGACCCTGGTATTAAAGGTAGCCCCCCCAGCCCCAGTGCTGGAGGTATCCCCCCTGCTGGAGGTGTCAGGTGCCCCCCCTGCCCCAGTGCTGTAGATTTCCCCACTGTCCGAGTTTTGGAGGTGTCCCCCCTGCCCCAGTGCTGGAGGTATCCCCCATGCTGGAGGTGTCCCCCCTGCCCAAGTGCTGGAGATTTCCCCACTGTCCGAGTATTGGAGGTGTCCCCCCTGCCCCAGTGCTGGAGGTGTCCCCACTGTCCAAGTATTGGAGGTGTCCCCTCTGCCCCAGTGCTGGAGGTGTCCACACTGTCCGAGTATTGGAGGTGCCCCCTCTGCCCCAGTGCTGGAGGTGTCCCCACTGTCCGAGTATTGGAGGTGTCCCCCCTGCCCCAGTGCTGGAGGTGTCCCCCCTGCCCCAGTGCTGGAGGTGTCCCCACTGTCCGAGTATTGGAGGTGCCCCCTCTGCCCCAGTGCTGGAGGTGTCCCCACTGTCCGAGTATTGGAGGTGTCCCCCCTGCCCCAGTGCTGGAGGTGTCCCCCCTGCCCCAGTGCTGGAGGTGTCCCCACTGTCCGAGTATTGGAGGTGTCCCCCCTGCCCCAACGCTGGAGGTGTCCCCCCTGCCCCAGTGCTGGTTGTGTGCCCACTGTCCGAGTATTGGAGGTGTCCCCCCTGCCCCAGTGCTGCAGGTGTCCCCACTGTCCGAGTATTGGAGGTGTCCCCCCTGCCCCAGTGCTGGAGGTGTCCCCCCTGCCCCAGTACTGGAGGTGTCCCCCCTGCCCCAGTACTGGAGGTGTCCCCCCTGCCCCAGTGCTGGAGGTGTCCCGCGCTCTTTGGCTGCAGCTCATGGCCGGTCAGTTTGCCATTAATCTGGACCAGATACTAGGCTCGTACCTCATATTCAGGGCTTTGCACTCCTGTGTCTCTGCGGAGCCTCCGACATTAGAGTGGAGTTTATCCCCTGTTTAAGGGCCTCTCACACTTGTCTTGTAGAGCCTCCAACATTAGCGTGGAGTTCATCCCCTATTTCAGGGCCTCGGACGCTACTGTCTAGGACACTGGTGCTGAGCTGGTTCCCTGTCTCAGACATTGGCTTTGGTACCAAGCTCTCCTCCTCTCTAGAACACATTATCCAGAGAAACATCCAACCTTTAGAGAACCTCTAGAGGCTACAGGCGAAAGCTTGACTTTCACCTTCAAGAAATCCCAACAAGTAGCCCAAAGAGGACTCTGTCAGAGCTCCACTAGGGCCTACAGTGCAACCGTTGTCACATTTGTAAAATGGCACCTTTGTGCTCCACACAGACATGGGAAGATCCAGGAACAACCCTCTGCACACTGCTATATATCCTTTCCAGCAAACTTTGCCATAAACATAGAGATTTTTAGTTCACACATATTGCAATACATGTTTAAGCTGGCCAACTGCCTCAAAGTAAACCTTTCTGGCCAAACCCTACTCTACCAAAAGCAAATGCTACTGTGGACACAATGCCAACATGGGGCAAAAAGACACAAAGTGGGGGGAGAGCTGCTAGGTTAAAACCTGGCTACTGACCTTCAAAGCTCTAGAGGATGTGAGAAGCATGCTTCACTAGGGCATCCCGCGCTCTTTGGCTGCAGCTCATGGCCGCTCAGTTTGCCATTAATCTGGACCAGATACTAGGCTCGTACCCCATATTCAGGGCTTTGCACTCCTGTGTCTCTGCGGAGCCTCCGACATCAGAGTGGAGTTTATCCCCTGTTTCAGGGCCTCTCACACTTGTCTTGTAGAGCCTCCAACATTAGCGAGGAGTTCATCCCCTATTTCAGGGCCTCGGACGCTACTGTCTAGGACACTGGTGCTGAGCTGGTTCCCTGTCTCAGACATTGGCTTTGGTACCAAGCTCTCCTCCTCTCTACAACAGATTATCCAGAGAAACATCCAACCTTTAGAGAACCTCTAGAGGCTACAGGCGAAAGCTTGACTTTCACCTTCAAGAAATCCCAACAAGTAGCCCAAAGAGGACTCTGTCAGAGCTCCACTAGGGCCTACAGTGCAACCGTTGTCACATTTGTAAAATGGCACCTTTGTGCTCCACACAGACATGGGAAGATCCAGGAACAACCTTCTGCTCACTGCTATATATCCTTTCCAGCAAACTTTGCCATAAACATTGAGATTTTTAGTTCACACATATTGCAATACATGTTTAAGCTGGCCAACTGCGTCAAACTAAACCTTTCTGGCCAAACCCTACTCTACCAAAAGCAAATGCTACTGTGGACACAATGCCAACATGGGGCAAAAAGACACAAAGTGGGGGGAGAGCTGCTAGGTTAAAACCTGGCTACTGACCTTCAAAGCTCTAGAGGATGTGAGAAGCATGCTTCACTAGGGCATCCCGCGCTCTTTGGCTGCAGCTCATGGCCGGTCAGTTTGCCATTAATCTGGACCAGATACTAGGCTCGTACCCCATATTCAGGGCTTTGCACTCCTGTGTCTCTGCGGAGCCTCCGACATCAGAGTGGAGTTTATCCCCTGTTTCAGGGCCTCTCACACTTGTCTTGTAGAGCCTCCAACATTAGCGAGGAGTTTATCCCCTATTTCAGGGCCTCGGACGCTACTGTCTAGGACACTGGTGCTGAGCTGGTTCCCTGTCTCAGACATTGGCTTTGGTACCAAGCTCTCCTCCTCTCTACAACAGATTATCCAGAGAAACATCCAACCTTTAGAGAACCTCTAGAGGCTACAGGCGAAAGCTTGACTTTCACCTTCAAGAAATCCCAACAAGTAGCCCAAAGAGGACTCTGTCAGAGCTCCACTAGGGCCTACAGTGCAACCGTTGTCACATTTGTAAAATGGCACCTTTGTGCTCCACACAGACATGGGAAGATCCAGGAACAACCCTCTGCACACTGCTATATATCCTTTCCAGCAAACTTTGCCATAAACATTGAGATTTTTAGTTCACACATATTGCAATACATGTTTAAGCTGGCCAACTGCGTCAAACTAAACCTTTCTGGCCAAACCCTACTCTACCAAAAGCAAATGCTACTGTGGACACAATGCCAACATGGGGCAAAAAGACACAAAGTGGGGGGAGAGCTGCTAGGTTAAAACCTGGCTACTGACCTTCAAAGCTCTAGAGGATGTGAGAAGCATGCTTCACTAGGGCATCCCGCGCTCTTTGGCTGCAGCTCATGGCCGGTCAGTTTGCCATTAATCTGGACCAGATACTAGGCTCGTACCCCATATTCAGGGCTTTGCACTCCTGTGTCTCTGCGGAGCCTCCGACATCAGAGTGGAGTTTATCCCCTGTTTCAGGGCCTCTCACACTTGTCTTGTAGAGCCTCCAATATTAGCAAGGAGTTTATCCCCTATTTCAGGGCCTCGGACGCTACTGTCTAGGACACTGGTGCTGAGCTGGTTCCCTGTCTCAGACATTGGCTTTGGTACCAAGCTCTCCTCCTCTCTACAACAGATTATCCAGAGAAACATCCAACCTTTAGAGAACCTCTAGAGGCTACAGGCGAAAGCTTGACTTTCACCTTCAAGAAATCCCAACAAGTAGCCCAAAGAGGACTCTGTCAGAGCTCCACTAGGGCCTACAGTGCAACCGTTGTCACATTTGTAAAATGGCACCTTTGTGCTCCACACAGACATGGGAAGATCCAGGAACAACCCTCTGCACACTGCTATATATCCTTTCCAGCAAACTTTGCCATAAACATTGAGATTTTTAGTTCACACATATTGCAATACATGTTTAAGCTGGCCAACTGCGTCAAACTAAACCTTTCTGGCCAAACCCTACTCTACCAAAAGCAAATGCTACTGTGGACACAATGCCAACATGGGGCAAAAAGACACAAAGTGGGGGGAGAGCTGCTAGGTTAAAACCTGGCTACTGACCTTCAAAGCTCTAGAGGATGTGAGAAGCATGCTTCACTAGGGCATCCCGCGCTCTTTGGCTGCAGCTCATGGCCGCTCAGTTTGCCATTAATCTGGACCAGATACTAGGCTCGTACCCCATATTCAGGGCTTTGCACTCCTGTGTCTCTGCGGAGCCTCCGACATCAGAGTGGAGTTTATCCCCTGTTTCAGGGCCTCTCACACTTGTCTTGTAGAGCCTCCAACATTAGCGAGGAGTTTATCCCCTATTTCAGGGCCTCGGACGCTACTGTCTAGGACACTGGTGCTGAGCTGGTTCCCTGTCTCAGACATTGGCTTTGGTACCAAGCTCTCCTCCTCTCTACAACAGATTATCCAGAGAAACATCCAACCTTTAGAGAACCTCTAGAGGCTACAGGCGAAAGCTTGACTTTCACCTTCAAGAAATCCCAACAAGTAGCCCAAAGAGGACTCTGTCAGAGCTCCACTAGGGCCTACAGTGCAACCGTTGTCACATTTGTAAAATGGCACCTTTGTGCTCCACACAGACATGAGAAGATCCAGGAACAACCCTCTGCACACTGCTATATATCCTTTCCAGCAAACTTTGCCATAAACATTGAGATTTTTAGTTCACACATATTGCAATACATGTTTAAGCTGGCCAACTGCGTCAAACTAAACCTTTCTGGCCAAACCCTACTCTACCAAAAGCAAATGCTACTGTGGACACAATGCCAACATGGGGCAAAAAGACACAAAGTGGGGGGAGAGCTGCTAGGTTAAAACCTGGCTACTGACCTTCAAAGCTCTAGAGGATGTGAGAAGCATGCTTCACTAGGGCATCCCGCGCTCTTTGGCTGCAGCTCATGGCCGGTCAGTTTGCCATTAATCTGGACCAGATACTAGGCTCGTACCCCATATTCAGGGCTTTGCACTCCTGTGTCTCTGCGGAGCCTCCAACATCAGAGTGGAGTTTATCCCCTGTTTCAGGGCCTCTCACACTTGTCTTGTAGAGCCTCCAACATTAGCGAGGAGTTCATCCCCTATTTCAGGGCCTAGGACGCTACTGTCTAGGACACTGGTGCTGAGCTGGTTCCCTGTCTCAGACATTGGCTTTGGTACCAAGCTCTCCTCCTCTCTACAACAGATTATCCAGAGAAACATCCAACCTTTAGAGAACCTCTAGAGGCTACAGGCGAAAGCTTGACTTTCACCTTCAAGAAATCCCAACAAGTAGCCCAAAGAGGACTCTGTCAGAGCTCCACTAGGGCCTACAGTGCAACCGTTGTCACATTTGTAAAATGGCACCTTTGTGCTCCACACAGACATGGGAAGATCCAGGAACAACCCTCTGCACACTGCTATATATCCTTTCCAGCAAACTTTGCCATAAACATTGAGATTTTTAGTTCACACATATTGCAATACATGTTTAAGCTGGCCAACTGCGTCAAACTAAACCTTTCTGGCCAAACCCTACTCTACCAAAAGCAAATGCTACTGTGGACACAATGCCAACATGGGGCAAAAAGACACAAAGTGGGGGGAGAGCTGCTAGGTTAAAACCTGGCTACTGACCTTCAAAGCTCTAGAGGATGTGAGAAGCATGCTTCACTAGGGCATCCCGCGCTCTTTGGCTGCAGCTCATGGCCGCTCAGTTTGCCATTAATCTGGACCAGATACTAGGCTCGTACCCCATATTCAGGGCTTTGCACTCCTGTGTCTCTGCGGAGCCTCCGACATCAGAGTGGAGTTTATCCCCTGTTTCAGGGCCTCTCACACTTGTCTTGTAGAGCCTCCAACATTAGCGAGGAGTTCATCCCCTATTTCAGGGCCTCGGACGCTACTGTCTAGGACACTGGTGCTGAGCTGGTTCCCTGTCTCAGACATTGGCTTTGGTACCAAGCTCTCCTCCTCTCTACAACAGATTATCCAGAGAAACATCCAACCTTTAGAGAACCTCTAGAGGCTACAGGCGAAAGCTTGACTTTCACCTTCAAGAAATCCCAACAAGTAGCCCAAAGAGGACTCTGTCAGAGCTCCACTAGGGCCTACAGTGCAACCGTTGTCACATTTGTAAAATGGCACCTTTGTGCTCCACACAGACATGGGAAGATCCAGGAACAACCCTCTGCACACTGCTATATATCCTTTCCAGCAAACTTTGCCATAAACATTGAGATTTTTAGTTCACACATATTGCAATACATGTTTAAGCTGGCCAACTGCGTCAAACTAAACCTTTCTGGCCAAACCCT
Source organism: Staurois parvus (assembly GCF_062004578.1). NCBI lineage: Eukaryota > Metazoa > Chordata > Amphibia > Anura > Ranidae > Staurois > Staurois parvus. The sequence goes on from NW_028320133.1 coordinate 275,965, forward strand.
ACTCTACCAAAAGCAAATGCTACTGTGGACACAATGCCAACATGGGGCAAAAAGACACAAAGTGGGGGGAGAGCTGCTAGGTTAAAACCTGGCTACTGACCTTCAAAGCTCTAGAGGATGTGAGAAGCATGCTTCACTAGGGCATCCCGCGCACTTTGGCTGCAGCTCATGGCCGGTCAGTTTGCCATTAATCTGGACCAGATACTAGGCTCGTACCCCATATTCAGGGCTTTGCACTCCTGTGTCTCTGCGGAGCCTCCGACATCAGAGTGGAGTTTATCCCCTGTTTCAGGGCCTCTCACACTTGTCTTGTAGAGCCTCCAACATTAGCGAGGAGTTCATCCCCTATTTCAGGGCCTAGGACGCTACTGTCTAGGACACTGGTGCTGAGCTGGTTCCCTGTCTCAGACATTGGCTTTGGTACCAAGCTCTCCTCCTCTCTACAACAGATTATCCAGAGAAACATCCAACCTTTAGAGAACCTCTAGAGGCTACAGGCGAAAGCTTGACTTTCACCTTCAAGAAATCCCAACAAGTAGCCCAAAGAGGACTCTGTCAGAGCTCCACTAGGGCCTACAGTGCAACCGTTGTCACATTTGTAAAATGGCACCTTTGTGCTCCACACAGACATGGGAAGATCCAGGAACAACCCTCTGCACACTGCTATATATCCTTTCCAGCAAACTTTGCCATAAACATTGAGATTTTTAGTTCACACATATTGCAATACATGTTTAAGCTGGCCAACTGCGTCAAACTAAACCTTTCTGGCCAAACCCTACTCTACCAAAAGCAAATGCTACTGTGGACACAATGCCAACATGGGGCAAAAAGACACAAAGTGGGGGGAGAGCTGCTAGGTTAAAACCTGCCTACTGACCTTCAAAGCTCTAGAGGATGTGAGAAGCATGCTTCACTAGGGCATCCCGCGCTCTTTGGCTGCAGCTCATGGCCGGTCAGTTTGCCATTAATCTGGACCAGATACTAGGCTCGTACCCCATATTCAGGGCTTTGCACTCCTGTATCTCTGCGGAGCCTCCGACATCAGAGTGGAGTTTATACCCTGTTTCAGGGCCTCTCACACTTGTCTTGTAGAGCCTCCAACATTAGCGAGGAGATCATCCCCTATTTCAGGGCCTAGGACGCTACTGTCTAGGACACTGGTGCTGAGCTGGTTCCCTGTCTCAGACATTGGCTTTGGTACCAAGCTCTCCTCCTCTCTACAACAGATTATCCAGAGAAACATCCAACCTTTAGAGAACCTCTAGAGGCTACAGGCGAAAGCTTGACTTTCACCTTCAAGAAATCCCAACAAGTAGCCCAAAGAGGACTCTGTCAGAGCTCCACTAGGGCCTACAGTGCAACCGTTGTCACATTTGTAAAATGGCACCTTTGTGCTCCACACAGACATGGGAAGATCCAGGAACAACCCTCTGCACACTGCTATATATCCTTTCCAGCAAACTTTGCCATAAACATTGAGATTTTTAGTTCACACATATTGCAATACATGTTTAAGCTGGCCAACTGCGTCAAACTAAACCTTTCTGGCCAAACCCTACTCTACCAAAAGCAAATGCTACTGTGGACACAATGCCAACATGGGGCAAAAAGACACAAAGTGGGGGGAGAGCTGCTAGGTTAAAACCTGGCTACTGACCTTCAAAGCTCTAGAGGATGTGAGAAGCATGCTTCACTAGGGCATCCCGCGCTCTTTGGCTGCAGCTCATGGCCGGTCAGTTTGCCATTAATCTGGACCAGATACTAGGCTCGTACCCCATATTCAGGGCTTTGCACTCCTGTGTCTCTGCGGAGCCTCCGACATCAGAGTGGAGTTTATCCCCTGTTTCAGGGCCTCTCACACTTGTCTTGTAGAGCCTCCAACATTAGCGAGGAGTTTATCCCCTATTTCAGGGCCTCGGACGCTACTGTCTAGGACACTGGTGCTGAGCTGGTTCCCTGTCTCAGACATTGGCTTTGGTACCAAGCTCTCCTCCTCTCTACAACAGATTATCCAGAGAAACATCCAACCTTTAGAGAACCTCTAGAGGCTACAGGCGAAAGCTTGACTTTCACCTTCAAGAAATCCCAACAAGTAGCCCAAAGAGGACTCTGTCAGAGCTCCACTAGGGCCTACAGTGCAACCGTTGTCACATTTGTAAAATGGCACCTTTGTGCTCCACACAGACATGGGAAGATCCAGGAACAACCCTCTGCACACTGCTATATATCCTTTCCAGCAAACTTTGCCATAAACATTGAGATTTTTAGTTCACACATATTGCAATACATGTTTAAGCTGGCCAACTGCGTCAAACTAAACCTTTCTGGCCAAACCCTACTCTACCAAAAGCAAATGCTACTGTGGACACAATGCCAACATGGGGCAAAAAGACACAAAGTGGGGGGAGAGCTGCTAGGTTAAAACCTGGCTACTGACCTTCAAAGCTCTAGAGGATGTGAGAAGCATGCTTCACTAGGGCATCCCGCGCTCTTTGGCTGCAGCTCATGGCCGGTCAGTTTGCCATTAATCTGGACCAGATACTAGGCTCGTACCCCATATTCAGGGCTTTGCACTCCTGTGTCTCTGCGGAGCCTCCGACATCAGAGTGGAGTTTATCCCCTGTTTCAGGGCCTCTCACACTTGTCTTGTAGAGCCTCCAACATTAGCAAGGAGTTCATCCCCTATTTCAGGGCCTAGGACGCTTCTGTCTAGGACACTGGTGCTGAGCTGGTTCCCTGTCTCAGACATTGGCTTTGGTACCAAGCTCTCCTCCTCTCTACAACAGATTATCCAGAGAAACATCCAACCTTTAGAGAACCTCTAGAGGCTACAGGCGAAAGCTTGACTTTCACCTTCAAGAAATCCCAACAAGTAGCCCAAAGAGGACTCTGTCAGAGCTCCACTAGGGCCTACAGTGCAACCGTTGTCACATTTGTAAAATGGCACCTTTGTGCTCCACACAGACATGGGAAGATCCAGGAACAACCCTCTGCACACTGCTATATATCCTTTCCAGCAAACTTTGCCATAAACATTGAGATTTTTAGTTCACACATATTGCAATACATGTTTAAGCTGGCCAACTGCGTCAAACTAAACCTTTCTGGCCAAACCCTACTCTACCAAAAGCAAATGCTACTGTGGACACAATGCCAACATGGGGCAAAAAGACACAAAGTGGGGGGAGAGCTGCTAGGTTAAAACCTGGCTACTGACCTTCAAAGCTCTAGAGGATGTGAGAAGCATGCTTCACTAGGGCATCCCGCGCTCTTTGGCTGCAGCTCATGGCCGCTCAGTTTGCCATTAATCTGGACCAGATACTAGGCTCGTACCCCATATTCAGGGCTTTGCACTCCTGTGTCTCTGCGGAGCCTCCGACATCAGAGTGGAGTTTATCCCCTGTTTCAGGGCCTCTCACACTTGTCTTGTAGAGCCTCCAAAATTAGCGAGGAGTTTATCCCCTATTTCAGGGCCTCGGACGCTACTGTCTAGGACACTGGTGCTGAGCTGGTTCCCTGTCTCAGACATTGGCTTTGGTACCAAGCTCTCCTCCTCTCTACAACAGATTATCCAGAGAAACATCCAACCTTTAGAGAACCTCTAGAGGCTACAGGCGAAAGCTTGACTTTCACCTTCAAGAAATCCCAACAAGTAGCCCAAAGAGGACTCTGTCAGAGCTCCACTAGGGCCTACAGTGCAACCGTTGTCACATTTGTAAAATGGCACCTTTGTGCTCCACACAGACATGGGAAGATCCAGGAACAACCCTCTGCACACTGCTATATATCCTTTCCAGCAAACTTTGCCATAAACATTGAGATTTTTAGTTCACACATATTGCAATACATGTTTAAGCTGGCCAACTGCGTCAAACTAAACCTTTCTGGCCAAACCCTACTCTACCAAAAGCAAATGCTACTGTGGACACAATGCCAACATGGGGCAAAAAGACACAAAGTGGGGGGAGAGCTGCTAGGTTAAAACCTGGCTACTGACCTTCAAAGCTCTAGAGGATGTGAGAAGCATGCTTCACTAGGGCATCCCGCGCTCTTTGGCTGCAGCTCATGGCCGGTCAGTTTGCCATTAATCTGGACCAGATACTAGGCTCGTACCCCATATTCAGGGCTTTGCACTCCTGTGTCTCTGCGGAGCCTCCGACATCAGAGTGGAGTTTATCCCCTGTTTCAGGGCCTCTCACACTTGTCTTGTAGAGCCTCCAACATTAGCGAGGAGTTTATCCCCTATTTCAGGGCCTAGGACGCTTCTGTCTAGGACACTGGTGCTGAGCTGGTTCCCTGTCTCAGACATTGGCTTTGGTACCAAGCTCTCCTCCTCTCTACAACAGATTATCCAGAGAAACATCCAACCTTTAGAGAACCTCTAGAGGCTACAGGCGAAAGCTTGACTTTCACCTTCAAGAAATCCCAACAAGTAGCCCAAAGAGGACTCTGTCAGAGCTCCACTAGGGCCTACAGTGCAACCGTTGTCACATTTGTAAAATGGCACCTTTGTGCTCCACACAGACATGGGAAGATCCAGGAACAACCCTCTGCACACTGCTATATATCCTTTCCAGCAAACTTTGCCATAAACATTGAGATTTTTAGTTCACACATATTGCAATACATGTTTAAGCTGGCCAACTGCGTCAAACTAAACCTTTCTGGCCAAACCCTACTCTACCAAAAGCAAATGCTACTGTGGACACAATGCCAACATGGGGCAAAAAGACACAAAGTGGGGGGAGAGCTGCTAGGTTAAAACCTGGCTACTGACCTTCAAAGCTCTAGAGGATGTGAGAAGCATGCTTCACTAGGGCATCCCGCGCTCTTTGGCTGCAGCTCATGGCCGGTCAGTTTGCCATTAATCTGGACCAGATACTAGGCTCGTACCCCATATTCAGGGCTTTGCACTCCTGTGTCTCTGCGGAGCCTCCGACATCAGAGTGGAGTTTATCCCCTGTTTCAGGGCCTCTCACACTTGTCTTGTAGAGCCTCCAACATTAGCGAGGAGTTCATCCCCTATTTCAGGGCCTCGGACGCTACTGTCTAGGACACTGGTGCTGAGCTGGTTCCCTGTCTCAGACATTGGCTTTGGTACCAAGCTCTCCTCCTCTCTACAACAGATTATCCAGAGAAACATCCAACCTTTAGAGAACCTCTAGAGGCTACAGGCGAAAGCTTGACTTTCACCTTCAAGAAATCCCAACAAGTAGCCCAAAGAGGACTCTGTCAGAGCTCCACTAGGGCCTACAGTGCAACCGTTGTCACATTTGTAAAATGGCACCTTTGTGCTCCACACAGACATGGGAAGATCCAGGAACAACCCTCTGCACACTGCTATATATCCTTTCCAGCAAACTTTGCCATAAACATTGAGATTTTTAGTTCACACATATTGCAATACATGTTTAAGCTGGCCAACTGCGTCAAACTAAACCTTTCTGGCCAAACCCTACTCTACCAAAAGCAAATGCTACTGTGGACACAATGCCAACATGGGGCAAAAAGACACAAAGTGGGGGGAGAGCTGCTAGGTTAAAACCTGGCTACTGACCTTCAAAGCTCTAGAGGATGTGAGAAGCATGCTTCACTAGGGCATCCCGCGCTCTTTGGCTGCAGCTCATGGCCGCTCAGTTTGCCATTAATCTGGACCAGATACTAGGCTCGTACCCCATATTCAGGGCTTTGCACTCCTGTGTCTCTGCGGAGCCTCCGACATCAGAGTGGAGTTTATCCCCTGTTTCAGGGCCTCTCATACTTGTCTTGTAGAGCCTCCAACATTAGCGAGGAGTTCATCCCCTATTTCAGGGCCTAGGACGCTACTGTCTAGGACACTGGTGCTGAGCTGGTTCCCTGTCTCAGACATTGGCTTTGGTACCAAGCTCTCCTCCTCTCTACAACAGATTATCCAGAGAAACATCCAACCTTTAGAGAACCTCTAGAGGCTACAGGCGAAAGCTTGACTTTCACCTTCAAGAAATCCCAACAAGTAGCCCAAAGAGGACTCTGTCAGAGCTCCACTAGGGCCTACAGTGCAACCGTTGTCACATTTGTAAAATGGCACCTTTGTGCTCCACACAGACATGGGAAGATCCAGGAACAACCCTCTGCACACTGCTATATATCCTTTCCAGCAAACTTTGCCATAAACATTGAGATTTTTAGTTCACACATATTGCAATACATGTTTAAGCTGGCCAACTGCGTCAAACTAAACCTTTCTGGCCAAACCCTACTCTACCAAAAGCAAATGCTACTGTGGACACAATGCCAACATGGGGCAAAAAGACACAAAGTGGGGGGAGAGCTGCTAGGTTAAAACCTGGCTACTGACCTTCAAAGCTCTAGAGGATGTGAGAAGCATGCTTCACTAGGGCATCCCGCGCTCTTTGGCTGCAGCTCATGGCCGGTCAGTTTGCCATTAATCTGGACCAGATACTAGGCTCGTACCCCATATTCAGGGCTTTGCACTCCTGTGTCTCTGCGGAGCCTCCGACATCAGAGTGGAGTTTATCCCCTGTTTCAGGGCCTCTCACACTTGTCTTGTAGAGCCTCCAACATTAGCGAGGAGTTTATCCCCTATTTCAGGGCCTCGGACGCTACTGTCTAGGACACTGGTGCTGAGCTGGTTCCCTGTCTCAGACATTGGCTTTGGTACCAAGCTCTCTTCCTCTCTACAACAGATTATCCAGAGAAACATCCAACCTTTAGAGAACCTCTAGAGGCTACAGGCGAAAGCTTGACTTTCACCTTCAAGAAATCCCAACAAGTAGCCCAAAGAGGACTCTGTCAGAGCTCCACTAGGGCCTACAGTGCAACCGTTGTCACATTTGTAAAATGGCACCTTTGTGCTCCACACAGACATGGGAAGATCCAGGAACAACCCTCTGCACACTGCTATATATCCTTTCCAGCAAACTTTGCCATAAACATTGAGATTTTTAGTTCACACATATTGCAATACATGTTTAAGCTGGCCAACTGCGTCAAACTAAACCTTTCTGGCCAAACCCTACTCTACCAAAAGCAAATGCTACTGTGGACACAATGCCAACATGGGGCAAAAAGACACAAAGTGGGGGGAGAGCTGCTAGGTTAAAACCTGGCTACTGACCTTCAAAGCTCTAGAGGATGTGAGAAGCATGCTTCACTAGGGCATCCCGCGCTCTTTGGCTGCAGCTCATGGCCGCTCAGTTTGCCATTAATCTGGACCAGATACTAGGCTCGTACCCCATATTCAGGGCTTTGCACTCCTGTGTCTCTGCGGAGCCTCCGACATCAGAGTGGAGTTTATCCCCTGTTTCAGGGCCTCTCACACTTGTCTTGTAGAGCCTCCAACATTAGCGAGGAGTTCATCCCCTATTTCAGGGCCTCGGACGCTACTGTCTAGGACACTGGTGCTGAGCTGGTTCCCTGTCTCAGACATTGGCTTTGGTACCAAGCTCTCCTCCTCTCTACAACAGATTATCCAGAGAAACATCCAACCTTTAGAGAACCTCTAGAGGCTACAGGCGAAAGCTTGACTTTCACCTTCAAGAAATCCCAACAAGTAGCCCAAAGAGGACTCTGTCAGAGCTCCACTAGGGCCTACAGTGCAACCGTTGTCACATTTGTAAAATGGCACCTTTGTGCTCCACACAGACATGGGAAGATCCAGGAACAACCCTCTGCACACTGCTATATATCCTTTCCAGCAAACTTTGCCATAAACATTGAGATTTTTAGTTCACACATATTGCAATACATGTTTAAGCTGGCCAACTGCGTCAAACTAAACCTTTCTGGCCAAACCCTACTCTACCAAAAGCAAATGCTACTGTGGACACAATGCCAACATGGGGCAAAAAGACACAAAGTGGGGGGAGAGCTGCTAGGTTAAAACCTGGCTACTGACCTTCAAAGCTCTAGAGGATGTGAGAACCATGCTTCACTAGGGCATCCCGCGCACTTTGGCTGCAGCTCATGGCCGGTCAGTTTGCCATTAATCTGGACCAGATACTAGGCTCGTACCCCATATTCAGGGCTTTGCACTCCTGTGTCTCTGCGGAGCCTCCGACATCAGAGTGGAGTTTATCCCCTGTTTCAGGGCCTCTCACACTTGTCTTGTAGAGCCTCCAACATTAGCGAGGAGTTCATCCCCTATTTCAGGGCCTAGGACGCTACTGTCTAGGACACTGGTGCTGAGCTGGTTCCCTGTCTCAGACATTGGCTTTGGTACCAAGCTCTCCTCCTCTCTACAACAGATTATCCAGAGAAACATCCAACCTTTAGAGAACCTCTAGAGGCTACAGGCGAAAGCTTGACTTTCACCTTCAAGAAATCCCAACAAGTAGCCCAAAGAGGACTCTGTCAGAGCTCCACTAGGGCCTACAGTGCAACCGTTGTCACATTTGTAAAATGGCACCTTTGTGCTCCACACAGACATGGGAAGATCCAGGAACAACCCTCTGCACACTGCTATATATCCTTTCCAGCAAACTTTGCCATAAACATTGAGATTTTTAGTTCACACATATTGCAATACATGTTTAAGCTGGCCAACTGCGTCAAACTAAACCTTTCTGGCCAAACCCTACTCTACCAAAAGCAAATGCTACTGTGGACACAATGCCAACATGGGGCAAAAAGACACAAAGTGGGGGGAGAGCTGCTAGGTTAAAACCTGCCTACTGACCTTCAAAGCTCTAGAGGATGTGAGAAGCATGCTTCACTAGGGCATCCCGCGCTCTTTGGCTGCAGCTCATGGCCGGTCAGTTTGCCATTAATCTGGACCAGATACTAGGCTCGTACCCCATATTCAGGGCTTTGCACTCCTGTGTCTCTGCGGAGCCTCCGACATCAGAGTGGAGTTTATCCCCTGTTTCAGGGCCTCTCACACTTGTCTTGTAGAGCCTCCAACATTAGCGAGGAGTTTATCCCCTATTTCAGGGCCTCGGACGCTACTGTCTAGGACACTGGTGCTGAGCTGGTTCCCTGTCTCAGACATTGGCTTTGGTACCAAGCTCTCCTCCTCTCTACAACAGATTATCCAGAGAAACATCCAACCTTTAGAGAACCTCTAGAGGCTACAGGCGAAAGCTTGACTTTCACCTTCAAGAAATCCCAACAAGTAGCCCAAAGAGGACTCTGTCAGAGCTCCACTAGGGCCTACAGTGCAACCGTTGTCACATTTGTAAAATGGCACCTTTGTGCTCCACACAGACATGGGAAGATCCAGGAACAACCCTCTGCACACTGCTATATATCCTTTCCAGCAAACTTTGCCATAAACATTGAGATTTTTAGTTCACACATATTGCAATACATGTTTAAGCTGGCCAACTGCGTCAAACTAAACCTTTCTGGCCAAACCCTACTCTACCAAAAGCAAATGCTACTGTGGACACAATGCCAACATGGGGCAAAAAGACACAAAGTGGGGGGAGAGCTGCTAGGTTAAAACCTGGCTACTGACCTTCAAAGCTCTAGAGGATGTGAGAAGCATGCTTCACTAGGGCATCCCGCGCTCTTTGGCTGCAGCTCATGGCCGGTCAGTTTGCCATTAATCTGGACCAGATACTAGGCTCGTACCCCATATTCAGGGCTTTGCACTCCTGTGTCTCTGCGGAGCCTCCGACATCAGAGTGGAGTTTATCCCCTGTTTCAGGGCCTCTCACACTTGTCTTGTAGAGCCTCCAACATTAGCGAGGAGTTTATCCCCTATTTCAGGGCCTCGGACGCTACTGTCTAGGACACTGGTGCTGAGCTGGTTCCCTGTCTCAGACATTGGCTTTGGTACCAAGCTCTCCTCCTCTCTACAACAGATTATCCAGAGAAACATCCAACCTTTAGAGAACCTCTAGAGGCTACAGGCGAAAGCTTGACTTTCACCTTCAAGAAATCCCAACAAGTAGCCCAAAGAGGACTCTGTCAGAGCTCCACTAGGGCCTACAGTGCAACCGTTGTCACATTTGTAAAATGGCACCTTTGTGCTCCACACAGACATGGGAAGATCCAGGAACAACCCTCTGCACACTGCTATATATCCTTTCCAGCAAACTTTGCCATAAACATTGAGATTTTTAGTTCACACATATTGCAATACATGTTTAAGCTGGCCAACTGCGTCAAACTAAACCTTTCTGGCCAAACCCTACTCTACCAAAAGCAAATGCTACTGTGGACACAATGCCAACATGGGGCAAAAAGACACAAAGTGGGGGGAGAGCTGCTAGGTTAAAACCTGGCTACTGACCTTCAAAGCTCTAGAGGATGTGAGAAGCATGCTTCACTAGGGCATCCCGCGCTCTTTGGCTGCAGCTCATGGCCGCTCAGTTTGCCATTAATCTGGACCAGATACTAGGCTCGTACCCCATATTCAGGGCTTTGCACTCCTGTGTCTCTGCGGAGCCTCCGACATCAGAGTGGAGTTTATCCCCTGTTTCAGGGCCTCTCACACTTGTCTTGTAGAGCCTCCAACATTAGCGAGGAGTTTATCCCCTATTTCAGGGCCTCGGACGCTACTGTCTAGGACACTGGTGCTGAGCTGGTTCCCTGTCTCAGACATTGGCTTTGGTACCAAGCTCTCCTCCTCTCTACAACAGATTATCCAGAGAAACATCCAACCTTTAGAGAACCTCTAGAGGCTACAGGCGAAAGCTTGACTTTCACCTTCAAGAAATCCCAACAAGTAGCCCAAAGAGGACTCTGTCAGAGCTCCACTAGGGCCTACAGTGCAACCGTTGTCACATTTGTAAAATGGCACCTTTGTGCTCCACACAGACATGGGAAGATCCAGGAACAACCCTCTGCACACTGCTATATATCCTTTCCAGCAAACTTTGCCATAAACATTGAGATTTTTAGTTCACACATATTGCAATACATGTTTAAGCTGGCCAACTGCGTCAAACTAAACCTTTCTGGCCAAACCCTACTCTACCAAAAGCAAATGCTACTGTGGACACAATGCCAACATGGGGCAAAAAGACACAAAGTGGGGGGAGAGCTGCTAGGTTAAAACCTGGCTACTGACCTTCAAAGCTCTAGAGGATGTGAGAAGCATGCTTCACTAGGGCATCCCGCGCTCTTTGGCTGCAGCTCATGGCCGGTCAGTTTGCCATTAATCTGGACCAGATACTAGGCTCGTACCCCATATTCAGGGCTTTGCACTCCTGTGTCTCTGCGGAGCCTCCGACATCAGAGTGGAGTTTATCCCCTGTTTCAGGGCCTCTCACACTTGTCTTGTAGAGCCTCCAACATTAGCGAGGAGTTCATCCCCTATTTCAGGGCCTAGGACGCTTCTGTCTAGGACACTGGTGCTGAGCTGGTTCCCTGTCTCAGACATTGGCTTTGGTACCAAGCTCTCCTCCTCTCTACAACAGATTATCCAGAGAAACATCCAACCTTTAGAGAACCTCTAGAGGCTACAGGCGAAAGCTTGACTTTCACCTTCAAGAAATCCCAACAAGTAGCCCAAAGAGGACTCTGTCAGAGCTCCACTAGGGCCTACAGTGCAACCGTTGTCACATTTGTAAAATGGCACCTTTGTGCTCCACACAGACATGGGAAGATCCAGGAACAACCCTCTGCACACTGCTATATATCCTTTCCAGCAAACTTTGCCATAAACATTGAGATTTTTAGTTCACACATATTGCAATACATGTTTAAGCTGGCCAACTGCGTCAAACTAAACCTTTCTGGCCAAACCCTACTCTACCAAAAGCAAATGCTACTGTGGACACAATGCCAACATGGGGCAAAAAGACACAAAGTGGGGGGAGAGCTGCTAGGTTAAAACCTGGCTACTGACCTTCAAAGCTCTAGAGGATGTGAGAAGCATGCTTCACTAGGGCATCCCGCGCTCTTTGGCTGCAGCTCATGGCCGCTCAGTTTGCCATTAATCTGGACCAGATACTAGGCTCGTACCCCATATTCAGGGCTTTGCACTCCTGTGTCTCTGCGGAGCCTCCGACATCAGAGTGGAGTTTATCCCCTGTTTCAGGGCCTCTCACACTTGTCTTGTAGAGCCTCCAACATTAGCGAGGAGTTCATCCCCTATTTCAGGGCCTCGGACGCTACTGTCTAGGACACTGGTGCTGAGCTGGTTCCCTGTCTCAGACATTGGCTTTGGTACCAAGCTCTCCTCCTCTCTACAACAGATTATCCAGAGAAACATCCAACCTTTAGAGAACCTCTAGAGGCTACAGGCGAAAGCTTGACTTTCACCTTCAAGAAATCCCAACAAGTAGCCCAAAGAGGACTCTGTCAGAGCTCCACTAGGGCCTACAGTGCAACCGTTGTCACATTTGTAAAATGGCACCTTTGTGCTCCACACAGACATGGGAAGATCCAGGAACAACCCTCTGCACACTGCTATATATCCTTTCCAGCAAACTTTGCCATAAACATTGAGATTTTTAGTTCACACATATTGCAATACATGTTTAAGCTGGCCAACTGCGTCAAACTAAACCTTTCTGGCCAAACCCTACTCTACCAAAAGCAAATGCTACTGTGGACACAATGCCAACATGGGGCAAAAAGACACAAAGTGGGGGGAGAGCTGCTAGGTTAAAACCTGGCTACTGACCTTCAAAGCTCTAGAGGATGTGAGAAGCATGCTTCACTAGGGCATCCCGCGCTCTTTGGCTGCAGCTCATGGCCGGTCAGTTTGCCATTAATCTGGACCAGATACTAGGCTCGTACCCCATATTCAGGGCTTTGCACTCCTGTGTCTCTGCGGAGCCTCCGACATCAGAGTGGAGTTTATCCCCTGTTTCAGGGCCTCTCACACTTGTCTTGTAGAGCCTCCAACATTAGCGAGGAGTTTATCCCCTATTTCAGGGCCTCGGACGCTACTGTCTAGGACACTGGTGCTGAGCTGGTTCCCTGTCTCAGACATTGGCTTTGGTACCAAGCTCTCCTCCTCTCTACAACAGATTATCCAGAGAAACATCCAACCTTTAGAGAACCTCTAGAGGCTACAGGCGAAAGCTTGACTTTCACCTTCAAGAAATCCCAACAAGTAGCCCAAAGAGGACTCTGTCAGAGCTCCACTAGGGCCTACAGTGCAACCGTTGTCACATTTGTAAAATGGCACCTTTGTGCTCCACACAGACATGGGAAGATCCAGGAACAACCCTCTGCACACTGCTATATATCCTTTCCAGCAAACTTTGCCATAAACATTGAGATTTTTAGTTCACACATATTGCAATACATGTTTAAGCTGGCCAACTGCGTCAAACTAAACCTTTCTGGCCAAACCCTACTCTACCAAAAGCAAATGCTACTGTGGACACAATGCCAACATGGGGCAAAAAGACACAAAGTGGGGGGAGAGCTGCTAGGTTAAAACCTGGCTACTGACCTTCAAAGCTCTAGAGGATGTGAGAAGCATGCTTCACTAGGGCATCCCGCGCTCTTTGGCTGCAGCTCATGGCCGGTCAGTTTGCCATTAATCTGGACCAGATACTAGGCTCGTACCCCATATTCAGGGCTTTGCACTCCTGTGTCTCTGCGGAGCCTCCGACATCAGAGTGGAGTTTATCCCCTGTTTCAGGGCCTCTCACACTTGTCTTGTAGAGCCTCCAACATTAGCGAGGAGTTCATCCCCTATTTCAGGGCCTAGGACGCTACTGTCTAGGACACTGGTGCTGAGCTGGTTCCCTGTCTCAGACATTGGCTTTGGTACCAAGCTCTCCTCCTCTCTACAACAGATTATCCAGAGAAACATCCAACCTTTAGAGAACCTCTAGAGGCTACAGGCGAAAGCTTGACTTTCACCTTCAAGAAATCCCAACAAGTAGCCCAAAGAGGACTCTGTCAGAGCTCCACTAGGGCCTACAGTGCAACCGTTGTCACATTTGTAAAATGGCACCTTTGTGCTCCACACAGACATGGGAAGATCCAGGAACAACCCTCTGCACACTGCTATATATCCTTTCCAGCAAACTTTGCCATAAACATTGAGATTTTTAGTTCACACATATTGCAATACATGTTTAAGCTGGCCAACTGCGTCAAACTAAACCTTTCTGGCCAAACCCTACTCTACCAAAAGCAAATGCTACTGTGGACACAATGCCAACATGGGGCAAAAAGACACAAAGTGGGGGGAGAGCTGCTAGGTTAAAACCTGGCTACTGACCTTCAAAGCTCTAGAGGATGTGAGAAGCATGCTTCACTAGGGCATCCCGCGCTCTTTGGCTGCAGCTCATGGCCGCTCAGTTTGCCATTAATCTGGACCAGATACTAGGCTCGTACCCCATATTCAGGGCTTTGCACTCCTGTGTCTCTGCGGAGCCTCCGACATCAGAGTGGAGTTTATCCCCTGTTTCAGGGCCTCTCACACTTGTCTTGTAGAGCCTCCAACATTAGCGAGGAGTTCATCCCCTATTTCAGGGCCTAGGACGCTACTGTCTAGGACACTGGTGCTGAGCTGGTTCCCTGTCTCAGACATTGGCTTTGGTACCAAGCTCTCCTCCTCTCTACAACAGATTATCCAGAGAAACATCCAACCTTTAGAGAACCTCTAGAGGCTACAGGCGAAAGCTTGACTTTCACCTTCAAGAAATCCCAACAAGTAGCCCAAAGAGGACTCTGTCAGAGCTCCACTAGGGCCTACAGTGCAACCGTTGTCACATTTGTAAAATGGCACCTTTGTGCTCCACACAGACATGGGAAGATCCAGGAACAACCCTCTGCACACTGCTATATATCCTTTCCAGCAAACTTTGCCATAAACATTGAGATTTTTAGTTCACACATATTGCAATACATGTTTAAGCTGGCCAACTGCGTCAAACTAAACCTTTCTGGCCAAACCCTACTCTACCAAAAGCAAATGCTACTGTGGACACAATGCCAACATGGGGCAAAAAGACACAAAGTGGGGGGAGAGCTGCTAGGTTAAAACCTGGCTACTGACCTTCAAAGCTCTAGAGGATGTGAGAAGCATGCTTCACTAGGGCATCCCGCGCTCTTTGGCTGCAGCTCATGGCCGCTCAGTTTGCCATTAATCTGGACCAGATACTAGGCTCGTACCCCATATTCAGGGCTTTGCACTCCTGTGTCTCTGCGGAGCCTCCGACATCAGAGTGGAGTTTATCCCCTGTTTCAGGACCTCTCACACTTGTCTTGTAGAGCCTCCAACATTAGCGAGGAGTTCATCCCCTATTTCAGGGCCTAGGACGCTACTGTCTAGGACACTGGTGCTGAGCTGGTTCCCTGTCTCAGACATTGGCTTTGGTACCAAGCTCTCCTCCTCTCTACAACAGATTATCCAGAGAAACATCCAACCTTTAGAGAACCTCTAGAGGCTACAGGTGAAAGCTTGACTTTCACCTTCAAGAAATCCCAACAAGTAGCCCAAAGAGGACTCTGTCAGAGCTCCACTAGGGCCTACAGTGCAACCGTTGTCACATTTGTAAAATGGCACCTTTGTGCTCCACACAGACATGGGAAGATCCAGGAACAACCCTCTGCACACTGCTATATATCCTTTCCAGCAAACTTTGCCATAAACATTGAGATTTTTAGTTCACACATATTGCAATACATGTTTAAGCTGGCCAACTGCGTCAAACTAAACCTTTCTGGCCAAACCCTACTCTACCAAAAGCAAATGCTACTGTGGACACAATGCCAACATGGGGCAAAAAGACACAAAGTGGGGGGAGAGCTGCTAGGTTAAAACCTGGCTACTGACCTTCAAAGCTCTAGAGGATGTGAGAAGCATGCTTCACTAGGGCATCCCGCGCTCTTTGGCTGCAGCTCATGGCCGCTCAGTTTGCCATTAATCTGGACCAGATACTAGGCTCGTACCCCATATTCAGGGCTTTGCACTCCTGTGTCTCTACGGAGCCTCCGACATCAGAGTGGAGTTTATCCCCTGTTTCAGGGCCTCTCACACTTGTCTTGTAGAGCCTCCAACATTAGCGAGGAGTTCATCCCCTATTTCAGGGCCTCGGACGCTACTGTCTAGGACACTGGTGCTGAGCTGGTTCCCTGTCTCAGACATTGGCTTTGGTACCAAGCTCTCCTCCTCTCTACAACAGATTATCCAGAGAAACATCCAACCTTTAGAGAACCTCTAGAGGCTACAGGCGAAAGCTTGACTTTCACCTTCAAGAAATCCCAACAAGTAGCCCAAAGAGGACTCTGTCAGAGCTCCACTAGGGCCTACAGTGCAACCGTTGTCACATTTGTAAAATGGCACCTTTGTGCTCCACACAGACATGGGAAGATCCAGGAACAACCCTCTGCACACTGCTATATATCCTTTCCAGCAAACTTTGCCATAAACATTGAGATTTTTAGTTCACACATATTGCAATACATGTTTAAGCTGGCCAACTGCGTCAAACTAAACCTTTCTGGCCAAACCCTACTCTACCAAAAGCAAATGCTACTGTGGACACAATGCCAACATGGGGCAAAAAGACACAAAGTGGGGGGAGAGCTGCTAGGTTAAAACCTGGCTACTGACCTTCAAAGCTCTAGAGGATGTGAGAAGCATGCTTCACTAGGGCATCCCGCGCTCTTTGGCTGCAGCTCATGGCCGCTCAGTTTGCCATTAATCTGGACCAGATACTAGGCTCGTACCCCATATTCAGGGCTTTGCACTCCTGTGTCTCTGCGGAGCCTCCGACATCAGAGTGGAGTTTATCCCCTGTTTCAGGGCCTCTCACACTTGTCTTGTAGAGCCTCCAACATTAGCGAGGAGTTTATCCCCTATTTCAGGGCCTCGGACGCTACTGTCTAGGACACTGGTGCTGAGCTGGTTCCCTGTCTCAGACATTGGCTTTGGTACCAAGCTCTCCTCCTCTCTACAACAGATTATCCAGAGAAACATCCAACCTTTAGAGAACCTCTAGAGGCTACAGGCGAAAGCTTGACTTTCACCTTCAAGAAATCCCAACAAGTAGCCCAAAGAGGACTCTGTCAGAGCTCCACTAGGGCCTACAGTGCAACCGTTGTCACATTTGTAAAATGGCACCTTTGTGCTCCACACAGACATGGGAAGATCCAGGAACAACCCTCTGCACACTGCTATATATCCTTTCCAGCAAACTTTGCCATAAACATTGAGATTTTTAGTTCACACATATTGCAATACATGTTTAAGCTGGCCAACTGCGTCAAACTAAACCTTTCTGGCCAAACCCTACTCTACCAAAAGCAAATGCTACTGTGGACACAATGCCAACATGGGGCAAAAAGACACAAAGTGGGGGGAGAGCTGCTAGGTTAAAACCTGGCTACTGACCTTCAAAGCTCTAGAGGATGTGAGAAGCATGCTTCACTAGGGCATCCCGCGCTCTTTGGCTGCAGCTCATGGCCGCTCAGTTTGCCATTAATCTGGACCAGATACTAGGCTCGTACCCCATATTCAGGGCTTTGCACTCCTGTGTCTCTGCGGAGCCTCCGACATCAGAGTGGAGTTTATCCCCTGTTTCAGGGCCTCTCACACTTGTCTTGTAGAGCCTCCAACATTAGCGAGGAGTTCATCCCCTATTTCAGGGCCTAGGACGCTACTGTCTAGGACACTGGTGCTGAGCTGGTTCCCTGTCTCAGACATTGGCTTTGGTACCAAGCTCTCCTCCTCTCTACAACAGATTATCCAGAGAAACATCCAACCTTTAGAGAACCTCTAGAGGCTACAGGCGAAAGCTTGACTTTCACCTTCAAGAAATCCCAACAAGTAGCCCAAAGAGGACTCTGTCAGAGCTCCACTAGGGCCTACAGTGCAACCGTTGTCACATTTGTAAAATGGCACCTTTGTGCTCCACACAGACATGGGAAGATCCAGGAACAACCCTCTGCACACTGCTATATATCCTTTCCAGCAAACTTTGCCATAAACATTGAGATTTTTAGTTCACACATATTGCAATACATGTTTAAGCTGGCCAACTGCGTCAAACTAAACCTTTCTGGCCAAACCCTACTCTACCAAAAGCAAATGCTACTGTGGACACAATGCCAACATGGGGCAAAAAGACACAAAGTGGGGGGAGAGCTGCTAGGTTAAAACCTGGCTACTGACCTTCAAAGCTCTAGAGGATGTGAGAAGCATGCTTCACTAGGGCATCACGCGCTCTTTGGCTGCAGCTCATGGCCGGTCAGTTTGCCATTAATCTGGACCAGATACTAGGCTCGTACCCCATATTCAGGGCTTTGCACTCCTGTGTCTCTGCGGAGCCTCCGACATCAGAGTGGAGTTTATCCCCTGTTTCAGGGCCTCTCACACTTGTCTTGTAGAGCCTTCAACATTAGCGAGGAGTTTATCCCCTATTTCAGGGCCTCGGACGCTACTGTCTAGGACACTGGTGCTGAGCTGGTTCCCTGTCTCAGACATTGGCTTTGGTACCAAGCTCTCCTCCTCTCTACAACAGATTATCCAGAGAAACATCCAACCTTTAGAGAACCTCTAGAGGCTACAGGCGAAAGCTTGACTTTCACCTTCAAGAAATCCCAACAAGTAGCCCAAAGAGGACTCTGTCAGAGCTCCACTAGGGCCTACAGTGCAACCGTTGTCACATTTGTAAAATGGCACCTTTGTGCTCCACACAGACATGGGAAGATCCAGGAACAACCCTCTGCACACTGCTATATATCCTTTCCAGCAAACTTTGCCATAAACATTGAGATTTTTAGTTCACACATATTGCAATACATGTTTAAGCTGGCCAACTGCGTCAAACTAAACCTTTCTGGCCAAACCCTACTCTACCAAAAGCAAATGCTACTGTGGACACAATGCCAACATGGGGCAAAAAGACACAAAGTGGGGGGAGAGCTGCTAGGTTAAAACCTGGCTACTGACCTTCAAAGCTCTAGAGGATGTGAGAAGCATGCTTCACTAGGGCATCCCGCGCTCTTTGGCTGCAGCTCATGGCCGGTCAGTTTGCCATTAATCTGGACCAGATACTAGGCTCGTACCCCATATTCAGGGCTTTGCACTCCTGTGTCTCTGCGGAGCCTCCGACATCAGAGTGGAGTTTATCCCCTGTTTCAGGGCCTCTCACACTTGTCTTGTAGAGCCTCCAACATTAGCGAGGAGTTCATCCCCTATTTCAGGGCCTAGGACGCTACTGTCTAGGACACTGGTGCTGAGCTGGTTCCCTGTCTCAGACATTGGCTTTGGTACCAAGCTCTCCTCCTCTCTACAACAGATTATCCAGAGAAACATCCAACCTTTAGAGAACCTCTAGAGGCTACAGGCGAAAGCTTGACTTTCACCTTCAAGAAATCCCAACAAGTAGCCCAAAGAGGACTCTGTCAGAGCTCCACTAGGGCCTACAGTGCAACCGTTGTCACATTTGTAAAATGGCACCTTTGTGCTCCACACAGACATGGGAAGATCCAGGAACAACCCTCTGCACACTGCTATATATCCTTTCCAGCAAACTTTGCCATAAACATTGAGATTTTTAGTTCACACATATTGCAATACATGTTTAAGCTGGCCAACTGCGTCAAACTAAACCTTTCTGGCCAAACCCTACTCTACCAAAAGCAAATGCTACTGTGGACACAATGCCAACATGGGGCAAAAAGACACAAAGTGGGGGGAGAGCTGCTAGGTTAAAACCTGGCTACTGACCTTCAAAGCTCTAGAGGATGTGAGAAGCATGCTTCACTAGGGCATCCCGCGCTCTTTGGCTGCAGCTCATGGCCACTCAGTTTGCCATTAATCTGGACCAGATACTAGGCTCGTACCCCATATTCAGGGCTTTGCACTCCTGTGTCTCTGCGGAGCCTCCGACATCAGAGTGGAGTTTATCCCCTGTTTCAGGGCCTCTCACACTTGTCTTGTAGAGCCTCCAACATTAGCGAGGAGTTTATCCCCTATTTCAGGGCCTCGGACGCTACTGTCTAGGACACTGGTGCTGAGCTGGTTCCCTGTCTCAGACATTGGCTTTGGTACCAAGCTCTCCTCCTCTCTACAACAGATTATCCAGAGAAACATCCAACCTTTAGAGAACCTCTAGAGGCTACAGGCGAAAGCTTGACTTTCACCTTCAAGAAATCCCAACAAGTAGCCCAAAGAGGACTCTGTCAGAGCTCCACTAGGGCCTACAGTGCAACCGTTGTCATATTTGTAAAATGGCACCTTTGTGCTCCACACAGACATGGGAAGATCCAGGAACAACCCTCTGCACACTGCTATATATCCTTTCCAGCAAACTTTGCCATAAACTTAGAGATTTTTAGTGCGTGCCATGGGTGACATATGTGGGCGTTGCCTTAGCTTGGACTCCGCCCCTGCCACGCTCTGTCTCTGAGATTGGCTTCTCCTATTTCTGGAAGTCCTGTCAGAGCAGGTTAGGAGGATATGGTGAAGTTCTTGGCTGCGGCTGAGACGGGAGTGTGTGAAGGGGGAGACGGGGGACTACATGTCTCAGCATGGACCTGGGGGTTTTCTGTGACAGAGAGAGCCAGGGGGTCCCAGACTGAGAAAGGAGAGAGAAATGAGAAAGGTGTAGGGGCAAGATGAGTATCCCATGAAAGTCCGTATCCCCTGAATCCCCGGTATATAAGGCACGACAAGCCGATCACCGAACTACTGCAGCCGAACATGTACCTGAGTTAAATTAACACTTTACATGCCGAATGGTCGGCAGCAGGACACAGGATTGGCCGGGGAAACAGAATTATTAACCCCTTACATGCTGAGTGGTCGTCGGGGCTGTTACATGCCAAATTATCTGCAGCGACATCGGACAGTGTCAGTGACATCGGGGGGGGCAGTGATTTTTTTCTTTGGGGGGGGGGGGATAGTGTAAGTGACCTGGGGAGAATGGTGATATGGGGGGGGGGGCAGTGATAGTGACTTTGGGGAGGACTGTTCTACTCAATGTTACTATCACTGCCCTGCCCCCACCATGTCACTGACACTTTGCCCGCCCCCACCATGTCACTGACACTGCCCCCCTCCCCATGTCTCTACTTTCTCCATCTCCACCCAGTAACTCACTGCTTACGAGATTGCCAATCATTTCAAAATCAAGATTGATGCAATGTGTGAGGTCATCTCCACTGCACAGACATCTATACCACTTAGCATACCTTATGCTAAACCTCCCTCAACACTTTTCTCCTTTAACCTGGCTACTACCGAAGAGGTCACTAAAGTTTTCTCAGAAGCCCATCTCACCACCTGCCTTCTGGATCCTGTCCCCTCGCAACTACTACGATCACCTTCTTCTTCTATTCTATGTTCCCTCACTCACATCTTCAATCTCTCCCTCTCTACTGACACCTTCCTCTCCCCTCTAAGCATGCACAGATCACTACCGTACTTAAAAAGCCCTCACTGGACCCCACCAACCTGAACAACTTAAGACCCATCTCCCTGCTCCCGTTTACCTCTAAGCTCCTACCTCACTGACAACAACCTTCTTGACCCTTAAGAGTCTGGCTTTCGCTCACTCCACTCCACTCCACTCCACTCCACTGAAACTGCCCTACTAAAACTCACTAATGATTTACTAACTACTAAAACCAATGGCCACTACTCCATACTCTTGACCTCTCTGCGGCTTTTGATACTATTGACCATCCCCTCCTCCTCAAAAAACTCCACTCCCTTGGCCTCCGAGACTTTAATGGTTCTCCTTCTACCTATCGCAGCACTCCTTCAGTGTTACCTATAACTCTGTCTCCTCCTCGCCACTTCTCCATCAAGATCAATTATACAACCATCAGTCCCTCCCCTCATGCCAGGGTACTAGGTGTAATCCTGGACTCCCATCTGTCCTTTCAGCCCCAAATCCAGTCACTGTCCAAATCTTGTAGACTTCACCTCCGCAACATCTCCAAAATACGCCCGTTTTTAGCCACCAAAACCACTAAGCAACTTATTCACTCCCTTGTTATCTCTCGCTTTGACTATTGTAACTCCCTCCTCACTGGCCTACCTCATCACAAGCTATCCCCTCTTCAGTCTATGATGAATGTTGCTGCCAGACTCATTCACCTTGCCAACTGTTCCATGTCTGCCATCCCTCTCTGCCAATCCCTCCACTGGCCTCCCATTGCCCAACGGATAAAATTCAAAACATTAACAATAACAAATAAGGCCATTTCTAACTCTGCCCCCAATTACATCACCAATCTTGTCTCCAAATATCACCCAAAACGTCTTCTCTGCTCCACCCACAACCTTCTGTCCTCTAGCTCCCTTGTCTCCTCCTCCTATGCTTGTCTCCAGGACTTCTCCAGAGCCTCCCCCATCCTCTGCCACTCTCTACCCCAATCTTTCCGACTATGGCCTACTCTGCCCACTTTTACGCGATCTCCGAAAACCTCTCTTTAAGGAATCTAACAACCAAATCTTCTATTTCTCCTATCAGTTCATCCCCCACAGTTATTACCTTCTGTACCACCAGTCCCTCCCTCTTAGATTGTAAGGTCCTCCTAACCCTCTTGTATTGAACTGTATTGTTGCTGTATTGTCTCCCTTTATATTGTAAAGCGCTGAGCAAACTGTTGGTGCTATATAAATCATGGATTATAATATTAATAAAAAATACAAAAAAAGTAAATTTTAGGACACACAAGCGGAATAAAATTACCCAATTTAATTTTTGTAAAATATAAAAGATAAGGTTACACCTCACAGATACCCAATGTGTTAAACCTTAAATTTGCGTGTGGCCATGAAATGGCGACCAACTTTAGTACCCTATATTTTCTATAGGTGATGCTTTAAAAGCCAAACAAGAGTATGGAGAAGGAAAGGAACTGCTCATGATCCTAAGCATACCACCTCATCAGTGAAGCATGGTGGTGGTAGTGTCATGGCGTGGGCATGTATGGCTGCCAATGGAACTGGTTCTCTTGTATTTATTGATGATGTGACTGCTGACAAAAGCAGCAGGATGAATTCTGAAGTGTTTCGGGCAATATTATCTGCTCATATTCAGCCAAATGCTTCAGAACTCATTGGACGCCGCTTCATAGTGCAGATGGACAATGACCCAAAGCATACTGCAAAAGCAGCCAAAGAGTTTTTTAAGGGAAAGAAGTGGAATGTTATGCAATGGCCAAGTCAATCACCTGACCTGAATCCGATTGAGCATGCATTTCACTTGCTGAAGACAAAACTGAAGGGAAAATGCCCCAATAACAAGCAGGAACTGAAGACAGTTGCAGTAGAGGCCTGTCAGTGCATCATCAGGGATGAAACCCAGCGTCTGGTGATGTCTATGCGTTCCAGACTTCAGGCTGTAATTGACTGCAAAGGATTTGTAACCAAGTATTAAAAAGTGAAAGTTTGATTTAGAATTATTATTCTGTCCCATTACTTTTGGTCCCTTAACAAGTGGGAGGCACATGTGCTGTCATGGAAATTTTGTATTACAGGTTGAACTTTAAATGTGTCATATATTAATGTTATTCATATGTCTCTTGTGTGGCTTAATTAAAGCTCTGAAGGCTGCAATTAGGCCATGCGCATTTGCAATGTATATATTACAGTACTCAGCTCGGTAATGGATGAGATGGCAGATCTGCGCTTATAGACTGGCGTGTATGCCACCACGGCATTCGATGCCAATGCCGCGGGCCTGTATCCACATATCAGCAGCATAGTACCACATGGACTTCGTATGGCCAGGCGCCGGGCAGTGCGAACTCCGCGTGTAGGCTCATGTATATCTTACAAGCCACTACCGACCTGAACTGTATCTGGATGGATGTGTTTTAATAAAGATCGTATCGGGCCCATTCAGATACAGACTGACACGGTTTAATCTAGGGGATGCTTGTACAGAGAGTGAACATACTACTAGGAGCTGATAGCATGTAAAGGATGGGAAGCTTGCTCTCCAGAGAGCTTATGGGGGAGGGGAGGACTGGTTTAACTGGTTTTCAGTATAGATAAGAGGAAACACTACACTCCAAGCAGGATGGACATTCTCGTGTATGGACACCCCCTATACATTGTTCTGTGGGAGGGGATTGACCTGACCCCCCGTGTGGGGGGGGGCATGTGTGTGCTTTTAATAAAACAAGAGTCTGGGGTTAGAGCCAGAGACAGAGTGAATTCAACCTCCAACCTGAGAGTATCATCTGATTATTCCTGGGTCACGGGAGCTCCATTTTTCCCCACATCTCAAAAGAGCTACTCACGGTAAGGAAAAATTTGTTGAAAACTAATTTCCAAGACAATGCAAACTGTTGTAATTCCTACACCGTTCACCTGATTTGGATGTAAATACCCTCAAATAAAGCTGACAGTCTGCAGTTAAAGCACCTCTTGTTCGTTTCATTTCAAATCCATTGTGGTGGTGTATAGAGCCAAAAATGTTAGAATTGTGTCGATGTCCCAATATTTATGGACCTGACCTACATAAAAACCAGACATATCTTCAGAGGAGACAAACAGTTTGATAGGTCACACTCCCTGACTGGAATACCTAGGAAAGCAGAAAACTACATCTCTGGAACCCTTCAAATATCTATTTCATATCTACCCACTCCTCAGATGTGTCTGCATAATAGTTTACCCGCGGGTGGAATGTCACTTCTGCATAGAGAAAGTTATGAGCCAAAATATGAACTATAAGAGATTTTGGCTCTAGTTTAGGTCTACGCCCAGACCTTCCCTCCTTAAACGAGGTATTGGTCCTTGACTTCAGAGACACCCCCTGCTAGGGAACTACAAAATGGGCTGTCAAGCCTAAGAAAGGAAGTTGAAGAATTCTCCCTTTTAACATCAGAACCACCTGGGGAGACCCATGCCCTTTCGCTCTGAAACTTGATCTGCTAACCCAGGACTTTGGCAAGTACTTTAACCCTCTAACTTCTCTCTGTTATCCCTTTCCTGTGCTGTTGTTCTCTGTATATTTATGTATATATATTAGTTACATCTTTTTTCTGTAAATATTTTTATTGCACCCTTTTGACCTTTTAGTAATAAATCTTTCCTTCTGAAAGCGTTGAACTGTTTCTATAGCTCTTTATTGCAATTTACAAATTCCTGCCTCTACTCTGTTTGACCCTCTGTATAACTGGCCTGCGGTGACCGTGTTATACAGACGATTATCTCAACCATTATAGTGTTATAGCTGATATCATCGAGTTTCCTCATTCTCTGTACAAAAAGGAGGTGGTGGCAGTGTGAAGGGTTAACTGCGTAATTAACTTGACCCAGTAACAATCGCTCCCAGGCTGCCAGTACACAGATTGTGGTCCAATTAGCTGGAAAATTGTTGTGCAGAGTGCAGCTGGGCTTGGCATTGTTACGCACGTGACATCACGGTTTTAGATTGGCTAGTCCTTCGGTCTTGAGTTTGGTGAGGAGGTCAGGGGTCTGACGCCGCATTCGTCAGAGTCTGGTGTTAGAATGATTGCTCTCACTCCCGGCGTGCACCGGGATACGTAACGTGTAGCACAATCAACGTTTTATGCGTAGGCACCCCTGACTTTGCATGTGGGGGGGGGATGCTTGGGTGTAAATTTACATTTTTTACAATTGAAAACTTTTTTTTTCACTTTTTTTTTTTCACAGTGGACAAAACGTCCCCTAATGTGGTGATTTTTCTGGTGACACATACTCTTTCATGAAACATCTGATATTTCCCCTGTGCTCCACTTAATGGAATCCAGTCCAGATCGCATTGCATTACAGTCTTTCCCGGCCATACTGGTATACTTGTCAGATATACAGACGCCCCCATCCACAGACCTGGCAGTGAAAGGGTTAAAGGTGTCCCCCCCACACCAAATCCAGCGAACAAGCTATACAGGCATTTTAACCACCTCAATTAATAACTACCGTATTTGCCGGCGTATAAGACGACTGGGCGTACAAGACGACCCCCTACTTTTCCTGCTAAAATGTAGTGTTTGGGCTATACTCGCCGTATAAGACTACCCCTCTTCCAATGCACACCAGTGGGAAGAATAGTACCCCATCATCGGTGTCAGTGGGAGGAATAGTGCCCCATCATTGGCATTAGTGGCAGGAATAGTGCCCCATCATTGGTATTAGTGGCAGGAATAGTGCCCCATCATTGGTATTAGTGGGGGGAATAGGTGCCCCATCATTGGTATTAGTGGCAGGAATAGTGCCCCATCATTAGTATCAGTGGAAGGAATAGGTGCCCCATCATTGGTATCAGTGGCAGGAATAGTGCCCCATCATTGGTATCAGTGGCAGGAATAGTGCCCCATCATTGGTATCAGTGGGGGGAATAGGTGCCCCATCATTGGTATCAGTGGCAGTAATAGTGCCCCATCATTGGTATCAGTGGCAGGAATAGTGCCCCATCATTGGTATCAGTGGCAGGAATAGTGCCCCATCATTAGTATCAGTGGGGGGAATAGGTGCCCCATCATTGGTATCAGTGGAAGGAATAGTGCCCCATCATTGGTATCAGTGGCAGGAATAGTGCCCCATCATTAGTATCAGTGGGGGGAATAGGTGCCCCATCATTGGTATCAGTGGAAGGAATAGTGCCCCATCATTGGTGTCAGTGGCAGGAATAGTGCCCCATCATTGGTATCAGGGGCAGGAATAGTGCCCCATCATTAGTATCAGTGGGGGGAATAGTGCCCCATCATTGGTGTCAGTGGGAGGAATAGTGTCCCAACATTGGTGTCAGTGGGAGGAATGGTGTCCCATCATTGGTGTCAGTGGGGGGTGGAATAGTGCCCCATCATTGGTGTCAGTGGGGGGTGGAATAGTGCCCCATCATTGGTGTCAGTGGGGGGTGGAATAGTGCCCCATCATTGGTGTCAGTGAGAGGGGGGAATAGTGCCCCATCGTTGGTGTTAGTGGGGGGGGAGGAATAGTGCCCCATCGTTGGTGTCAGTGGGAGGAATAGTGCCCCATCATTGGTGTCAGTGGGAGGAATAGTGCTCCATCATTGGTATCAGTGACACCAATGATGGGGCACTATTCCTCCCACTGACACCAATTACACTTGCTGACCCCTATTGCAGTATGGTGCTGCTGAAGCCAGCATATGTGGTTGCAGCAGCACCTCTACACTGAACACTTACCTGCTGCTCCTGCACTCGATTTTCGCCAGGCCGCTCGGCTCCGCCCCCTCGCCGGTGATTGGCCGCCTGTGTGTCTTTCCTAAGCTACAGTTCTGGCGGCCAATCACCGGTGTGGAGGCGGAGCCGAGCAGCCGCCCGAACATCCAGTGGCCGAACCGAAGGAGCAGCCGCGCTTCCTGGACTGGACCGTCGTGGGACCGGATCCAGGTAAGAGACAGCAGCCCCTCCCAACCCCTGTACTTAGTGTCCCTTCCGTTGGAAGGGGGGGGCGGCACCGCGCCGCCCCCCTAAAAAGTGTCAGTATGCCGTATACCGGCGTATAAAACGACCCCCGACTTTTGAGAAGATTTTCAAGGGGTAAAAAGTCGTCTTATACGCCGGCAAATACGGTAGCTTTTGAAGTAAGGTGCACATGGGAGCGCATTGCACAATACAAGCAAACTGAAATTTCCCAGCACGCTTACCAGCTAGCCTAAAAAAAAAAAAAAAAAAAAAATTTGACCCTAATTGCAACACAAAAAAATGGCCATATTCACATGGGGCATCCCACAGCAAATACCCATGAGAAGCTGTTTTAACCTGCTTGGGGATGCACAGATGTTCCATGCATCCCCATGCAGGCAGTCCAATTGATGTCAGTTGGGACACAGCAGCTACTCCAGATGTGACATCCATGAGAGATCCATAATAGATATAACAAGCAATCAAATAATAGATAATACATAAAATATTAACCACTTGAGCTCCTGAGGATTTACCCCCCTTAATGACCAGGCCTTTTTTTGCTGTTTGGCGCTGCACCAATTCAAATGATAATTGCGCGGTCATGCAATGCTGTACCCGAACGAAATTTACGTCCTTTTTTTATCACACAAATAGAGCTTTCTTTTGGTGGTATTTTATCACCTGTGTGCTTTTTATTTTTTGCGCTATAAACAAAAAAATACACAAAAATATTGAAAAAAAACTATATTTTCTACCTTCAGCTATAAAAAATATATCGTAAACTCAAAGTTAGTCATAAATTTAAGCCAAAATGTATTCTGCTACATGTTTTTGGTAAAAAAAAATCCCGTGCATTAGCGGGCAAACTGGCGCTATATGGGAGCGGCGCTAACAATATCGGAAGTCACCAGTGACACTAATACAGTGATCAGTAAAAATTTGTTCAATGTAATCAATGACACTGGTGACAGGGCAGTGAAGGGGTTAACTGGGGGGGGATTAAGGGGTTAAACGGGATTACTGGTGTACTGGCGGGCAAACTGGCGCTATCTGGGAGGGGCGCTAACACTATCGGAAGTCGCCAGCGACACTGATACAGTGATCAGTAAAAATCGGTTCACTGATCAGTGACACTGGTAACAGGGCAGTGAAGGGGTTAACTGGGGGGGGGGGGAATTAAGGGGTTAACCGGGATTACTGGTGTACTGGCGGGCAAAAAGGTGCTATCTGGGAGGGGCACCAACATTATCGGAAGTCGCTAGCGACACTGATACAGTGATCAGTAAAAATCGATTCACTGATCAGTGACACTGGTGACAGGGCAGTGAAGGGGTTAACTGGGGGGGCGATCAAGGGGTTAAACGGGATTACTGGTGTACTGGCGGGAAAACTGGCGCTATCTGGGAGGGGCGCTAACACTATCGGAAGTCGCCAGCGACACTGATACAGTGATCAGTAAATTCGGTTCACTGATCAGTGACACTGGTGACAGGGCAGTGAAGGGGTTAACTGGGGGGGGTTAAACGGGATTACTGGTGTACTGGCGAGCAAACTGGCGCTATCTGGGAGGGGCGCTAACACTAACTGGGGGGGGGGGCGATCAGGGGGTTAAATGTGACCTAGGTGTGTTCTAACTGTGGGTATGTGCTGTTTTACTCACTTTTACTGTGTCTTCTTCTCTGTCTGGGACGAATGTCCCCTGGCAGAGAAGAATGACATCATATCCTCTCCTGTGTAAACTTCAACACAGGACAGGATAGGACAGGGACCGATCATCTGATTTCAGCCAGACATCACTGGCTGAAATCTAATGATTGATCCCTCCGGGATCGAATGGTGTCACCCGCGGGTCGGCGGAAGCGCGCGTACACAGCCCCCTGCCGGTGAAAACGTCGGGAGCGCGGAACCCGTTTTAAAACGTGCTTTTGCGCCTGAGTGCCGCCCTGCACAAGTGTATATATACAGTGGCAGGGCGGCAAGCGGTTAACTGTATCAATAAAAATTATAGGTAAAGTACAAAAAAAAAAAAATCTAAAAATAAATAAAACAATAAAAGATAAAAAATAATGAACAATATTAATAATACCATATTAACAACAGATATAATCAATAAACTAAGACAATAAAGAACAGACAGATATAATAGTAATAAAATAGTAATCAATACTATATTAATAGATATAATCAATAATAATAAAATACAAAAGTCAATAATAATACCAGATATAATCAATAATAATTGATAATAAAATAGATAATGCAAAAAATATTGATCAGTAAGCTAGATATTGATTATGTCTATATGTACTATTGTTAACTTATTTTTATGCTTTATAATTTAAAAAAAGATATAAATAGTCAATAATAAATAATAAAAATACAATAAATCAATAATAAAATAATAATACCAGATCTCATCAATGATATTAATATTAGATAATAATAAAATAATCATAAGTATAATCAATATTATTATTACTATTTATATCTTATTATTTTATGTATTGTTTAATCTCTATTTCTTGTTTAAATCTATATTGTTGTTTTATTTATTATATAAATAGCAGTTATCGCTATAATCAATATTAATAAACAATAAATAGAATAGTATTACATATAATGAAGAATAATAGATATAAACAATAATCAAATATTAGCAGTAGATAGAATCGCTAATAACAGACAATAATAAAATCCCCCCAATCACAGATAGAAGAATAATAGGAGATAGAAGGGGATTTCTTACCGGGCTCCCCGCTCCTGGCTCAGGTAGCTCTGGCTTTCCGTCCTCCCCTCAGCCCGGCTCTCAGAGGACGGCGCTGTATACGGACATTGGGAGGGAGGATCCACCCAGCGGTAGAAGTCCTCTTCTTGACTAAGGTGGGCATGCTGGGACTTGTAGTACTTATAGGGGGCTCGCTCTCGTCATCGGAGATGGGAGAGATGTGATTGGACGGCACACATGACAAGCAAACTTCCCAAACAGAAATCCCGTCCATTGGTGAGGAAGGATCTGTTCTGGGGGAGAAATAAAGGACGGCGTCTGTCACCATGGCAACAAGTTGGTGTGCCTGTTAGTGGACTCCGCCCCTGTTCAGTGAGTTCTAGGGGTGTAGCGTTACCCGTTCAGGGACATCCGGTGATTGGCGGTGACTCTGTGGAACAAGATTTACATGTATTGGATAGAAAGTAATGGCCGGGGGTGTGCCGCTCCTCCTCCGGACTCCGCCTCCTCCCGCTCTCCATTCTGCGTCTTCCTCCCAGCAAATCCCGGCTCTGACTGAGGTCTTGTGTGCGCAGTTCTGTTGTGCGCAGGTGCCTCTGCTAGAACCCCGCCCCTTTTTCACGCGGGGGCGTGGCTTACCCCGTTCCCGGAAGTGCTGTGAAGGCGGTTGGTTACAAGTTTGGCGACATCCGGTGATTGGCGGTGACTCTGTGGAACAAGATTTACATGTATTAGATAGAAGGTAATGGCCGGGGGTGTGCCGCTCCTCCTCCGG
Organism: Staurois parvus; assembly: GCF_062004578.1. Classification (NCBI taxonomy): domain Eukaryota; kingdom Metazoa; phylum Chordata; class Amphibia; order Anura; family Ranidae; genus Staurois; species Staurois parvus. The sequence continues at coordinate 306,699 of NW_028320133.1, forward strand.
ACTCCGCCTCCTCCCGCTCTCCATTCTGCGTCCTCCTCCCAGCAAATCCCGGCTCTGACTGAGGTCCTGTGTGCGCAGTTCTGTTGTGCGCAGGTGACTCTGCTAGAACCCCGCCCCTTTTTCGCGCGGGGGCGTGGCTTACCCCGTTTCCGGAAGTGCTGTGAAGGCGGGTGGTTACAAGATTGGAGACACGCTGTGCTTCTCTTCCGGAGGATAGAGCTTCGGCCAGACAGCTGAGCTCCGTCTTCCGGGGGTGAGGAGCAGCCCGGGGGGACTGCAAGTCTCAACATGGACTTCCGGGACAACTTAACAGGTGGTGAGGAGACAGAGAACCTGTCAGCCATGGAGCCGGCTGGAGAGGGAGACGGGTGGCACATAGAGGACTGTGCATTTCTTGTTTGCTCTATGTGCCTCCGCTATCCATCTCCTGCATGCACCCCCACGGCCCCCCTCCAGCACTGCAGGGGATCTGTCAGCAGCATATGCACTCCCCAGTGCTGACAGTCCCCCCCCCACATACAGGCGTGAGAGCAGAGAGAAAGCTGCCTGTCCTCCTCCTGTGTCACCCCCGCCCACACTTCCAGCCAGCCTTGTGTATGCTTCCCCCCCCCCCTCTCTCTCTTCACTCCCTCTCCCCCCCCCTCTCTCTTCACTCCCTCTCCCCCCCCCCCCCCCCCCCTCTTCACTCCCTCTCCCCCCCCCCCCCCCTCTTCACTCCCTCTCCCCCCCCCCCTCTTCACTCCCTCTCCCCCCCCCCCCCCTCTTCACTCCCTCTCCCCCCCCCCCCCTCTTCACTCCCTCTCCCCCCCCCCCCCTCTTCACTCCCTCTCCCCCCCCCCCTCTTCACTCCCTCTCCCCCCCCCCTCTTCACTCCCTCTCGCTCCCCCCCTCTCTCTTCACTCCCTCTCGCCCCCTCTCTCTCTCTCTTCCCCCCTCCTCTCTCTCTCCCCCCCCTCCTCCCCCTCTCTCCTCCCCCTCCTCTCTCTCTCTCCCCCTCTCTCCTCCCCCTCCTCTCTCTCTCCCCTCCTCTCTCTCTCTCCCCCCCTCTCTCTCTCTCCCCCCCCCTCTCTCTCTCTCCCCCCCCCTCCTCTCTCTCCTTTAGTATGTCAGCAGTCTCTGACCGTCTCCTGTCCTCAGTCTCTGACCGTCTCTTGTCCACCGTCTCCTGTATCCTGTCCATAGTCTCTGATCATCTCCTTTAGTATGTCAGCAGTCTCTGACCGTCTCCTGTATCCTGTCTGCCGTCTTGCCTAGGGCAGCACAATACCAAAATACACCACTGGGTACAGGTAGGGCTAGTTAAGATAGCAGGCACTCGGTGGCGGGGTATAGGGAGGTGTAGTTAGTAGGATAGCAGACACTCAGCCGCAGGGTACAGGAAGGTGTAGTTAGTAGGATAGCAGACACCCAGCCGCAGGGTACAGGAAGGTGTAGTTAGTAGGATAGCAGACACCCAGCCGCAGGGTACAGGAAGGTGTAGTTAGTAGGATAGCAGACACTCAGCCGCAGGGTACAGGAAGGTGTAGTTAGTAGGATAGCAGACACCCAGCCGCAGGGTACAGGAAGGTGTAGTTAGTAGGATAGCAGACACCCAGCCGCAGGGTACAGGAAGGTGTAGTTAGTAGGATAGCAGACATTCAGCGGCAGGGTACAGGAAGGTGTAGTTAGTAGGATAGCAGACACCCAGCCGCAGGGTACAGGAAGGTGTAGTTAGGATAGCAGGCAGACAGCAGTGTGAGGATGACCCGGGCAGAATGCAGGAAGCTGGAAAGTAAGGTAGGCAGACTGGCAGAGCTCTATGACTGGGGAAGGAGGAGGATGGGCACTAGGTATGGTTCGGTCACAGCTCTCCCCACCCCCAACTCCCTCACCTCTGGAGTCAGCACACAAAGGATGACTGCTTGGGGGACTTGACTTGGGGGGGGGGGGGGGTATGGGGTCACACAGGGCGATCGAAACTGGTGGGGGGATGGGGTGACACGGAGGTTCTGTGTGCGCAGGTGCCTCTGCTAGAGCTCTGCCCCCTTTTCATGCAGGGGCGTGGCTTACCCTGTTCCCGGAAGTGCTGTGAGGGCGGGAGGTTACCAGACCGGGGACATGCTGTGCTTCTCTCCCGGAGGTTAGAGCCTTGGCCAGAGAGATGAGCTCCGTCTTCAGGGGGTGAGGAGGAGCCCGGGGCTCGGCGGGGGGATTGCAAGTCTCAGCATGGACCTCCTGTGGACTTCCAGGACAACTTAAGAGACACAAGGGGGCCAGACTGACAGGGAGGCTGGGCTGCTGTTACAGGGACCCCCCTCCCTCCACAGTGGCAGGAAGGGGTAGTTAGTAGGATAGCAGGGTACAGGGAAGGTAGTTAGTAGGATAGCAGGCACACAGTGGCGGGGTATAGGGAGGGGTAGTTAGGATAGCGTTCACTCAGTGGCAGGGTGGGGTAGTTAGTAGGATAGCAGCATTCAGTGGCAAGGTACAGGGAGGGGTAGTTAGTAGAATAGCAGGGTAAAGGGAGGGGTAGTTAGTAGGATAGCAGGGTAAAGGGAGGGGTAGTTAGTAGGATAGCAGGCTACAGGAAGGTGTAGTTAGTAGGATAGCAGGCAGACAGCAGTGTGAGGATGAACCGGGCAGGAAGCTGGAATGTAAGGTAGACAGACTGGCAGAGCTCTATGATTGGGGAAGGAGGGGGATGGGCATTAGGTAAGGTTATTTCACAGCTCTCCCCACTCCCAACTCCCTCACCTCTGGAGTCAGCACACAAAGGATGATTGGTTGGGGGACTTGATTTGGGGGGATGGGGACACACAGGGTGATCACAATGTGGGGGTGGGAGGCACAGGGTGATCGGAACTGCCAGAGGGGGTGCAGATAATGGAACTGATCCTCCCGTGGCTCCCTGCAGCAACTAAAAGCTGTCTGGAGGAGGAGGAGGAGCTGCTCGCTGTGCTGCAGGCCGAGACACAGTGGAATCGGTTTCAGTGATAAGGCAGTACAGCCAGCCCTCCTGTCAGGTGGCGGGGCCCCCTGTTGAGCTGGTCAGGTCCGATACAGGAGGGCCGGCTCTACCATTTTTATCAGCAGCCCTGGAGATCGGAGAGACCGAAGACAAGAACCGAGAGAGGGGGACCAGGGACTTGAAGAGGGGACAGGGACCGAGAGAGCAGTCCTTTTCTGTTTTTTTTTTTCCTGTCCCGTCATCTACTTACAGGGGATGATGAACAGTCTGTGCAGATGGCGGAGAGCTGGGGAAATGAAGGCGTGGTACAGGACGCCTACAAAGGATTTGTCGCCATCAAAATGGCCAGTAAGTTGTGTAGTGGCCTGTATGTAACAAGGGCCTGATACAAGATCCATCTGTGTTGTTCCTGTGACTGTATAATAAAATAATTCTTCCATGATTACCGTCTGTGAAGGTTCTTATTTATCCGGGGTACAGCATGGCTAGTACTAGTATTCAGTAGTATTCATCTGGACTGCGTCTGAATAAACCTTTCTGGCCAGTCCTACTCTACCAAAAGCAAATGCTACTGTGGACACAATGCCAACATGGGGCAAAAAGACACAAAGTGGGGGGAGAGCTGCTAGGTTAAAACCTGGCTACTGACCTTCAAAGCTCTAGAGGATGTGAGAAGCATGCTTCACTAGGGCATCCCGCGCTCTTTGGCTGCAGCTCATGGCCGCTCAGTTTGCCATTAATCTGGACCAGATACTAGGCTCGTACCCCATATTCAGGGCTTTGCACTCCTGTGTCTCTGCGGAGCCTCCGACATCAGAGTGGAGTTTATCCCCTGTTTCAGGGCCTCTCACACTTGTCTTGTAGAGCCTCCAACATTAGCGAGGAGTTCATCCCCTATTTCAGGGCCTAGGACGCTACTGTCTAGGACACTGGTGCTGAGCTGGTTCCCTGTCTCAGACATTGGCTTTGGTACCAAGCTCTCCTCCTCTCTACAACAGATTATCCAGAGAAACATCCAACCTTTAGAGAACCTCTAGAGGCTACAGGCGAAAGCTTGACTTTCACCTTCAAGAAATCCCAACAAGTAGCCCAAAGAGGACTCTGTCAGAGCTCCTGTTTCAGGGCCTCTCCCCCATGATTCTGACCATTCCTTCATAATCATGTCCGTCATGACTGGAAAGGAGAAACTTTAGACTTTTTTGTTTAAGCCTTGGTACATTAAATCATGTTTGGAGAGCGGAGCTACCCCATCCTGAATCTCAAAAGGTCTCATACAGTATAAATGAATCCCCAAAAAGGTCAGACTTCCTCTAGAGAGTGCCTAAACTTTGCCGCTTTAGTTGCTTCCACATGACCTTCTTCCAGTCCCGAATCTGAGTCAGAAATCTGGGTCACCTATCCCTGGGCTGCATACCCTACACCAGCTGACTCTGCTGAGCCAGAAGCCACTGGAAGTAGGGAGTATTGCACATGATCAGGCTGACTAGAAGAAGTGGTAGGCCATTTGACATCAGAGATGCCTGAAAGGTGCACTGCACCTGCTCTCTAAAAGGAACTTAGAAACTTTGCATAAGGTGATTCAGCTTCTGCTTTCAAGAAGTTAGAAATACACTGCAGCAAAAGACTTGTTATAATTAGAAGATAATTTAGTGCTCCAGTTAGCACATTTTATTTTAGAGGTGAACTTATCCTCTTTAGCCTAAGACAAAAAGAGAGGGGAGGAGGGCTCCAAGTTAAAAGCCAGGTCCTTATTAGGTCAGGAGCACCACCCCTGCACCCAGTGCTGCCTATGTCAAAAAACAAATGTCTAGAAGACTGCTTGAGACACCCCTCAAGGAACCCCAGAAGTACCAACCACCTCCACCAAAAGCACACAGCACATATACTATATTGCCAAAACATTTGGGACACCCCTCCAAATCATTGGATTTAGGTGTTAAAATCACCTCCATGGCCACAGGTGTATAGAATCAAGCACCTAGGCTTGCAGACTGCTTCTACAAACATTTGTGAAAGAATGGGTCGCACTCAGGAGATCAGTGAATTCAAGCGTGGTACCGTGATAGGTCACCACCTGTGCAATAAGTCCATCCGTGAAATTTCCTTGTTATTGAATATTCCATGGTCAACTGTGAGTGGTATTATGATAAAGTGGAAGCAAGTGGGAACAGCAACTCAGCCAAGTGGTAGGCCAGGTAAAATGATAGCGCGGGGTCAGTGCAAGCTGAAGCGTACAGTGTACAGAAGTTGCCAACTGTCTGCAGAGTCGATAGCAAAAGACCTCCAAACTTCACGTGGCCTTCAGATTAGCACAGCAACAGTGCATATTGAGCTTCATGGAATTGGCTTCCATGGCCATGTAGCTGCATCCAAGCCTTACATCACCAAGTGCAATGCAAAGCATCGGATGCAGTGGTGTACAGCATGCTGCCACCAGACTTTAGAGCAGTAGACACATGTTCTATGGAGGACTTATCACCGTCTCTATCTGAAAATTCGATGGACGTGTCCCGGTTTAGCAGTTGCCAGGAGAACAGTACTTGCTTGACTGCATTATGCCAAGTGTAAAGTTTGGTGGAGGGGGGATTATGGTGTGGTGGTTTTCAGGGGTTGAGCTTGGCTTTAGTTCCAGTGAAAGGAACTCTTAAGGCATCAGCAAACCAAGACATTTTGGACAATTCTATGCTCCCAACTTTGTGGGAACAGTTTGGGGATGGCTCCTTCATGTTCCAACCTGACTGTGTACCAGTTCACAAAGCAAGATCCATAAAAATATGGATGAGCGAGTTGGGGGTGGAGGAATCTCTCTGGCCTGCACAGAGTCCTGATTTCAACCTGATAGAACACCTTTGGGATGAATTAGATCGAAGACTGCAAGCCAGGCCTTCTCGTCTGACATCAGTGTCTGACCTCACAAATGCACTTCTGGAAGAATGGTCAAACCTTCCCATAGACACTCCTAAACCTTGTGGATAGCCTTCCCAGAAGAGTTGAAGCCATTATAGCTGCAAAGGGTGGGCCAACTCAGTACTGAACCCTACGGACTAAGACTGGGATGCCAGTGTGCGTGTAAAGGCAGGTGTCCCAATACTTTTGGTAATATACTGTATATAGCCTGCTTTTCTACCTGTTTTATAGCAGGAGCCTAGGAGGAAGCCTCCATGATGTCCCCTGCATTCTTTAGCGCCCAGCACCCTTTGGCCCATGCTGTCGGCGTCCAGCAATAAGCATCAGCCCTGCCCTTTCTCTTGCGCCTCTGAGGCCGAAACCAGAAGCCTCTGGTGCAGAGAGGACATCACATCCCCCAGAATCATGACACCCAGCATCTTCCAGGCTAGCTGCGTCACATCCGGCCTCCAGGAAGGCACTCCCTCAGCCCTGACTGACCTAAACGCGCCAAGGATGGATGCCATTCTAACCAGCTCCTTCACTGGCACTGGAAAGAGGTAGAAGCGGGTACATTCCTACACCGATGCAGAGGGGACTTGAGGCCAAAAAGTAAAGAACTGCAGGTGAGGGCACGTTTCCTGGGCAGCCCTTGAGACATGGCTTGCTGCTTAAAAAGCAGTTCTTCTAGTCAACATGCTTTTTCCAGACAGAGTAAACACAAAATGGCCATGTTCCTGTAGGACCATCTTAAGAAGCTTGAAGCAATGTGTTTCCTGTCCTGGTTGAAGGAGCTCAATCGTTCAAGGTCTGTCCTGGAAGACAACCGGGGGGGGGGGGGGAAATTATATACATTTCATTTGTGTACAGTGTTGCATGACCAAGAAATTGCTAGTTAAAGCTGCAGTTCTGAAAAGCAAAAAAGTGCCATGATCATGAAGGGGTTAAAACCTTCTGGAGATCAAGTGGTTAAAGTCTAATTTGGCCAGGTTTTGAGCCTCTCTGTTGGTCTGTTATTATAAAGACTTCAGGTTGATTTGTATTTTTATATAAAAGTTTTTTTTCCCATTGATATCCACAGTTCCCATTCACATGGAATCTGTATACAGCATTGTTCAATTAAAAAAAATGCAGTTCCAAAGCCACCCATTTACAAATACCACAAATGCATAACAGTTCATAAGGAAAAAACTATTACTGCAAACTTGAGAAAGTACTTTAATAGTTTTCATTTTACATTTTAGATCTAAAAAGGAACACATGCAGCAAGTGAATATTAAGAATTCTGCTGGAACCAACTGTTTAAATTATATGTACAGAGAGGATTACTATCAAAACTAGTAACCTTCAGTGAGGCTATTTACAGAATTTACAAAAAAAAAAAAAAAAGGACAAAGTGTATCAGTACAACAAAGGCAACATGAAAATTAGCATACTGTGGTATTCTGAGACTTGTATCGAATAAAGCTTTCAGAAGCAAAAAGCTACCAAAAATACTCTTTCCAGTCCACAAGAAAACATGTCACCAAAGTAAATTTACAATATTAGGTACAGAAGCAGAATACCAAGGTGAACATTTAGAAATAGCATTGTACACTACAATTTCATAAAACTGAAGGGAAGAAACAAATTAACATACTGCCCACAAGTTTCACCTTTGAACCTTGAAAACTTCAGGTGACATCTGGCTGGTTGCTTTGGGCATGCAAATTAATATCTTTTCTTTCACGTCCAGATAATCCTCTCCCAAAGGGTGACCAATCACAGAGCTACCAGGGATATAGAAATATCAGCATTCTGTCCTGGAACTGCTCTATACAATAAAGAACTTGTTTTAAATAACACTTTCATTCTTTGTCTTAAACCTACAATAATGAATCAATATGTTATAACATCTAGTTGAAGCAGTGTATAGAGTGGTACAACTCAAAGAGGAACAAAACATGATGGATCTCTTACAAAATGTAGGCAGTCTTTGTATTAAAAATGCTTCATCAGAAGGAAGTAAAAGCGTCCTGATAAATGGCAATTTCACAGGACACGTGGAGCTGAACTAAACAGAGCTGTCGTGAGGTGGTGAACTCCATCGTGACTGCAGATGCCGAAGAATGCTGTTCGATATCGTCCCAAGTTTTTCCTGCATTTCAAAAAGCTGGCTTCCAGAATATTTTCAAAGCTCCTCTGTAGTCACCAACAAAGAAAGTGTACTAATCTGTGCAGCAAGGTCTAGGGTGGCTGCAGATTCCACAGGTGCTGTGGCAGATGCTTCAGGCAGGTCTGTAAAGCAAGCAAGGATTAGTTATGGTGAAGTAACGGAAAAAAAAAAACTCATGAAATACGCCAATACTCTAGGGGTCACCATACATGTTACAATCTGACTGCAATACATCAAAACATAATAGGAGAACCTTCCTAAACTTTCCAGTCAGTTTGTATTCAATCAAGCCCTTGCATTACATAATTGGTAGATCCAAAAGAAGACTACAATAAGATATTGGCAGAAAGTCAGTGCAAAAAATGCCCATCAGTAGTTTGAACAACCACATTGGGTGTCTCTGCAAATCAAAGGATAGGCAGGAGTCGTCTGTTTTAGTAGAACATCCAATTACTTTATTTCACCAAATACATTTTTTTTATTATTATTATGAACTACCGCATCGGACACCTCAGCCAATCGAACTACCGAGAGCCTTTTATGTGCTGGCTCTTCCTATCAATGCGTTCACCCACCTGAGAACCCCCACAGAACGGGAATGCCCGAGGCATAGACCGTGTCCACACTGTGCACTAGGAATGCTGCATGTCCCCCACCCCCCTTGCTGGGTGACCAGTCAACAGCTGCAAGTCCATTTTGACCTTTTTCTTTTTATTGTGGAACCGTTTTACCCTTGTTTCTGAATTTAGTACACGATAAGGGCTCTCCCACCTCCCTCTCTTTTTCAGTGGAAACGAAAGACCCCTGGTCAGCTCCTCAGGATATTTCAGTCTACAATGTTCCATCAAACCCCAGACCCTACAATAAGATTGTAATGTGTGTGGAAAGCTTTACAACTATCGGTGGTCACCTTTTTAGAGTCTCAATTGTAATATACAGTAGTATCAATGGTACTTGCACAGCACTGCCATACAGTACGTGCCTAAACTGGAAAATACAGGAATGGAAAGAGCTTGGGAGGAATGGTGGAACTAAAATCGCAGCAATCTGCTGCAATGTTGCAGGCTCAGAATTCATGGAATTACGCAGCCTGGATCAGACAGAATTAAACTGAGAACAGAATAGATAAAATGGCCTATAACCTGGACTGCTTTTTTTTTTATTTTAATTGAGGCAATCTTTAAATTCAATTTTAAAAAGCAAGAAAAATTAGCAGATTAATAATTTAAAGCCCCATAGCTTTAAGTACAGCTCACGGGTCTTAAAAAGCAGCTTAATCATTAAGCGTAGGTTCCACAACTTCGCAGTTCTGCGTGTCACGTTTGCAAGGGCACAGCTGCGTTTCCTGCAATCTTTTTTAAAAACATGGACGCACAGAAATCACATGGTGCTTTGACACCACTTTCCTTAAAGCAACACACTTTTTGTGCGGCTGCGGGAACGTGTGCGATTTACACACACAGTCCTATGGAAATCTATGGAAAGAACTAAAGATCAGAGTTCACAGAAGAGGCCCACAGAACCTTCAAGATTAGAAGACCGTTTGTGTGGAAGAATGGGCCAAAAATCACACGTGAGCAATGCAATGCGACTAGTTTCTCCATATAGGAGGCATCTTGAAGCTGTCATTACCAACAAGGATTTTGGATGAAGTATTTATTTTTTTTTGTATGCACGGATTATTACTGACATGTGGTGAAAATGCAGTTATTTACCTGTTAACTGTATTTCCAGGAATCTTCTAGGACAGCTTCACTTGAGAGATAGGGCTCCTCCCAGGAAACACCCGCTCCACCTTTTCCCCTTTATAAGTATCCTCTCTCCCAGTGGGCCCTCAGTATAAGAATATGACCGAAGGCCTAGGAGAAAGCATAAAATAAAAAACGGTAATAGAGACAACCCATCACAGGTTCATAACATACCTAGACATCAGTACATAATCACACAGCAATCGGGAGGGAGTTATGCTGTCCTAGAAGATTCCTGGAAATACAGTTAACAGGTAAATAACTGCGTTTTCCCGTGTCATCTTCTAGGACAGCTTCACTTGAGAGGAGTTGAATAGAAATACATACATTAGGGTGGGCCCCTTGCTTGTAGGACCTTCCTGCCGAACGCCTGGTCATTGCTGCCAATCAGATCCAATCTGTAGTGCTTAGCAAAGTTGGCGAAACTGGACCACGTTGCGGCTCTGCAGATCTGTCCGGGGGAGGCACGCTCTTCAGGACCGTGCCCAGGTCCCATGTGGGGTACTTCGATGTGGACGGGGCTCGGCGCCTGGAGATAGCCCTCAGGAACCTGATTATCAACGGGTCTGCCGCCAACCTCAACTCCAGAAAGCTTGACAAAGCCGCTACCTGCACTTTAAGGGTATTAGCGGCCAGGTTCTTATCCGCCCCGGCTTGGAGGAATTCAAGCATTGTATGCAAGATGGGAGCCCGGGTTCCTCGTTCCTGTCCTTCCAGGCGGAAAATTTCTTCCAGACTTTATCATATATGGCGTTTGTTGATTTCTTCCTTCCGTCCAAGATGTTGGCGACCACTCTTTCAGACAGTCCCTTCTTCACTAGCCTGTCCCGTTCAGAAGCCACGCTGCTAGGGACAGCCTTTCTGAGTGAGGATGTAGCACTCCCCCTTGGGCAAGTAAATCGTGTGAAGGTGTATCATCCATGGGTCTGTTAAGCTTAGTTCCCTCAGCCGGGAGAACCATGATCTTTTGGGCCAAAATGGTGCAATCAGGATGACCGTGGCTTGAGAAGACTGGATCTTCTGTACCACCTTTGGTAATAATCTGAACGGAGGAAAGGCATAGAGGAGGTTTCCTTCCCAATGCTGGGCTAGCGCGTCTATCCCTGCACTCCTGGGGTCCTTCTGCAGGCAGAAGTATCTCTCCAGCTTCACATTTTGGCTGTTGGCGAAGAGATCCGTAGAGGGGGTGCCCCATCTGGCGCATATTTGATTGAATGCTGGACAGCTGAGGCACCATTCTGTCTGGGTGACCTCTTTCTGACTCAACTGGTCCGCCAACTGGTTCAGATTCCCTTTTAGATGCACCGCAGTGATGGACTCTAGGTTCCTCTCTGCACAGGTCAGGAGGGTTCCTGCCAATTCCATCAGCCTCGGGGACCTCGTGCCCCCCTGCCTGTTCAAGTATGCTACTGCCGTTGTGTTGTTGGATAGAATCTGGACTTCTCTCCCCTCTATCCTCTCCTGAAAAGCCGTAAGAGCTTTGAAGATTGCCGACAGCTCCTTGTAGTTCGATGATTTCCTTGAATTTTCTGCATCCCATCTGCCCTGGGCTAGGCAGTCTCCCATATGAGCAACCCACCTGGTCATGCTTGCATCCGTGGTGATCCTCACTGGGCTGGCTTGCTTCCATTTCCTTCCCGCCTCCAAGGTGTGGATGTTCCCCCACCACCTTAGTGATTCCCTCACCTTGTGCGTGAGGCAGATCCTGGAATTCAGACCTGCTTGGCTGCCATCTCAGTGGGAGAGGGTGTGATTCTGTAGTACCCTGGAGTGGAGCTGTGCCCATTGCACCCCTGGCATTGCGGCTGTCATGCTCCCGACTAGCTTCATTGTGGTCCTTACTGTGCAGGTCGACATCCTTTGGAAGGCTCTCGTGTCTTGCTGCAGTTTGAGAGCTTTTTCCGTTGTCAGGTATGAGCAAGCATTTGCGGAGTCCAGGATGTACCCCAAGTACGTGATCCTCCTGGAGGGTACTAGCTGTGATTTTTCCTCGTTCATCAACCACCCCAAGCTCTCTAGAAAAGATATTGTGCGTTCGACATGGGACCTCAGGCCTCTTTCTGTATCTGAAAATAGAAGCAGGTCGTCCAAGTAGGGGATGATATTTATTCCTTCCAGCCTCAAGACTCTTAGGGGTTCCGCCAGGATCTTGGTAAATATCCTTGGAGCTGATGACAGGCCAAAGGGGAGTGCATTGAACTGAAACAGAATCGTTCTTTTTGCGCCTTCCAGCGCAAACCTCAGGAACTTCCTCGATTCCTCCCTTATCGGGACGTGCAGATATGCATCTTTCAAATCTATTGAGGCCATGAATGCTCCTGGCGACAAGAGTTCTTTTACCGTGTATAAGGTCTCCATGCAGAACTTCTTGGGTCTCACGAACTTGTTTACCTTCTTCAGATTTAGTATCATCCTGTAGGTACCGGACGACTTCTTCCTTAGGAAGAAATGGGAGAAGAACCCACTTCCCTTCTCTTCCTCCTCCAGCTGGCAAATCACATTCTGCCTGAGCATCCCTTCCAGGAGGTCCACCAATGCATCTGCCTTCTCCCTGTCCCTTGGCAGGGGTGTTGCGAAGAATCTTTGAGGGGGGGGCCTTAAAAACTCTATTTTGTAACCTCTGCGAACGGCCTCTAGAATGTAAGTGTTCTGGGTGATCTTCAGCCATTGTGTGTGGAAGTGCCCCAGCCTTCCTCCCACCTGGCTTCTCCAGTCACTTGGGCTGGGTCTTGGGTCTATTCTGGTTGGGGTTGAAGAGGAAACCTCCCCTTCCCCTTGACTCGTTCCTGCCCCTCCTTGCGCCCCAGCCTGTGCGCTGGCTTTGAAATCATCGTGTACTGCCTGTTGAGGAGAAACCCCTTTCGTCCTACTTGCCTGCTGGGGACTGGAAAGCTCTTCTTTTTTTTTATCGGCCGACCTTTCCAGGACCGAAGTTAGTTCCGGCCCGAAGAGGAGTTTTCCCTCGAAGGGCAGACCGCAGAGTTTGGACTTAGAGGCAAGGTCCCCCTGCAAAGACTTTAGCTAGATAGCTCTTCTCGCGGAATTTATGAGGGCCGTTGATCTAGCTAAGAATCTGATAGTTTCTGCTGATGCGTCTGCAATAAAAGCCACCGCTTTTTCCAGTACAGGCAGCGACTTCAGGATTTCCTCCGCCGGGGTGCCTTGTTCCAGGTGCGAGCGGAGCTGCCCCAACCATACATCCAAAGTTCTGGAGACACACGTCGTCGCAACTGCTGGCTTGAAATTCACCGCGGATGCTTCCCATGCTCTCCTCAGGAATGTATCCGCTTTCCAGTCCATCCATTGGGTCATTCAGGGACCCGCTGTCCTCGAAGGACAGGTCCATCGCTTTCGAGATTCTAGAAAGGGGGGCATCTGGCTTCGGGCAGATTTCCCACACGGAAGCGTCTTCTTCCTTGAACGGGAATCGCCTCTTAAGGTTCTTGGGAAAGAAAGCCTTTTTCTCCGGCTCTTCCCATTCCCTCCTGATAGTGGACCATAGGGCAGAGTGCACTGGGAATGTGCGGCTGCTCTTTGTAGCCCTGCGTACAGCTGGTCATGGAGAGAGGGGTCCTGCTGTTCCTCCTCCAGATCCAGAGTCTCGTAGATCACTTTCAGAAGGCCCTCCGTGTCTTCTGCCTGAAAAAGGAATCTTTGTGCTTTTGGGTCATGATCCTCGACCTCGTCTTCCTCCGAGTCTGAAGTACTCAATGGTTCGGCTCCCCTTGCGACAGTTACCTGGTCCTTCCTCTTTTTCCCCCCCTGGGCATTGCCTGAAGTGCCCGGTTGGGGCTCGTCCTGGGCCGGTCCCTGCTTCTGCTCCCTAAAGCTCTGAAAAGTCTTGGACATATCTTGCATCATGTTCTGTAAGAAATCCTTAAAGAGGGACCCAGACTCCTTTTTGATAAGCTTATCTATGCAGTCTTGGCAGAGTTGCTTCCGTCAGGAACTCGCCAGCCTCTTTCTGCAAGTGGCGCATTTCTTTTTCAGCTCGCAAGGAGCTTCTCTTTCCCCTCTATCCTCCTCCTGTGGGCCCATCTGGGGACAAGAAGACATAGGTATTCATCAACCGCGGAGGCTCCCCCCCCAGGGATTGCCCCCCGTGCACTCCCCCAACACCCTAAAAAGTCAGCAGTGGGGGGGGGGGGGGAGATGAGTGTGGGGGTGCCCAAGGGTCCCAGAGGGGGGAGGGGGGGAAGGGGGAGGGGGTGAGTGGCGGCCAAATACCTTGCCGCAGGATTCCCCCGGCCCAGACAGATCTGCCTCCATCCTGCCGCGAACTCCTCCTCAGTGCGGCGATTTTTCAGGGTTTGGCGGGCTCCGCCCCCTCCCTGGGATCCCTGCGCGCCGACCTTCCTCTCACGGCCGCAGGTGGAGAAGCGGCCATGGTGTGGGCTCGTTCCGCGGTCCGCCGCCCATTTCCAACATGGCGGCCGCTGCTCCATGCTTCCTGCGCCGGAAGTGACGCCGTCCCGTGCCCGGAAGTGACGTGTTTGCGGCATCCTGACCCCGACAGCCTCACCCCCTGGCCATGCTGCCGGGATCCTGGAACAGGTAGGACTTACCTCAGCCCCCCCAGGGAAAGGCACCACTGCCCAGGTCGGCGGAGCGGGCTCTACCCCCCTGGAGAGCCCCGCTGGGACCATCCGGGGTCTGTCACCCCCACCCCGAAGGGTCTGTCCATAGGATGAGCCTGGATGAAAACCCCCCCACAAGGTCCCTGCCATCCTTAGAGAAAGGAGGAAGGGGGGGCCTCAGCCAGGGGCCCTCTGTACCTCGCCAGGCAGCCGGGGAAAAAATAACAAACCGGGCGTAGCTCCGTCCTGGCCGGAGGAAACACTAATACTGAGGGCCCACTGGGAGAGAGGATACTTATAAAGGGGAAAAGGTGGAGCGGGTGTTTCCTGGGAGGAGCCCTATCTCTCAAGTGAAGCTGTCCTAGAAGATGACTCAGGAAAATTTTATGTCAATAGCACCTTTAGATATATATTTACCTAGAAAAACGGTGACGTTTTCAATACTTATTTTACCCGATGTACTATTAAAACCTGTTGTTTTTTTTTCAGGATTTGAGTGCAATGACTACACTTCTGCTTCCCCAGAATACCCTGAGAACACGACAGTGTCGTATGTCACGACAACAGACCCTCTCTGCACTCCAATCCCTGCCCATCAGAGCAGATCACATGTAGACAGTTTGCTCACAAAAACAAGGACACGCCCATGAGACACACCCACTATGCAGAAATGCTGCATTGCATGCTGGGAAATGTAGTTTCTTACTTCAATTATAGGGCTTATTTGCAAGGTGAAGCACTAGATTACATTAAGGCAGCACAAATGCTGGTCAGACATTTAGATGTCTATTTTCCAATGATTGCTGATGCATGCATGTTACCCTACGCCTGTTAAGACCTTAAAATGTACTATGAATGCAGTTAGCCAGAAATTAGACCTATGACTACTAATCTCAAGTACGATCCCTATTCTTGCATGAGAGATTTTCCGCAAAAATGTATGGGTGTCAACTATAGGTGAATTCAAATCAAACTGCAGATTTCAGTGAACTTAAGTCATTTGGACCAAGCTGGCATAAACAAATTTACTTCACTTAACAGATGAAGTGGATGTGAGCGCTGTATAAACAGGTATGTCGTCTCAGCCACATACAGCACTGTGTTCCAGCAGCTGTCAAATTGGACTGAGTGCTGCTCAGCCATTCACAGGCGGTTGGGTGCCCTCACAGTCTCCACCTCAGCCTGAGGAACCTTTGTATTCATTCATAGTCCCATAGCCTGAACACAGCAACGCATATGTAGCTGATGCTACATACAGTTTATAGAGGTGCTGCATCTGTTAATGATGTAAACAGTACATTTGGACTAGCTTGGTCCAAACTATTCAAAGTTCACTAAAACCTGGAGATCAGCTTTAATCGCTCATCCCCAATAATCACACATTTTATGTTAAGATAAATCATACACAAAAGGTAAGACTTTTATCCTTCTCACCTTAAAAACTTCAAAGAGACGAGAGAACTGCTTTCCAACCAAGACATTGAAAACTTTCCCATCTTCTCCACTAAGACGGCTACAAAGAGGACAAATGTCAAATTATTACACACAAACTGATATACATTACCCTAAATATTTTATTGTGGAATATAATGTTCTACTTGAAGGAATATTCACCACTAAATAGTTCTAAAGATCAGAATGGAAGATTATACACCATGGGGTTGTTTTAGCTGAATTTGCTTGCCAAAGAGGTAAAGCACTCTGGCAGCTGTCCGCTCTAGTGTGAATTCAGCCTGAAAGGGTTTTGTTATATCTGCTTGATAAGTGCAAAAAATACCTGTTGATCTTGTTAGAAATCTCGTGAGCTGATAACTTACTGTGCACTCTGCTAACTATTATCTCTAAGGTGTACAGAAGCACTCCCCTCCGGTATGTACAATAAGAGAAGGACAGCATTCTGTAGTCCTGTCTTGTTTCTGCTGATACAAAAGGAAGAGTAGGCATTGTCATCCTACGGCAGTTTTGTTACTGGAGGATCATCAGGGAAAAAATAAAGGAAGAAAACTAGTGCAGCCACATCTAAGGACTAGAAAGCTGCAATATATTCATTTTTTTGTGGCTTAGATGCACTTTAAGAATAGGCTGTTCAACTAGAAAAGTTGGTATTGAGTGAAAACAGCTCCCCTTGTTCACTAACATTTATTGGCTAGGTATTCCTTAGTAAATCAATTCCTGCATCCACTGCAATATTCTGCACCGCAACAATCTGGAATGTTTCTAGCTCCAAAATGCAATTGTACTCACTTTGCAATTGCAAGATAAGCATCTGTCTGTTCTGTATGTGAGGTAGATGTGTCTTCCAAGGTTTCTAGTAAAGGCAAGAATTGAGCGTTTTCAGGATTAGCAGCCATATTCCCAAAAAACTGCAAAGAAATAAGAAGTCACTTAAAATAATCAGCCCAGTGGTTTGCTACAGTAGGAAATAAATTGTGTTTCTATATCTTACAGTTTTCTTGCTTAGTGCAGCAACTATAGATACAAAACGTTACACTTTTTATCTGCTTGAACACCAGACTGTTTCACCCCCTTCCTGCCCAGGCCATTTTTCAGATTTCAGCGCTGTCGTACTTTGAATGACAATTACTCAGTCATGCAACACTGTACCCATATGAAATTTATATCAATCTGTGAGACAGATAGAGCTTTCTTTTGGTGGTATTAAGTCACAACTGTTTTTTTTGTTTTGTTTTTTGCGCTATATAAAATGGAAAAAAGTTTTTTGCCATTTCTTCATTTCCTGTCTGTAAAGTTTTGCCAAGAATATTTCTTCATAAATGTGGGCCAAAATACATTCTACTACATACAAACTATGGTATATACTGTATATCCATAAAATGATCAATTCTGATGTACTGACTGCCCAACTCATTTCTTGAGGCCCTAAAATGCTAGGACAGTACAAATACCCCCCAAATTACCCTTTTTTTCATTTTAAATCAGACAGTCCAAGGTATTTAGTAAGAGGCATAGTAACATTTTTGAAGTTGTAATTGTTCAGAAAATGAAAGAAAAAAAAACCATTTCCCCAAGTTGTCATTTTAAAAAGTTTTTTCACATAAGCAGCATGGGCACACTTACAATTACACCTCAACACATTCTGCTTCTCCTCCTTAGTATGGGGATAGCACATGCATGAGACGTTTTCACAACTTACCCACATGGGGGGGGGGCCCAAAATCAAAGTAGAACCTTCAAGCTTTATAAGGGTGTAAATTAGGCATCTCATTTCCTCACTACCTCTCTCATTTATGTAGGCCCTGGAGCACAAGGACAGCAGAAACGCCCAAACGAATAGGACTGCCTGCATGGGGATGCACAGAACACCTGCTCCCAGTTTGACATCCTTGCAGGTGTACAGCCCCAAATGCAGACAGTGATTTCGGGGACATGCACCTGCACTGATGTTGGATTGGGAAAAGCGGCTGTGTCCATGCAGCTGTTGTGTCCCAATAATCAATGTGACTGCCTGCATGGGATGCACAGAGCACCTGTGCAGGTAAACATGGCCCTTGCACAAGGTATGCATCGATAAGCCCCTTGTGAACAAAACCTTACGTCAACACTGGGGCAGATGTGACATAGCGATGTTCAGGGACACTGACTGGCTGCACTGGTGTGGTAATGGTGTATTTACACTGGGGGGGTTGGGGAATGCTACGGTTGAGTCAAATTTTTACAACCCCTCAACTGTTCCCCCTTAAGCTGGGAGCGCAGCAGTCAGGGAAGTACACATGCTGCAGCAGGAATTTCACCACATTGAGCTCAGCAGGCACTACTAAGGATCACTGTTGTATATAAATGGCAGGACTGTGGTAGTGCAAGGTCGAGTGGCCGGTTATAAACGGCCTCCCCGCCCCCTGCTTTTGCGCGCTCCCTGGGATAGCACAGCACCACGATCCGGTGCCCGCTGTGTCCTCCGGACACAGTGAAACACCGATCGTCATACGGAACCTCTGTGCGAGGTCCCGATCATGTGATCACTGCTTGGCCAATCAGTGATCACATGCAAAGTATTATTACTATACAGTATTTATATAGCGCTAAGAGTTTGCTCAGCGCTGTACATTATAGTGGGGTACAGTAACAATACAATACACGAGGGGTTCGAGGGCACTGCTCCACGGAGCTAACAATCTAGGAGTAAGTAAGATGTCACTTCTGACATCATTGCTTACTACGTGTGAAATCTGTGAATGATCACAGAGATCACATGGTACAAGGCTGTTGTGAACAGCCTTGTACCATGTGACAAGCTGGGACCAATCACAGCTCACACAGTAGTTCTCAATGGATGCAAGAATGTAGTCAGAGAGACGGAGAAATGATTGCTTTTACAGCCTTTATGGGTATAAAAGCAATCAATGTAAACAAAAAAATAAAAAATCATCCCCCACAAGTAGTACAGTGTCACCATGGTGACACTGTACTGCTAGAGTGACAGTATGCAAAAAAAAAAAATAAAAAAATGTAAAAAAAATTTTAAAATGATAATTTTTGGTTATAAACTAATTTGGCTTTTTTTTTACTAAAAAGATAACAAAATAAATTTTGGCCAAGATTTATGATGAAATATTTATTTGAAAAATTTTATAAGAAAAACACTCAAAATTTTTGGACTTTTTCATTTACATAGCAAAACAAAAAAAATCCAAGTGGTGAATAAATACCACCAAAATAAAGCTTTATTGGTCTCAAAAAAATGCTAAAAAACATTCATATGGGTACAGTGTTGCATGACCACGCAATTGTCATTCAAAATATGATAGCGCTGAAAGCTGAAAATTGGCCTGGACAGGAAGGGGGCAAAAGTGTCCGGACTTGAAGTGGTTAAATAAAAATGGAGTCTGATATGTACCAGATTCAACCTCTAATAGTATATAAGTCTCTTCTGTCATTCTCAGAGTGGATAAGATATCTTGTTCCTTAACCACATAGCTGGTTATTTATATTTACCACTGCATATTGATATCCAAGAAATTGTCTATTTTAAACTTTACATACTAACTAAATTATACACCACACTTTTGTCAAGGTTTTTTTTTTATCTGATTAATCAAAGCAATAATTGGCCAACTAATCGATTATGAAAACAATCATTAGTAGCAGTCCTATAGGGGTCCCCTTTGTATTGGAGGTGTCAGATATTACCCCGTATCCAGGTACTGGAGGTGTCAGGTGTCCCTACCCCTTGTCCTGGTGTTGGCAGTGTCCCATTTGTCCTTGTATTGGAGGTGTCTCCCTGGTGTTGGGAGGGATCCTAGTATTAGAAGTGTGCCCCTAGTGTTAGGTGTCCCCTCCATCCTAGTACTGGAGGTGTCTCCCTGGTGTTAGAGAGTTCCTGGTATTGGTGGTGTACCACCTTCCCCCATCCAGGTATTGGTGGGGAACCTCCCACCCAAGAAATGGCAGTGTCTCTGTGATATTTAAAATGCCGCCCCCTCCCCCATTCCATTACTGGATGTATCAGATGCCCCCGTCCCAATAATGGTGGTATCCCCCTGGTATTAGAGTTATCACTTTTCTACCCTGCCCCAGTATTGGAGGTGTCCCCTCCATCACAGTACTGGAAGTGTTGTCTCCCTGGTGTTGAATGTTCCTCCACCTCCCCACCATTGCAGTATTAAGAGACGTCAGGTCCCCCTCCACCCTGGTATTGGAGATGTTATCCTTGTCCTATTATCTCAGGTGTCCAATATCGCCCCCGTGTACTGGAGGGGATCTGCCCCCTGTCCTGGTTGTGAAGGTGTCAAGTGTCCCCCCCATCCTGGTGTACTGGAGAGGTGGCCCCTGGAATTGGATGTGTCCTGGTATTAGAGCTGTCAGATGTTCCATGTCCCCCCCCCCCCCTTCCCAGTTTTGAAGGTGTCCCCTCTTTCCCCATATTGAAGGTATCCCCTCTGTCCTGGATTTGGCAGTGTCCACCCCTTTTGCAGCATTGGAGGTGGCCGCTGCCCCCCCCAGTACTGGAGTGGCCCCTGGTATTAAAGGTGCCCCCCCCAGCCCCAGTGCTGGAGGTATCCCCCCTGCTGGAGGTGTCAGGTGCCACCCCTGCCCCAGTGCTGGAGATGTCCCCACTTTCCGAGTATTGGAGGTGTCCCCCCTGCCCCTGTGCTGGAGGTATTCCCCATGATGGAGGTGTCAGGTGCCCCCCCTGCCACAGTGCTGGAGATTTCCCCACTATCCGAGTATTGGAGGTGTCCCCCCTGCCCCAGTGCTGGAGGTGTCCCCACTGTCCGAGTATTGGAGGTGTTCCCCTGCCCCAGTGCTGGAGGTGTGCCCCCTGCCCCAGTGCTGGAGGTGTCCCCCCTGCCCCAGTGCTGGAGGTGTCCCCACTGAACGAGTATTGGAGGTGTCCCCCCTGCCCCAGTGCTGGAGGTGTCCCCACTGTCCGAGTATTGGAGGTGTCCCCTCTACTCCAGTGCTGGAGGTGTCCCCACTGTCCGAGTATTGGAGGTGTCCCCCCTGCCCCAGTGCTGGAGGTGTCCCCACTGACCCAGTGCTGGAGGTGTCCCCACTGTCCGAGTATTGGAGGTGCCCCCCCTGCCCCAGTGCTGGAGGTGTCCCCACTGTCCGAGTATTGGAGGTGTCCCCCCTGCCACAGTGCTGGAGGTGTCCCGCGCTCTTTGGCTGCAGCTCATGGCCGGTCAGTTTGCCATTAATCTGGACCAGATACTAGGCTCGTACCCCATATTCAGGGCTTTGCACTCCTGTGTCTCTGCGGAGCCTCCGACATCAGAGTGGAGTTTATCCCCTGTTTCAGGGCCTCTCACACTTGTCTTGTAGAGCCTCCAACATTAGCGAGGAGTTCATCCCCTATTTCAGGGCCTAGGACGCTACTGTCTAGGACACTGGTGCTGAGCTGGTTCCCTGTCTCAGACATTGGCTTTGGTACCAAGCTCTCCTCCTCTCTACAACAGATTATCCAGAGAAACATCCAACCTTTAGAGAACCTCTAGAGGCTACAGGCGAAAGCTTGACTTTCACCTTCAAGAAATCCCAACAAGTAGCCCAAAGAGGACTCTGTCAGAGCTCCACTAGGGCCTACAGTGCAACCGTTGTCACATTTGTAAAATGGTACCTTTGTGCTCCACACAGACATGGGAAGATCCAGGAACAACCCTCTGCACACTGCTATATATCCTTTCCAGCAAACTTTGCCATAAACATTGAGATTTTTAGTTCACACATATTGCAATACATGTTTAAGCTGGCCAACTGCGTCAAACTAAACCTTTCTGGCCAAACCCTACTCTACCAAAAGCAAATGCTACTGTGGACACAATGCCAACATGGGGCAAAAAGACACAAAGTGGGGGGAGAGCTGCTAGGTTAAAACCTGGCTACTGACCTTCAAAGCTCTAGAGGATGTGAGAAGCATGCTTCACTAGGGCATCCCGCGCTCTTTGGCTGCAGCTCATGGCCGGTCAGTTTGCCATTAATCTGGACCAGATACTAGGCTCGTACCCCATATTCAGGGCTTTGCACTCCTGTGTCTCTGCGGAGCCTCCGACATCAGAGTGGAGTTTATCCCGTTTCAGGGCCTCTCACACTTGTCTTGTAGAGCCTCCAACATTAGCGAGGAGTTCATCCCCTATTTCAGGGCCTAGGACGCTACTGTCTAGGACACTGGTGCTGAGCTGGTTCCCTGTCTCAGACATTGGCTTTGGTACCAAGCTCTCCTCCTCTCTACAACAGATTATCCAGAGAAACATCCAACCTTTAGAGAACCTCTAGAGGCTACAGGCGAAAGCTTGACTTTCACCTTCAAGAAATCCCAACAAGTAGCCCAAAGAGGACTCTGTCAGAGCTCCACTAGGGCCTACAGTGCAACCGTTGTCACATTTGTAAAATGGCACCTTTGTGCTCCACACAGACATGGGAAGATCCAGGAACAACCCTCTGCACACTGCTATATATCCTTTCCAGCAAACTTTGCCATAAACATTGAGATTTTTAGTTCACACATATTGCAATACATGTTTAAGCTGGCCAACTGCGTCAAACTAAACCTTTCTGGCCAAACCCTACTCTACCAAAAGCAAATGCTACTGTGGACACAATGCCAACATGGGGCAAAAAGACACAAAGTGGGGGGAGAGCTGCTAGGTTAAAACCTGGCTACTGACCTTCAAAGCTCTAGAGGATGTGAGAAGCATGCTTCACTAGGGCATCCCGCGCTCTTTGGCTGCAGCTCATGGCCGGTCAGTTTGCCATTAATCTGGACCAGATACTAGGCTCGTACCCCATATTCAGGGCTTTGCACTCCTGTGTCTCTGCGGAGCCTCCGACATCAGAGTGGAGTTTATCCCCTGTTTCAGGGCCTCTCACACTTGTCTTGTAGAGCCTCCAACATTAGCGAGGAGTTTATCCCCTATTTCAGGGCCTCGGACGCTACTGTCTAGGTCACTGGTGCTGAGCTGGTTCCCTGTCTCAGACATTGGCTTTGGTACCAAGCTCTCCTCCTCTCTACAACAGATTATCCAGAGAAACATCCAACCTTTAGAGAACCTCTAGAGGCTACAGGCGAAAGCTTGACTTTCACCTTCAAGAAATCCCAACAAGTAGGCCAAAGAGGACTCTGTCAGAGCTCCACTAGGGCCTACAGTGCAACCGTTGTCACATTTGTAAAATGGCACCTTTGTGCTCCACACAGACATGGGAAGATCCAGGAACAACCCTCTGCACACTGCTATATATCCTTTCCAGCAAACTTTGCCATAAACATTGAGATTTTTAGTTCACACATATTGCAATACATGTTTAAGCTGGCCAACTGCGTCAAACTAAACCTTTCTGGCCAAACCCTACTCTACCAAAAGCAAATGCTACTGTGGACACAATGCCAACATGGGGCAAAAAGACACAAAGTGGGGGGAGAGCTGCTAGGTTAAAACCTGCCTACTGACCTTCAAAGCTCTAGAGGATGTGAGAAGCATGCTTCACTAGGGCATCCCGCGCTCTTTGGCTGCAGCTCATGGCCGCTCAGTTTGCCATTAATCTGGACCAGATACTAGGCTCGTACCCCATATTCAGGGCTTTGCACTCCTGTGTCTCTGCGGAGCCTCCGACATCAGAGTGGAGTTTATCCCCTGTTTCAGGGCCTCTCATACTTGTCTTGTAGAGCCTCCAACATTAGCGAGGAGTTCATCCCCTATTTCAGGGCCTAGGACGCTACTGTCTAGGACACTGGTGCTGAGCTGGTTCCCTGTCTCAGACATTGGCTTTGGTACCAAGCTCTCCTCCTCTCTACAACAGATTATCCAGAGAAACATCCAACCTTTAGAGAACCTCTAGAGGCTACAGGCGAAAGCTTGACTTTCACCTTCAAGAAATCCCAACAAGTAGCCCAAAGAGGACTCTGTCAGAGCTCCACTAGGGCCTACAGTGCAACCGTTGTCACATTTGTAAAATGGCACCTTTGTGCTCCACACAGACATGGGAAGATCCAGGAACAACCCTCTGCACACTGCTATATATCCTTTCCAGCAAACTTTGCCATAAACATTGAGATTTTTAGTTCACACATATTGCAATACATGTTTAAGCTGGCCAACTGCGTCAAACTAAACCTTTCTGGCCAAACCCTACTCTACCAAAAGCAAATGCTACTGTGGACACAATGCCAACATGGGGCAAAAAGACACAAAGTGGGGGGAGAGCTGCTAGGTTAAAACCTGGCTACTGACCTTCAAAGCTCTAGAGGATGTGAGAAGCATGCTTCACTAGGGCATCCCGCGCTCTTTGGCTGCAGCTCATGGCCGGTCAGTTTGCCATTAATCTGGACCAGATACTAGGCTCGTACCCCATATTCAGGGCTTTGCACTCCTGTGTCTCTGCGGAGCCTCCGACATCAGAGTGGAGTTTATCCCCTGTTTCAGGGCCTCTCACACTTGTCTTGTAGAGCCTCCAACATTAGCGAGGAGTTTATCCCCTATTTCAGGGCCTCGGACGCTACTGTCTAGGACACTGGTGCTGAGCTGGTTCCCTGTCTCAGACATTGGCTTTGGTACCAAGCTCTCCTCCTCTCTACAACAGATTATCCAGAGAAACATCCAACCTTTAGAGAACCTCTAGAGGCTACAGGCGAAAGCTTGACTTTCACCTTCAAGAAATCCCAACAAGTAGCCCAAAGAGGACTCTGTCAGAGCTCCACTAGGGCCTACAGTGCAACCGTTGTCACATTTGTAAAATGGCACCTTTGTGCTCCACACAGACATGGGAAGATCCAGGAACAACCCTCTGCACACTGCTATATATCCTTTCCAGCAAACTTTGCCATAAACTTAGAGATTTTTAGTGCGTGCCATGGGTGACATATGTGGGCGTTGCCTTAGCTTGGACTCCGCCCCTGCCACGCTCTGTCTCTGAGATTGGCTTCTCCTATTTCTGGAAGTCCTGTCAGAGCAGGTTAGGAGGATATGGTGAAGTTCTTGGCTGCGGCTGAGACGGGAGTGTGTGAAGGGGGAGACGGGGGACTACATGTCTCAGCATGGACCTGGGGGTTTTCTGTGACAGAGAGAGCCAGGGGGTCCCAGACTGAGAAAGGAGAGAGAAATGAGAAAGGTGTAGGGGCAAGATGAGTATCCCATGAAAGTCCGTATCCCCTGAATCCCCGGTATATAAGGCACGACAAGCCGATCACCGAACTACTGCAGCCGAACATGTACCTGAGTTAAATTAACACTTTACATGCCGAATGGTCGGCAGCAGGACACAGGATTGGCCGGGGAAACAGAATTATTAACCCCTTACATGCTGAGTGGTCGTCGGGGCTGTTACATGCCAAATTATCTGCAGCGACTTCGGACAGTGTCAGTGACATCGGGGGGGGGGCAGTGATTTTTTTCTTTGGGGGGGGGGGATAGTGTAAGTGACCTGGGGAGAATGGTGATATGGGGGGGGGGGGCAGTGATAGTGACTTTGGGGAGGACTGTTCTACTCAATGTTACTATCACTGCCCTGCCCCCACCATGTCACTGACACTTTGCCCGCCCCCACCATGTCACTGACACTGCCCCCCTCCCCATGTCTCTACTTTCTCCATCTCCACCCAGTAACTCACTGCTTACGAGATTGCCAATCATTTCAAAATCAAGATTGATGCAATGTGTGAGGTCATCTCCACTGCACAGACATCTATCCCACTTAGCATACCTTATGCTAAACCTCCCTCAACACTTTTCTCCTTTAACCTGGCTACTACCGAAGAGGTCACTAAAGTTTTCTCAGAAGCCCATCTCACCACCTGCCTTCTGGATCCTGTCCCCTCGCAACTACTACGATCACCTTCTTCTTCTATTCTATGTTCCCTCACTCACATCTTCAATCTCTCCCTCTCTACTGACACCTTCCTCTCCCCTCTAAGCATGCACAGATCACTACCGTACTTAAAAAGCCCTCACTGGACCCCACCAACCTGAACAACTTAAGACCCATCTCCCTGCTCCCGTTTACCTCTAAGCTCCTACCTCACTGACAACAACCTTCTTGACCCTTAAGAGTCTGGCTTTCGCTCACTCCACTCCACTCCACTGAAACTGCCCTACTAAAACTCACTAATGATTTACTAACTACTAAAACCAATGGCCACTACTCCATACTCTTGACCTCTCTGCGGCTTTTGATACTATTGACCATCCCCTCCTCCTCAAAAAACTCCACTCCCTTGGCCTCCGAGACTTTAATGGTTCTCCTTCTACCTATCGCAGCACTCCTTCAGTGTTACCTATAACTCTGTCTCCTCCTCGCCACTTCTCCATCAAGATCAATTATACAACCATCAGTCCCTCCCCTCATGCCAGGGTACTAGGTGTAATCCTGGACTCCCATCTGTCCTTTCAGCCCCAAATCCAGTCACTGTCCAAATCTTGTAGACTTCACCTCCGCAACATCTCCAAAATACGCCCGTTTTTAGCCACCAAAACCACTAAGCAACTTATTCACTCCCTTGTTATCTCTCGCTTTGACTATTGTAACTCCCTCCTCACTGGCCTACCTCATCACAAGCTATCCCCTCTTCAGTCTATGATGAATGTTGCTGCCAGACTCATTCACCTTGCCAACTGTTCCATGTCTGCCATCCCTCTCTGCCAATCCCTCCACTGGCCTCCCATTGCCCAACGGATAAAATTCAAAACATTAACAATAACAAATAAGGCCATTTCTAACTCTGCCCCCAATTACATCACCAATCTTGTCTCCAAATATCACCCAAAACGTCTTCTCTGCTCCACCCACAACCTTCTGTCCTCTAGCTCCCTTGTCTCCTCCTCCTATGCTTGTCTCCAGGACTTCTCCAGAGCCTCCCCCATCCTCTGCCACTCTCTACCCCAATCTTTCCGACTATGGCCTACTCTGCCCACTTTTACGCGATCTCCGAAAACCTCTCTTTAAGGAATCTAACAACCAAATCTTCTATTTCTCCTATCAGTTCATCCCCCACAGTTATTACCTTCTGTACCACCAGTCCCTCCCTCTTAGATTGTAAGGTCCTCCTAACCCTCTTGTATTGAACTGTATTGTTGCTGTATTGTCTCCCTTTATATTGTAAAGCGCTGAGCAAACTGTTGGTGCTATATAAATCATGGATTATAATATTAATAAAAAATACAAAAAAAGTAAATTTTAGGACACACAAGCGGAATAAAATTACCCAATTTAATTTTTGTAAAATATAAAAGATAAGGTTACACCTCACAGATACCCAATGTGTTAAACCTTAAATTTGCGTGTGGCCATGAAATGGCGACCAACTTTAGTACCCTATATTTTCTATAGGTGATGCTTTAAAAGCCAAACAAGAGTATGGAGAAGGAAAGGAACTGCTCATGATCCTAAGCATACCACCTCATCAGTGAAGCATGGTGGTGGTAGTGTCATGGCGTGGGCATGTATGGCTGCCAATGGAACTGGTTCTCTTGTATTTATTGATGATGTGACTGCTGACAAAAGCAGCAGGATGAATTCTGAAGTGTTTCGGGCAATATTATCTGCTCATATTCAGCCAAATGCTTCAGAACTCATTGGACGCCGCTTCATAGTGCAGATGGACAATGACCCAAAGCATACTGCAAAAGCAGCCAAAGAGTTTTTTAAGGGAAAGAAGTGGAATGTTATGCAATGGCCAAGTCAATCACCTGACCTGAATCCGATTGAGCATGCATTTCACTTGCTGAAGACAAAACTGAAGGGAAAATGCCCCAATAACAAGCAGGAACTGAAGACAGTTGCAGTAGAGGCCTGTCAGTGCATCATCAGGGATGAAACCCAGCGTCTGGTGATGTCTATGCGTTCCAGACTTCAGGCTGTAATTGACTGCAAAGGATTTGTAACCAAGTATTAAAAAGTGAAAGTTTGATTTAGAATTATTATTCTGTCCCATTACTTTTGGTCCCTTAACAAGTGGGAGGCACATGTGCTGTCATGGAAATTTTGTATTACAGGTTGAACTTTAAATGTGTCATATATTAATGTTATTCATATGTCTCTTGTGTGGCTTAATTAAAGCTCTGAAGGCTGCAATTAGGCCATGCGCATTTGCAATGTATATATTACAGTACTCAGCTCGGTAATGGATGAGATGGCAGATCTGCGCTTATAGACTGGCGTGTATGCCACCACGGCATTCGATGCCAATGCCGCGGGCCTGTATCCACATATCAGCAGCATAGTACCACATGGACTTCGTATGGCCAGGCGCCGGGCAGTGCGAACTCCGCGTGTAGGCTCATGTATATCTTACAAGCCACTACCGACCTGAACTGTATCTGGATGGATGTGTTTTAATAAAGATCGTATCGGGCCCATTCAGATACAGACTGACACGGTTTAATCTAGGGGATGCTTGTACAGAGAGTGAACATACTACTAGGAGCTGAGAGCATGTAAAGGATGGGAAGCTTGCTCTCCAGAGAGCTTATGGGGGAGGGGAGGACTGGTTTAACTGGTTTTCAGTATAGATAAGAGGAAACACTACACTCCAAGCAGGATGGACATTCTCGTGTATGGACACCCCCTATACATTGTTCTGTGGGAGGGGATTGACCTGACCCCCCGTGTGGGGGGGGGCATGTGTGTGCTTTTAATAAAACAAGAGTCTGGGGTTAGAGCCAGAGACAGAGTGAATTCAACCTCCAACCTGAGAGTATCATCTGATTATTCCTGGGTCACGGGAGCTCCATTTTTCCCCACATCTCAAAAGAGCTACTCACGGTAAGGAAAAATTTGTTGAAAACGAATTTCCAAGACAATGCAAACTGTTGTAATTCCTACACCGTTCACCTGATTTGGATGTAAATACCCTCAAATAAAGCTGACAGTCTGCAGTTAAAGCACCTCTTGTTCGTTTCATTTCAAATCCATTGTGGTGGTGTATAGAGCCAAAAATGTTAGAATTGTGTCGATGTCCCAATATTTATGGACCTGACCTACATAAAAACCAGACATATCTTCAGAGGAGACAAACAGTTTGATAGGTCACACTCCCTGACTGGAATACCTAGGAAAGCAGAAAACTACATCTCTGGAACCCTTCAAATATCTATTTCATATCTACCCACTCCTCAGATGTGTCTGCATAATAGTTTACCCGCGGGTGGAATGTCACTTCTGCATAGAGAAAGTTATGAGCCAAAATATGAACTATAAGAGATTTTGGCTCTAGTTTAGGTCTACGCCCAGACCTTCCCTCCTTAAACGAGGTATTGGTCCTTGACTTCAGAGACACCCCCTGCTAGGGAACTACAAAATGGGCTGTCAAGCCTAAGAAAGGAAGTTGAAGAATTCTCCCTTTTAACATCAGAACCACCTGGGGAGACCCATGCCCTTTCGCTCTGAAACTTGATCTGCTAACCCAGGACTTTGGCAAGTACTTTAACCCTCTAACTTCTCTCTGTTATCCCTTTGCTGTGCTGTTGTTCTCTGTATATTTATGTATATATATTAGTTACATCTTTTTTCTGTAAATATTTTTATTGCACCCTTTTGACCTTTTAGTAATAAATCTTTCCTTCTGAAAGCGTTGAACTGTTTCTATAGCTCTTTATTGCAATTTACAAATTCCTGCCTCTACTCTGTTTGACCCTCTGTATAACCGGCCTGCGGTGACCGTGTTATACAGACGATTATCTCAACCATTATAGTGTTATAGCTGATATCATCGAGTTTCCTCATTCTCTGTACAAAAAGGAGGTGGTGGCAGTGTGAAGGGTTAACTGCGTAATTAACTTGACCCAGTAACAATCGCTCCCAGGCTGCCAGTACACAGATTGTGGTCCAATTAGCTGGAAAATTGTTGTGCAGAGTGCAGCTGGGCTTGGCATTGTTACGCACGTGACATCACGGTTTTAGATTGGCTAGTCCTTCGGTCTTGAGTTTGGTGAGGAGGTCAGGGGTCTGACGCCGCATTCGTCAGAGTCTGGTGTTAGAATGATTGCTCTCACTCCCGGCGTGCACCGGGATACGTAACGTGTAGCACAATCAACGTTTTATGCGTAGGCACCCCTGACTTTGCATGTGGGGGGGGGATGCTTGGGTGTCAATTTACATTTTTTACAATTGAAAACTTTTTTTTTCACTTTTTTTTTTTCACAGTGGACAAAACGTCCCCTAATGTGGTGATTTTTCTGGTGACACATACTCTTTCATGAAACATCTGATATTTCCCCTGTGCTCCACTTAATGGAATCCAGTCCAGATCGCATTGCATTACAGTCTTTCCCGGCCATACTGGTATACTTGTCAGATATACAGACGCCCCCATCCACAGACCTGGCAGTGAAAGGGTTAAAGGTGTCCCCCCCACACCAAATCCAGCGAACAAGCTATACAGGCATTTTAACCACCTCAATTAATAACTACCGTATTTGCCGGCGTATAAGACGACTGGGCGTACAAGACGACCCCCTACTTTTCCTGCTAAAATGTAGTGTTTGGGCTATACTCGCCGTATAAGACTACCCCTCTTCCAATGCACACCAGTGGGAAGAATAGTACCCCATCATCGGTGTCAGTGGGAGGAATAGTGCCCCATCATTGGTATTAGTGGCAGGAATAGTGCCCCATCATTGGTATTAGTGGCAGGAATAGTGCCCCATCATTGGTATTAGTGGGGGGAATAGGTGCCCCATCATTGGTATTAGTGGCAGGAATAGTGCCCCATCATTAGTATCAGTGGAAGGAATAGGTGCCCCATCATTGGTATCAGTGGCAGGAATAGTGCCCCATCATTGGTATCAGTGGGAGGAATAGTGCCCCATCATTGGTATCAGTGGGGGGAATAGGTGCCCCATCATTGGTATCAGTGGCAGTAATAGTGCCCCATCATTGGTATCAGTGGCAGGAATAGTGCCCCATCATTGGTATCAGTGGCAGGAATAGTGCCCCATCATTAGTATCAGTGGGGGGAATAGGTGCCCCATCATTGGTATCAGTGGAAGGAATAGTGCCCCATCATTGGTATCAGTGGCAGGAATAGTGCCCCATCATTAGTATCAGTGGGGGGAATAGGTGCCCCATCATTGGTATCAGTGGAAGGAATAGTGCCCCATCATTGGTGTCAGTGGCAGGAATAGTGCCCCATCATTGGTATCAGGGGCAGGAATAGTGCCCCATCATTAGTATCAGTGGGGGGAATAGTGCCCCATCATTGGTGTCAGTGGGAGGAATAGTGTCCCAACATTGGTGTCAGTGGGGGGTGGAATAGTGCCCCATCATTGGTGTCAGTGGGGGGTGGAATAGTGCCCCATCATTGGTGTCAGTGGGGGGTGGAATAGTGCCCCATCATTGGTGTCAGTGGGGGGTGGAATAGTGCCCCATCATTGGTGTCAGTGAGAGGGGGGAATAGTGCCCCATCGTTGGTGTTAGTGGGGGGGGAGGAATAGTGCCCCATCGTTGGTGTCAGTGGGAGGAATAGTGCCCCATCATTGGTGTCAGTGGGAGGAATAGTGCTCCATCATTGGTATCAGTGACACCAATGATGGGGCACTATTCCTCCCACTGACACCAATTACACTTGCTGACCCCTATTGCAGTATGGTGCTGCTGAAGCCAGCATATGTGGTTGCAGCAGCACCTCTACACTGAACACTTACCTGCTGCTCCTGCACTCGATTTTCGCCAGGCCGCTCGGCTCCGCCCCCTCGCCGGTGATTGGCCGCCTGTGTGTCTTTCCTAAGCTACAGTTCTGGCGGCCAATCACCGGTGTGGAGGCGGAGCCGAGCAGCCGCCCGAACATCCAGTGGCCGAACCGAAGGAGCAGCCGCGCTTCCTGGACTGGACCGTCGTGGGACCGGATCCAGGTAAGAGACAGCAGCCCCTCCCAACCCCTGTACTTAGTGTCCCTTCCGTTGGAAGGGGGGGGCGGCACCGCGCCGCCCCCCTAAAAAGTGTCAGTATGCCGTATACCGGCGTATAAGACGACCCCCGACTTTTGAGAAGATTTTCAAGGGGTAAAAAGTCGTCTTATACGCCGGCAAATACGGTAGCTTTTGAAGTAAGGTGCACATGGGAGCGCATTGCACAATACAAGCAAACTGAAATTTCCCAGCACGCTTACCAGCTAGCCTAAAAAAAAAAAAAAAAAAAAAAAATTTGACCCTAATTGCAACACAAAAAAATGGCCATATTCACATGGGGCATCCCACAGCAAATACCCATGAGAAGCTGTTTTAACCTGCTTGGGGATGCACAGATGTTCCATGCATCCCCATGCAGGCAGTCCAATTGATGTCAGTTGGGACACAGCAGCTACTCCAGATGTGACATCCATGAGAGATCCATAATAGATATAACAAGCAATCAAATAATAGATAATACATAAAATATTAACCACTTGAGCTCCTGAGGATTTACCCCCCTTAATGACCAGGCCTTTTTTTGCTGTTTGGCGCTGCACCAATTCAAATGATAATTGCGCGGTCATGCAATGCTGTACCCGAACGAAATTTACGTCCTTTTTTTATCACACAAATAGAGCTTTCTTTTGGTGGTATTTTATCACCTGTGTGCTTTTTATTTTTTGCGCTATAAACAAAAAAATACACAAAAATATTGAAAAAAAACTATATTTTCTACCTTCAGCTATAAAAAATATATCGTAAACTCAAAGTTAGTCATAAATTTAAGCCAAAATGTATTCTGCTACATGTTTTTGGTAAAAAAAAATCCCGTGCATTAGCGGGCAAACTGGCGCTATATGGGAGCGGCGCTAACAATATCGGAAGTCACCAGTGACACTAATACAGTGATCAGTAAAAATTTGTTCAATGTAATCAATGACACTGGTGACAGGGCAGTGAAGGGGTTAACTGGGGGGGGATTAAGGGGTTAAACGGGATTACTGGTGTACTGGCGGGCAAACTGGCGCTATCTGGGAGGGGCGCTAACACTATCGGAAGTCGCCAGCGACACTGATACAGTGATCAGTAAAAATCGGTTCACTGATCAGTGACACTGGTAACAGGGCAGTGAAGGGGTTAACTGGGGGGGGGGGGAATTAAGGGGTTAACCGGGATTACTGGTGTACTGGCGGGCAAAAAGGTGCTATCTGGGAGGGGCACCAACATTATCGGAAGTCGCTAGCGACACTGATACAGTGATCAGTAAAAATCGATTCACTGATCAGTGACACTGGTGACAGGGCAGTGAAGGGGTTAACTGGGGGGGCGATCAAGGGGTTAAACGGGATTACTGGTGTACTGGCGGGAAAACTGGCGCTATCTGGGAGGGGCGCTAACACTATCGGAAGTCGCCAGCGACACTGATACAGTGATCAGTAAATTCGGTTCACTGATCAGTGACACTGGTGACAGGGCAGTGAAGGGGTTAACTGGGGGGGGTTAAACGGGATTACTGGTGTACTGGCGAGCAAACTGGCGCTATCTGGGAGGGGCGCTAACACTAACTGGGGGGGGGGGCGATCAGGGGGTTAAATGTGACCTAGGTGTGTTCTAACTGTGGGTATGTGCTGTTTTACTCACTTTTACTGTGTCTTCTTCTCTGTCTGGGACGAATGTCCCCTGGCAGAGAAGAATGACATCATATCCTCTCCTGTGTAAACTTCAACACAGGACAGGATAGGACAGGGACCGATCATCTGATTTCAGCCAGACATCACTGGCTGAAATCTAATGATTGATCCCTCCGGGATCGAATGGTGTCACCCGCGGGTCGGCGGAAGCGCGCGTACACAGCCCCCTGCCGGTGAAAACGTCGGGAGCGCGGAACCCGTTTTAAAACGTGCTTTTGCGCCTGAGTGCCGCCCTGCACAAGTGTATATATACAGTGGCAGGGCGGCAAGCGGTTAACTGTATCAATAAAAATTATAGGTAAAGTACAAAAAAAAAAAAATCTAAAAATAAATAAAACAATAAAAGATAAAAAATAATGAACAATATTAATAATACCATATTAACAACAGATATAATCAATAAACTAAGACAATAAAGAACAGACAGATATAATAGTAATAAAATAGTAATCAATACTATATTAATAGATATAATCAATAATAATAAAATACAAAAGTCAATAATAATACCAGATATAATCAATAATAATTGATAATAAAATAGATAATGCAAAAAATATTGATCAGTAAGCTAGATATTGATTATGTCTATATGTACTATTGTTAACTTATTTTTATGCTTTATAATTTAAAAAAAGATATAAATAGTCAATAATAAATAATAAAAATACAATAAATCAATAATAAAATAATAATACCAGATCTCATCAATGATATTAATATTAGATAATAATAAAATAATCATAAGTATAATCAATATTATTATTACTATTTATATCTTATTATTTTATGTATTGTTTAATCTCTATTTCTTGTTTAAATCTATATTGTTGTTTTATTTATTATATAAATAGCAGTTATCGCTATAATCAATATTAATAAACAATAAATAGAATAGTATTACATATAATGAAGAATAATAGATATAAACAATAATCAAATATTAGCAGTAGATAGAATCGCTAATAACAGACAATAATAAAATCCCCCCAATCACAGATAGAAGAATAATAGGAGATAGAAGGGGATTTCTTACCGGGCTCCCCGCTCCTGGCTCAGGTAGCTCTGGCTTTCCGTCCTCCCCTCAGCCCGGCTCTCAGAGGACGGCGCTGTATACGGACATTGGGAGGGAGGATCCACCCAGCGGTAGAAGTCCTCTTCTTGACTAAGGTGGGCATGCTGGGACTTGTAGTACTTATAGGGGGCTCGCTCTCGTCATCGGAGATGGGAGAGATGTGATTGGACGGCACACATGACAAGCAAACTTCCCAAACAGAAATCCCGTCCATTGGTGAGGAAGGATCTGTTCTGGGGGAGAAATAAAGGACGGCGTCTGTCACCATGGCAACAAGTTGGTGTGCCTGTTAGTGGACTCCGCCCCTGTTCAGTGAGTTCTAGGGGTGTAGCGTTACCCGTTCAGGGACATCCGGTGATTGGCGGTGACTCTGTGGAACAAGATTTACATGTATTGGATAGAAAGTAATGGCCGGGGGTGTGCCGCTCCTCCTCCGGACTCCGCCTCCTCCCGCTCTCCATTCTGCGTCTTCCTCCCAGCAAATCCCGGCTCTGACTGAGGTCTTGTGTGCGCAGTTCTGTTGTGCGCAGGTGCCTCTGCTAGAACCCCGCCCCTTTTTCACGCGGGGGCGTGGCTTACCCCGTTCCCGGAAGTGCTGTGAAGGCGGTTGGTTACAAGTTTGGCGACATCCGGTGATTGGCGGTGACTCTGTGGAACAAGATTTACATGTATTAGATAGAAGGTAATGGCCGGGGGTGTGCCGCTCCTCCTCCGGACTCCGCCTCCTCCCGCTCTCCATTCTGCGTCCTCCTCCCAGCAAATCCCGGCTCTGACTGAGGTCCTGTGTGCGCAGTTCTGTTGTGCGCAGGTGACTCTGCTAGAACCCCGCCCCTTTTTCGCGCGGGGGCGTGGCTTACCCCGTTTCCGGAAGTGCTGTGAAGGCGGGTGGTTACAAGATTGGAGACACGCTGTGCTTCTCTTCCGGAGGATAGAGCTTCGGCCAGACAGCTGAGCTCCGTCTTCCGGGGGTGAGGAGCAGCCCGGGGGGACTGCAAGTCTCAACATGGACTTCCGGGACAACTTAACAGGTGGTGAGGAGACAGAGAACCTGTCAGCCATGGAGCCGGCTGGAGAGGGAGACGGGTGGCACATAGAGGACTGTGCATTTCTTGTTTGCTCTATGTGCCTCCGCTATCCATCTCCTGCATGCACCCCCACGGCCCCCCTCCAGCACTGCAGGGGATCTGTCAGCAGCATATGCACTCCCCAGTGCTGACAGTCCCCCCCCCACATACAGGCGTGAGAGCAGAGAGAAAGCTGCCTGTCCTCCTCCTGTGTCACCCCCGCCCACACTTCCAGCCAGCCTTGTGTATGCTTCCCCCCCCCCCTCTCTCTCTTCACTCCCTCTCCCCCCCCCTCTCTCTTCACTCCCTCTCCCCCCCCCCCCCCCCCCCTCTTCACTCCCTCTCCCCCCCCCCCCCCCTCTTCACTCCCTCTCCCCCCCCCCCTCTTCACTCCCTCTCCCCCCCCCCCCCCTCTTCACTCCCTCTCCCCCCCCCCCCCTCTTCACTCCCTCTCCCCCCCCCCCCCTCTTCACTCCCTCTCCCCCCCCCCCTCTTCACTCCCTCTCCCCCCCCCCTCTTCACTCCCTCTCGCTCCCCCCCTCTCTCTTCACTCCCTCTCGCCCCCTCTCTCTCTCTCTTCCCCCCTCCTCTCTCTCTCCCCCCCCTCCTCCCCCTCTCTCCTCCCCCTCCTCTCTCTCTCTCCCCCTCTCTCCTCCCCCTCCTCTCTCTCTCCCCTCCTCTCTCTCTCTCCCCCCCTCTCTCTCTCTCCCCCCCCCTCTCTCTCTCTCCCCCCCCCTCCTCTCTCTCCTTTAGTATGTCAGCAGTCTCTGACCGTCTCCTGTCCTCAGTCTCTGACCGTCTCTTGTCCACCGTCTCCTGTATCCTGTCCATAGTCTCTGATCATCTCCTTTAGTATGTCAGCAGTCTCTGACCGTCTCCTGTATCCTGTCTGCCGTCTTGCCTAGGGCAGCACAATACCAAAATACACCACTGGGTACAGGTAGGGCTAGTTAAGATAGCAGGCACTCGGTGGCGGGGTATAGGGAGGTGTAGTTAGTAGGATAGCAGACACTCAGCCGCAGGGTACAGGAAGGTGTAGTTAGTAGGATAGCAGACACCCAGCCGCAGGGTACAGGAAGGTGTAGTTAGTAGGATAGCAGACACCCAGCCGCAGGGTACAGGAAGGTGTAGTTAGTAGGATAGCAGACACTCAGCCGCAGGGTACAGGAAGGTGTAGTTAGTAGGATAGCAGACACCCAGCCGCAGGGTACAGGAAGGTGTAGTTAGTAGGATAGCAGACACCCAGCCGCAGGGTACAGGAAGGTGTAGTTAGTAGGATAGCAGACATTCAGCGGCAGGGTACAGGAAGGTGTAGTTAGTAGGATAGCAGACACCCAGCCGCAGGGTACAGGAAGGTGTAGTTAGGATAGCAGGCAGACAGCAGTGTGAGGATGACCCGGGCAGAATGCAGGAAGCTGGAAAGTAAGGTAGGCAGACTGGCAGAGCTCTATGACTGGGGAAGGAG
Organism: Staurois parvus; assembly: GCF_062004578.1. Classification (NCBI taxonomy): domain Eukaryota; kingdom Metazoa; phylum Chordata; class Amphibia; order Anura; family Ranidae; genus Staurois; species Staurois parvus. The sequence continues at coordinate 343,643 of NW_028320133.1, forward strand.
GAGGATGGGCACTAGGTATGGTTCGGTCACAGCTCTCCCCACCCCCAACTCCCTCACCTCTGGAGTCAGCACACAAAGGATGACTGCTTGGGGGACTTGACTTGGGGGGGGGGGGGGGTATGGGGTCACACAGGGCGATCGAAACTGGTGGGGGGATGGGGTGACACGGAGGTTCTGTGTGCGCAGGTGCCTCTGCTAGAGCTCTGCCCCCTTTTCATGCAGGGGCGTGGCTTACCCTGTTCCCGGAAGTGCTGTGAGGGCGGGAGGTTACCAGACCGGGGACATGCTGTGCTTCTCTCCCGGAGGTTAGAGCCTTGGCCAGAGAGATGAGCTCCGTCTTCAGGGGGTGAGGAGGAGCCCGGGGCTCGGCGGGGGGATTGCAAGTCTCAGCATGGACCTCCTGTGGACTTCCAGGACAACTTAAGAGACACAAGGGGGCCAGACTGACAGGGAGGCTGGGCTGCTGTTACAGGGACCCCCCTCCCTCCACAGTGGCAGGAAGGGGTAGTTAGTAGGATAGCAGGGTACAGGGAAGGTAGTTAGTAGGATAGCAGGCACACAGTGGCGGGGTATAGGGAGGGGTAGTTAGGATAGCGTTCACTCAGTGGCAGGGTGGGGTAGTTAGTAGGATAGCAGCATTCAGTGGCAAGGTACAGGGAGGGGTAGTTAGTAGAATAGCAGGGTAAAGGGAGGGGTAGTTAGTAGGATAGCAGGGTAAAGGGAGGGGTAGTTAGTAGGATAGCAGGCTACAGGAAGGTGTAGTTAGTAGGATAGCAGGCAGACAGCAGTGTGAGGATGAACCGGGCAGGAAGCTGGAATGTAAGGTAGACAGACTGGCAGAGCTCTATGATTGGGGAAGGAGGGGGATGGGCATTAGGTAAGGTTATTTCACAGCTCTCCCCACTCCCAACTCCCTCACCTCTGGAGTCAGCACACAAAGGATGATTGGTTGGGGGACTTGATTTGGGGGGATGGGGACACACAGGGTGATCACAATGTGGGGGTGGGAGGCACAGGGTGATCGGAACTGCCAGAGGGGGTGCAGATAATGGAACTGATCCTCCCGTGGCTCCCTGCAGCAACTAAAAGCTGTCTGGAGGAGGAGGAGGAGCTGCTCGCTGTGCTGCAGGCCGAGACACAGTGGAATCGGTTTCAGTGATAAGGCAGTACAGCCAGCCCTCCTGTCAGGTGGCGGGGCCCCCTGTTGAGCTGGTCAGGTCCGATACAGGAGGGCCGGCTCTACCATTTTTATCAGCAGCCCTGGAGATCGGAGAGACCGAAGACAAGAACCGAGAGAGGGGGACCAGGGACTTGAAGAGGGGACAGGGACCGAGAGAGCAGTCCTTTTCTGTTTTTTTTTTTCCTGTCCCGTCATCTACTTACAGGGGATGATGAACAGTCTGTGCAGATGGCGGAGAGCTGGGGAAATGAAGGCGTGGTACAGGACGCCTACAAAGGATTTGTCGCCATCAAAATGGCCAGTAAGTTGTGTAGTGGCCTGTATGTAACAAGGGCCTGATACAAGATCCATCTGTGTTGTTCCTGTGACTGTATAATAAAATAATTCTTCCATGATTACCGTCTGTGAAGGTTCTTATTTATCCGGGGTACAGCATGGCTAGTACTAGTATTCAGTAGTATTCATCTGGACTGCGTCTGAATAAACCTTTCTGGCCAGTCCTACTCTACCAAAAGCAAATGCTACTGTGGACACAATGCCAACATGGGGCAAAAAGACACAAAGTGGGGGGAGAGCTGCTAGGTTAAAACCTGGCTACTGACCTTCAAAGCTCTAGAGGATGTGAGAAGCATGCTTCGCTAGGGCATCCCGCGCTCTTTGGCTGCAGCTCATGGCCGGTCAGTTTGCCATTAATCTGGAACAGATACTGGGCTCGTACCCCGTATTCAGGGCTTGGCACTTCTGTCTCTGCGGGCCTCCGACATTAGCGTGGAGTTTATCCCCTGTTTCAGGGCCTCTCCCCCATGATTCTGACCATTCCTTCATAATCATGTCCGTCATGACTGGAAAGGAGAAACTTTAGACTTTTTTGTTTAAGCCTTGGTACATTAAATCATGTTTGGAGAGCGGAGCTACCCCATCCTGAATCTCAAAAGGTCTCATACAGTATAAATGAATCCCCAAAAAGGTCAGACTTCCTCTAGAGAGTGCCTAAACTTTGCCGCTTTAGTTGCTTCCACATGACCTTCTTCCAGTCCCGAATCTGAGTCAGAAATCTGGGTCACCTATCCCTGGGCTGCATACCCTACACCAGCTGACTCTGCTGAGCCAGAAGCCACTGGAAGTAGGGAGTATTGCACATGATCAGGCTGACTAGAAGAAGTGGTAGGCCATTTGACATCAGAGATGCCTGAAAGGTGCACTGCACCTGCTCTCTAAAAGGAACTTAGAAACTTTGCATAAGGTGATTCAGCTTCTGCTTTCAAGAAGTTAGAAATACACTGCAGCAAAAGACTTGTTATAATTAGAAGATAATTTAGTGCTCCAGTTAGCACATTTTATTTTAGAGGTGAACTTATCCTCTTTAGCCTAAGACAAAAAGAGAGGGGAGGAGGGCTCCAAGTTAAAAGCCAGGTCCTTATTAGGTCAGGAGCACCACCCCTGCACCCAGTGCTGCCTATGTCAAAAAACAAATGTCTAGAAGACTGCTTGAGACACCCCTCAAGGAACCCCAGAAGTACCAACCACCTCCACCAAAAGCACACAGCACATATACTATATTGCCAAAACATTTGGGACACCCCTCCAAATCATTGGATTTAGGTGTTAAAATCACCTCCATGGCCACAGGTGTATAGAATCAAGCACCTAGGCTTGCAGACTGCTTCTACAAACATTTGTGAAAGAATGGGTCGCACTCAGGAGATCAGTGAATTCAAGCGTGGTACCGTGATAGGTCACCACCTGTGCAATAAGTCCATCCGTGAAATTTCCTTGTTATTGAATATTCCATGGTCAACTGTGAGTGGTATTATGATAAAGTGGAAGCAAGTGGGAACAGCAACTCAGCCAAGTGGTAGGCCAGGTAAAATGATAGCGCGGGGTCAGTGCAAGCTGAAGCGTACAGTGTACAGAAGTTGCCAACTGTCTGCAGAGTCGATAGCAAAAGACCTCCAAACTTCACGTGGCCTTCAGATTAGCACAGCAACAGTGCATATTGAGCTTCATGGAATTGGCTTCCATGGCCATGTAGCTGCATCCAAGCCTTACATCACCAAGTGCAATGCAAAGCATCGGATGCAGTGGTGTACAGCATGCTGCCACCAGACTTTAGAGCAGTAGACACATGTTCTATGGAGGACTTATCACCGTCTCTATCTGAAAATTCGATGGACGTGTCCCGGTTTAGCAGTTGCCAGGAGAACAGTACTTGCTTGACTGCATTATGCCAAGTGTAAAGTTTGGTGGAGGGGGGATTATGGTGTGGTGGTTTTCAGGGGTTGAGCTTGGCTTTAGTTCCAGTGAAAGGAACTCTTAAGGCATCAGCAAACCAAGACATTTTGGACAATTCTATGCTCCCAACTTTGTGGGAACAGTTTGGGGATGGCTCCTTCATGTTCCAACCTGACTGTGTACCAGTTCACAAAGCAAGATCCATAAAAATATGGATGAGCGAGTTGGGGGTGGAGGAATCTCTCTGGCCTGCACAGAGTCCTGATTTCAACCTGATAGAACACCTTTGGGATGAATTAGATCGAAGACTGCAAGCCAGGCCTTCTCGTCTGACATCAGTGTCTGACCTCACAAATGCACTTCTGGAAGAATGGTCAAACCTTCCCATAGACACTCCTAAACCTTGTGGATAGCCTTCCCAGAAGAGTTGAAGCCATTATAGCTGCAAAGGGTGGGCCAACTCAGTACTGAACCCTACGGACTAAGACTGGGATGCCAGTGTGCGTGTAAAGGCAGGTGTCCCAATACTTTTGGTAATATACTGTATATAGCCTGCTTTTCTACCTGTTTTATAGCAGGAGCCTAGGAGGAAGCCTCCATGATGTCCCCTGCATTCTTTAGCGCCCAGCACCCTTTGGCCCATGCTGTCGGCGTCCAGCAATAAGCATCAGCCCTGCCCTTTCTCTTGCGCCTCTGAGGCCGAAACCAGAAGCCTCTGGTGCAGAGAGGACATCACATCCCCCAGAATCATGACACCCAGCATCTTCCAGGCTAGCTGCGTCACATCCGGCCTCCAGGAAGGCACTCCCTCAGCCCTGACTGACCTAAACGCGCCAAGGATGGATGCCATTCTAACCAGCTCCTTCACTGGCACTGGAAAGAGGTAGAAGCGGGTACATTCCTACACCGATGCAGAGGGGACTTGAGGCCAAAAAGTAAAGAACTGCAGGTGAGGGCACGTTTCCTGGGCAGCCCTTGAGACATGGCTTGCTGCTTAAAAAGCAGTTCTTCTAGTCAACATGCTTTTTCCAGACAGAGTAAACACAAAATGGCCATGTTCCTGTAGGACCATCTTAAGAAGCTTGAAGCAATGTGTTTCCTGTCCTGGTTGAAGGAGCTCAATCGTTCAAGGTCTGTCCTGGAAGACAACCGGGGGGGGGGGGGAAATTATATACATTTCATTTGTGTACAGTGTTGCATGACCAAGAAATTGCTAGTTAAAGCTGCAGTTCTGAAAAGCAAAAAAGTGCCATGATCATGAAGGGGTTAAAACCTTCTGGAGATCAAGTGGTTAAAGTCTAATTTGGCCAGGTTTTGAGCCTCTCTGTTGGTCTGTTATTATAAAGACTTCAGGTTGATTTGTATTTTTATATAAAAGTTTTTTTTCCCATTGATATCCACAGTTCCCATTCACATGGAATCTGTATACAGCATTGTTCAATTTAAAAAAATGCAGTTCCAAAGCCACCCATTTACAAATACCACAAATGCATAACAGTTCATAAGGAAAAAACTATTACTGCAAACTTGAGAAAGTACTTTAATAGTTTTCATTTTACATTTTAGATCTAAAAAGGAACACATGCAGCAAGTGAATATTAAGAATTCTGCTGGAACCAACTGTTTAAATTATATGTACAGAGAGGATTACTATCAAAACTAGTAACCTTCAGTGAGGCTATTTACAGAATTTACAAAAAAAAAAAAAAAAAGGACAAAGTGTATCAGTACAACAAAGGCAACATGAAAATTAGCATACTGTGGTATTCTGAGACTTGTATCGAATAAAGCTTTCAGAAGCAAAAAGCTACTAAAAATACTCTTTCCAGTCCACAAGAAAACATGTCACCAAAGTAAATTTACAATATTAGGTACAGAAGCAGAATACCAAGGTGAACATTTAGAAATAGCATTGTACACTACAATTTCATAAAACTGAAGGGAAGAAACAATTAACATACTGCCCACAAGTTTCACCTTTGAACCTTGAAAACTTCAGGTGACATCTGGCTGGTTGCTTTGGGCATGCAAATTAATATCTTTTCTTTCACGTCCAGATAATCCTCTCCCAAAGGGTGACCAATCACAGAGCTACCAGGGATATAGAAATATCAGCATTCTGTCCTGGAACTGCTCTATACAATAAAGAACTTGTTTTAAATAACACTTTCATTCTTTGTCTTAAACCTACAATAATGAATCAATATGTTATAACATCTAGTTGAAGCAGTGTATAGAGTGGTACAACTCAAAGAGGAACAAAACATGATGGATCTCTTACAAAATGTAGGCAGTCTTTGTATTAAAAATGCTTCATCAGAAGGAAGTAAAAGCGTCCTGATAAATGGCAATTTCACAGGACACGTGGAGCTGAACTAAACAGAGCTGTCGTGAGGTGGTGAACTCCATCGTGACTGCAGATGCCGAAGAATGCTGTTCGATATCGTCCCAAGTTTTTCCTGCATTTCAAAAAGCTGGCTTCCAGAATATTTTCCAAGCTCCTCTGTAGTCACCAACAAAGAAAGTGTACTAATCTGTGCAGCAAGGTCTAGGGTGGCTGCAGATTCCACAGGTGCTGTGGCAGATGCTTCAGGCAGGTCTGTAAAGCAAGCAAGGATTAGTTATGGTGAAGTAACGGAAAAAAAAAAACTCATGAAATACGCCAATACTCTAGGGGTCACCATACATGTTACAATCTGACTGCAATACATCAAAACATAATAGGAGAACCTTCCTAAACTTTCCAGTCAGTTTGTATTCAATCAAGCCCTTGCATTACATAATTGGTAGATCCAAAAGAAGACTACAATAAGATATTGGCAGAAAGTCAGTGCAAAAAATGCCCATCAGTAGTTTGAACAACCACATTGGGTGTCTCTGCAAATCAAAGGATAGGCAGGAGTCGTCTGTTTTAGTAGAACATCCAATTACTTTATTTCACCAAATACATTTTTTTATTATTATTATGAACTACCGCATCGGACACCTCAGCCAATCGAACTACCGAGAGCCTTTTATGTGCTGGCTCTTCCTATCAATGCGTTCACCCACCTGAGAACCCCCACAGAACGGGAATGCCCGAGGCATAGACCGTGTCCACACTGTGCACTAGGAATGCTGCATGTCCCCCACCCCCCTTGCTGGGTGACCAGTCAACAGCTGCAAGTCCATTTTGACCTTTTTCTTTTTATTGTGGAACCGTTTTACCCTTGTTTCTGAATTTAGTACACGATAAGGGCTCTCCCACCTCCCTCTCTTTTTCAGTGGAAACGAAAGACCCCTGGTCAGCTCCTCAGGATATTTCAGTCTACAATGTTCCATCAAACCCCAGACCCTACAATAAGATTGTAATGTGTGTGGAAAGCTTTACAACTATCGGTGGTCACCTTTTTAGAGTCTCAATTGTAATATACAGTAGTATCAATGGTACTTGCACAGCACTGCCATACATTACGTGCCTAAACTGGAAAATACAGGAATGGAAAGAGCTTGGGAGGAATGGTGGAACTAAAATCGCAGCAATCTGCTGCAATGTTGCAGGCTCAGAATTCATGGAATTACGCAGCCTGGATCAGACAGAATTAAACTGAGAACAGAATAGATAAAATGGCCTATAACCTGGACTGCTTTTTTTTTTATTTTAATTGAGGCAATCTTTAAATTCAATTTTAAAAAGCAAGAAAAATTAGCAGATTAATAATTTAAAGCCCCATAGCTTTAAGTACAGCTCACGGGTCTTAAAAAGCAGCTTAATCATTAAGCGTAGGTTCCACAACTTCGCAGTTCTGCGTGTCACGTTTGCAAGGGCACAGCTGCGTTTCCTGCAATCTTTTTTAAAAACATGGACGCACAGAAATCACATGGTGCTTTGACACCACTTTCCTTAAAGCAACACACTTTTTGTGCGGCTGCGGGAACGTGTGCGATTTACACACACAGTCCTATGGAAATCTATGGAAAGAACTAAAGATCAGAGTTCACAGAAGAGGCCCACAGAACCTTCAAGATTAGAAGACCGTTTGTGTGGAAGAATGGGCCAAAAATCACACGTGAGCAATGCAATGCGACTAGTTTCTCCATATAGGAGGCATCTTGAAGCTGTCATTACCAACAAGGATTTTGGATGAAGTATTTATTTTTTTTTGTATGCACGGATTATTACTGACATGTAGTGAAAATGCAGTTATTTACCTGTTAACTGTATTTCCAGGAATCTTCTAGGACAGCTTCACTTGAGAGATAGGGCTCCTCCCAGGAAACACCCGCTCCACCTTTTCCCCTTTATAAGTATCCTCTCTCCCAGTGGGCCCTCAGTATAAGAATATGACCGAAGGCCTAGGAGAAAGCATAAAATAAAAAACGGTAATAGAGACAACCCATCACAGGTTCATAACATACCTAGACATCAGTACATAATCACACAGCAATCGGGAGGGAGTTATACTGTCCTAGAAGATTCCTGGAAATACAGTTAACAGGTAAATAACTGCGTTTTCCCGTGTCATCTTCTAGGACAGCTTCACTTGAGAGGAGTTGAATAGAAATACATACATTAGGGTGGGCCCCTTGCTTGTAGGACCTTCCTGCCGAACGCCTGGTCATTGCTGCCAATCAGATCCAATCTGTAGTGCTTAGCAAAGTTGGCGAAACTGGACCACGTTGCGGCTCTGCAGATCTGTCCGGGGGAGGCACGCTCTTCAGGACCGTGCCCAGGTCCCATGTGGGGTACTTCGATGTGGACGGGGCTCGGCACCTGGAGATAGCCCTCAGGAACCTGATTATCAACGGGTCTGCCGCCAACCTCAACTCCAGAAAGCTTGACAAAGCCGCTACCTGCACTTTAAGGGTATTAGCGGCCAGGTTCTTATCCGCCCCGGCTTGGAGGAATTCAAGCATTGTATGCAAGATGGGAGCCCGGGTTCCTCGTTCCTGTCCTTCCAGGCGGAAAATTTCTTCCAGACTTTATCATATATGGCGTTTGTTGATTTCTTCCTTCCGTCCAAGATGTTGGCGACCACTCTTTCAGACAGTCCCTTCTTCACTAGCCTGTCCCGTTCAGAAGCCACGCTGCTAGGGACAGCCTTTCTGGGTGAGGATGTAGCACTCCCCCTTGGGCAAGTAAATCGTGTGAAGGTGTATCATCCATGGGTCTGTTAAGCTTAGTTCCCTCAGCCGGGAGAACCATGATCTTTTGGGCCAAAATGGTGCAATCAGGATGACCGTGGCTTGAGAAGACTGGATCTTCTGTACCACCTTTGGTAATAATCTGAACGGAGGAAAGGCATAGAGGAGGTTTCCTTCCCAATGCTGGGCTAGCGCGTCTATCCCTGCACTCCTGGGGTCCTTCTGCAGGCAGAAGTATCTCTCCAGCTTCACATTTTGGCTGTTGGCGAAAAGATCCGTAGAGGGGGTGCCCCATCTGGCGCATATTTGATTGAATGCTGGACAGCTGAGGCACCATTCTGTCTGGGTGACCTCTTTCCGACTCAACTGGTCCGCCAACTGGTTCAGATTCCCTTTTAGATGCACCGCAGTGATGGACTCTAGGTTCCTCTCTGCACAGGTCAGGAGGGTTCCTGCCAATTCCATCAGCCTCGGGGACCTCGTGCCCCCCTGCCTGTTCAAGTATGCTACTGCCGTTGTGTTGTTGGATAGAATCTGGACTTCTCTCCCCTCTATCCTCTCCTGAAAAGCCGTAAGAGCTTTGAAGATTGCCGACAGCTCCTTGTAGTTCGATGATTTCCTTGAATTTTCTGCATCCCATCTGCCCTGGGCTAGGCAGTCTCCCATATGAGCAACCCACCTGGTCATGCTTGCATCCGTGGTGATCCTCACTGGGCTGGCTTGCTTCCATTTCCTTCCCGCCTCCAAGGTGTGGATGTTCCCCCACCACCTTAGTGATTCCCTCACCTTGTGCGTGAGGCAGATCCTGGAATTCAGACCTGCTTGGCTGCCATCTCAGTGGGAGAGGGTGTGATTCTGTAGTACCCTGGAGTGGAGCTGTGCCCATTGCACCCCTGGCATTGCGGCTGTCATGCTCCCGACTAGCTTCATTGTGGTCCTTACTGTGCAGGTCGACATCCTTTGGAAGGCTCTCGTGTCTTGCTGCAGTTTGAGAGCTTTTTCCGTTGTCAGGTATGAGCAAGCATTTGCGGAGTCCAGGATGTACCCCAAGTACGTGATCCTCCTGGAGGGTACTAGCTGTGATTTTTCCTCGTTCATCAACCACCCCAAGCTCTCTAGAAAAGATATTGTGCGTTCGACATGGGACCTCAGGCCTCTTTCTGTATCTGAAAATAGAAGCAGGTCGTCCAAGTAGGGGATGATATTTATTCCTTCCAGCCTCAAGACTCTTAGGGGTTCTGCCAGGATCTTGGTAAATATCCTTGGAGCTGATGACAGGCCAAAGGGGAGTGCATTGAACTGAAACAGAATCGTTCTTTTTGCGCCTTCCAGCGCAAACCTCAGGAACTTCCTCGATTCCTCCCTTATCGGGACGTGCAGATATGCATCTTTCAAATCTATTGAGGCCATGAATGCTCCTGGCGACAAGAGTTCTTTTACCGTGTATAAGGTCTCCATGCAGAACTTCTTGGGTCTCACGAACTTGTTTACCTTCTTCAGATTTAGTATCATCCTGTAGGTACCGGACGACTTCTTCCTTAGGAAGAAATGGGAGAAGAACCCACTTCCCTTCTCTTCCTCCTCCAGCTGGCAAATCACATTCTGCCTGAGCATCCCTTCCAGGAGGTCCACCAATGCATCTGCCTTCTCCCTGTCCCTTGGCAGGGGTGTTGCGAAGAATCTTTGAGGGGGGGGCCTTAAAAACTCTATTTTGTAACCTCTGCGAATGGCCTCTAGAATGTAAGTGTTCTGGGTGATCTTCAGCCATTGTGTGTGGAAGTGCCCCAGCCTTCCTCCCACCTGGCTTCTCCAGTCACTTGGGCTGGGTCTTGGGTCTATTCTGGTTGGGGTTGAAGAGGAAACCTCCCCTTCCCCTTGACTCGTTCCTGCCCCTCCTTGCGCCCCAGCCTGTGCGCTGGCTTTGAAATCATCGTGTACTGCCTGTTGAGGAGAAACCCCTTTCGTCCTACTTGCCTGCTGGGGACTGGAAAGCTCTTCTTTTTTTTTTATCGGCCGACCTTTCCAGGACCGAAGTTAGTTCCGGCCCGAAGAGGAGTTTTCCCTCGAAGGGCAGACCGCAGAGTTTGGACTTAGAGGCAAGGTCCCCCTGCAAAGACTTTAGCTAGATAGCTCTTCTCGTGGAATTTATGAGCGCCGTTGATCTAGCTAAGAATCTGATAGTTTCTGCTGATGCGTCTGCAATAAAAGCCACCGCTTTTTCCAGTACAGGCAGCGACTTCAGGATTTCCTCCGCCGGGGTGCCTTGTTCCAGGTGCGAGCGGAGCTGCCCCAACCATACATCCAAAGTTCTGGAGACACACGTCGTCGCAACTGCTGGCTTGAAATTCACCGCGGATGCTTCCCATGCTCTCCTCAGGAATGTATCCGCTTTCCAGTCCATCCATTGGGTCATTCAGGGACCCGCTGTCCTCGAAGGACAGGTCCATCGCTTTCGAGATTCTAGAAAGGGGGGCATCTGGCTTCGGGCAGATTTCCCACACGGAAGCGTCTTCTTCCTTGAACGGGAATCGCCTCTTAAGGTTCTTGGGAAAGAAAGCCTTTTTCTCCGGCTCTTCCCATTCCCTCCTGATAGTGGACCATAGGGCAGAGTGCACTGGGAATGTGCGGCTGCTCTTTGTAGCCCTGCGTACAGCTGGTCATGGAGAGAGGGGTCCTGCTGTTCCTCCTCCAGATCCAGAGTCTCGTAGATCACTTTCAGAAGGCCCTCCGTGTCTTCTGCCTGAAAAAGGAATCTTTGTGCTTTTGGGTCATGATCCTCGACCTCGTCTTCCTCCGAGTCTGAAGTACTCAATGGTTCGGCTCCCCTTGCGACAGTTACCTGGTCCTTCCTCTTTTTCCCCCCCTGGGCATTGCCTGAAGTGCCCGGTTGGGGCTCGTCCTGGGCCGGTCCCTGCTTCTGCTCCCTAAAGCTCTGAAAAGTCTTGGACATATCTTGCATCATGTTCTGTAAGAAATCCTTAAAGAGGGACCCAGACTCCTTTTTGATAAGCTTATCTATGCAGTCTTGGCAGAGTTGCTTCCGTCAGGAACTCGCCAGCCTCTTTCTGCAAGTGGCGCATTTCTTTTTCAGCTCGCAAGGAGCTTCTCTTTCCCCTCTATCCTCCTCCTGTGGGCCCATCTGGGGACAAGAAGACATAGGTATTCATCAACCGCGGAGGCTCCCCCCCCAGGGATTGCCCCCCGTGCACTCCCCCAACACCCTAAAAAGTCAGCAGTGGGGGGGGGGGGGAGATGAGTGTGGGGGTGCCCAAGGGTCCCAGAGGGGGGAGGGGGGGAAGGGGGAGGGGGTGAGTGGCGGCCAAATACCTTGCCGCAGGATTCCCCCGGCCCAGACAGATCTGCCTCCATCCTGCCGCGAACTCCTCCTCAGTGCGGCGATTTTTCAGGGTTTGGCGGGCTCCGCCCCCTCCCTGGGATCCCTGCGCGCCGACCTTCCTCTCACGGCCGCAGGTGGAGAAGCGGCCGTGGTGTGGGCTCGTTCCGCGGTCCGCCGCCCATTTCCAACATGGCGGCCGCTGCTCCATGCTTCCTGCGCCGGAAGTGACGCCGTCCCGTGCCCGGAAGTGACGTGTTTGCGGCATCCTGACCCCGACAGCCTCACCCCCTGGCCATGCTGCCGGGATCCTGGAACAGGTAGGACTTACCTCAGCCCCCCCAGGGAAAGGCACCACTGCCCAGGTCGGCGGAGCGGGCTCTACCCCCCTGGAGAGCCCCGCTGGGACCATCCGGGGTCTGTCACCCCCACCCCGAAGGGTCTGTCCATAGGATGAGCCTGGATGAAAACCCCCCCACAAGGTCCCTGCCATCCTTAGAGAAAGGAGGAAGGGGGGGCCTCAGCCAGGGGCCCTCTGTACCTCGCCAGGCAGCCGGGGAAAAAATAACAAACCGGGCGTAGCTCCGTCCTGGCCGGAGGAAACACTAATACTGAGGGCCCACTGGGAGAGAGGATACTTATAAAGGGGAAAAGGTGGAGCGGGTGTTTCCTGGGAGGAGCCCTATCTCTCAAGTGAAGCTGTCCTAGAAGATGACTCAGGAAAATTTTATGTCAATAGCACCTTTAGATATATATTTACCTAGAAAAACGGTGACGTTTTCAATACTTATTTTACCCGCTGTACTATTAAAACCTGTTGTTTTTTTTTCAGGATTTGAGTGCAATGACTACACTTCTGCTTCCCCAGAATACCCTGAGAACACGACAGTGTCGTATGTCACGACAACAGACCCTCTCTGCACTCCAATCCCTGCCCATCAGAGCAGATCACATGTAGACAGTTTGCTCACAAAAACAAGGACACGCCCATGAGACACACCCACTATGCAGAAATGCTGCATTGCATGCTGGAAAATGTAGTTTCTTACTTCAATTATAGGGCTTATTTGCAAGGTGAAGCACTAGATTACATTAAGGCAGCACAAATGCTGGTCAGACATTTAGATGTCTATTTTCCAATGATTGCTGATGCATGCATGTTACCCTACGCCTGTTAAGACCTTAAAATGTACTATGAATGCAGTTAGCCAGAAATTAGACCTATGACTACTAATCTCAAGTACGATCCCTATTCTTGCATGAGAGATTTTCCGCAAAAATGTATGGGTGTCAACTATAGGTGAATTCAAATCAAACTGCAGATTTCAGTGAACTTAAGTCATTTGGACCAAGCTGGCATAAACAAATTTACTTCACTTAACAGATGAAGTGGATGTGAGCACTGTATAAACAGGTATGTCGTCTCAGCCACATACAGCACTGTGTTCCAGCAGCTGTCAAATTGGACTGAGTGCTGCTCAGCCATTCACAGGCAGTTGGGTGCCCTCACAGTCTCCACCTCAGCCTGAGGAACCTTTGTATTCATTCATAGTCCCATAGCCTGAACACAGCAACGCATATGTAGCTGATGCTACATACAGTTTATAGAGGTGCTGCATCTGTTAATGATGTAAACAGTACATTTGGACTAGCTTGGTCCAAACTATTCAAAGTTCACTAAAACCTGGAGATCAGCTTTAATCGCTCATCCCCAATAATCACACATTTTATGTTAAGATAAATCATACACAAAAGGTAAGACTTTTATCCTTCTCACCTTAAAAACTTCAAAGAGACGAGAGAACTGCTTTCCAACCAAGACATTGAAAACTTTCCCATCTTCTCCACTAAGACGGCTACAAAGAGGACAAATGTCAAATTATTACACACAAACTGATATACATTACCCTAAATATTTTATTGTGGAATATAATGTTCTACTTGAAGGAATATTCACCACTAAATAGTTCTAAAGATCAGAATGGAAGATTATACACCATGGGGTTGTTTTAGCTGAATTTGCTTGCCAAAGAGGTAAAGCACTCTGGCAGCTGTCCGCTCTAGTGTGAATTCAGCCTGAAAGGGTTTTGTTATATCTGCTTGATAAGTGCAAAAAATACCTGTTGATCTTGTTAGAAATCTCGTGAGCTGATAACTTACTGTGCACTCTGCTAACTATTATCTCTAAGGTGTACAGAAGCACTCCCCTCCGGTATGTACAATAAGAGAAGGACAGCATTCTGTAGTCCTGTCTTGTTTCTGCTGATACAAAAGGAAGAGTAGGCATTGTCATCCTACGGCAGTTTTGTTACTGGAGGATCATCAGGGAAAAAATAAAGGAAGAAAACTAGTGCAGCCACATCTAAGGACTAGAAAGCTGCAATATATTCATTTTTTTGTGGCTTAGATGCACTTTAAGAATAGGCTGTTCAACTAGAAAAGTTGGTATTGAGTGAAAACAGCTCCCCTTGTTCACTAACATTTATTGGCTAGGTATTCCTTAGTAAATCAATTCCTGCATCCACTGCAATATTCTGCACCGCAACAATCTGGAATGTTTCTAGCTCCAAAATGCAATTGTACTCACTTTGCAATTGCAAGATAAGCATCTGTCTGTTCTGTATGTGAGGTAGATGTGTCTTCCAAGGTTTCTAGTAAAGGCAAGAATTGAGCGTTTTCAGGATTAGCAGCCATATTCCCAAAAAACTGCAAAGAAATAAGAAGTCACTTAAAATAATCAGCCCAGTGGTTTGCTACAGTAGGAAATAAATTGTGTTTCTATATCTTACAGTTTTCTTGCTTAGTGCAGCAACTATAGATACAAAACGTTACACTTTTTATCTGCTTGAACACCAGACTGTTTCACCCCCTTCCTGCCCAGGCCATTTTTCAGATTTCAGCGCTGTCGTACTTTGAATGACAATTACTCAGTCATGCAACACTGTACCCATATGAAATTTATATCAATCTGTGAGACAGATAGAGCTTTCTTTTGGTGGTATTAAGTCATTTAGTCACAACTGTTTTTTTTGTTTTGTTTTTTGCGCTATATAAAATGGAAAAAAGTTTTTTGCCATTTCTTCATTTCCTGTCTGTAAAGTTTTGCCAAGAATATTTCTTCATAAATGTGGGCCAAAATACATTCTACTACATACAAACTATGGTATATACTGTATATCCATAAAATGATCAATTCTGATGTACTGACTGCCCAACTCATTTCTTGAGGCCCTAAAATGCTAGGACAGTACAAATACCCCCCAAATTACCCTTTTTTTCATTTTAAATCAGACAGTCCAAGGTATTTAGTAAGAGGCATAGTAACATTTTTGAAGTTGTAATTGTTCAGAAAATGAAAGAAAAAAAAACCATTTCCCCAAGTTGTCATTTTAAAAAGTTTTTTCACATAAGCAGCATGGGCACACTTACAATTACACCTCAACACATTCTGCTTCTCCTCCTTAGTATGGGGATAGCACATGCATGAGACGTTTTCACAACTTACCCACATGGGGGGGGGCCCAAAATCAAAGTAGAACCTTCAAGCTTTATAAGGGTGTAAATTAGGCATCTCATTTCCTCACTACCTCTCTCATTTATGTAGGCCCTGGAGCACAAGGACAGCAGAAACGCCCAAACGAATAGGACTGCCTGCATGGGGATGCACAGAACACCTGCTCCCAGTTTGACATCCTTGCAGGTGTACAGCCCCAAATGCAGACAGTGATTTCGGGGACATGCACCTGCACTGATGTTGGATTGGGAAAAGCGGCTGTGTCCATGCAGCTGTTGTGTCCCAATAATCAATGTGACTGCCTGCATGGGATGCACAGAGCACCTGTGCAGGTAAACATGGCCCTTGCACAAGGTATGCATCGATAAGCCCCTTGTGAACAAAACCTTACGTCAACACTGGGGCAGATGTGACATAGCGATGTTCAGGGACACTGACTGGCTGCACTGGTGTGGTAATGGTGTATTTACACTGGGGGGGTTGGGGAATGCTACGGTTGAGTCAAATTTTTACCACCCCTCAACTGTTCCCCCTTAAGCTGGGAGCGCAGCAGTCAGGGAAGTACACATGCTGCAGCAGGAATTTCACCACATTGAGCTCAGCAGGCACTACTAAGGATCACTGTTGTATATAAATGGCAGGACTGTGGTAGTGCAAGGTCGAGTGGCCGGTTATAAACGGCCTCCCCGCCCCCTGCTTTTGCGCGCTCCCTGGGATAGCACAGCACCACGATCCGGTGCCCGCTGTGTCCTCCGGACATAGTGAAACACCGATCGTCATACGGAACCTCTGTGCGAGGTCCCGATCATGTGATCACTGCTTGGCCAATCAGTGATCACATGCAAAGTATTATTACTATACAGTATTTATATAGCGCTAAGAGTTTGCTCAGCGCTGTACATTATAGTGGGGTACAGTAACAATACAATACACGAGGGGTTCGAGGGCACTGCTCCACGGAGCTAACAATCTAGGAGTAAGTAAGATGTCACTTCTGACATCATTGCTTACTACGTGTGAAATCTGTGAATGATCACAGAGATCACATGGTACAAGGCTGTTGTGAACAGCCTTGTACCATGTGACAAGCTGGGACCAATCACAGCTCACACAGTAGTTCTCAATGGATGCAAGAATGTAGTCAGAGAGACGGAGAAATGATTGCTTTTACAGCCTTTATGGGTATAAAAGCAATCAATGTAAACAAAAAAATAAAAAATCATCCCCCACAAGTAGTACAGTGTCACCATGGTGACACTGTACTGCTAGAGTGACAGTATGCAAAAAAAAAAATAAAAAAATGTAAAAAAATTTTTAAAATGATAATTTTTGGTTATAAACTAATTTGGCTTTTTTTTTACTAAAAAGATAACAAAATAAATTTTGGCCAAGATTTATGATGAAATATTTATTTGAAAAATTTTATAAGAAAAACACTCAAAATTTTTGGACTTTTTCATTTACATAGCAAAACAAAAAAAATCCAAGTGGTGAATAAATACCACCAAAATAAAGCTTTATTGGTCTCAAAAAAATGCTAAAAAACATTCATATGGGTACAGTGTTGCATGACCACGCAATTGTCATTCAAAATATGATAGCGCTGAAAGCTGAAAATTGGCCTGGACAGGAAGGGGGCAAAAGTGTCCGGACTTGAAGTGGTTAAATAAAAATGGAGTCTGATATGTACCAGATTCAACCTCTAATAGTATATAAGTCTCTTCTGTCATTCTCAGAGTGGATAAGATATCTTGTTCCTTAACCACATAGCTGGTTATTTATATTTACCACTGCATATTGATATCCAAGAAATTGTCTATTTTAAACTTTACATACTAACTAAATTATACACCACACTTTTGTCAAGGTTTTTTTTTTATCTGATTAATCAAAGCAATAATTGGCCAACTAATCGATTATGAAAACAATCATTAGTAGCAGTCCTATAGGGGTCCCCTTTGTATTGGAGGTGTCAGATATTACCCCGTATCCAGGTACTGGAGGTGTCAGGTGTCCCTACCCCTTGTCCTGGTTTTGGCAGTGTCCCATTTGTCCTTGTATTGGAGGTGTCTCCCTGGTGTTGGGAGGGATCCTAGTATTAGAAGTGTGCCCCTAGTGTTAGGTGTCCCCTCCATCCTAGTACTGGAGGTGTCTCCCTGGTGTTAGAGAGTTCCTGGTATTGGTGGTGTACCACCTTCCCCCATCCAGGTATTGGTGGGGAACCTCCCACCCAAGAAATGGCAGTGTCTCTGTGATATTTAAAATGCCGCCCCCTCCCCCATTCCATTACTGGATGTATCAGATGCCCCCGTCCCAATAATGGTGGTATCCCCCTGGTATTAGAGTTATCACTTTTCTACCCTGCCCCAGTATTGGAGGTGTCCCCTCCATCACAGTACTGGAAGTGTTGTCTCCCTGGTGTTGAATGTTCCTCCACCTCCCCACCATTGCAGTATTAAGAGACGTCAGGTCCCCCTCCACCCTGGTATTGGAGATGTTATCCTTGTCCTATTATCTCAGGTGTCCAATATCGCCCCCGTGTACTGGAGGGGATCTGCCCCCTGTCCTGGTTGTGAAGGTGTCAAGTGTCCCCCCCATCCTGGTGTACTGGAGAGGTGGCCCCTGGAATTGGATGTGTCCTGGTATTAGAGCTGTCAGATGTTCCATGTCCCCCCCCCCCCTTCCCAGTTTTGAAGGTGTCCCCTCTTTCCCCATATTGAAGGTATCCCCTCTGTCCTGGATTTGGCAGTGTCCACCCCTTTTGCAGCATTGGAGGTGGCCGCTGCCCCCCCCAGTACTGGAGTGGCCCCTGGTATTAAAGGTGCCCCCCCCAGCCCCAGTGCTGGAGGTATCCCCCCTGCTGGAGGTGTCAGGTGCCACCCCTGCCCCAGTGCTGGAGATGTCCCCACTTTCCGAGTATTGGAGGTGTCCCCCCTGCCCCTGTGCTGGAGGTATTCCCCATGATGGAGGTGTCAGGTGCCCCCCCTGCCACAGTGCTGGAGATTTCCCCACTATCCGAGTATTGGAGGTGTCCCCCCTGCCCCAGTGCTGGAGGTGTCCCCACTGTCCGAGTATTGGAGGTGTTCCCCTGCCCCAGTGCTGGAGGTGTGCCACCTGCCCCAGTGCTGGAGGTGTCCCCCCTGCCCCAGTGCTGGAGGTGTCCCCACTGAACGAGTATTGGAGGTGTCCCCCCTGCCCCAGTGCTGGAGGTGTCCCCACTGTCCGAGTATTGGAGGTGTCCCCCCTGCCCCAGTGCTGGAGGTGTCCCCACTGACCCAGTGCTGGAGGTGTCCCCACTGTCCGAGTATTGGAGGTGCCCCCCCTGCCCCAGTGCTGGAGGTGTCCCCACTGTCCGAGTATTGGAGGTGTCCCCCCTGCCACAGTGCTGGAGGTGTCCCGCGCTCTTTGGCTGCAGCTCATGGCCGGTCAGTTTGCCATTAATCTGGACCAGATACTAGGCTCGTACCCCATATTCAGGGCTTTGCACTCCTGTGTCTCTGCGGAGCCTCCGACATCAGAGTGGAGTTTATCCCCTGTTTCAGGGCCTCTCACACTTGTCTTGTAGAGCCTCCAACATTAGCGAGGAGTTTATCCCCTATTTCAGGGCCTAGGACGCTACTGTCTAGGACACTGGTGCTGAGCTGGTTCCCTGTCTCAGACATTGGCTTTGGTACCAAGCTCTCCTCCTCTCTACAACAGATTATCCAGAGAAACATCCAACCTTTAGAGAACCTCTAGAGGCTACAGGCGAAAGCTTGACTTTCACCTTCAAGAAATCCCAACAAGTAGCCCAAAGAGGACTCTGTCAGAGCTCCACTAGGGCCTACAGTGCAACCGTTGTCACATTTGTAAAATGGTACCTTT
Source organism: Staurois parvus (assembly GCF_062004578.1). NCBI lineage: Eukaryota > Metazoa > Chordata > Amphibia > Anura > Ranidae > Staurois > Staurois parvus. The sequence goes on from NW_028320133.1 coordinate 362,891, forward strand.
GTGCTCCACACAGACATGGGAAGATCCAGGAACAACCCTCTGCACACTGCTATATATCCTTTCCAGCAAACTTTGCCATAAACATTGAGATTTTTAGTTCACACATATTGCAATACATGTTTAAGCTGGCCAACTGCGTCAAACTAAACCTTTCTGGCCAAACCCTACTCTACCAAAAGCAAATGCTACTGTGGACACAATGCCAACATGGGGCAAAAAGACACAAAGTGGGGGGAGAGCTGCTAGGTTAAAACCTGGCTACTGACCTTCAAAGCTCTAGAGGATGTGAGAAGCATGCTTCACTAGGGCATCCCGCGCTCTTTGGCTGCAGCTCATGGCCGGTCAGTTTGCCATTAATCTGGACCAGATACTAGGCTCGTACCCCATATTCAGGGCTTTGCACTCCTGTGTCTCTGCGGAGCCTCCGACATCAGAGTGGAGTTTATCCCGTTTCAGGGCCTCTCACACTTGTCTTGTAGAGCCTCCAACATTAGCGAGGAGTTCATCCCCTATTTCAGGGCCTAGGACGCTACTGTCTAGGACACTGGTGCTGAGCTGGTTCCCTGTCTCAGACATTGGCTTTGGTACCAAGCTCTCCTCCTCTCTACAACAGATTATCCAGAGAAACATCCAACCTTTAGAGAACCTCTAGAGGCTACAGGCGAAAGCTTGACTTTCACCTTCAAGAAATCCCAACAAGTAGCCCAAAGAGGACTCTGTCAGAGCTCCACTAGGGCCTACAGTGCAACCGTTGTCACATTTGTAAAATGGCACCTTTGTGCTCCACACAGACATGGGAAGATCCAGGAACAACCCTCTGCACACTGCTATATATCCTTTCCAGCAAACTTTGCCATAAACATTGAGATTTTTAGTTCACACATATTGCAATACATGTTTAAGCTGGCCAACTGCGTCAAACTAAACCTTTCTGGCCAAACCCTACTCTACCAAAAGCAAATGCTACTGTGGACACAATGCCAACATGGGGCAAAAAGACACAAAGTGGGGGGAGAGCTGCTAGGTTAAAACCTGGCTACTGACCTTCAAAGCTCTAGAGGATGTGAGAAGCATGCTTCACTAGGGCATCCCGCGCTCTTTGGCTGCAGCTCATGGCCGGTCAGTTTGCCATTAATCTGGACCAGATACTAGGCTCGTACCCCATATTCAGGGCTTTGCACTCCTGTGTCTCTGCGGAGCCTCCGACATCAGAGTGGAGTTTATCCCCTGTTTCAGGGCCTCTCACACTTGTCTTGTAGAGCCTCCAACATTAGCGAGGAGTTTATCCCCTATTTCAGGGCCTCGGACGCTACTGTCTAGGTCACTGGTGCTGAGCTGGTTCCCTGTCTCAGACATTGGCTTTGGTACCAAGCTCTCCTCCTCTCTACAACAGATTATCCAGAGAAACATCCAACCTTTAGAGAACCTCTAGAGGCTACAGGCGAAAGCTTGACTTTCACCTTCAAGAAATCCCAACAAGTAGCCCAAAGAGGACTCTGTCAGAGCTCCACTAGGGCCTACAGTGCAACCGTTGTCACATTTGTAAAATGGCACCTTTGTGCTCCACACAGACATGGGAAGATCCAGGAACAACCCTCTGCACACTGCTATATATCCTTTCCAGCAAACTTTGCCATAAACATTGAGATTTTTAGTTCACACATATTGCAATACATGTTTAAGCTGGCCAACTGCGTCAAACTAAACCTTTCTGGCCAAACCCTACTCTACCAAAAGCAAATGCTACTGTGGACACAATGCCAACATGGGGCAAAAAGACACAAAGTGGGGGGAGAGCTGCTAGGTTAAAACCTGGCTACTGACCTTCAAAGCTCTAGAGGATGTGAGAAGCATGCTTCACTAGGGCATCCCGCGCTCTTTGGCTGCAGCTCATGGCCGCTCAGTTTGCCATTAATCTGGACCAGATACTAGGCTCGTACCCCATATTCAGGGCTTTGCACTCCTGTGTCTCTGCGGAGCCTCCGACATCAGAGTGGAGTTTATCCCCTGTTTCAGGGCCTCTCACACTTGTCTTGTAGAGCCTCCAACATTAGCGAGGAGTTTATCCCCTATTTCAGGGCCTCGGACGCTACTGTCTAGGACACTGGTGCTGAGCTGGTTCCCTGTCTCAGACATTGGCTTTGGTACCAAGCTCTCCTCCTCTCTACAACAGATTATCCAGAGAAACATCCAACCTTTAGAGAACCTCTAGAGGCTACAGGCGAAAGCTTGACTTTCACCTTCAAGAAATCCCAACAAGTAGCCCAAAGAGGACTCTGTCAGAGCTCCACTAGGGCCTACAGTGCAACCGTTGTCACATTTGTAAAATGGCACCTTTGTGCTCCACACAGACATGGGAAGATCCAGGAACAACCCTCTGCACACTGCTATATATCCTTTCCAGCAAACTTTGCCATAAACATTGAGATTTTTAGTTCACACATATTGCAATACATGTTTAAGCTGGCCAACTGCGTCAAACTAAACCTTTCTGGCCAAACCCTACTCTACCAAAAGCAAATGCTACTGTGGACACAATGCCAACATGGGGCAAAAAGACACAAAGTGGGGGGAGAGCTGCTAGGTTAAAACCTGGCTACTGACCTTCAAAGCTCTAGAGGATGTGAGAAGCATGCTTCACTAGGGCATCCCGCGCTCTTTGGCTGCAGCTCATGGCCGGTCAGTTTGCCATTAATCTGGACCAGATACTAGGCTCGTACCCCATATTCAGGGCTTTGCACTCCTGTGTCTCTGCGGAGCCTCCGACATCAGAGTGGAGTTTATCCCCTGTTTCAGGGCCTCTCACACTTGTCTTGTAGAGCCTCCAACATTAGCGAGGAGTTCATCCCCTATTTCAGGGCCTAGGACGCTACTGTCTAGGACACTGGTGCTGAGCTGGTTCCCTGTCTCAGACATTGGCTTTGGTACCAAGCTCTCTTCCTCTCTACAACAGATTATCCAGAGAAACATCCAACCTTTAGAGAACCTCTAGAGGCTACAGGCGAAAGCTTGACTTTCACCTTCAAGAAATCCCAACAAGTAGCCCAAAGAGGACTCTGTCAGAGCTCCACTAGGGCCTACAGTGCAACCGTTGTCACATTTGTAAAATGGCACCTTTGTGCTCCACACAGACATGGGAAGATCCAGGAACAACCCTCTGCACACTGCTATATATCCTTTCCAGCAAACTTTGCCATAAACATTGAGATTTTTAGTTCACACATATTGCAATACATGTTTAAGCTGGCCAACTGCGTCAAACTAAACCTTTCTGGCCAAACCCTACTCTACCAAAAGCAAATGCTACTGTGGACACAATGCCAACATGGGGCAAAAAGACACAAAGTGGGGGGAGAGCTGCTAGGTTAAAACCTGGCTACTGACCTTCAAAGCTCTAGAGGATGTGAGAAGCATGCTTCACTAGGGCATCCCGCGCTCTTTGGCTGCAGCTCATGGCCGCTCAGTTTGCCATTAATCTGGACCAGATACTAGGCTCGTACCCCATATTCAGGGCTTTGCACTCCTGTGTCTCTGCGGAGCCTCCGACATCAGAGTGGAGTTTATCCCCTGTTTCAGGGCCTCTCACACTTGTCTTGTAGAGCCTCCAACATTAGCGAGGAGTTTATCCCCTATTTCAGGGCCTCGGACGCTACTGTCTAGGACACTGGTGCTGAGCTGGTTCCCTGTCTCAGACATTGGCTTTGGTACCAAGCTCTCCTCCTCTCTACAACAGATTATCCAGAGAAACATCCAACCTTTAGAGAACCTCTAGAGGCTACAGGCGAAAGCTTGACTTTCACCTTCAAGAAATCCCAACAAGTAGCCCAAAGAGGACTCTGTCAGAGCTCCACTAGGGCCTAAAGTGCAACCGTTGTCACATTTGTAAAATGGCACCTTTGTGCTCCACACAGACATGGGAAGATCCAGGAACAACCCTCTGCACACTGCTATATATCCTTTCCAGCAAACTTTGCCATAAACATTGAGATTTTTAGTTCACACATATTGCAATACATGTTTAAGCTGGCCAACTGCGTCAAACTAAACCTTTCTGGCCAAACCCTACTCTACCAAAAGCAAATGCTACTGTGGACACAATGCCAACATGGGGCAAAAAGACACAAAGTGGGGGGAGAGCTGCTAGGTTAAAACCTGGCTACTGACCTTCAAAGCTCTAGAGGATGTGAGAAGCATGCTTCACTAGGGCATCCCGCGCTCTTTGGCTGCAGCTCATGGCCGGTCAGTTTGCCATTAATCTGGACCAGATACTAGGCTCGTACCCCATATTCAGGGCTTTGCACTCCTGTGTCTCTGCGGAGCCTCCGACATCAGAGTGGAGTTTATCCCCTGTTTCAGGGCCTCTCACACTTGTCTTGTAGAGCCTCCAACATTAGCGAGGAGTTTATCCCCTATTTCAGGGCCTCGGACGCTACTGTCTAGGACACTGGTGCTGAGCTGGTTCCCTGTCTCAGACATTGGCTTTGGTACCAAGCTCTCCTCCTCTCTACAACAGATTATCCAGAGAAACATCCAACCTTTAGAGAACCTCTAGAGGCTACAGGCGAAAGCTTGACTTTCACCTTCAAGAAATCCCAACAAGTAGGCCAAAGAGGACTCTGTCAGAGCTCCACTAGGGCCTACAGTGCAACCGTTGTCACATTTGTAAAATGGCACCTTTGTGCTCCACACAGACATGGGAAGATCCAGGAACAACCCTCTGCACACTGCTATATATCCTTTCCAGCAAACTTTGCCATAAACATTGAGATTTTTAGCTCACACATATTGCAATACATGTTTAAGCTGGCCAACTGCGTCAAACTAAACCTTTCTGGCCAAACCCTACTCTACCAAAAGCAAATGCTACTGTGGACACAATGCCAACATGGGGCAAAAAGACACAAAGTGGGGGGAGAGCTGCTAGGTTAAAACCTGGCTACTGACCTTCAAAGCTCTAGAGGATGTGAGAAGCATGCTTCACTAGGGCATCCCGCGCTCTTTGGCTGCAGCTCATGGCCGCTCAGTTTGCCATTAATCTGGACCAGATACTAGGCTCGTACCCCATATTCAGGGCTTTGCACTCCTGTGTCTCTGCGGAGCCTCCGACATCAGAGTGGAGTTTATCCCCTGTTTCAGGGCCTCTCACACTTGTCTTGTAGAGCCTCCAACATTAGCGAGGAGTTTATCCCCTATTTCAGGGCCTCGGACGCTACTGTCTAGGACACTGGTGCTGAGCTGGTTCCCTGTCTCAGACATTGGCTTTGGTACCAAGCTCTCCTCCTCTCTACAACAGATTATCCAGAGAAACATCCAACCTTTAGAGAACCTCTAGAGGCTGCAGGTGAAAGCTTGACTTTCACCTTCAAGAAATCCCAACAAGTAGCCCAAAGAGGACTCTGTCAGAGCTCCACTAGGGCCTACAGTGCAACCGTTGTCACATTTGTAAAATGGCACCTTTGTGCTCCACACAGACATGGGAAGATCCAGGAACAACCCTCTGCACACTGCTATATATCCTTTCCAGCAAACTTTGCCATAAACATTGAGATTTTTAGTTCACACATATTGCAATACATGTTTAAGCTGGCCAACTGCGTCAAACTAAACCTTTCTGGCCAAACCCTACTCTACCAAAAGCAAATGCTACTGTGGACACAATGCCAACATGGGGCAAAAAGACACAAAGTGGGGGGAGAGCTGCTAGGTTAAAACCTGGCTACTGACCTTCAAAGCTCTAGAGGATGTGAGAAGCATGCTTCACTAGGGCATCCCGCGCTCTTTGGCTGCAGCTCATGGCCGCTCAGTTTGCCATTAATCTGGACCAGATACTAGGCTCGTACCCCATATTCAGGGCTTTGCACTCCTGTGTCTCTGCGGAGCCTCCGACATCAGAGTGGAGTTTATCCCCTGTTTCAGGGCCTCTCACACTTGTCTTGTAGAGCCTCCAACATTAGCGAGGAGTTTATCCCCTATTTCAGGGCCTAGGACGCTACTGTCTAGGACACTGGTGCTGAGCTGGTTCCCTGTCTCAGACATTGGCTTTGGTACCAAGCTCTCCTCCTCTCTACAACAGATTATCCAGAGAAACATCCAACCTTTAGAGAACCTCTAGAGGCTACAGGCGAAAGCTTGACTTTCACCTTCAAGAAATCCCAACAAGTAGCCCAAAGAGGACTCTGTCAGAGCTCCACTAGGGCCTACAGTGCAACCGTTGTCACATTTGTAAAATGGCACCTTTGTGCTCCACACAGACATGGGAAGATCCAGGAACAACCCTCTGCACACTGATATATATCCTTTCCAGCAAACTTTGCCATAAACATTGAGATTTTTAGTTCACACATATTGCAATACATGTTTAAGCTGGCCAACTGCGTCAAAGTAAACCTTTCTGGCCAAACCCTACTCTACCAAAAGCAAATGCTACTGTGGACACAATGCCAACATGGGGCAAAAAGACACAAAGTGGGGGGAGAGCTGCTAGGTTAAAACCTGGCTACTGACCTTCAAAGCTCTAGAGGATGTGAGAAGCATGCTTCACTAGGGCATCCCGCGCTCTTTGGCTGCAGCTCATGGCCGGTCAGTTTGCCATTAATCTGGACCAGATACTAGGCTCGTACCCCATATTCAGGACTTTGCACTCCTGTGTCTCTGCGGAGCCTCCGACATCAGAGTGGAGTTTATCCCCTGTTTCAGGGCCTCTCACACTTGTCTTGTAGAGCCTCCAACATTAGCGAGGAGTTTATCCCCTATTTCAGGGCCTCGGACGCTACTGTCTAGGACACTGGTGCTGAGCTGGTTCCCTGTCTCAGACATTGGCTTTGGTACCAAGCTCTCCTCCTCTCTACAACAGATTATCCAGAGAAACATCCAACCTTTAGAGAACCTCTAGAGGCTACAGGCGAAAGCTTGACTTTCACCTTCAAGAAATCCCAACAAGTAGCCCAAAGAGGACTCTGTCAGAGCTCCACTAGGGCCTACAGTGCAACCGTTGTCACATTTGTAAAATGGCACCTTTGTGCTCCACACAGACATGGGAAGATCCAGGAACAACCCTCTGCACACTGCTATATATCCTTTCCAGCAAACTTTGCCATAAACATTGAGATTTTTAGTTCACACATATTGCAATACATGTTTAAGCTGGCCAACTGCATCAAACTAAACCTTTCTGGCCAAACCCTACTCTACCAAAAGCAAATGCTACTGTGGACACAATGCCAACATGGGGCAAAAAGACACAAAGTGGGGGGAGAGCTGCTAGGTTAAAACCTGGCTACTGACCTTCAAAGCTCTAGAGGATGTGAGAAGCATGCTTCACTAGGGCATCCCGCGCTCTTTGGCTGCAGCTCATGGCCGCTCAGTTTGCCATTAATCTGGACCAGATACTAGGCTCGTACCCCATATTCAGGGCTTTGCACTCCTGTGTCTCTGCGGAGCCTCCGACATCAGAGTGGAGTTTATCCCCTGTTTCAGGGCCTCTCACACTTGTCTTGTAGAGCCTCCAACATTAGCGAGGAGTTTATCCCCTATTTCAGGGCCTCGGACGCTACTGTCTAGGACACTGGTGCTGAGCTGGTTCCCTGTCTCAGACATTGGCTTTGGTACCAAGCTCTCCTCCTCTCTACAACAGATTATCCAGAGAAACATCCAACCTTTAGAGAACCTCTAGAGGCTACAGGCGAAAGCTTGACTTTCACCTTCAAGAAATCCCAACAAGTAGCCCAAAGAGGACTCTGTCAGAGCTCCACTAGGGCCTACAGTGCAACCGTTGTCACATTTGTAAAATGGCACCTTTGTGCTCCACACAGACATGGGAAGATCCAGGAACAACCCTCTGCACACTGCTATATATCCTTTCCAGCAAACTTTGCCATAAACATTGAGATTTTTAGTTCACACATATTGCAATACATGTTTAAGCTGGCCAACTGCGTCAAACTAAACCTTTCTGGCCAAACCCTACTCTACCAAAAGCAAATGCTACTGTGGACACAATGCCAACATGGGGCAAAAAGACACAAAGTGGGGGGAGAGCTGCTAGGTTAAAACCTGGCTACTGACCTTCAAAGCTCTAGAGGATGTGAGAAGCATGCTTCACTAGGGCATCCCGCGCTCTTTGGCTGCAGCTCATGGCCGCTCAGTTTGCCATTAATCTGGACCAGATACTAGGCTCGTACCCCATATTCAGGGCTTTGCACTCCTGTGTCTCTGCGGAGCCTCCGACATCAGAGTGGAGTTTATCCCCTGTTTCAGGGCCTCTCACACTTGTCTTGTAGAGCCTCCAACATTAGCGAGGAGTTTATCCCCTATTTCAGGGCCTCGGACGCTACTGTCTAGGACACTGGTGCTGAGCTGGTTCCCTGTCTCAGACATTGGCTTTGGTACCAAGCTCTCCTCCTCTCTACAACAGATTATCCAGAGAAACATCCAACCTTTAGAGAACCTCTAGAGGCTACAGGCAAAAGCTTGACTTTCACCTTCAAGAAATCCCAACAAGTAGCCCAAAGAGGACTCTGTCAGAGCTCCACTAGGGCCTACAGTGCAACCGTTGTCACATTTGTAAAATGGCACCTTTGTGCTCCACACAGACATGGGAAGATCCAGGAACAACCCTCTGCACACTGCTATATATCCTTTCCAGCAAACTTTGCCATAAACATTGAGATTTTTAGTTCACACATATTGCAATACATGTTTAAGCTGGCCAACTGCGTCAAACTAAACCTTTCTGGCCAAACCCTACTCTACCAAAAGCAAATGCTACTGTGGACACAATGCCAACATGGGGCAAAAAGACACAAAGTGGGGGGAGAGCTGCTAGGTTAAAACCTGGCTACTGACCTTCAAAGCTCTAGAGGATGTGAGAAGCATGCTTCACTAGGGCATCCCGCGCTCTTTGGCTGCAGCTCATGGCCGGTCAGTTTGCCATTAATCTGGACCAGATACTAGGCTCGTACCCCATATTCAGGGCTTTGCACTCCTGTGTCTCTGCGGAGCCTCCGACATCAGAGTGGAGTTTATCCCCTGTTTCAGGGCCTCTCACACTTGTCTTGTAGAGCCTCCAACATTAGCGAGGAGTTTATCCCCTATTTCAGGGCCTCGGACGCTACTGTCTAGGACACTGGTGCTGAGCTGGTTCCCTGTCTCAGACATTGGCTTTGGTACCAAGCTCTCCTCCTCTCTACAACAGATTATCCAGAGAAACATCCAACCTTTAGAGAACCTCTAGAGGCTACAGGCGAAAGCTTGACTTTCACCTTCAAGAAATCCCAACAAGTAGGCCAAAGAGGACTCTGTCAGAGCTCCACTAGGGCCTACAGTGCAACCGTTGTCACATTTGTAAAATGGCACCTTTGTGCTCCACACAGACATGGGAAGATCCAGGAACAACCCTCTGCACACTGCTATATATCCTTTCCAGCAAACTTTGCCATAAACATTGAGATTTTTAGTTCACACATATTGCAATACATGTTTAAGCTGGCCAACTGCGTCAAACTAAACCTTTCTGGCCAAACCCTACTCTACCAAAAGCAAATGCTACTGTGGACACAATGCCAACATGGGGCAAAAAGACACAAAGTGGGGGGAGAGCTGCTAGGTTAAAACCTGGCTACTGACCTTCAAAGCTCTAGAGGATGTGAGAAGCATGCTTCACTAGGGCATCCCGCGCTCTTTGGCTGCAGCTCATGGCCGGTCAGTTTGCCATTAATCTGGACCAGATACTAGGCTCGTACCCCATATTCAGGGCTTTGCACTCCTGTGTCTCTGCGGAGCCTCCGACATCAGAGTGGAGTTTATCCCCTGTTTCAGGGCCTCTCACACTTGTCTTGTAGAGCCTCCAACATTAGCGAGGAGTTTATCCCCTATTTCAGGGCCTCGGACGCTACTGTCTAGGACACTGGTGCTGAGCTGGTTCCCTGTCTCAGACATTGGCTTTGGTACCAAGCTCTCCTCCTCTCTACAACAGATTATCCAGAGAAACATCCAACCTTTAGAGAACCTCTAGAGGCTACAGGCGAAAGCTTGACTTTCACCTTCAAGAAATCCCAACAAGTAGCCCAAAGAGGACTCTGTCAGAGCTCCACTAGGGCCTACAGTGCAACCGTTGTCACATTTGTAAAATGGCACCTTTGTGCTCCACACAGACATGGGAAGATCCAGGAACAACCCTCTGCACACTGCTATATATCCTTTCCAGCAAACTTTGCCATAAACATTGAGATTTTTAGTTCACACATATTGCAATACATGTTTAAGCTGGCCAACTGCGTCAAACTAAACCTTTCTGGCCAAACCCTACTCTACCAAAAGCAAATGCTACTGTGGACACAATGCCAACATGGGGCAAAAAGACACAAAGTGGGGGGAGAGCTGCTAGGTTAAAACCTGGCTACTGACCTTCAAAGCTCTAGAGGATGTGAGAAGCATGCTTCACTAGGGCATCCCGCGCTCTTTGGCTGCAGCTCATGGCCGCTCAGTTTGCCATTAATCTGGACCAGATACTAGGCTCGTACCCCATATTCAGGGCTTTGCACTCCTGTGTCTCTGCGGAGCCTCCGACATCAGAGTGGAGTTTATCCCCTGTTTCAGGGCCTCTCACACTTGTCTTGTAGAGCCTCCAACATTAGCGAGGAGTTTATCCCCTATTTCAGGGCCTCGGACGCTACTGTCTAGGACACTGGTGCTGAGCTGGTTCCCTGTCTCAGACATTGGCTTTGGTACCAAGCTCTCCTCCTCTCTACAACAGATTATCCAGAGAAACATCCAACCTTTAGAGAACCTCTAGAGGCTACAGGCGAAAGCTTGACTTTCACCTTCAAGAAATCCCAACAAGTAGCCCAAAGAGGACTCTGTCAGAGCTCCACTAGGGCCTACAGTGCAACCGTTGTCACATTTGTAAAATGGCACCTTTGTGCTCCACACAGACATGGGAAGATCCAGGAACAACCCTCTGCACACTGATATATATCCTTTCCAGCAAACTTTGCCATAAACATTGAGATTTTTAGTTCACACATATTGCAATACATGTTTAAGCTGGCCAACTGCGTCAAAGTAAACCTTTCTGGCCAAACCCTACTCTACCAAAAGCAAATGCTACTGTGGACACAATGCCAACATGGGGCAAAAAGACACAAAGTGGGGGGAGAGCTGCTAGGTTAAAACCTGGCTACTGACCTTCAAAGCTCTAGAGGATGTGAGAAGCATGCTTCACTAGGGCATCCCGCGCTCTTTGGCTGCAGCTCATGGCCGCTCAGTTTGCCATTAATCTGGACCAGATACTAGGCTCGTACCCCATATTCAGGGCTTTGCACTCCTGTGTCTCTGCGGAGCCTCCGACATCAGAGTGGAGTTTATCCCCTGTTTCAGGGCCTCTCACACTTGTCTTGTAGAGCCTCCAACATTAGCGAGGAGTTTATCCCCTATTTCAGGGCCTCGGACGCTACTGTCTAGGACACTGGTGCTGAGCTGGTTCCCTGTCTCAGACATTGGCTTTGGTACCAAGCTCTCCTCCTCTCTACAACAGATTATCCAGAGAAACATCCAACCTTTAGAGAACCTCTAGAGGCTACAGGCGAAAGCTTGACTTTCACCTTCAAGAAATCCCAACAAGTAGCCCAAAGAGGACTCTGTCAGAGCTCCACTAGGGCCTACAGTGCAACCGTTGTCACATTTGTAAAATGGCACCTTTGTGCTCCACACAGACATGGGAAGATCCAGGAACAACCCTCTGCACACTGCTATATATCCTTTCCAGCAAACTTTGCCATAAACATTGAGATTTTTAGCTCACACATATTGCAATACATGTTTAAGCTGGCCAACTGCGTCAAACTAAACCTTTCTGGCCAAACCCTACTCTACCAAAAGCAAATGCTACTGTGGACACAATGCCAACATGGGGCAAAAAGACACAAAGTGGGGGGAGAGCTGCTAGGTTAAAACCTGGCTACTGACCTTCAAAGCTCTAGAGGATGTGAGAAGCATGCTTCACTAGGGCATCCCGCGCTCTTTGGCTGCAGCTCATGGCCGGTCAGTTTGCCATTAATCTGGACCAGATACTAGGCTCGTACCCCATATTCAGGGCTTTGCACTCCTGTGTCTCTGCGGAGCCTCCGACATCAGAGTGGAGTTTATCCCCTGTTTCAGGGCCTCTCACACTTGTCTTGTAGAGCCTCCAACATTAGCGAGGAGTTTATCCCCTATTTCAGGGCCTCGGACGCTACGGTCTAGGACACTGGTGCTGAGCTGGTTCCCTGTCTCAGACATTGGCTTTGGTACCAAGCTCTCCTCCTCTCTACAACAGATTATCCAGAGAAACATCCAACCTTTAGAGAACCTCTAGAGGCTACAGGCGAAAGCTTGACTTTCACCTTCAAGAAATCCCAACAAGTAGCCCAAAGAGGACTCTGTCAGAGCTCCACTAGGGCCTACAGTGCAACCGTTGTCACATTTGTAAAATGGCACCTTTGTGCTCCACACAGACATGGGAAGATCCAGGAACAACCCTCTGCACACTGCTATATATCCTTTCCAGCAAACTTTGCCATAAACATTGAGATTTTTAGTTCACACATATTGCAATACATGTTTAAGCTGGCCAACTGCGTCAAACTAAACCTTTCTGGCCAAACCCTACTCTACCAAAAGCAAATGCTACTGTGGACACAATGCCAACATGGGGCAAAAAGACACAAAGTGGGGGGAGAGCTGCTAGGTTAAAACCTGGCTACTGACCTTCAAAGCTCTAGAGGATGTGAGAAGCATGCTTCACTAGGGCATCCCGCGCTCTTTGGCTGCAGCTCATGGCCGGTCAGTTTGCCATTAATCTGGACCAGATACTAGGCTCGTATCCCATATTCAGGGCTTTGCACTCCTGTGTCTCTGCGGAGCCTCCGACATCAGAGTGGAGTTTATCCCCTGTTTCAGGGCCTCTCACACTTGTCTTGTAGAGCCTCCAACATTAGCGAGGAGTTTATCCCCTATTTCAGGGCCTCGGACGCTACTGTCTAGGACACTGGTGCTGAGCTGGTTCCCTGTCTCAGACATTGGCTTTGGTACCAAGCTCTCCTCCTCTCTACAACAGATTATCCAGAGAAACATCCAACCTTTAGAGAACCTCTAGAGGCTACAGGCGAAAGCTTGACTTTCACCTTCAAGAAATCCCAACAAGTAGCCCAAAGAGGACTCTGTCAGAGCTCCACTAGGGCCTACAGTGCAACCGTTGTCACATTTGTAAAATGGCACCTTTGTGCTCCACACAGACATGGGAAGATCCAGGAACAACCCTCTGCACACTGCTATATATCCTTTCCAGCAAACTTTGCCATAAACATTGAGATTTTTAGTTCACACATATTGCAATACATGTTTAAGCTGGCCAACTGCGTCAAACTAAACCTTTCTGGCCAAACCCTACTCTACCAAAAGCAAATGCTACTGTGGACACAATGCCAACATGGGGCAAAAAGACACAAAGTGGGGGGAGAGCTGCTAGGTTAAAACCTGGCTACTGACCTTCAAAGCTCTAGAGGATGTGAGAAGCATGCTTCACTAGGGCATCCCGCGCTCTTTGGCTGCAGCTCATGGCCGCTCAGTTTGCCATTAATCTGGACCAGATACTAGGCTCGTACCCCATATTCAGGGCTTTGCACTCCTGTGTCTCTGCGGAGCCTCCGACATCAGAGTGGAGTTTATCCCCTGTTTCAGGGCCTCTCACACTTGTCTTGTAGAGCCTCCAACATTAGCGAGGAGTTCATCCCCTATTTCAGGGCCTCGGACGCTACTGTCTAGGACACTGGTGCTGAGCTGGTTCCCTGTCTCAGACATTGGCTTTGGTACCAAGCTCTCCTCCTCTCTACAACAGATTATCCAGAGAAACATCCAACCTTTAGAGAACCTCTAGAGGCTACAGGCGAAAGCTTGACTTTCACCTTCAAGAAATCCCAACAAGTAGCCCAAAGAGGACTCTGTCAGAGCTCCACTAGGGCCTACAGTGCAACCGTTGTCACATTTGTAAAATGGCACCTTTGTGCTCCACACAGACATGGGAAGATCCAGGAACAACCCTCTGCACACTGCTATATATCCTTTCCAGCAAACTTTGCCATAAACATTGAGATTTTTAGTTCACACATATTGCAATACATGTTTAAGCTGGCCAACTGCGTCAAACTAAACCTTTCTGGCCAAACCCTACTCTACCAAAAGCAAATGCTACTGTGGACACAATGCCAACATGGGGCAAAAAGACACAAAGTGGGGGGAGAGCTGCTAGGTTAAAACCTGGCTACTGACCTTCAAAGCTCTAGAGGATGTGAGAAGCATGCTTCACTAGGGCATCCCGCGCTCTTTGGCTGCAGCTCATGGCCGCTCAGTTTGCCATTAATCTGGACCAGATACTAGGCTCGTACCCCATATTCAGGGCTTTGCACTCCTGTGTCTCTGCGGAGCCTCCGACATCAGAGTGGAGTTTATCCCCTGTTTCAGGGCCTCTCACACTTGTCTTGTAGAGCCTCCAACATTAGCGAGGAGTTTATCCCCTATTTCAGGGCCTCGGACGCTACTGTCTAGGACACTGGTGCTGAGCTGGTTCCCTGTCTCAGACATTGGCTTTGGTACCAAGCTCTCCTCCTCTCTACAACAGATTATCCAGAGAAACATCCAACCTTTAGAGAACCTCTAGAGGCTACAGGCGAAAGCTTGACTTTCACCTTCAAGAAATCCCAACAAGTAGCCCAAAGAGGACTCTGTCAGAGCTCCACTAGGGCCTACAGTGCAACCGTTGTCACATTTGTAAAATGGCACCTTTGTGCTCCACACAGACATGGGAAGATCCAGGAACAACCCTCTGCACACTGCTATATATCCTTTCCAGCAAACTTTGCCATAAACATTGAGATTTTTAGTTCACACATATTGCAATACATGTTTAAGCTGGCCAACTGCGTCAAACTAAACCTTTCTGGCCAAACCCTACTCTACCAAAAGCAAATGCTACTGTGGACACAATGCCAACATGGGGCAAAAAGACACAAAGTGGGGGGAGAGCTGCTAGGTTAAAACCTGGCTACTGACCTTCAAAGCTCTAGAGGATGTGAGAAGCATGCTTCACTAGGGCATCCCGCGCTCTTTGGCTGCAGCTCATGGCCGCTCAGTTTGCCATTAATCTGGACCAGATACTAGGCTCGTACCCCATATTCAGGGCTTTGCACTCCTGTGTCTCTGCGGAGCCTCCGACATCAGAGTGGAGTTTATCCCCTGTTTCAGGGCCTCTCACACTTGTCTTGTAGAGCCTCCAACATTAGCGAGGAGTTTATCCCCTATTTCAGGGCCTCGGACGCTACTGTCTAGGACACTGGTGCTGAGCTGGTTCCCTGTCTCAGACATTGGCTTTGGTACCAAGCTCTCCTCCTCTCTACAACAGATTATCCAGAGAAACATCCAACCTTTAGAGAACCTCTAGAGGCTACAGGCGAAAGCTTGACTTTCACCTTCAAGAAATCCCAACAAGTAGCCCAAAGAGGACTCTGTCAGAGCTCCACTAGGGCCTACAGTGCAACCGTTGTCACATTTGTAAAATGGCACCTTTGTGCTCCACACAGACATGGGAAGATCCAGGAACAACCCTCTGCACACTGCTATATATCCTTTCCAGCAAACTTTGCCATAAACATTGAGATTTTTAGTTCACACATATTGCAATACATGTTTAAGCTGGCCAACTGCGTCAAACTAAACCTTTCTGGCCAAACCCTACTCTACCAAAAGCAAATGCTACTGTGGACACAATGCCAACATGGGGCAAAAAGACACAAAGTGGGGGGAGAGCTGCTAGGTTAAAACGTGGCTACTGACCTTCAAAGCTCTAGAGGATGTGAGAAGCATGCTTCACTAGGGCATCCCGCGCTCTTTGGCTGCAGCTCATGGCCGGTCAGTTTGCCATTAATCTGGACCAGATACTAGGCTCGTACCCCATATTCAGGGCTTTGCACTCCTGTGTCTCTGCGGAGCCTCCGACATCAGAGTGGAGTTTATCCCCTGTTTCAGGGCCTCTCACACTTGTCTTGTAGAGCCTCCAACATTAGCGAGGAGTTTATCCCCTATTTCAGGGCCTCGGACGCTACTGTCTAGGACACTGGTGCTGAGCTGGTTCCCTGTCTCAGACATTGGCTTTGGTACCAAGCTCTCCTCCTCTCTACAACAGATTATCCAGAGAAACATCCAACCTTTAGAGAACCTCTAGAGGCTACAGGCGAAAGCTTGACTTTCACCTTCAAGAAATCCCAACAAGTAGCCCAAAGAGGACTCTGTCAGAGCTCCACTAGGGCCTACAGTGCAACCGTTGTCACATTTGTAAAATGGCACCTTTGTGCTCCACACAGACATGGGAAGATCCAGGAACAACCCTCTGCACACTGCTATATATCCTTTCCAGCAAACTTTGCCATAAACATTGAGATTTTTAGTTCACACATATTGCAATACATGTTTAAGCTGGCCAACTGCGTCAAACTAAACCTTTCTGGCCAAACCCTACTCTACCAAAAGCAAATGCTACTGTGGACACAATGCCAACATGGGGCAAAAAGACACAAAGTGGGGGGAGAGCTGCTAGGTTAAAACCTGGCTACTGACCTTCAAAGCTCTAGAGGATGTGAGAAGCATGCTTCACTAGGGCATCCCGCGCTCTTTGGCTGCAGCTCATGGCCGCTCAGTTTGCCATTAATCTGGACCAGATACTAGGCTCGTACCCCATATTCAGGGCTTTGCACTCCTGTGTCTCTGCGGAGCCTCCGACATCAGAGTGGAGTTTATCCCCTGTTTCAGGGCCTCTCACACTTGTCTTGTAGAGCCTCCAACATTAGCGAGGAGTTTATCCCCTATTTCAGGGCCTAGGACGCTACTGTCTAGGACACTGGTGCTGAGCTGGTTCCCTGTCTCAGACATTGGCTTTGGTACCAAGCTCTCCTCCTCTCTACAACAGATTATCCAGAGAAACATCCAACCTTTAGAGAACCTCTAGAGGCTACAGGCGAAAGCTTGACTTTCACCTTCAAGAAATCCCAACAAGTAGCCCAAAGAGGACTCTGTCAGAGCTCCACTAGGGCCTACAGTGCAACCGTTGTCACATTTGTAAAATGGCACCTTTGTGCTCCACACAGACATGGGAAGATCCAGGAACAACCCTCTGCACACTGCTATATATCCTTTCCAGCAAACTTTGCCATAAACATTGAGATTTTTAGTTCACACATATTGCAATACATGTTTAAGCTGGCCAACTGCGTCAAACTAAACCTTTCTGGCCAAACCCTACTCTACCAAAAGCAAATGCTACTGTGGACACAATGCCAACATGGGGCAAAAAGACACAAAGTGGGGGGAGAGCTGCTAGGTTAAAACCTGGCTACTGACCTTCAAAGCTCTAGAGGATGTGAGAAGCATGCTTCACTAGGGCATCCCGCGCTCTTTGGCTGCAGCTCATGGCCGCTCAGTTTGCCATTAATCTGGACCAGATACTAGGCTCGTACCCCATATTCAGGGCTTTGCACTCCTGTGTCTCTGCGGAGCCTCCGACATCAGAGTGGAGTTTATCCCCTGTTTCAGGGCCTCTCACACTTGTCTTGTAGAGCCTCCAACATTAGCGAGGAGTTTATCCCCTATTTCAGGGCCTCGGACGCTACTGTCTAGGACACTGGTGCTGAGCTGGTTCCCTGTCTCAGACATTGGCTTTGGTACCAAGCTCTCCTCCTCTCTACAACAGATTATCCAGAGAAACATCCAACCTTTAGAGAACCTCTAGAGGCTACAGGCGAAAGCTTGACTTTCACCTTCAAGAAATCCCAACAAGTAGCCCAAAGAGGACTCTGTCAGAGCTCCACTAGGGCCTACAGTGCAACCGTTGTCACATTTGTAAAATGGCACCTTTGTGCTCCACACAGACATGGGAAGATCCAGGAACAACCCTCTGCACACTGCTATATATCCTTTCCAGCAAACTTTGCCATAAACATTGAGATTTTTAGTTCACACATATTGCAATACATGTTTAAGCTGGCCAACTGCGTCAAACTAAACCTTTCTGGCCAAACCCTACTCTACCAAAAGCAAATGCTACTGTGGACACAATGCCAACATGGGGCAAAAAGACACAAAGTGGGGGGAGAGCTGCTAGGTTAAAACCTGGCTACTGACCTTCAAAGCTCTAGAGGATGTGAGAAGCATGCTTCACTAGGGCATCCCGCGCTCTTTGGCTGCAGCTCATGGCCGGTCAGTTTGCCATTAATCTGGACCAGATACTAGGCTCGTACCCCATATTCAGGGCTTTGCACTCCTGTGTCTCTGCGGAGCCTCCGACATCAGAGTGGAGTTTATCCCCTGTTTCAGGGCCTCTCACACTTGTCTTGTAGAGCCTCCAACATTAGCGAGGAGTTCATCCCCTATTTCAGGGCCTAGGACGCTACTGTCTAGGACACTGGTGCTGAGCTGGTTCCCTGTCTCAGACATTGGCTTTGGTACCAAGCTCTCCTCCTCTCTACAACAGATTATCCAGAGAAACATCTAACCTTTAGAGAACCTCTAGAGGCTACAGGCGAAAGCTTGACTTTCACCTTCAAGAAATCCCAACAAGTAGCCCAAAGAGGACTCTGTCAGAGCTCCACTAGGGCCTACAGTGCAACCGTTGTCACATTTGTAAAATGGCACCTTTGTGCTCCACACAGACATGGGAAGATCCAGGAACAACCCTCTGCACACTGCTATATATCCTTTCCAGCCAACTTTGCCATAAACATTGAGATTTTTAGTTCACACATATTGCAATACATGTTTAAGCTGGCCAACTGCGTCAAACTAAACCTTTCTGGCCAAACCCTACTCTACCAAAAGCAAATGCTACTGTGGACACAATGCCAACATGGGGCAAAAAGACACAAAGTGGGGGGAGAGCTGCTAGGTTAAAACCTGGCTACTGACCTTCAAAGCTCTAGAGGATGTGAGAAGCATGCTTCACTAGGGCATCCCGCGCTCTTTGGCTGCAGCTCATGGCCGCTCAGTTTGCCATTAATCTGGACCAGATACTAGGCTCGTACCCCATATTCAGGGCTTTGCACTCCTGTGTCTCTGCGGAGCCTCCGACATCAGAGTGGAGTTTATCCCCTGTTTCAGGGCCTCTCACACTTGTCTTGTAGAGCCTCCAACATTAGCGAGGAGTTTATCCCCTATTTCAGGGCCTCGGACGCTACTGTCTAGGACACTGGTGCTGAGCTGGTTCCCTGTCTCAGACATTGGCTTTGGTACCAAGCTCTCCTCCTCTCTACAACAGATTATCCAGAGAAACATCCAACCTTTAGAGAACCTCTAGAGGCTACAGGCGAAAGCTTGACTTTCACCTTCAAGAAATCCCAACAAGTAGCCCAAAGAGGACTCTGTCAGAGCTCCACTAGGGCCTACAGTGCAACCGTTGTCACATTTGTAAAATGGCACCTTTGTGCTCCACACAGACATGGGAAGATCCAGGAACAACCCTCTGCACACTGCTATATATCCTTTCCAGCCAACTTTGCCATAAACATTGAGATTTTTAGTTCACACATATTGCAATACATGTTTAAGCTGGCCAACTGCGTCAAACTAAACCTTTCTGGCCAAACCCTACTCTACCAAAAGCAAATGCTACTGTGGACACAATGCCAACATGGGGCAAAAAGACACAAAGTGGGGGGAGAGCTGCTAGGTTAAAACCTGGCTACTGACCTTCAAAGCTCTAGAGGATGTGAGAAGCATGCTTCACTAGGGCATCCCGCGCTCTTTGGCTGCAGCTCATGGCCGCTCAGTTTGCCATTAATCTGGACCAGATACTAGGCTCGTACCCCATATTCAGGGCTTTGCACTCCTGTGTCTCTGCGGAGCCTCCGACATCAGAGTGGAGTTTATCCCCTGTTTCAGGGCCTCTCACACTTGTCTTGTAGAGCCTCCAACATTAGCGAGGAGTTTATCCCCTATTTCAGGGCCTAGGACGCTACTGTCTAGGACACTGGTGCTGAGCTGGTTCCCTGTCTCAGACATTGGCTTTGGTACCAAGCTCTCCTCCTCTCTACAACAGATTATCCAGAGAAACATCCAACCTTTAGAGAACCTCTAGAGGCTACAGGCGAAAGCTTGACTTTCACCTTCAAGAAATCCCAACAAGTAGCCCAAAGAGGACTCTGTCAGAGCTCCACTAGGGCCTACAGTGCAACCGTTGTCACATTTGTAAAATGGCACCTTTGTGCTCCACACAGACATGGGAAGATCCAGGAACAACCCTCTGCACACTGCTATATATCCTTTCCAGCAAACTTTGCCATAAACATTGAGATTTTTAGTTCACACATATTGCAATACATGTTTAAGCTGGCCAACTGCGTCAAACTAAACCTTTCTGGCCAAACCCTACTCTACCAAAAGCAAATGCTACTGTGGACACAATGCCAACATGGGGCAAAAAGACACAAAGTGGGGGGAGAGCTGCTAGGTTAAAACCTGGCTACTGACCTTCAAAGCTCTAGAGGATGTGAGAAGCATGCTTCACTAGGGCATCCCGCGCTCTTTGGCTGCAGCTCATGGCCGGTCAGTTTGCCATTAATCTGGACCAGATACTAGGCTCGTACCCCATATTCAGGGCTTTGCACTCCTGTGTCTCTGCGGAGCCTCCGACATCAGAGTGGAGTTTATCCCCTGTTTCAGGGCCTCTCACACTTGTCTTGTAGAGCCTCCAACATTAGCGAGGAGTTTATCCCCTATTTCAGGGCCTCGGACGCTACTGTCTAGGACACTGGTGCTGAGCTGGTTCCCTGTCTCAGACATTGGCTTTGGTACCAAGCTCTCCTCCTCTCTACAACAGATTATCCAGAGAAACATCCAACCTTTAGAGAACCTCTAGAGGCTACAGGCGAAAGCTTGACTTTCACCTTCAAGAAATCCCAACAAGTAGCCCAAAGAGGACTCTGTCAGAGCTCCACTAGGGCCTACAGTGCAACCGTTGTCACATTTGTAAAATGGCACCTTTGTGCTCCACACAGACATGGGAAGATCCAGGAACAACCCTCTGCACACTGCTATATATCCTTTCCAGCAAACTTTGCCATAAACATTGAGATTTTTAGTTCACACATATTGCAATACATGTTTAAGCTGGCCAACTGCGTCAAACTAAACCTTTCTGGCCAAACCCTACTCTACCAAAAGCAAATGCTACTGTGGACACAATGCCAACATGGGGCAAAAAGACACAAAGTGGGGGGAGAGCTGCTAGGTTAAAACCTGGCTACTGACCTTCAAAGCTCTAGAGGATGTGAGAAGCATGCTTCACTAGGGCATCCCGCGCTCTTTGGCTGCAGCTCATGGCCGGTCAGTTTGCCATTAATCTGGACCAGATACTAGGCTCGTACCCCATATTCAGGGCTTTGCACTCCTGTGTCTCTGCGGAGCCTCCGACATCAGAGTGGAGTTTATCCCCTGTTTCAGGGCCTCTCACACTTGTCTTGTAGAGCCTCCAACATTAGCGAGGAGTTTATCCCCTATTTCAGGGCCTCGGACGCTACTGTCTAGGACACTGGTGCTGAGCTGGTTCCCTGTCTCAGACATTGGCTTTGGTACCAAGCTCTCCTCCTCTCTACAACAGATTATCCAGAGAAACATCCAACCTTTAGAGAACCTCTAGAGGCTACAGGCGAAAGCTTGACTTTCACCTTCAAGAAATCCCAACAAGTAGCCCAAAGAGGACTCTGTCAGAGCTCCACTAGGGCCTACAGTGCAACCGTTGTCACATTTGTAAAATGGCACCTTTGTGCTCCACACAGACATGGGAAGATCCAGGAACAACCCTCTGCACACTGCTATATATCCTTTCCAGCAAACTTTGCCATAAACATTGAGATTTTTAGTTCACACATATTGCAATACATGTTTAAGCTGGCCAACTGCGTCAAACTAAACCTTTCTGGCCAAACCCTACTCTACCAAAAGCAAATGCTACTGTGGACACAATGCCAACATGGGGCAAAAAGACACAAAGTGGGGGGAGAGCTGCTAGGTTAAAACCTGGCTACTGACCTTCAAAGCTCTAGAGGATGTGAGAAGCATGCTTCACTAGGGCATCCCGCGCTCTTTGGCTGCAGCTCATGGCCGGTCAGTTTGCCATTAATCTGGACCAGATACTAGGCTCGTACCCCATATTCAGGGCTTTGCACTCCTGTGTCTCTGCGGAGCCTCCGACATCAGAGTGGAGTTTATCCCCTGTTTCAGGGCCTCTCACACTTGTCTTGTAGAGCCTCCAACATTAGCGAGGAGTTTATCCCCTATTTCAGGGCCTCGGACGCTACTGTCTAGGACACTGGTGCTGAGCTGGTTCCCTGTCTCAGACATTGGCTTTGGTACCAAGCTCTCCTCCTCTCTACAACAGATTATCCAGAGAAACATCCAACCTTTAGAGAACCTCTAGAGGCTACAGGCGAAAGCTTGACTTTCACCTTCAAGAAATCCCAACAAGTAGGCCAAAGAGGACTCTGTCAGAGCTCCACTAGGGCCTACAGTGCAACCGTTGTCACATTTGTAAAATGGCACCTTTGTGCTCCACACAGACATGGGAAGATCCAGGAACAACCCTCTGCACACTGCTATATATCCTTTCCAGCAAACTTTGCCATAAACATTGAGATTTTTAGTTCACACATATTGCAATACATGTTTAAGCTGGCCAACTGCGTCAAACTAAACCTTTCTGGCCAAACCCTACTCTACCAAAAGCAAATGCTACTGTGGACACAATGCCAACATGGGGCAAAAAGACACAAAGTGGGGGGAGAGCTGCTAGGTTAAAACCTGGCTACTGACCTTCAAAGCTCTAGAGGATGTGAGAAGCATGCTTCACTAGGGCATCCCGCGCTCTTTGGCTGCAGCTCATGGCCGCTCAGTTTGCCATTAATCTGGACCAGATACTAGGCTCGTACCCCATATTCAGGGCTTTGCACTCCTGTGTCTCTGCGGAGCCTCCGACATCAGAGTGGAGTTTATCCCCTGTTTCAGGGCCTCTCACACTTGTCTTGTAGAGCCTCCAACATTAGCGAGGAGTTTATCCCCTATTTCAGGGCCTAGGACGCTACTGTCTAGGACACTGGTGCTGAGCTGGTTCCCTGTCTCAGACATTGGCTTTGGTACCAAGCTCTCCTCCTCTCTACAACAGATTATCCAGAGAAACATCCAACCTTTAGAGAACCTCTAGAGGCTACAGGCGAAAGCTTGACTTTCACCTTCAAGAAATCCCAACAAGTAGCCCAAAGAGGACTCTGTCAGAGCTCCACTAGGGCCTACAGTGCAACCGTTGTCACATTTGTAAAATGGCACCTTTGTGCTCCACACAGACATGGGAAGATCCAGGAACAACCCTCTGCACACTGCTATATATCCTTTCCAGCAAACTTTGCCATAAACATTGAGATTTTTAGTTCACACATATTGCAATACATGTTTAAGCTGGCCAACTGCGTCAAACTAAACCTTTCTGGCCAAACCCTACTCTACCAAAAGCAAATGCTACTGTGGACACAATGCCAACATGGGGCAAAAAGACACAAAGTGGGGGGAGAGCTGCTAGGTTAAAACCTGGCTACTGACCTTCAAAGCTCTAGAGGATGTGAGAAGCATGCTTCACTAGGGCATCCCGCGCTCTTTGGCTGCAGCTCATGGCCGCTCAGTTTGCCATTAATCTGGACCAGATACTAGGCTCGTACCCCATATTCAGGGCTTTGCACTCCTGTGTCTCTGCGGAGCCTCCGACATCAGAGTGGAGTTTATCCCCTGTTTCAGGGCCTCTCACACTTGTCTTGTAGAGCCTCCAACATTAGCGAGGAGTTTATCCCCTATTTCAGGGCCTCGGACGCTACTGTCTAGGACACTGGTGCTGAGCTGGTTCCCTGTCTCAGACATTGGCTTTGGTACCAAGCTCTCCTCCTCTCTACAACAGATTATCCAGAGAAACATCCAACCTTTAGAGAACCTCTAGAGGCTACAGGCGAAAGCTTGACTTTCACCTTCAAGAAATCCCAACAAGTAGCCCAAAGAGGACTCTGTCAGAGCTCCACTAGGGCCTACAGTGCAACCGTTGTCACATTTGTAAAATGGCACCTTTGTGCTCCACACAGACATGGGAAGATCCAGGAACAACCCTCTGCACACTGCTATATATCCTTTCCAGCAAACTTTGCCATAAACATTGAGATTTTTAGTTCACACATATTGCAATACATGTTTAAGCTGGCCAACTGCGTCAAACTAAACCTTTCTGGCCAAACCCTACTCTACCAAAAGCAAATGCTACTGTGGACACAATGCCAACATGGGGCAAAAAGACACAAAGTGGGGGGAGAGCTGCTAGGTTAAAACCTGGCTACTGACCTTCAAAGCTCTAGAGGATGTGAGAAGCATGCTTCACTAGGGCATCCCGCGCTCTTTGGCTGCAGCTCATGGCCGGTCAGTTTGCCATTAATCTGGACCAGATACTAGGCTCGTACCCCATATTCAGGGCTTTGCACTCCTGTGTCTCTGCGGAGCCTCCGACATCAGAGTGGAGTTTATCCCCTGTTTCAGGGCCTCTCACACTTGTCTTGTAGAGCCTCCAACATTAGCGAGGAGTTCATCCCCTATTTCAGGGCCTAGGACGCTACTGTCTAGGACACTGGTGCTGAGCTGGTTCCCTGTCTCAGACATTGGCTTTGGTACCAAGCTCTCCTCCTCTCTACAACAGATTATCCAGAGAAACATCTAACCTTTAGAGAACCTCTAGAGGCTACAGGCGAAAGCTTGACTTTCACCTTCAAGAAATCCCAACAAGTAGCCCAAAGAGGACTCTGTCAGAGCTCCACTAGGGCCTACAGTGCAACCGTTGTCACATTTGTAAAATGGCACCTTTGTGCTCCACACAGACATGGGAAGATCCAGGAACAACCCTCTGCACACTGCTATATATCCTTTCCAGCCAACTTTGCCATAAACATTGAGATTTTTAGTTCACACATATTGCAATACATGTTTAAGCTGGCCAACTGCGTCAAACTAAACCTTTCTGGCCAAACCCTACTCTACCAAAAGCAAATGCTACTGTGGACACAATGCCAACATGGGGCAAAAAGACACAAAGTGGGGGGAGAGCTGCTAGGTTAAAACCTGGCTACTGACCTTCAAAGCTCTAGAGGATGTGAGAAGCATGCTTCACTAGGGCATCCCGCGCTCTTTGGCTGCAGCTCATGGCCGGTCAGTTTGCCATTAATCTGGACCAGATACTAGGCTCGTACCCCATATTCAGGGCTTTGCACTCCTGTGTCTCTGCGGAGCCTCCGACATCAGAGTGGAGTTTATCCCCTGTTTCAGGGCCTCTCACACTTGTCTTGTAGAGCCTCCAACATTAGCGAGGAGTTTATCCCCTATTTCAGGGCCTCGGACGCTACTGTCTAGGACACTGGTGCTGAGCTGGTTCCCTGTCTCAGACATTGGCTTTGGTACCAAGCTCTCCTCCTCTCTACAACAGATTATCCAGAGAAACATCCAACCTTTAGAGAACCTCTAGAGGCTACAGGCGAAAGCTTGACTTTCACCTTCAAGAAATCCCAACAAGTAGCCCAAAGAGGACTCTGTCAGAGCTCCACTAGGGCCTACAGTGCAACCGTTGTCACATTTGTAAAATGGCACCTTTGTGCTCCACACAGACATGGGAAGATCCAGGAACAACCCTCTGCACACTGCTATATATCCTTTCCAGCCAACTTTGCCATAAACATTGAGATTTTTAGTTCACACATATTGCAATACATGTTTAAGCTGGCCAACTGCGTCAAACTAAACCTTTCTGGCCAAACCCTACTCTACCAAAAGCAAATGCTACTGTGGACACAATGCCAACATGGGGCAAAAAGACACAAAGTGGGGGGAGAGCTGCTAGGTTAAAACCTGGCTACTGACCTTCAAAGCTCTAGAGGATGTGAGAAGCATGCTTCACTAGGGCATCCCGCGCTCTTTGGCTGCAGCTCATGGCCGCTCAGTTTGCCATTAATCTGGACCAGATACTAGGCTCGTACCCCATATTCAGGGCTTTGCACTCCTGTGTCTCTGCGGAGCCTCCGACATCAGAGTGGAGTTTATCCCCTGTTTCAGGGCCTCTCACACTTGTCTTGTAGAGCCTCCAACATTAGCGAGGAGTTTATCCCCTATTTCAGGGCCTAGGACGCTACTGTCTAGGACACTGGTGCTGAGCTGGTTCCCTGTCTCAGACATTGGCTTTGGTACCAAGCTCTCCTCCTCTCTACAACAGATTATCCAGAGAAACATCCAACCTTTAGAGAACCTCTAGAGGCTACAGGCGAAAGCTTGACTTTCACCTTCAAGAAATCCCAACAAGTAGCCCAAAGAGGACTCTGTCAGAGCTCCACTAGGGCCTACAGTGCAACCGTTGTCACATTTGTAAAATGGCACCTTTGTGCTCCACACAGACATGGGAAGATCCAGGAACAACCCTCTGCACACTGCTATATATCCTTTCCAGCCAACTTTGCCATAAACATTGAGATTTTTAGTTCACACATATTGCAATACATGTTTAAGCTGGCCAACTGCGTCAAACTAAACCTTTCTGGCCAAACCCTACTCTACCAAAAGCAAATGCTACTGTGGACACAATGCCAACATGGGGCAAAAAGACACAAAGTGGGGGGAGAGCTGCTAGGTTAAAACCTGGCTACTGACCTTCAAAGCTCTAGAGGATGTGAGAAGCATGCTTCACTAGGGCATCCCGCGCTCTTTGGCTGCAGCTCATGGCCGCTCAGTTTGCCATTAATCTGGACCAGATACTAGGCTCGTACCCCATATTCAGGGCTTTGCACTCCTGTGTCTCTGCGGAGCCTCCGACATCAGAGTGGAGTTTATCCCCTGTTTCAGGGCCTCTCACACTTGTCTTGTAGAGCCTCCAACATTAGCGAGGAGTTTATCCCCTATTTCAGGGCCTCGGACGCTACTGTCTAGGACACTGGTGCTGAGCTGGTTCCCTGTCTCAGACATTGGCTTTGGTACCAAGCTCTCCTCCTCTCTACAACAGATTATCCAGAGAAACATCCAACCTTTAGAGAACCTCTAGAGGCTACAGGCGAAAGCTTGACTTTCACCTTCAAGAAATCCCAACAAGTAGCCCAAAGAGGACTCTGTCAGAGCTCCACTAGGGCCTACAGTGCAACCGTTGTCACATTTGTAAAATGGCACCTTTGTGCTCCACACAGACATGGGAAGATCCAGGAACAACCCTCTGCACACTGCTATATATCCTTTCCAGCAAACTTTGCCATAAACATTGAGATTTTTAGTTCACACATATTGCAATACATGTTTAAGCTGGCCAACTGCGTCAAACTAAACCTTTCTGGCCAAACCCTACTCTACCAAAAGCAAATGCTACTGTGGACACAATGCCAACATGGGGCAAAAAGACACAAAGTGGGGGGAGAGCTGCTAGGTTAAAACCTGGCTACTGACCTTCAAAGCTCTAGAGGATGTGAGAAGCATGCTTCACTAGGGCATCCCGCGCTCTTTGGCTGCAGCTCATGGCCGGTCAGTTTGCCATTAATCTGGACCAGATACTAGGCTCGTACCCCATATTCAGGGCTTTGCACTCCTGTGTCTCTGCGGAGCCTCCGACATCAGAGTGGAGTTTATCCCCTGTTTCAGGGCCTCTCACACTTGTCTTGTAGAGCCTCCAACATTAGCGAGGAGTTTATCCCCTATTTCAGGGCCTCGGACGCTACTGTCTAGGACACTGGTGCTGAGCTGGTTCCCTGTCTCAGACATTGGCTTTGGTACCAAGCTCTCCTCCTCTCTACAACAGATTATCCAGAGAAACATCCAACCTTTAGAGAACCTCTAGAGGCTACAGGCGAAAGCTTGACTTTCACCTTCAAGAAATCCCAACAAGTAGCCCAAAGAGGACTCTGTCAGAGCTCCACTAGGGCCTACAGTGCAACCGTTGTCACATTTGTAAAATGGCACCTTTGTGCTCCACACAGACATGGGAAGATCCAGGAACAACCCTCTGCACACTGCTATATATCCTTTCCAGCAAACTTTGCCATAAACATTGAGATTTTTAGCTCACACATATTGCAATACATGTTTAAGCTGGCCAACTGCGTCAAACTAAACCTTTCTGGCCAAACCCTACTCTACCAAAAGCAAATGCTACTGTGGACACAATGCCAACATGGGGCAAAAAGACACAAAGTGGGGGGAGAGCTGCTAGGTTAAAACCTGGCTACTGACCTTCAAAGCTCTAGAGGATGTGAGAAGCATGCTTCACTAGGGCATCCCGCGCTCTTTGGCTGCAGCTCATGGCCGGTCAGTTTGCCATTAATCTGGACCAGATACTAGGCTCGTACCCCATATTCAGGGCTTTGCACTCCTGTGTCTCTGCGGAGCCTCCGACATCAGAGTGGAGTTTATCCCCTGTTTCAGGGCCTCTCACACTTGTCTTGTAGAGCCTCCAACATTAGCGAGGAGTTTATCCCCTATTTCAGGGCCTCGGACGCTACTGTCTAGGACACTGGTGCTGAGCTGGTTCCCTGTCTCAGACATTGGCTTTGGTACCAAGCTCTCCTCCTCTCTACAACAGATTATCCAGAGAAACATCCAACCTTTAGAGAACCTCTAGAGGCTACAGGCGAAAGCTTGACTTTCACCTTCAAGAAATCCCAACAAGTAGCCCAAAGAGGACTCTGTCAGAGCTCCACTAGGGCCTACAGTGCAACCGTTGTCACATTTGTAAAATGGCACCTTTGTGCTCCACACAGACATGGGAAGATCCAGGAACAACCCTCTGCACACTGCTATATATCCTTTCCAGCAAACTTTGCCATAAACATTGAGATTTTTAGTTCACACATATTGCAATACATGTTTAAGCTGGCCAACTGCGTCAAACTAAACCTTTCTGGCCAAACCCTACTCTACCAAAAGCAAATGCTACTGTGGACACAATGCCAACATGGGGCAAAAAGACACAAAGTGGGGGGAGAGCTGCTAGGTTAAAACCTGGCTACTGACCTTCAAAGCTCTAGAGGATGTGAGAAGCATGCTTCACTAGGGCATCCCGCGCTCTTTGGCTGCAGCTCATGGCCGGTCAGTTTGCCATTAATCTGGACCAGATACTAGGCTCGTACCCCATATTCAGGGCTTTGCACTCCTGTGTCTCTGCGGAGCCTCCGACATCAGAGTGGAGTTTATCCCCTGTTTCAGGGCCTCTCACACTTGTCTTGTAGAGCCTCCAACATTAGCGAGGAGTTCATCCCCTATTTCAGGGCCTAGGACGCTACTGTCTAGGACACTGGTGCTGAGCTGGTTCCCTGTCTCAGACATTGGCTTTGGTACCAAGCTCTCCTCCTCTCTACAACAGATTATCCAGAGAAACATCCAACCTTTAGAGAACCTCTAGAGGCTACAGGCGAAAGCTTGACTTTCACCTTCAAGAAATCCCAACAAGTAGCCCAAAGAGGACTCTGTCAGAGCTCCACTAGGGCCTACAGTGCAACCGTTGTCACATTTGTAAAATGGCACCTTTGTGCTCCACACAGACATGGGAAGATCCAGGAACAACCCTCTGCACACTGCTATATATC
The DNA here is from genome assembly GCF_062004578.1 of Staurois parvus. Taxonomy (NCBI): domain Eukaryota; kingdom Metazoa; phylum Chordata; class Amphibia; order Anura; family Ranidae; genus Staurois; species Staurois parvus. The sequence continues at coordinate 392,587 of NW_028320133.1, forward strand.
CTTTCCAGCAAACTTTGCCATAAACATTGAGATTTTTAGCTCACACATATTGCAATACATGTTTAAGCTGGCCAACTGCGTCAAACTAAACCTTTCTGGCCAAACCCTACTCTACCAAAAGCAAATGCTACTGTGGACACAATGCCAACATGGGGCAAAAAGACACAAAGTGGGGGGAGAGCTGCTAGGTTAAAACCTGGCTACTGACCTTCAAAGCTCTAGAGGATGTGAGAAGCATGCTTCACTAGGGCATCCCGCGCTCTTTGGCTGCAGCTCATGGCCGGTCAGTTTGCCATTAATCTGGACCAGATACTAGGCTCGTACCCCATATTCAGGGCTTTGCACTCCTGTGTCTCTGCGGAGCCTCCGACATCAGAGTGGAGTTTATCCCCTGTTTCAGGGCCTCTCACACTTGTCTTGTAGAGCCTCCAACATTAGCGAGGAGTTTATCCCCTATTTCAGGGCCTCGGACGCTACTGTCTAGGACACTGGTGCTGAGCTGGTTCCCTGTCTCAGACATTGGCTTTGGTACCAAGCTCTCCTCCTCTCTACAACAGATTATCCAGAGAAACATCCAACCTTTAGAGAACCTCTAGAGGCTACAGGCGAAAGCTTGACTTTCACCTTCAAGAAATCCCAACAAGTAGCCCAAAGAGGACTCTGTCAGAGCTCCACTAGGGCCTACAGTGCAACCGTTGTCACATTTGTAAAATGGCACCTTTGTGCTCCACACAGACATGGGAAGATCCAGGAACAACCCTCTGCACACTGCTATATATCCTTTCCAGCAAACTTTGCCATAAACATTGAGATTTTTAGTTCACACATATTGCAATACATGTTTAAGCTGGCCAACTGCGTCAAACTAAACCTTTCTGGCCAAACCCTACTCTACCAAAAGCAAATGCTACTGTGGACACAATGCCAACATGGGGCAAAAAGACACAAAGTGGGGGGAGAGCTGCTAGGTTAAAACCTGGCTACTGACCTTCAAAGCTCTAGAGGATGTGAGAAGCATGCTTCACTAGGGCATCCCGCGCTCTTTGGCTGCAGCTCATGGCCGGTCAGTTTGCCATTAATCTGGACCAGATACTAGGCTCGTACCCCATATTCAGGGCTTTGCACTCCTGTGTCTCTGCGGAGCCTCCGACATCAGAGTGGAGTTTATCCCCTGTTTCAGGGCCTCTCACACTTGTCTTGTAGAGCCTCCAACATTAGCGAGGAGTTTATCCCCTATTTCAGGGCCTCGGACGCTACTGTCTAGGACACTGGTGCTGAGCTGGTTCCCTGTCTCAGACATTGGCTTTGGTACCAAGCTCTCCTCCTCTCTACAACAGATTATCCAGAGAAACATCCAACCTTTAGAGAACCTCTAGAGGCTACAGGCGAAAGCTTGACTTTCACCTTCAAGAAATCCCAACAAGTAGCCCAAAGAGGACTCTGTCAGAGCTCCACTAGGGCCTACAGTGCAACCGTTGTCACATTTGTAAAATGGCACCTTTGTGCTCCACACAGACATGGGAAGATCCAGGAACAACCCTCTGCACACTGATATATATCCTTTCCAGCAAACTTTGCCATAAACATTGAGATTTTTAGTTCACACATATTGCAATACATGTTTAAGCTGGCCAACTGCGTCAAAGTAAACCTTTCTGGCCAAACCCTACTCTACCAAAAGCAAATGCTACTGTGGACACAATGCCAACATGGGGCAAAAAGACACAAAGTGGGGGGAGAGCTGCTAGGTTAAAACCTGGCTACTGACCTTCAAAGCTCTAGAGGATGTGAGAAGCATGCTTCACTAGGGCATCCCGCGCTCTTTGGCTGCAGCTCATGGCCGGTCAGTTTGCCATTAATCTGGACCAGATACTAGGCTCGTACCCCATATTCAGGACTTTGCACTCCTGTGTCTCTGCGGAGCCTCCGACATCAGAGTGGAGTTTATCCCCTGTTTCAGGGCCTCTCACACTTGTCTTGTAGAGCCTCCAACATTAGCGAGGAGTTTATCCCCTATTTCAGGGCCTCGGACGCTACTGTCTAGGACACTGGTGCTGAGCTGGTTCCCTGTCTCAGACATTGGCTTTGGTACCAAGCTCTCCTCCTCTCTACAACAGATTATCCAGAGAAACATCCAACCTTTAGAGAACCTCTAGAGGCTACAGGCGAAAGCTTGACTTTCACCTTCAAGAAATCCCAACAAGTAGCCCAAAGAGGACTCTGTCAGAGCTCCACTAGGGCCTACAGTGCAACCGTTGTCACATTTGTAAAATGGCACCTTTGTGCTCCACACAGACATGGGAAGATCCAGGAACAACCCTCTGCACACTGCTATATATCCTTTGCAGCCAACTTTGCCATAAACATTGAGATTTTTAGTTCACACATATTGCAATACATGTTTAAGCTGGCCAACTGCGTCAAACTAAACCTTTCTGGCCAAACCCTACTCTACCAAAAGCAAATGCTACTGTGGACACAATGCCAACATGGGGCAAAAAGACACAAAGTGGGGGGAGAGCTGCTAGGTTAAAACCTGGCTACTGACCTTCAAAGCTCTAGAGGATGTGAGAAGCATGCTTCACTAGGGCATCCCGCGCTCTTTGGCTGCAGCTCATGGCCGCTCAGTTTGCCATTAATCTGGACCAGATACTAGGCTCGTACCCCATATTCAGGGCTTTGCACTCCTGTGTCTCTGCGGAGCCTCCGACATCAGAGTGGAGTTTATCCCCTGTTTCAGGGCCTCTCACACTTGTCTTGTAGAGCCTCCAACATTAGCGAGGAGTTTATCCCCTATTTCAGGGCCTAGGACGCTACTGTCTAGGACACTGGTGCTGAGCTGGTTCCCTGTCTCAGACATTGGCTTTGGTACCAAGCTCTCCTCCTCTCTACAACAGATTATCCAGAGAAACATCCAACCTTTAGAGAACCTCTAGAGGCTACAGGCGAAAGCTTGACTTTCACCTTCAAGAAATCCCAACAAGTAGCCCAAAGAGGACTCTGTCAGAGCTCCACTAGGGCCTACAGTGCAACCGTTGTCACATTTGTAAAATGGCACCTTTGTGCTCCACACAGACATGGGAAGATCCAGGAACAACCCTCTGCACACTGCTATATATCCTTTCCAGCAAACTTTGCCATAAACATTGAGATTTTTAGTTCACACATATTGCAATACATGTTTAAGCTGGCCAACTGCGTCAAACTAAACCTTTCTGGCCAAACCCTACTCTACCAAAAGCAAATGCTACTGTGGACACAATGCCAACATGGGGCAAAAAGACACAAAGTGGGGGGAGAGCTGCTAGGTTAAAACCTGGCTACTGACCTTCAAAGCTCTAGAGGATGTGAGAAGCATGCTTCACTAGGGCATCCCGCGCTCTTTGGCTGCAGCTCATGGCCGCTCAGTTTGCCATTAATCTGGACCAGATACTAGGCTCGTACCCCATATTCAGGGCTTTGCACTCCTGTGTCTCTGCGGAGCCTCCGACATCAGAGTGGAGTTTATCCCCTGTTTCAGGGCCTCTCACACTTGTCTTGTAGAGCCTCCAACATTAGCGAGGAGTTTATCCCCTATTTCAGGGCCTCGGACGCTACTGTCTAGGACACTGGTGCTGAGCTGGTTCCCTGTCTCAGACATTGGCTTTGGTACCAAGCTCTCCTCCTCTCTACAACAGATTATCCAGAGAAACATCCAACCTTTAGAGAACCTCTAGAGGCTACAGGCGAAAGCTTGACTTTCACCTTCAAGAAATCCCAACAAGTAGCCCAAAGAGGACTCTGTCAGAGCTCCACTAGGGCCTACAGTGCAACCGTTGTCACATTTGTAAAATGGCACCTTTGTGCTCCACACAGACATGAGAAGATCCAGGAACAACCCTCTGCACACTGCTATATATCCTTTCCAGCAAACTTTGCCATAAACATTGAGATTTTTAGTTCACACATATTGCAATACATGTTTAAGCTGGCCAACTGCGTCAAACTAAACCTTTCTGGCCAAACCCTACTCTACCAAAAGCAAATGCTACTGTGGACACAATGCCAACATGGGGCAAAAAGACACAAAGTGGGGGGAGAGCTGCTAGGTTAAAACCTGGCTACTGACCTTCAAAGCTCTAGAGGATGTGAGAAGCATGCTTCACTAGGGCATCCCGCGCTCTTTGGCTGCAGCTCATGGCCGGTCAGTTTGCCATTAATCTGGACCAGATACTAGGCTCGTACCCCATATTCAGGGCTTTGCACTCCTGTGTCTCTGCGGAGCCTCCGACATCAGAGTGGAGTTTATCCCCTGTTTCAGGGCCTCTCACACTTGTCTTGTAGAGCCTCCAACATTAGCGAGGAGTTCATCCCCTATTTCAGGGCCTCGGACGCTACTGTCTAGGACACTGGTGCTGAGCTGGTTCCCTGTCTCAGACATTGGCTTTGGTACCAAGCTCTCCTCCTCTCTACAACAGATTATCCAGAGAAACATCCAACCTTTAGAGAACCTCTAGAGGCTACAGGCGAAAGCTTGACTTTCACCTTCAAGAAATCCCAACAAGTAGCCCAAAGAGGACTCTGTCAGAGCTCCACTAGGGCCTACAGTGCAACCGTTGTCACATTTGTAAAATGGCACCTTTGTGCTCCACACAGACATGGGAAGATCCAGGAACAACCCTCTGCACACTGCTATATATCCTTTCCAGCAAACTTTGCCATAAACATTGAGATTTTTAGTTCACACATATTGCAATACATGTTTAAGCTGGCCAACTGCGTCAAACTAAACCTTTCTGGCCAAACCCTACTCTACCAAAAGCAAATGCTACTGTGGACACAATGCCAACATGGGGCAAAAAGACACAAAGTGGGGGGAGAGCTGCTAGGTTAAAACCTGGCTACTGACCTTCAAAGCTCTAGAGGATGTGAGAAGCATGCTTCACTAGGGCATCCCGCGCTCTTTGGCTGCAGCTCATGGCCGCTCAGTTTGCCATTAATCTGGACCAGATACTAGGCTCGTACCCCATATTCAGGGCTTTGCACTCCTGTGTCTCTGCGGAGCCTCCGACATCAGAGTGGAGTTTATCCCCTGTTTCAGGGCCTCTCACACTTGTCTTGTAGAGCCTCCAACATTAGCGAGGAGTTCATCCCCTATTTCAGGGCCTCGGACGCTACTGTCTAGGACACTGGTGCTGAGCTGGTTCCGTCTCAGACATTGGCTTTGGTACCAAGCTCTCCTCCTCTCTACAACAGATTATCCAGAGAAACATCCAACCTTTAGAGAACCTCTAGAGGCTACAGGCGAAAGCTTGACTTTCACCTTCAAGAAATCCCAACAAGTGGCCCAAAGAGGACTCTGTCAGAGCTCCACTAGGGCCTACAGTGCAACCGTTGTCACATTTGTAAAATGGCACCTTTGTGCTCCACACAGACATGGGAAGATCCAGGAACAACCCTCTGCACACTGCTATATATCCTTTCCAGCAAACTTTGCCATAAACATTGAGATTTTTAGTTCACACATATTGCAATACATGTTTAAGCTGGCCAACTGCGTCAAACTAAACCTTTCTGGCCAAACCCTACTCTACCAAAAGCAAATGCTACTGTGGACACAATGCCAACATGGGGCAAAAAGACACAAAGTGGGGGGAGAGCTGCTAGGTTAAAACCTGGCTACTGACCTTCAAAGCTCTAGAGGATGTGAGAAGCATGCTTCACTAGGGCATCCCGCGCTCTTTGGCTGCAGCTCATGGCCGGTCAGTTTGCCATTAATCTGGACCAGATACTAGGCTCGTACCCCATATTCAGGGCTTTGCACTCCTGTGTCTCTGCGGAGCCTCCGACATCAGAGTGGAGTTTATCCCCTGTTTCAGGGCCTCTCACACTTGTCTTGTAGAGCCTCCAACATTAGCGAGGAGTTCATCCCCTATTTCAGGGCCTCGGACGCTACTGTCTAGGACACTGGTGCTGAGCTGGTTCCCTGTCTCAGACATTGGCTTTGGTACCAAGCTCTCCTCCTCTCTACAACAGATTATCCAGAGAAACATCCAACCTTTAGAGAACCTCTAGAGGCTACAGGCGAAAGCTTGACTTTCACCTTCAAGAAATCCCAACAAGTAGCCCAAAGAGGACTCTGTCAGAGCTCCACTAGGGCCTACAGTGCAACCGTTGTCACATTTGTAAAATGGCACCTTTGTGCTCCACACAGACATGGGAAGATCCAGGAACAACCCTCTGCACACTGCTATATATCCTTTCCAGCAAACTTTGCCATAAACATTGAGATTTTTAGTTCACACATATTGCAATACATGTTTAAGCTGGCCAACTGCGTCAAACTAAACCTTTCTGGCCAAACCCTACTCTACCAAAAGCAAATGCTACTGTGGACACAATGCCAACATGGGGCAAAAAGACACAAAGTGGGGGGAGAGCTGCTAGGTTAAAACCTGGCTACTGACCTTCAAAGCTCTAGAGGATGTGAGAAGCATGCTTCACTAGGGCATCCCGCGCTCTTTGGCTGCAGCTCATGGCCGCTCAGTTTGCCATTAATCTGGACCAGATACTAGGCTCGTACCCCATATTCAGGGCTTTGCACTCCTGTGTCTCTGCGGAGCCTCCGACATCAGAGTGGAGTTTATCCCCTGTTTCAGGGCCTCTCACACTTGTCTTGTAGAGCCTCCAACATTAGCGAGGAGTTTATCCCCTATTTCAGGGCCTCGGACGCTACTGTCTAGGACACTGGTGCTGAGCTGGTTCCCTGTCTCAGACATTGGCTTTGGTACCAAGCTCTCCTCCTCTCTACAACAGATTATCCAGAGAAACATCCAACCTTTAGAGAACCTCTAGAGGCTACAGGCGAAAGCTTGACTTTCACCTTCAAGAAATCCCAACAAGTAGCCCAAAGAGGACTCTGTCAGAGCTCCACTAGGGCCTACAGTGCAACCGTTGTCACATTTGTAAAATGGCACCTTTGTGCTCCACACAGACATGGGAAGATCCAGGAACAACCCTCTGCACACTGCTATATATCCTTTCCAGCAAACTTTGCCATAAACATTGAGATTTTTAGTTCACACATATTGCAATACATGTTTAAGCTGGCCAACTGCGTCAAACTAAACCTTTCTGGCCAAACCCTACTCTACCAAAAGCAAATGCTACTGTGGACACAATGCCAACATGGGGCAAAAAGACACAAAGTGGGGGGAGAGCTGCTAGGTTAAAACCTGGCTACTGACCTTCAAAGCTCTAGAGGATGTGAGAAGCATGCTTCACTAGGGCATCCCGCGCTCTTTGGCTGCAGCTCATGGCCGCTCAGTTTGCCATTAATCTGGACCAGATACTAGGCTCGTACCCCATATTCAGGGCTTTGCACTCCTGTGTCTCTGCGGAGCCTCCGACATCAGAGTGGAGTTTATCCCCTGTTTCAGGGCCTCTCACACTTGTCTTGTAGAGCCTCCAACATTAGCGAGGAGTTTATCCCCTATTTCAGGGCCTCGGACGCTACTGTCTAGGACACTGGTGCTGAGCTGGTTCCCTGTCTCAGACATTGGCTTTGGTACCAAGCTCTCCTCCTCTCTACAACAGATTATCCAGAGAAACATCCAACTTTTAGAGAACCTCTAGAGGCTACAGGCGAAAGCTTGACTTTCACCTTCAAGAAATCCCAACAAGTAGCCCAAAGAGGACTCTGTCAGAGCTCCACTAGGGCCTACAGTGCAACCGTTGTCACATTTGTAAAATGGCACCTTTGTGCTCCACACAGACATGGGAAGATCCAGGAACAACCCTCTGCACACTGCTATATATCCTTTCCAGCAAACTTTGCCATAAACATTGAGATTTTTAGTTCACACATATTGCAATACATGTTTAAGCTGGCCAACTGCGTCAAACTAAACCTTTCTGGCCAAACCCTACTCTACCAAAAGCAAATGCTACTGTGGACACAATGCCAACATGGGGCAAAAAGACACAAAGTGGGGGGAGAGCTGCTAGGTTAAAACCTGGCTACTGACCTTCAAAGCTCTAGAGGATGTGAGAAGCATGCTTCACTAGGGCATCCCGCGCTCTTTGGCTGCAGCTCATGGCCGGTCAGTTTGCCATTAATCTGGACCAGATACTAGGCTCGTACCCCATATTCAGGGCTTTGCACTCCTGTGTCTCTGCGGAGTCTCCGACATCAGAGTGGAGTTTATCCCCTGTTTCAGGGCCTCTCACACTTGTCTTGTAGAGCCTCCAACATTAGCGAGGAGTTTATCCCCTATTTCAGGGCCTCGGACGCTACTGTCTAGGACACTGGTGCTGAGCTGGTTCCCTGTCTCAGACATTGGCTTTGGTACCAAGCTCTCCTCCTCTCTACAACAGATTATCCAGAGAAACATCCAACCTTTAGAGAACCTCTAGAGGCTACAGGCGAAAGCTTGACTTTCACCTTCAAGAAATCCCAACAAGTAGCCCAAAGAGGACTCTGTCAGAGCTCCACTAGGGCCTACAGTGCAACCGTTGTCACATTTGTAAAATGGCACCTTTGTGCTCCACACAGACATGGGAAGATCCAGGAACAACCCTCTGCACACTGATATATATCCTTTCCAGCAAACTTTGCCATAAACATTGAGATTTTTAGTTCACACATATTGCAATACATGTTTAAGCTGGCCAACTGCGTCAAACTAAACCTTTCTGGCCAAACCCTACTCTACCAAAAGCAAATGCTACTGTGGACACAATGCCAACATGGGGCAAAAAGACACAAAGTGGGGGGAGAGCTGCTAGGTTAAAACCTGGCTACTGACCTTCAAAGCTCTAGAGGATGTGAGAAGCATGCTTCACTAGGGCATCCCGCGCTCTTTGGCTGCAGCTCATGGCCGCTCAGTTTGCCATTAATCTGGACCAGATACTAGGCTCGTACCCCATATTCAGGACTTTGCACTCCTGTGTCTCTGCGGAGCCTCCGACATCAGAGTGGAGTTTATCCCCTGTTTCAGGGCCTCTCACACTTGTCTTGTAGAGCCTCCAACATTAGCGAGGAGTTTATCCCCTATTTCAGGGCCTCGGACGCTACTGTCTAGGACACTGGTGCTGAGCTGGTTCCCTGTCTCAGACATTGGCTTTGGTACCAAGCTCTCCTCCTCTCTACAACAGATTATCCAGAGAAACATCCAACCTTTAGAGAACCTCTAGAGGCTACAGGCGAAAGCTTGACTTTCACCTTCAAGAAATCCCAACAAGTAGCCCAAAGAGGACTCTGTCAGAGCTCCACTAGGGCCTACAGTGCAACCGTTGTCACATTTGTAAAATGGCACCTTTGTGCTCCACACAGACATGGGAAGATCCAGGAACAACCCTCTGCACACTGCTATATATCCTTTCCAGCAAACTTTGCCATAAACATTGAGATTTTTAGTTCACACATATTGCAATACATGTTTAAGCTGGCCAACTGCGTCAAACTAAACCTTTCTGGCCAAACCCTACTCTACCAAAAGCAAATGCTACTGTGGACACAATGCCAACATGGGGCAAAAAGACACAAAGTGGGGGGAGAGCTGCTAGGTTAAAACCTGGCTACTGACCTTCAAAGCTCTAGAGGATGTGAGAAGCATGCTTCACTAGGGCATCCCGCGCTCTTTGGCTGCAGCTCATGGCCGGTCAGTTTGCCATTAATCTGGACCAGATACTAGGCTCGTATCCCATATTCAGGGCTTTGCACTCCTGTGTCTCTGCGGAGCCTCCGACATCAGAGTGGAGTTTATCCCCTGTTTCAGGGCCTCTCACACTTGTCTTGTAGAGCCTCCAACATTAGCGAGGAGTTTATCCCCTATTTCAGGGCCTCGGACGCTACTGTCTAGGACACTGGTGCTGAGCTGGTTCCCTGTCTCAGACATTGGCTTTGGTACCAAGCTCTCCTCCTCTCTACAACAGATTATCCAGAGAAACATCCAACCTTTAGAGAACCTCTAGAGGCTACAGGCGAAAGCTTGACTTTCACCTTCAAGAAATCCCAACAAGTAGCCCAAAGAGGACTCTGTCAGAGCTCCACTAGGGCCTACAGTGCAACCGTTGTCACATTTGTAAAATGGCACCTTTGTGCTCCACACAGACATGGGAAGATCCAGGAACAACCCTCTGCACACTGCTATATATCCTTTCCAGCAAACTTTGCCATAAACATTGAGATTTTTAGTTCACACATATTGCAATACATGTTTAAGCTGGCCAACTGCGTCAAACTAAACCTTTCTGGCCAAACCCTACTCTACCAAAAGCAAATGCTACTGTGGAAACAATGCCAACATGGGGCAAAAAGACACAAAGTGGGGGGAGAGCTGCTAGGTTAAAACCTGGCTACTGACCTTCAAAGCTCTAGAGGATGTGAGAAGCATGCTTCACTAGGGCATCCCGCGCTCTTTGGCTGCAGCTCATGGCCGCTCAGTTTGCCATTAATCTGGACCAGATACTAGGCTCGTACCCCATATTCAGGGCTTTGCACTCCTGTGTCTCTGCGGAGCCTCCGACATCAGAGTGGAGTTTATCCCCTGTTTCAGGGCCTCTCACACTTGTCTTGTAGAGCCTCCAACATTAGCGAGGAGTTTATCCCCTATTTCAGGGCCTCGGACGCTACTGTCTAGGACACTGGTGCTGAGCTGGTTCCCTGTCTCAGACATTGGCTTTGGTACCAAGCTCTCCTCCTCTCTACAACAGATTATCCAGAGAAACATCCAACCTTTAGAGAACCTCTAGAGGCTACAGGCGAAAGCTTGACTTTCACCTTCAAGAAATCCCAACAAGTGGCCCAAAGAGGACTCTGTCAGAGCTCCACTAGGGCCTACAGTGCAACCGTTGTCACATTTGTAAAATGGCACCTTTGTGCTCCACACAGACATGGGAAGATCCAGGAACAACCCTCTGCACACTGCTATATATCCTTTCCAGCAAACTTTGCCATAAACATTGAGATTTTTAGTTCACACATATTGCAATACATGTTTAAGCTGGCCAACTGCGTCAAACTAAACCTTTCTGGCCAAACCCTACTCTACCAAAAGCAAATGCTACTGTGGACACAATGCCAACATGGGGCAAAAAGACACAAAGTGGGGGGAGAGCTGCTAGGTTAAAACCTGGCTACTGACCTTCAAAGCTCTAGAGGATGTGAGAAGCATGCTTCACTAGGGCATCCCGCGCTCTTTGGCTGCAGCTCATGGCCGGTCAGTTTGCCATTAATCTGGACCAGATACTAGGCTCGTACCCCATATTCAGGGCTTTGCACTCCTGTGTCTCTGCGGAGCCTCCGACATCAGAGTGGAGTTTATCCCCTGTTTCAGGGCCTCTCACACTTGTCTTGTAGAGCCTCCAACATTAGCGAGGAGTTCATCCCCTATTTCAGGGCCTCGGACGCTACTGTCTAGGACACTGGTGCTGAGCTGGTTCCCTGTCTCAGACATTGGCTTTGGTACCAAGCTCTCCTCCTCTCTACAACAGATTATCCAGAGAAACATCCAACCTTTAGAGAACCTCTAGAGGCTACAGGCGAAAGCTTGACTTTCACCTTCAAGAAATCCCAACAAGTAGCCCAAAGAGGACTCTGTCAGAGCTCCACTAGGGCCTACAGTGCAACCGTTGTCACATTTGTAAAATGGCACCTTTGTGCTCCACACAGACATGGGAAGATCCAGGAACAACCCTCTGCACACTGCTATATATCCTTTCCAGCAAACTTTGCCATAAACATTGAGATTTTTAGTTCACACATATTGCAATACATGTTTAAGCTGGCCAACTGCGTCAAACTAAACCTTTCTGGCCAAACCCTACTCTACCAAAAGCAAATGCTACTGTGGACACAATGCCAACATGGGGCAAAAAGACACAAAGTGGGGGGAGAGCTGCTAGGTTAAAACCTGGCTACTGACCTTCAAAGCTCTAGAGGATGTGAGAAGCATGCTTCACTAGGGCATCCCGCGCTCTTTGGCTGCAGCTCATGGCCGGTCAGTTTGCCATTAATCTGGACCAGATACTAGGCTCGTACCCCATATTCAGGGCTTTGCACTCCTGTGTCTCTGCGGAGCCTCCGACATCAGAGTGGAGTTTATCCCCTGTTTCAGGGCCTCTCACACTTGTCTTGTAGAGCCTCCAACATTAGCGAGGAGTTTATCCCCTATTTCAGGGCCTCGGACGCTACTGTCTAGGACACTGGTGCTGAGCTGGTTCCCTGTCTCAGACATTGGCTTTGGTACCAAGCTCTCCTCCTCTCTACAACAGATTATCCAGAGAAACATCCAACCTTTAGAGAACCTCTAGAGGCTACAGGCGAAAGCTTGACTTTCACCTTCAAGAAATCCCAACAAGTAGCCCAAAGAGGACTCTGTCAGAGCTCCACTAGGGCCTACAGTGCAACCGTTGTCACATTTGTAAAATGGCACCTTTGTGCTCCACACAGACATGGGAAGATCCAGGAACAACCCTCTGCACACTGCTATATATCCTTTCCAGCAAACTTTGCCATAAACATTGAGATTTTTAGTTCACACATATTGCAATACATGTTTAAGCTGGCCAACTGCGTCAAACTAAACCTTTCTGGCCAAACCCTACTCTACCAAAAGCAAATGCTACTGTGGACACAATGCCAACATGGGGCAAAAAGACACAAAGTGGGGGGAGAGCTGCTAGGTTAAAACCTGGCTACTGACCTTCAAAGCTCTAGAGGATGTGAGAAGCATGCTTCACTAGGGCATCCCGCGCTCTTTGGCTGCAGCTCATGGCCGCTCAGTTTGCCATTAATCTGGACCAGATACTAGGCTCGTACCCCATATTCAGGGCTTTGCACTCCTGTGTCTCTGCGGAGCCTCCGACATCAGAGTGGAGTTTATCCCCTGTTTCAGGGCCTCTCACACTTGTCTTGTAGAGCCTCCAACATTAGCGAGGAGTTTATCCCCTATTTCAGGGCCTCGGACGCTACTGTCTAGGACACTGGTGCTGAGCTGGTTCCCTGTCTCAGACATTGGCTTTGGTACCAAGCTCTCCTCCTCTCTACAACAGATTATCCAGAGAAACATCCAACCTTTAGAGAACCTCTAGAGGCTACAGGCGAAAGCTTGACTTTCACCTTCAAGAAATCCCAACAAGTAGCCCAAAGAGGACTCTGTCAGAGCTCCACTAGGGCCTACAGTGCAACCGTTGTCACATTTGTAAAATGGCACCTTTGTGCTCCACACAGACATGGGAAGATCCAGGAACAACCCTCTGCACACTGCTATATATCCTTTCCAGCAAACTTTGCCATAAACATTGAGATTTTTAGTTCACACATATTGCAATACATGTTTAAGCTGGCCAACTGCGTCAAACTAAACCTTTCTGGCCAAACCCTACTCTACCAAAAGCAAATGCTACTGTGGACACAATGCCAACATGGGGCAAAAAGACACAAAGTGGGGGGAGAGCTGCTAGGTTAAAACCTGGCTACTGACCTTCAAAGCTCTAGAGGATGTGAGAAGCATGCTTCACTAGGGCATCCCGCGCTCTTTGGCTGCAGCTCATGGCCGGTCAGTTTGCCATTAATCTGGACCAGATACTAGGCTCGTACCCCATATTCAGGGCTTTGCACTCCTGTGTCTCTGCGGAGCCTCCGACATCAGAGTGGAGTTTATCCCCTGTTTCAGGGCCTCTCACACTTGTCTTGTAGAGCCTCCAACATTAGCGAGGAGTTCATCCCCTATTTCAGGGCCTCGGACGCTACTGTCTAGGACACTGGTGCTGAGCTGGTTCCCTGTCTCAGACATTGGCTTTGGTACCAAGCTCTCCTCCTCTCTACAACAGATTATCCAGAGAAACATCCAACCTTTAGAGAACCTCTAGAGGCTACAGGCGAAAGCTTGACTTTCACCTTCAAGAAATCCCAACAAGTAGCCCAAAGAGGACTCTGTCAGAGCTCCACTAGGGCCTACAGTGCAACCGTTGTCACATTTGTAAAATGGCACCTTTGTGCTCCACACAGACATGGGAAGATCCAGGAACAACCCTCTGCACACTGCTATATATCCTTTCCAGCAAACTTTGCCATAAACATTGAGATTTTTAGTTCACACATATTGCAATACATGTTTAAGCTGGCCAACTGCGTCAAACTAAACCTTTCTGGCCAAACCCTACTCTACCAAAAGCAAATGCTACTGTGGACACAATGCCAACATGGGGCAAAAAGACACAAAGTGGGGGGAGAGCTGCTAGGTTAAAACCTGGCTACTGACCTTCAAAGCTCTAGAGGATGTGAGAAGCATGCTTCACTAGGGCATCCCGCGCTCTTTGGCTGCAGCTCATGGCCGGTCAGTTTGCCATTAATCTGGACCAGATACTAGGCTCGTACCCCATATTCAGGGCTTTGCACTCCTGTGTCTCTGCGGAGCCTCCGACATCAGAGTGGAGTTTATCCCCTGTTTCAGGGCCTCTCACACTTGTCTTGTAGAGCCTCCAACATTAGCGAGGAGTTTATCCCCTATTTCAGGGCCTCGGACGCTACTGTCTAGGACACTGGTGCTGAGCTGGTTCCCTGTCTCAGACATTGGCTTTGGTACCAAGCTCTCCTCCTCTCTACAACAGATTATCCAGAGAAACATCCAACCTTTAGAGAACCTCTAGAGGCTACAGGCGAAAGCTTGACTTTCACCTTCAAGAAATCCCAACAAGTAGCCCAAAGAGGACTCTGTCAGAGCTCCACTAGGGCCTACAGTGCAACCGTTGTCACATTTGTAAAATGGCACCTTTGTGCTCCACACAGACATGGGAAGATCCAGGAACAACCCTCTGCACACTGCTATATATCCTTTCCAGCAAACTTTGCCATAAACATTGAGATTTTTAGTTCACACATATTGCAATACATGTTTAAGCTGGCCAACTGCGTCAAACTAAACCTTTCTGGCCAAACCCTACTCTACCAAAAGCAAATGCTACTGTGGACACAATGCCAACATGGGGCAAAAAGACACAAAGTGGGGGGAGAGCTGCTAGGTTAAAACCTGGCTACTGACCTTCAAAGCTCTAGAGGATGTGAGAAGCATGCTTCACTAGGGCATCCCGCGCTCTTTGGCTGCAGCTCATGGCCGGTCAGTTTGCCATTAATCTGGACCAGATACTAGGCTCGTACCCCATATTCAGGGCTTTGCACTCCTGTGTCTCTGCGGAGCCTCCGACATCAGAGTGGAGTTTATCCCCTGTTTCAGGGTCTCTCACACTTGTCTTGTAGAGCCTCCAACATTAGCGAGGAGTTTATCCCCTATTTCAGGGCCTCGGACGCTACTGTCTAGGACACTGGTGCTGAGCTGGTTCCCTGTCTCAGACATTGGCTTTGGTACCAAGCTCTCCTCCTCTCTACAACAGATTATCCAGAGAAACATCCAACCTTTAGAGAACCTCTAGAGGCTACAGGCGAAAGCTTGACTTTCACCTTCAAGAAATCCCAACAAGTAGCCCAAAGAGGACTCTGTCAGAGCTCCACTAGGGCCTACAGTGCAACCGTTGTCACATTTGTAAAATGGCACCTTTGTGCTCCACACAGACATGGGAAGATCCAGGAACAACCCTCTGCACACTGCTATATATCCTTTCCAGCAAACTTTGCCATAAACATTGAGATTTTTAGCTCACACATATTGCAATACATGTTTAAGCTGGCCAACTGCGTCAAACTAAACCTTTCTGGCCAAACCCTACTCTACCAAAAGCAAATGCTACTGTGGACACAATGCCAACATGGGGCAAAAAGACACAAAGTGGGGGGAGAGCTGCTAGGTTAAAACCTGGCTACTGACCTTCAAAGCTCTAGAGGATGTGAGAAGCATGCTTCACTAGGGCATCCCGCGCTCTTTGGCTGCAGCTCATGGCCGGTCAGTTTGCCATTAATCTGGACCAGATACTAGGCTCGTACCCCATATTCAGGGCTTTGCACTCCTGTGTCTCTGCGGAGCCTCCGACATCAGAGTGGAGTTTATCCCCTGTTTCAGGGCCTCTCACACTTGTCTTGTAGAGCCTCCAACATTAGCGAGGAGTTTATCCCCTATTTCAGGGCCTCGGACGCTACTGTCTAGGACACTGGTGCTGAGCTGGTTCCCTGTCTCAGACATTGGCTTTGGTACCAAGCTCTCCTCCTCTCTACAACAGATTATCCAGAGAAACATCCAACCTTTAGAGAACCTCTAGAGGCTACAGGCGAAAGCTTGACTTTCACCTTCAAGAAATCCCAACAAGTAGCCCAAAGAGGACTCTGTCAGAGCTCCACTAGGGCCTACAGTGCAACCGTTGTCACATTTGTAAAATGGCACCTTTGTGCTCCACACAGACATGGAAAGATCCAGGAACAACCCTCTGCACACTGCTATATATCCTTTCCAGCAAACTTTGCCATAAACATTGAGATTTTTAGTTCACACATATTGCAATACATGTTTAAGCTGGCCAACTGCGTCAAACTAAACCTTTCTGGCCAAACCCTACTCTACCAAAAGCAAATGCTACTGTGGACACAATGCCAACATGGGGCAAAAAGACACAAAGTGGGGGGAGAGCTGCTAGGTTAAAACCTGGCTACTGACCTTCAAAGCTCTAGAGGATGTGAGAAGCATGCTTCACTAGGGCATCCCGCGCTCTTTGGCTGCAGCTCATGGCCGG
The DNA here is from genome assembly GCF_062004578.1 of Staurois parvus. Lineage (NCBI taxonomy): Eukaryota > Metazoa > Chordata > Amphibia > Anura > Ranidae > Staurois > Staurois parvus. The sequence goes on from NW_028320133.1 coordinate 409,249, forward strand.
TCAGTTTGCCATTAATCTGGACCAGATACTAGGCTCGTACCCCATATTCAGGGCTTTGCACTCCTGTGTCTCTGCGGAGCCTCCGACATCAGAGTGGAATTTATCCCCTGTTTCAGGGCCTCTCACACTTGTCTTGTAGAGCCTCCAACATTAGCGAGGAGTTTATCCCCTATTTCAGGGCCTCGGACGCTACTGTCTAGGACACTGGTGCTGAGCTGGTTCCCTGTCTCAGACATTGGCTTTGGTACCAAGCTCTCCTCCTCTCTACAACAGATTATCCAGAGAAACATCCAACCTTTAGAGAACCTCTAGAGGCTACAGGCGAAAGCTTGACTTTCACCTTCAAGAAATCCCAACAAGTAGCCCAAAGAGGACTCTGTCAGAGCTCCACTAGGGCCTACAGTGCAACCGTTGTCACATTTGTAAAATGGCACCTTTGTGCTCCACACAGACATGGGAAGATCCAGGAACAACCCTCTGCACACTGATATATATCCTTTCCAGCAAACTTTGCCATAAACATTGAGATTTTTAGTTCACACATATTGCAATACATGTTTAAGCTGGCCAACTGCGTCAAAGTAAACCTTTCTGGCCAAACCCTACTCTACCAAAAGCAAATGCTACTGTGGACACAATGCCAACATGGGGCAAAAAGACACAAAGTGGGGGGAGAGCTGCTAGGTTAAAACCTGGCTACTGACCTTCAAAGCTCTAGAGGATGTGAGAAGCATGCTTCACTAGGGCATCCCGCGCTCTTTGGCTGCAGCTCATGGCCGGTCAGTTTGCCATTAATCTGGACCAGATACTAGGCTCGTACCCCATATTCAGGACTTTGCACTCCTGTGTCTCTGCGGAGCCTCCGACATCAGAGTGGAGTTTATCCCCTGTTTCAGGGCCTCTCACACTTGTCTTGTAGAGCCTCCAACATTAGCGAGGAGTTTATCCCCTATTTCAGGGCCTCGGACGCTACTGTCTAGGACACTGGTGCTGAGCTGGTTCCCTGTCTCAGACATTGGCTTTGGTACCAAGCTCTCCTCCTCTCTACAACAGATTATCCAGAGAAACATCCAACCTTTAGAGAACCTCTAGAGGCTACAGGCGAAAGCTTGACTTTCACCTTCAAGAAATCCCAACAAGTAGCCCAAAGAGGACTCTGTCAGAGCTCCACTAGGGCCTACAGTGCAACCGTTGTCACATTTGTAAAATGGCACCTTTGTGCTCCACACAGACATGGGAAGATCCAGGAACAACCCTCTGCACACTGCTATATATCCTTTCCAGCAAACTTTGCCATAAACATTGAGATTTTTAGTTCACACATATTGCAATACATGTTTAAGCTGGCCAACTGCGTCAAACTAAACCTTTCTGGCCAAACCCTACTCTACCAAAAGCAAATGCTACTGTGGACACAATGCCAACATGGGGCAAAAAGACACAAAGTGGGGGGAGAGCTGCTAGGTTAAAACCTGGCTACTGACCTTCAAAGCTCTAGAGGATGTGAGAAGCATGCTTCACTAGGGCATCCCGCGCTCTTTGGCTGCAGCTCATGGCCGCTCAGTTTGCCATTAATCTGGACCAGATACTAGGCTCGTATCCCATATTCAGGGCTTTGCACTCCTGTGTCTCTGCGGAGCCTCCGACATCAGAGTGGAGTTTATCCCCTGTTTCAGGGCCTCTCACACTTGTCTTGTAGAGCCTCCAACATTAGCGAGGAGTTTATCCCCTATTTCAGGGCCTAGGACGCTACTGTCTAGGACACTGGTGCTGAGCTGGTTCCCTGTCTCAGACATTGGCTTTGGTACCAAGCTCTCCTCCTCTCTACAACAGATTATCCAGAGAAACATCCAACCTTTAGAGAACCTCTAGAGGCTACAGGCGAAAGCTTGACTTTCACCTTCAAGAAATCCCAACAAGTAGCCCAAAGAGGACTCTGTCAGAGCTCCACTAGGGCCTACAGTGCAACCGTTGTCACATTTGTAAAATGGCACCTTTGTGCTCCACACAGACATGGGAAGATCCAGGAACAACCCTCTGCACACTGCTATATATCCTTTCCAGCAAACTTTGCCATAAACATTGAGATTTTTAGTTCACACATATTGCAATACATGTTTAAGCTGGCCAACTGCGTCAAACTAAACCTTTCTGGCCAAACCCTACTCTACCAAAAGCAAATGCTACTGTGGACACAATGCCAACATGGGGCAAAAAGACACAAAGTGGGGGGAGAGCTGCTAGGTTAAAACCTGGCTACTGACCTTCAAAGCTCTAGAGGATGTGAGAAGCATGCTTCACTAGGGCATCCCGCGCTCTTTGGCTGCAGCTCATGGCCGCTCAGTTTGCCATTAATCTGGACCAGATACTAGGCTCGTACCCCATATTCAGGGCTTTGCACTCCTGTGTCTCTGCGGAGCCTCCGACATCAGAGTGGAGTTTATCCCCTGTTTCAGGGCCTCTCACACTTGTCTTGTAGAGCCTCCAACATTAGCGAGGAGTTTATCCCCTATTTCAGGGCCTCGGACGCTACTGTCTAGGACACTGGTGCTGAGCTGGTTCCCTGTCTCAGACATTGGCTTTGGTACCAAGCTCTCCTCCTCTCTACAACAGATTATCCAGAGAAACATCCAACCTTTAGAGAACCTCTAGAGGCTACAGGCGAAAGCTTGACTTTCACCTTCAAGAAATCCCAACAAGTAGCCCAAAGAGGACTCTGTCAGAGCTCCACTAGGGCCTACAGTGCAACCGTTGTCACATTTGTAAAATGGCACCTTTGTGCTCCACACAGACATGGGAAGATCCAGGAACAACCCTCTGCACACTGCTATATATCCTTTCCAGCAAACTTTGCCATAAACATTGAGATTTTTAGTTCACACATATTGCAATACATGTTTAAGCTGGCCAACTGCGTCAAACTAAACCTTTCTGGCCAAACCCTACTCTACCAAAAGCAAATGCTACTGTGGACACAATGCCAACATGGGGCAAAAAGACACAAAGTGGGGGGAGAGCTGCTAGGTTAAAACCTGGCTACTGACCTTCAAAGCTCTAGAGGATGTGAGAAGCATGCTTCACTAGGGCATCCCGCGCTCTTTGGCTGCAGCTCATGGCCGCTCAGTTTGCCATTAATCTGGACCAGATACTAGGCTCGTACCCCATATTCAGGGCTTTGCACTCCTGTGTCTCTGCGGAGCCTCCGACATCAGAGTGGAGTTTATCCCCTGTTTCAGGGCCTCTCACACTTGTCTTGTAGAGCCTCCAACATTAGCGAGGAGTTTATCCCCTATTTCAGGGCCTAGGACGCTACTGTCTAGGACACTGGTGCTGAGCTGGTTCCCTGTCTCAGACATTGGCTTTGGTACCAAGCTCTCCTCCTCTCTACAACAGATTATCCAGAGAAACATCCAACCTTTAGAGAACCTCTAGAGGCTACAGGCGAAAGCTTGACTTTCACCTTCAAGAAATCCCAACAAGTAGCCCAAAGAGGACTCTGTCAGAGCTCCACTAGGGCCTACAGTGCAACCGTTGTCACATTTGTAAAATGGCACCTTTGTGCTCCACACAGACATGGGAAGATCCAGGAACAACCCTCTGCACACTGCTATATATCCTTTCCAGCAAACTTTGCCATAAACATTGAGATTTTTAGTTCACACATATTGCAATACATGTTTAAGCTGGCCAACTGCGTCAAACTAAACCTTTCTGGCCAAACCCTACTCTACCAAAAGCAAATGCTACTGTGGACACAATGCCAACATGGGGCAAAAAGACACAAAGTGGGGGGAGAGCTGCTAGGTTAAAACCTGGCTACTGACCTTCAAAGCTCTAGAGGATGTGAGAAGCATGCTTCACTAGGGCATCCCGCGCTCTTTGGCTGCAGCTCATGGCCGGTCAGTTTGCCATTAATCTGGACCAGATACTAGGCTCGTACCCCATATTCAGGGCTTTGCACTCCTGTGTCTCTGCGGAGCCTCCGACATCAGAGTGGAGTTTATCCCCTGTTTCAGGGCCTCTCACACTTGTCTTGTAGAGCCTCCAACATTAGCGAGGAGTTCATCCCCTATTTCAGGGCCTCGGACGCTACTGTCTAGGACACTGGTGCTGAGCTGGTTCCCTGTCTCAGACATTGGCTTTGGTACCAAGCTCTCCTCCTCTCTACAACAGATTATCCAGAGAAACATCCAACCTTTAGAGAACCTCTAGAGGCTACAGGCGAAAGCTTGACTTTCACCTTCAAGAAATCCCAACAAGTAGCCCAAAGAGGACTCTGTCAGAGCTCCACTAGGGCCTACAGTGCAACCGTTGTCACATTTGTAAAATGGCACCTTTGTGCTCCACACAGACATGGGAAGATCCAGGAACAACCCTCTGCACACTGCTATATATCCTTTCCAGCAAACTTTGCCATAAACATTGAGATTTTTAGTTCACACATATTGCAATACATGTTTAAGCTGGCCAACTGCGTCAAACTAAACCTTTCTGGCCAAACCCTACTCTACCAAAAGCAAATGCTACTGTGGACACAATGCCAACATGGGGCAAAAAGACACAAAGTGGGGGGAGAGCTGCTAGGTTAAAACCTGGCTACTGACCTTCAAAGCTCTAGAGGATGTGAGAAGCATGCTTCACTAGGGCATCCCGCGCTCTTTGGCTGCAGCTCATGGCCGGTCAGTTTGCCATTAATCTGGACCAGATACTAGGCTCGTACCCCATATTCAGGGCTTTGCACTCCTGTGTCTCTGCGGAGCCTCCGACATCAGAGTGGAGTTTATCCCCTGTTTCAGGGCCTCTCACACTTGTCTTGTAGAGCCTCCAACATTAGCGAGGAGTTCATCCCCTATTTCAGGGCCTCGGACGCTACTGTCTAGGACACTGGTGCTGAGCTGGTTCCCTGTCTCAGACATTGGCTTTGGTACCAAGCTCTCCTCCTCTCTACAACAGATTATCCAGAGAAACATCCAACCTTTAGAGAACCTCTAGAGGCTACAGGCGAAAGCTTGACTTTCACCTTCAAGAAATCCCAACAAGTAGCCCAAAGAGGACTCTGTCAGAGCTCCACTAGGGCCTACAGTGCAACCGTTGTCACATTTGTAAAATGGCACCTTTGTGCTCCACACAGACATGGGAAGATCCAGGAACAACCCTCTGCACACTGCTATATATCCTTTCCAGCAAACTTTGCCATAAACATTGAGATTTTTAGTTCACACATATTGCAATACATGTTTAAGCTGGCCAACTGCGTCAAACTAAACCTTTCTGGCCAAACCCTACTCTACCAAAAGCAAATGCTACTGTGGACACAATGCCAACATGGGGCAAAAAGACACAAAGTGGGGGGAGAGCTGCTAGGTTAAAACCTGGCTACTGACCTTCAAAGCTCTAGAGGATGTGAGAAGCATGCTTCACTAGGGCATCCCGCGCTCTTTGGCTGCAGCTCATGGCCGGTCAGTTTGCCATTAATCTGGACCAGATACTAGGCTCGTACCCCATATTCAGGACTTTGCACTCCTGTGTCTCTGCGGAGCCTCCAACATCAGAGTGGAGTTTATCCCCTGTTTCAGGGCCTCTCACACTTGTCTTGTAGAGCCTCCAACATTAGCGAGGAGTTTATCCCCTATTTCAGGGCCTCGGACGCTACTGTCTAGGACACTGGTGCTGAGCTGGTTCCCTGTCTCAGACATTGGCTTTGGTACCAAGCTCTCCTCCTCTCTACAACAGATTATCCAGAGAAACATCCAACCTTTAGAGAACCTCTAGAGGCTACAGGCGAAAGCTTGACTTTCACCTTCAAGAAATCCCAACAAGTAGCCCAAAGAGGACTCTGTCAGAGCTCCACTAGGGCCTACAGTGCAACCGTTGTCACATTTGTAAAATGGCACCTTTGTGCTCCACACAGACATGGGAAGATCCAGGAACAACCCTCTGCACACTGCTATATATCCTTTCCAGCAAACTTTGCCATAAACATTGAGATTTTTAGTTCACACATATTGCAATACATGTTTAAGCTGGCCAACTGCGTCAAACTAAACCTTTCTGGCCAAACCCTACTCTACCAAAAGCAAATGCTACTGTGGACACAATGCCAACATGGGGCAAAAAGACACAAAGTGGGGGGAGAGCTGCTAGGTTAAAACCTGGCTACTGACCTTCAAAGCTCTAGAGGATGTGAGAAGCATGCTTCACTAGGGCATCCCGCGCTCTTTGGCTGCAGCTCATGGCCGGTCAGTTTGCCATTAATCTGGACCAGATACTAGGCTCGTATCCCATATTCAGGGCTTTGCACTCCTGTGTCTCTGCGGAGCCTCCGACATCAGAGTGGAGTTTATCCCCTGTTTCAGGGCCTCTCACACTTGTCTTGTAGAGCCTCCAACATTAGCGAGGAGTTTATCCCCTATTTCAGGGCCTAGGACGCTACTGTCTAGGACACTGGTGCTGAGCTGGTTCCCTGTCTCAGACATTGGCTTTGGTACCAAGCTCTCCTCCTCTCTACAACAGATTATCCAGAGAAACATCCAACCTTTAGAGAACCTCTAGAGGCTACAGGCGAAAGCTTGACTTTCACCTTCAAGAAATCCCAACAAGTAGCCCAAAGAGGACTCTGTCAGAGCTCCACTAGGGCCTACAGTGCAACCGTTGTCACATTTGTAAAATGGCACCTTTGTGCTCCACACAGACATGGGAAGATCCAGGAACAACCCTCTGCACACTGCTATATATCCTTTCCAGCAAACTTTGCCATAAACATTGAGATTTTTAGTTCACACATATTGCAATACATGTTTAAGCTGGCCAACTGCGTCAAACTAAACCTTTCTGGCCAAACCCTACTCTACCAAAAGCAAATGCTACTGTGGACACAATGCCAACATGGGGCAAAAAGACACAAAGTGGGGGGAGAGCTGCTAGGTTAAAACCTGGCTACTGACCTTCAAAGCTCTAGAGGATGTGAGAAGCATGCTTCACTAGGGCATCCCGCGCTCTTTGGCTGCAGCTCATGGCCGGTCAGTTTGCCATTAATCTGGACCAGATACTAGGCTCGTACCCCATATTCAGGGCTTTGCACTCCTGTGTCTCTGCGGAGCCTCCGACATCAGAGTGGAGTTTATCCCCTGTTTCAGGGCCTCTCACACTTGTCTTGTAGAGCCTCCAACATTAGCGAGGAGTTTATCCCCTATTTCAGGGCCTCGGACGCTACTGTCTAGGACACTGGTGCTGAGCTGGTTCCCTGTCTCAGACATTGGCTTTGGTACCAAGCTCTCCTCCTCTCTACAACAGATTATCCAGAGAAACATCCAACCTTTAGAGAACCTCTAGAGGCTACAGGCGAAAGCTTGACTTTCACCTTCAAGAAATCCCAACAAGTAGCCCAAAGAGGACTCTGTCAGAGCTCCACTAGGGCCTACAGTGCAACCGTTGTCACATTTGTAAAATGGCACCTTTGTGCTCCACACAGACATGGGAAGATCCAGGAACAACCCTCTGCACACTGCTATATATCCTTTCCAGCAAACTTTGCCATAAACATTGAGATTTTTAGTTCACACATATTGCAATACATGTTTAAGCTGGCCAACTGCGTCAAACTAAACCTTTCTGGCCAAACCCTACTCTACCAAAAGCAAATGCTACTGTGGACACAATGCCAACATGGGGCAAAAAGACACAAAGTGGGGGGAGAGCTGCTAGGTTAAAACCTGGCTACTGACCTTCAAAGCTCTAGAGGATGTGAGAAGCATGCTTCACTAGGGCATCCCGCGCTCTTTGGCTGCAGCTCATGGCCGCTCAGTTTGCCATTAATCTGGACCAGATACTAGGCTCGTATCCCATATTCAGGGCTTTGCACTCCTGTGTCTCTGCGGAGCCTCCGACATCAGAGTGGAGTTTATCCCCTGTTTCAGGGCCTCTCACACTTGTCTTGTAGAGCCTCCAACATTAGCGAGGAGTTTATCCCCTATTTCAGGGCCTAGGACGCTACTGTCTAGGACACTGGTGCTGAGCTGGTTCCCTGTCTCAGACATTGGCTTTGGTACCAAGCTCTCCTCCTCTCTACAACAGATTATCCAGAGAAACATCCAACCTTTAGAGAACCTCTAGAGGCTACAGGCGAAAGCTTGACTTTCACCTTCAAGAAATCCCAACAAGTAGCCCAAAGAGGACTCTGTCAGAGCTCCACTAGGGCCTACAGTGCAACCGTTGTCACATTTGTAAAATGGCACCTTTGTGCTCCACACAGACATGGGAAGATCCAGGAACAACCCTCTGCACACTGCTATATATCCTTTCCAGCAAACTTTGCCATAAACATTGAGATTTTTAGTTCACACATATTGCAATACATGTTTAAGCTGGCACACTGCGTCAAACTAAACCTTTCTGGCCAAACCCTACTCTACCAAAAGCAAATGCTACTGTGGACACAATGCCAACATGGGGCAAAAAGACACAAAGTGGGGGGAGAGCTGCTAGGTTAAAACCTGGCTACTGACCTTCAAAGCTCTAGAGGATGTGAGAAGCATGCTTCACTAGGGCATCCCGCGCTCTTTGGCTGCAGCTCATGGCCGGTCAGTTTGCCATTAATCTGGACCAGATACTAGGCTCGTACCCCATATTCAGGGCTTTGCACTCCTGTGTCTCTGCGGAGCCTCCGACATCAGAGTGGAGTTTATCCCCTGTTTCAGGGCCTCTCACACTTGTCTTGTAGAGCCTCCAACATTAGCGAGGAGTTTATCCCCTATTTCAGGGCCTCGGACGCTACTGTCTAGGACACTGGTGCTGAGCTGGTTCCCTGTCTCAGACATTGGCTTTGGTACCAAGCTCTCCTCCTCTCTACAACAGATTATCCAGAGAAACATCCAACCTTTAGAGAACCTCTAGAGGCTACAGGCGAAAGCTTGACTTTCACCTTCAAGAAATCCCAACAAGTAGCCCAAAGAGGACTCTGTCAGAGCTCCACTAGGGCCTACAGTGCAACCGTTGTCACATTTGTAAAATGGCACCTTTGTGCTCCACACAGACATGGGAAGATCCAGGAACAACCCTCTGCACACTGCTATATATCCTTTCCAGCAAACTTTGCCATAAACATTGAGATTTTTAGTTCACACATATTGCAATACATGTTTAAGCTGGCCAACTGCGTCAAACTAAACCTTTCTGGCCAAACCCTACTCTACCAAAAGCAAATGCTACTGTGGACACAATGCCAACATGGGGCAAAAAGACACAAAGTGGGGGGAGAGCTGCTAGGTTAAAACCTGGCTACTGACCTTCAAAGCTCTAGAGGATGTGAGAAGCATGCTTCACTAGGGCATCCCGCGCTCTTTGGCTGCAGCTCATGGCCGGTCAGTTTGCCATTAATCTGGACCAGATACTAGGCTCGTACCCCATATTCAGGGCTTTGCACTCCTGTGTCTCTGCGGAGCCTCCGACATCAGAGTGGAGTTTATCCCCTGTTTCAGGGCCTCTCACACTTGTCTTGTAGAGCCTCCAACATTAGCGAGGAGTTCATCCCCTATTTCAGGGCCTCGGACGCTACTGTCTAGGACACTGGTGCTGAGCTGGTTCCCTGTCTCAGACATTGGCTTTGGTACCAAGCTCTCCTCCTCTCTACAACAGATTATCCAGAGAAACATCCAACCTTTAGAGAACCTCTAGAGGCTACAGGCGAAAGCTTGACTTTCACCTTCAAGAAATCCCAACAAGTAGCCCAAAGAGGACTCTGTCAGAGCTCCACTAGGGCCTACAGTGCAACCGTTGTCACATTTGTAAAATGGCACCTTTGTGCTCCACACAGACATGGGAAGATCCAGGAACAACCCTCTGCACACTGCTATATATCCTTTCCAGCAAACTTTGCCATAAACATTGAGATTTTTAGTTCACACATATTGCAATACATGTTTAAGCTGGCCAACTGCGTCAAACTAAACCTTTCTGGCCAAACCCTACTCTACCAAAAGCAAATGCTACTGTGGACACAATGCCAACATGGGGCAAAAAGACACAAAGTGGGGGGAGAGCTGCTAGGTTAAAACCTGGCTACTGACCTTCAAAGCTCTAGAGGATGTGAGAAGCATGCTTCACTAGGGCATCCCGCGCTCTTTGGCTGCAGCTCATGGCCGCTCAGTTTGCCATTAATCTGGACCAGATACTAGGCTCGTACCCCATATTCAGGGCTTTGCACTCCTGTGTCTCTGCGGAGCCTCCGACATCAGAGTGGAGTTTATCCCCTGTTTCAGGGCCTCTCACACTTGTCTTGTAGAGCCTCCAACATTAGCGAGGAGTTTATCCCCTATTTCAGGGCCTCGGACGCTACTGTCTAGGACACTGGTGCTGAGCTGGTTCCCTGTCTCAGACATTGGCTTTGGTACCAAGCTCTCCTCCTCTCTACAACAGATTATCCAGAGAAACATCCAACCTTTAGAGAACCTCTAGAGGCTACAGGCGAAAGCTTGACTTTCACCTTCAAGAAATCCCAACAAGTAGCCCAAAGAGGACTCTGTCAGAGCTCCACTAGGGCCTACAGTGCAACCGTTGTCACATTTGTAAAATGGCACCTTTGTGCTCCACACAGACATGGGAAGATCCAGGAACAACCCTCTGCACACTGCTATATATCCTTTCCAGCAAACTTTGCCATAAACATTGAGATTTTTAGCTCACACATATTGCAATACATGTTTAAGCTGGCCAACTGCGTCAAACTAAACCTTTCTGGCCAAACCCTACACTACCAAAAGCAAATGCTACTGTGGACACAATGCCAACATGGGGCAAAAAGACACAAAGTGGGGGGAGAGCTGCTAGGTTAAAACCTGGCTACTGACCTTCAAAGCTCTAGAGGATGTGAGAAGCATGCTTCACTAGGGCATCCCGCGCTCTTTGGCTGCAGCTCATGGCCGGTCAGTTTGCCATTAATCTGGACCAGATACTAGGCTCGTACCCCATATTCAGGGCTTTGCACTCCTGTGTCTCTGCGGAGCCTCCGACATCAGAGTGGAGTTTATCCCCTGTTTCAGGGCCTCTCACACTTGTCTTGTAGAGCCTCCAACATTAGCGAGGAGTTTATCCCCTATTTCAGGGCCTCGGACGCTACTGTCTAGGACACTGGTGCTGAGCTGGTTCCCTGTCTCAGACATTGGCTTTGGTACCAAGCTCTCCTCCTCTCTACAACAGATTATCCAGAGAAACATCCAACCTTTAGAGAACCTCTAGAGGCTACAGGCGAAAGCTTGACTTTCACCTTCAAGAAATCCCAACAAGTAGCCCAAAGAGGACTCTGTCAGAGCTCCACTAGGGCCTACAGTGCAACCGTTGTCACATTTGTAAAATGGCACCTTTGTGCTCCACACAGACATGGGAAGATCCAGGAACAACCCTCTGCACACTGCTATATATCCTTTCCAGCAAACTTTGCCATAAACATTGAGATTTTTAGTTCACACATATTGCAATACATGTTTAAGCTGGCCAACTGCGTCAAACTAAACCTTTCTGGCCAAACCCTACTCTACCAAAAGCAAATGCTACTGTGGACACAATGCCAACATGGGGCAAAAAGACACAAAGTGGGGGGAGAGCTGCTAGGTTAAAACCTGGCTACTGACCTTCAAAGCTCTAGAGGATGTGAGAAGCATGCTTCACTAGGGCATCCCGCGCTCTTTGGCTGCAGCTCATGGCCGGTCAGTTTGCCATTAATCTGGACCAGATACTAGGCTCGTACCCCATATTCAGGGCTTTGCACTCCTGTGTCTCTGCGGAGCCTCCGACATCAGAGTGGAGTTTATCCCCTGTTTCAGGGCCTCTCACACTTGTCTTGTAGAGCCTCCAACATTAGCGAGGAGTTCATCCCCTATTTCAGGGCCTCGGACGCTACTGTCTAGGACACTGGTGCTGAGCTGGTTCCCTGTCTCAGACATTGGCTTTGGTACCAAGCTCTCCTCCTCTCTACAACAGATTATCCAGAGAAACATCCAACCTTTAGAGAACCTCTAGAGGCTACAGGCGAAAGCTTGACTTTCACCTTCAAGAAATCCCAACAAGTAGCCCAAAGAGGACTCTGTCAGAGCTCCACTAGGGCCTACAGTGCAACCGTTGTCACATTTGTAAAATGGCACCTTTGTGCTCCACACAGACATGGGAAGATCCAGGAACAACCCTCTGCACACTGCTATATATCCTTTCCAGCAAACTTTGCCATAAACATTGAGATTTTTAGTTCACACATATTGCAATACATGTTTAAGCTGGCCAACTGCGTCAAACTAAACCTTTCTGGCCAAACCCTACTCTACCAAAAGCAAATGCTACTGTGGACACAATGCCAACATGGGGCAAAAAGACACAAAGTGGGGGGAGAGCTGCTAGGTTAAAACCTGGCTACTGACCTTCAAAGCTCTAGAGGATGTGAGAAGCATGCTTCACTAGGGCATCCCGCGCTCTTTGGCTGCAGCTCATGGCCGGTCAGTTTGCCATTAATCTGGACCAGATACTAGGCTCGTATCCCATATTCAGGGCTTTGCACTCCTGTGTCTCTGCGGAGCCTCCGACATCAGAGTGGAGTTTATCCCCTGTTTCAGGGCCTCTCACACTTGTCTTGTAGAGCCTCCAACATTAGCGAGGAGTTTATCCCCTATTTCAGGGCCTAGGACGCTACTGTCTAGGACACTGGTGCTGAGCTGGTTCCCTGTCTCAGACATTGGCTTTGGTACCAAGCTCTCCTCCTCTCTACAACAGATTATCCAGAGAAACATCCAACCTTTAGAGAACCTCTAGAGGCTACAGGCGAAAGCTTGACTTTCACCTTCAAGAAATCCCAACAAGTAGCCCAAAGAGGACTCTGTCAGAGCTCCACTAGGGCCTACAGTGCAACCGTTGTCACATTTGTAAAATGGCACCTTTGTGCTCCACACAGACATGGGAAGATCCAGGAACAACCCTCTGCACACTGCTATATATCCTTTCCAGCAAACTTTGCCATAAACATTGAGATTTTTAGTTCACACATATTGCAATACATGTTTAAGCTGGCCAACTGCGTCAAACTAAACCTTTCTGGCCAAACCCTACTCTACCAAAAGCAAATGCTACTGTGGACACAATGCCAACATGGGGCAAAAAGACACAAAGTGGGGGGAGAGCTGCTAGGTTAAAACCTGGCTACTGACCTTCAAAGCTCTAGAGGATGTGAGAAGCATGCTTCACTAGGGCATCCCGCGCTCTTTGGCTGCAGCTCATGGCCGCTCAGTTTGCCATTAATCTGGACCAGATACTAGGCTCGTACCCCATATTCAGGGCTTTGCACTCCTGTGTCTCTGCGGAGCCTCCGACATCAGAGTGGAGTTTATCCCCTGTTTCAGGGCCTCTCACACTTGTCTTGTAGAGCCTCCAACATTAGCGAGGAGTTCATCCCCTATTTCAGGGCCTCGGACGCTACTGTCTAGGACACTGGTGCTGAGCTGGTTCCCTGTCTCAGACATTGGCTTTGGTACCAAGCTCTCCTCCTCTCTACAACAGATTATCCAGAGAAACATCCAACCTTTAGAGAACCTCTAGAGGCTACAGGCGAAAGCTTGACTTTCACCTTCAAGAAATCCCAACAAGTAGCCCAAAGAGGACTCTGTCAGAGCTCCACTAGGGCCTACAGTGCAACCGTTGTCACATTTGTAAAATGGCACCTTTGTGCTCCACACAGACATGGGAAGATCCAGGAACAACCCTCTGCACACTGCTATATATCCTTTCCAGCAAACTTTGCCATAAACATTGAGATTTTTAGTTCACACATATTGCAATACATGTTTAAGCTGGCCAACTGCGTCAAACTAAACCTTTCTGGCCAAACCCTACTCTACCAAAAGCAAATGCTACTGTGGACACAATGCCAACATGGGGCAAAAAGACACAAAGTGGGGGGAGAGCTGCTAGGTTAAAACCTGGCTACTGACCTTCAAAGCTCTAGAGGATGTGAGAAGCATGCTTCACTAGGGCATCCCGCGCTCTTTGGCTGCAGCTCATGGCCGGTCAGTTTGCCATTAATCTGGACCAGATACTAGGCTCGTACCCCATATTCAGGGCTTTGCACTCCTGTGTCTCTGCGGAGCCTCCGACATCAGAGTGGAGTTTATCCCCTGTTTCAGGGCCTCTCACACTTGTCTTGTAGAGCCTCCAACATTAGCGAGGAGTTTATCCCCTATTTCAGGGCCTCGGACGCTACTGTCTAGGACACTGGTGCTGAGCTGGTTCCCTGTCTCAGACATTGGCTTTGGTACCAAGCTCTCCTCCTCTCTACAACAGATTATCCAGAGAAACATCCAACCTTTAGAGAACCTCTAGAGGCTACAGGCGAAAGCTTGACTTTCACCTTCAAGAAATCCCAACAAGTAGCCCAAAGAGGACTCTGTCAGAGCTCCACTAGGGCCTACAGTGCAACCGTTGTCACATTTGTAAAATGGCACCTTTGTGCTCCACACAGACATGGGAAGATCCAGGAACAACCCTCTGCACACTGCTATATATCCTTTCCAGCAAACTTTGCCATAAACATTGAGATTTTTAGTTCACACATATTGCAATACATGTTTAAGCTGGCCAACTGCGTCAAACTAAACCTTTCTGGCCAAACCCTACTCTACCAAAAGCAAATGCTACTGTGGACACAATGCCAACATGGGGCAAAAAGACACAAAGTGGGGGGAGAGCTGCTAGGTTAAAACCTGGCTACTGACCTTCAAAGCTCTAGAGGATGTGAGAAGCATGCTTCACTAGGGCATCCCGCGCTCTTTGGCTGCAGCTCATGGCCGCTCAGTTTGCCATTAATCTGGACCAGATACTAGGCTCGTACCCCATATTCAGGGCTTTGCACTCCTGTGTCTCTGCGGAGCCTCCGACATCAGAGTGGAGTTTATCCCCTGTTTCAGGGCCTCTCACACTTGTCTTGTAGAGCCTCCAACATTAGCGAGGAGTTTATCCCCTATTTCAGGGCCTCGGACGCTACTGTCTAGGACACTGGTGCTGAGCTGGTTCCCTGTCTCAGACATTGGCTTTGGTACCAAGCTCTCCTCCTCTCTACAACAGATTATCCAGAGAAACATCCAACCTTTAGAGAACCTCTAGAGGCTACAGGCGAAAGCTTGACTTTCACCTTCAAGAAATCCCAACAAGTAGCCCAAAGAGGACTCTGTCAGAGCTCCACTAGGGCCTACAGTGCAACCGTTGTCACATTTGTAAAATGGCACCTTTGTGCTCCACACAGACATGGGAAGATCCAGGAACAACCCTCTGCACACTGCTATATATCCTTTCCAGCAAACTTTGCCATAAACATTGAGATTTTTAGTTCACACATATTGCAATACATGTTTAAGCTGGCCAACTGCGTCAAACTAAACCTTTCTGGCCAAACCCTACTCTACCAAAAGCAAATGCTACTGTGGACACAATGCCAACATGGGGCAAAAAGACACAAAGTGGGGGGAGAGCTGCTAGGTTAAAACCTGGCTACTGACCTTCAAAGCTCTAGAGGATGTGAGAAGCATGCTTCACTAGGGCATCCCGCGCTCTTTGGCTGCAGCTCATGGCCGGTCAGTTTGCCATTAATCTGGACCAGATACTAGGCTCGTACCCCATATTCAGGGCTTTGCACTCCTGTGTCTCTGCGGAGCCTCCGACATCAGAGTGGAGTTTATCCCCTGTTTCAGGGCCTCTCACACTTGTCTTGTAGAGCCTCCAACATTAGCGAGGAGTTCATCCCCTATTTCAGGGCCTCGGACGCTACTGTCTAGGACACTGGTGCTGAGCTGGTTCCCTGTCTCAGACATTGGCTTTGGTACCAAGCTCTCCTCCTCTCTACAACAGATTATCCAGAGAAACATCCAACCTTTAGAGAACCTCTAGAGGCTACAGGCGAAAGCTTGACTTTCACCTTCAAGAAATCCCAACAAGTAGCCCAAAGAGGACTCTGTCAGAGCTCCACTAGGGCCTACAGTGCAACCGTTGTCACATTTGTAAAATGGCACCTTTGTGCTCCACACAGACATGGGAAGATCCAGGAACAACCCTCTGCACACTGCTATATATCCTTTCCAGCAAACTTTGCCATAAACATTGAGATTTTTAGTTCACACATATTGCAATACATGTTTAAGCTGGCCAACTGCGTCAAACTAAACCTTTCTGGCCAAACCCTACTCTACCAAAAGCAAATGCTACTGTGGACACAATGCCAACATGGGGCAAAAAGACACAAAGTGGGGGGAGAGCTGCTAGGTTAAAACCTGGCTACTGACCTTCAAAGCTCTAGAGGATGTGAGAAGCATGCTTCACTAGGGCATCCCGCGCTCTTTGGCTGCAGCTCATGGCCGGTCAGTTTGCCATTAATCTGGACCAGATACTAGGCTCGTACCCCATATTCAGGGCTTTGCACTCCTGTGTCTCTGCGGAGCCTCCGACATCAGAGTGGAGTTTATCCCCTGTTTCAGGGCCTCTCACACTTGTCTTGTAGAGCCTCCAACATTAGCGAGGAGTTTATCCCCTATTTCAGGGCCTCGGACGCTACTGTCTAGGACACTGGTGCTGAGCTGGTTCCCTGTCTCAGACATTGGCTTTGGTACCAAGCTCTCCTCCTCTCTACAACAGATTATCCAGAGAAACATCCAACCTTTAGAGAACCTCTAGAGGCTACAGGCGAAAGCTTGACTTTCACCTTCAAGAAATCCCAACAAGTAGCCCAAAGAGGACTCTGTCAGAGCTCCACTAGGGCCTACGGTGCAACCGTTGTCACATTTGTAAAATGGCACCTTTGTGCTCCACACAGACATGGGAAGATCCAGGAACAACCCTCTGCACACTGCTATATATCCTTTCCAGCAAACTTTGCCATAAACATTGAGATTTTTAGTTCACACATATTGCAATACATGTTTAAGCTGGCCAACTGCGTCAAACTAAACCTTTCTGGCCAAACCCTACTCTACCAAAAGCAAATGCTACTGTGGACACAATGCCAACATGGGGCAAAAAGACACAAAGTGGGGGGAGAGCTGCTAGGTTAAAACCTGGCTACTGACCTTCAAAGCTCTAGAGGATGTGAGAAGCATGCTTCACTAGGGCATCCCGCGCTCTTTGGCTGCAGCTCATGGCCGCTCAGTTTGCCATTAATCTGGACCAGATACTAGGCTCGTACCCCATATTCAGGGCTTTGCACTCCTGTGTCTCTGCGGAGCCTCCGACATCAGAGTGGAGTTTATCCCCTGTTTCAGGGCCTCTCACACTTGTCTTGTAGAGCCTCCAACATTAGCGAGGAGTTTATCCCCTATTTCAGGGCCTCGGACGCTACTGTCTAGGACACTGGTGCTGAGCTGGTTCCCTGTCTCAGACATTGGCTTTGGTACCAAGCTCTCCTCCTCTCTACAACAGATTATCCAGAGAAACATCCAACCTTTAGAGAACCTCTAGAGGCTACAGGCGAAAGCTTGACTTTCACCTTCAAGAAATCCCAACAAGTAGCCCAAAGAGGACTCTGTCAGAGCTCCACTAGGGCCTACAGTGCAACCGTTGTCACATTTGTAAAATGGCACCTTTGTGCTCCACACAGACATGGGAAGATCCAGGAACAACCCTCTGCACACTGCTATATATCCTTTCCAGCAAACTTTGCCATAAACATTGAGATTTTTAGCTCACACATATTGCAATACATGTTTAAGCTGGCCAACTGCGTCAAACTAAACCTTTCTGGCCAAACCCTACTCTACCAAAAGCAAATGCTACTGTGGACACAATGCCAACATGGGGCAAAAAGACACAAAGTGGGGGGAGAGCTGCTAGGTTAAAACCTGGCTACTGACCTTCAAAGCTCTAGAGGATGTGAGAAGCATGCTTCACTAGGGCATCCCGCGCTCTTTGGCTGCAGCTCATGGCCGGTCAGTTTGCCATTAATCTGGACCAGATACTAGGCTCGTACCCCATATTCAGGGCTTTGCACTCCTGTGTCTCTGCGGAGCCTCCGACATCAGAGTGGAGTTTATCCCCTGTTTCAGGGCCTCTCACACTTGTCTTGTAGAGCCTCCAACATTAGCGAGGAGTTTATCCCCTATTTCAGGGCCTCGGACGCTACTGTCTAGGACACTGGTGCTGAGCTGGTTCCCTGTCTCAGACATTGGCTTTGGTACCAAGCTCTCCTCCTCTCTACAACAGATTATCCAGAGAAACATCCAACCTTTAGAGAACCTCTAGAGGCTACAGGCGAAAGCTTGACTTTCACCTTCAAGAAATCCCAACAAGTAGCCCAAAGAGGACTCTGTCAGAGCTCCACTAGGGCCTACAGTGCAACCGTTGTCACATTTGTAAAATGGCACCTTTGTGCTCCACACAGACATGGGAAGATCCAGGAACAACCCTCTGCACACTGCTATATATCCTTTCCAGCAAACTTTGCCATAAACATTGAGATTTTTAGTTCACACATATTGCAATACATGTTTAAGCTGGCCAACTGCGTCAAACTAAACCTTTCTGGCCAAACCCTACTCTACCAAAAGCAAATGCTACTGTGGACACAATGCCAACATGGGGCAAAAAGACACAAAGTGGGGGGAGAGCTGCTAGGTTAAAACCTGGCTACTGACCTTCAAAGCTCTAGAGGATGTGAGAAGCATGCTTCACTAGGGCATCCCGCGCTCTTTGGCTGCAGCTCATGGCCGGTCAGTTTGCCATTAATCTGGACCAGATACTAGGCTCGTACCCCATATTCAGGGCTTTGCACTCCTGTGTCTCTGCGGAGCCTCCGACATCAGAGTGGAGTTTATCCCCTGTTTCAGGGCCTCTCACACTTGTCTTGTAGAGCCTCCAACATTAGCGAGGAGTTTATCCCCTATTTCAGGGCCTCGGACGCTACTGTCTAGGACACTGGTGCTGAGCTGGTTCCCTGTCTCAGACATTGGCTTTGGTACCAAGCTCTCCTCCTCTCTACAACAGATTATCCAGAGAAACATCCAACCTTTAGAGAACCTCTAGAGGCTACAGGCGAAAGCTTGACTTTCACCTTCAAGAAATCCCAACAAGTAGCCCAAAGAGGACTCTGTCAGAGCTCCACTAGGGCCTACAGTGCAACCGTTGTCACATTTGTAAAATGGCACCTTTGTGCTCCACACAGACATGGGAAGATCCAGGAACAACCCTCTGCACACTGCTATATATCCTTTCCAGCAAACTTTGCCATAAACATTGAGATTTTTAGTTCACACATATTGCAATACATGTTTAAGCTGGCCAACTGCGTCAAACTAAA
The DNA here is from genome assembly GCF_062004578.1 of Staurois parvus. Classification (NCBI taxonomy): domain Eukaryota; kingdom Metazoa; phylum Chordata; class Amphibia; order Anura; family Ranidae; genus Staurois; species Staurois parvus. The sequence continues at coordinate 428,555 of NW_028320133.1, forward strand.
CCTTTCTGGCCAAACCCTACTCTACCAAAAGCAAATGCTACTGTGGACACAATGCCAACATGGGGCAAAAAGACACAAAGTGGGGGGAGAGCTGCTAGGTTAAAACCTGGCTACTGACCTTCAAAGCTCTAGAGGATGTGAGAAGCATGCTTCACTAGGGCATCCCGCGCTCTTTGGCTGCAGCTCATGGCCGGTCAGTTTGCCATTAATCTGGACCAGATACTAGGCTCGTACCCCATATTCAGGGCTTTGCACTCCTGTGTCTCTGCGGAGCCTCCGACATCAGAGTGGAGTTTATCCCGTTTCAGGGCCTCTCACACTTGTCTTGTAGAGCCTCCAACATTAGCGAGGAGTTTATCCCCTATTTCAGGGCCTCGGACGCTACTGTCTAGGACACTGGTGCTGAGCTGGTTCCCTGTCTCAGACATTGGCTTTGGTACCAAGCTCTCCTCCTCTCTACAACAGATTATCCAGAGAAACATCCAACCTTTAGAGAACCTCTAGAGGCTACAGGCGAAAGCTTGACTTTCACCTTCAAGAAATCCCAACAAGTAGCCCAAAGAGGACTCTGTCAGAGCTCCACTAGGGCCTACAGTGCAACCGTTGTCACATTTGTAAAATGGCACCTTTGTGCTCCACACAGACATGGGAAGATCCAGGAACAACCCTCTGCACACTGCTATATATCCTTTCCAGCAAACTTTGCCATAAACATTGAGATTTTTAGTTCACACATATTGCAATACATGTTTAAGCTGGCCAACTGCGTCAAACTAAACCTTTCTGGCCAAACCCTACTCTACCAAAAGCAAATGCTACTGTGGACACAATGCCAACATGGGGCAAAAAGACACAAAGTGGGGGGAGAGCTGCTAGGTTAAAACCTGGCTACTGACCTTCAAAGCTCTAGAGGATGTGAGAAGCATGCTTCACTAGGGCATCCCGCGCTCTTTGGCTGCAGCTCATGGCCGGTCAGTTTGCCATTAATCTGGACCAGATACTAGGCTCGTACCCCATATTCAGGGCTTTGCACTCCTGTGTCTCTGCGGAGCCTCCGACATCAGAGTGGAGTTTATCCCCTGTTTCAGGGCCTCTCACACTTGTCTTGTAGAGCCTCCAACATTAGCGAGGAGTTTATCCCCTATTTCAGGGCCTCGGACGCTACTGTCTAGGACACTGGTGCTGAGCTGGTTCCCTGTCTCAGACATTGGCTTTGGTACCAAGCTCTCCTCCTCTCTACAACAGATTATCCAGAGAAACATCCAACCTTTAGAGAACCTCTAGAGGCTACAGGCGAAAGCTTGACTTTCACCTTCAAGAAATCCCAACAAGTAGCCCAAAGAGGACTCTGTCAGAGCTCCACTAGGGCCTACAGTGCAACCGTTGTCACATTTGTAAAATGGCACCTTTGTGCTCCACACAGACATGGGAAGATCCAGGAACAACCCTCTGCACACTGCTATATATCCTTTCCAGCAAACTTTGCCATAAACATTGAGATTTTTAGTTCACACATATTGCAATACATGTTTAAGCTGGCCAACTGCGTCAAACTAAACCTTTCTGGCCAAACCCTACTCTACCAAAAGCAAATGCTACTGTGGACACAATGCCAACATGGGGCAAAAAGACACAAAGTGGGGGGAGAGCTGCTAGGTTAAAACCTGGCTACTGACCTTCAAAGCTCTAGAGGATGTGAGAAGCATGCTTCACTAGGGCATCCCGCGCTCTTTGGCTGCAGCTCATGGCCGGTCAGTTTGCCATTAATCTGGACCAGATACTAGGCTCGTACCCCATATTCAGGGCTTTGCACTCCTGTGTCTCTGCGGAGCCTCCGACATCAGAGTGGAGTTTATCCCCTGTTTCAGGGCCTCTCACACTTGTCTTGTAGAGCCTCCAACATTAGCGAGGAGTTTATCCCCTATTTCAGGGCCTCGGACGCTACTGTCTAGGACACTGGTGCTGAGCTGGTTCCCTGTCTCAGACATTGGCTTTGGTACCAAGCTCTCCTCCTCTCTACAACAGATTATCCAGAGAAACATCCAACCTTTAGAGAACCTCTAGAGGCTACAGGCGAAAGCTTGACTTTCACCTTCAAGAAATCCCAACAAGTAGCCCAAAGAGGACTCTGTCAGAGCTCCACTAGGGCCTACAGTGCAACCGTTGTCACATTTGTAAAATGGCACCTTTGTGCTCCACACAGACATGGGAAGATCCAGGAACAACCCTCTGCACACTGCTATATATCCTTTCCAGCAAACTTTGCCATAAACATTGAGATTTTTAGTTCACACATATTGCAATACATGTTTAAGCTGGCCAACTGCGTCAAACTAAACCTTTCTGGCCAAACCCTACTCTACCAAAAGCAAATGCTACTGTGGACACAATGCCAACATGGGGCAAAAAGACACAAAGTGGGGGGAGAGCTGCTAGGTTAAAACCTGGCTACTGACCTTCAAAGCTCTAGAGGATGTGAGAAGCATGCTTCACTAGGGCATCCCGCGCTCTTTGGCTGCAGCTCATGGCCGGTCAGTTTGCCATTAATCTGGACCAGATACTAGGCTCGTACCCCATATTCAGGGCTTTGCACTCCTGTGTCTCTGCGGAGCCTCCGACATCAGAGTGGAGTTTATCCCGTTTCAGGGCCTCTCACACTTGTCTTGTAGAGCCTCCAACATTAGCGAGGAGTTTATCCCCTATTTCAGGGCCTCGGACGCTACTGTCTAGGACACTGGTGCTGAGCTGGTTCCCTGTCTCAGACATTGGCTTTGGTACCAAGCTCTCCTCCTCTCTACAACAGATTATCCAGAGAAACATCCAACCTTTAGAGAACCTCTAGAGGCTACAGGCGAAAGCTTGACTTTCACCTTCAAGAAATCCCAACAAGTAGCCCAAAGAGGACTCTGTCAGAGCTCCACTAGGGCCTACAGTGCAACCGTTGTCACATTTGTAAAATGGCACCTTTGTGCTCCACACAGACATGGGAAGATCCAGGAACAACCCTCTGCACACTGCTATATATCCTTTCCAGCAAACTTTGCCATAAACATTGAGATTTTTAGTTCACACATATTGCAATACATGTTTAAGCTGGCCAACTGCGTCAAACTAAACCTTTCTGGCCAAACCCTACTCTACCAAAAGCAAATGCTACTGTGGACACAATGCCAACATGGGGCAAAAAGACACAAAGTGGGGGGAGAGCTGCTAGGTTAAAACCTGGCTACTGACCTTCAAAGCTCTAGAGGATGTGAGAAGCATGCTTCACTAGGGCATCCCGCGCTCTTTGGCTGCAGCTCATGGCCGCTCAGTTTGCCATTAATCTGGACCAGATACTAGGCTCGTATCCCATATTCAGGGCTTTGCACTCCTGTGTCTCTGCGGAGCCTCCGACATCAGAGTGGAGTTTATCCCCTGTTTCAGGGCCTCTCACACTTGTCTTGTAGAGCCTCCAACATTAGCGAGGAGTTTATCCCCTATTTCAGGGCCTAGGACGCTACTGTCTAGGACACTGGTGCTGAGCTGGTTCCCTGTCTCAGACATTGGCTTTGGTACCAAGCTCTCCTCCTCTCTACAACAGATTATCCAGAGAAACATCCAACCTTTAGAGAACCTCTAGAGGCTACAGGCGAAAGCTTGACTTTCACCTTCAAGAAATCCCAACAAGTAGCCCAAAGAGGACTCTGTCAGAGCTCCACTAGGGCCTACAGTGCAACCGTTGTCACATTTGTAAAATGGCACCTTTGTGCTCCACACAGACATGGGAAGATCCAGGAACAACCCTCTGCACACTGCTATATATCCTTTCCAGCAAACTTTGCCATAAACATTGAGATTTTTAGTTCACACATATTGCAATACATGTTTAAGCTGGCACACTGCGTCAAACTAAACCTTTCTGGCCAAACCCTACTCTACCAAAAGCAAATGCTACTGTGGACACAATGCCAACATGGGGCAAAAAGACACAAAGTGGGGGGAGAGCTGCTAGGTTAAAACCTGGCTACTGACCTTCAAAGCTCTAGAGGATGTGAGACGCATGCTTCACTAGGGCATCCCGCGCTCTTTGGCTGCAGCTCATGGCCGCTCAGTTTGCCATTAATCTGGACCAGATACTAGGCTCGTACCCCATATTCAGGGCTTTGCACTCCTGTGTCTCTGCGGAGCCTCCGACATCAGAGTGGAGTTTATCCCCTGTTTCAGGGCCTCTCACACTTGTCTTGTAGAGCCTCCAACATTAGCGAGGAGTTTATCCCCTATTTCAGGGCCTCGGACGCTACTGTCTAGGACACTGGTGCTGAGCTGGTTCCCTGTCTCAGACATTGGCTTTGGTACCAAGCTCTCCTCCTCTCTACAACAGATTATCCAGAGAAACATCCAACCTTTAGAGAACCTCTAGAGGCTACAGGCGAAAGCTTGACTTTCACCTTCAAGAAATCCCAACAAGTAGCCCAAAGAGGACTCTGTCAGAGCTCCACTAGGGCCTACAGTGCAACCGTTGTCACATTTGTAAAATGGCACCTTTGTGCTCCACACAGACATGGGAAGATCCAGGAACAACCCTCTGCACACTGCTATATATCCTTTCCAGCAAACTTTGCCATAAACATTGAGATTTTTAGTTCACACATATTGCAATACATGTTTAAGCTGGCCAACTGCGTCAAACTAAACCTTTCTGGCCAAACCCTACTCTACCAAAAGCAAATGCTACTGTGGACACAATGCCAACATGGGGCAAAAAGACACAAAGTGGGGGGAGAGCTGCTAGGTTAAAACCTGGCTACTGACCTTCAAAGCTCTAGAGGATGTGAGAAGCATGCTTCACTAGGGCATCCCGCGCTCTTTGGCTGCAGCTCATGGCCGGTCAGTTTGCCATTAATCTGGACCAGATACTAGGCTCGTACCCCATATTCAGGGCTTTGCACTCCTGTGTCTCTGCGGAGCCTCCGACATCAGAGTGGAGTTTATCCCCTGTTTCAGGGCCTCTCACACTTGTCTTGTAGAGCCTCCAACATTAGCGAGGAGTTTATCCCCTATTTCAGGGCCTCGGACGCTACTGTCTAGGACACTGGTGCTGAGCTGGTTCCCTGTCTCAGACATTGGCTTTGGTACCAAGCTCTCCTCCTCTCTACAACAGATTATCCAGAGAAACATCCAACCTTTAGAGAACCTCTAGAGGCTACAGGCGAAAGCTTGACTTTCACCTTCAAGAAATCCCAACAAGTAGCCCAAAGAGGACTCTGTCAGAGCTCCACTAGGGCCTACAGTGCAACCGTTGTCACATTTGTAAAATGGCACCTTTGTGCTCCACACAGACATGGGAAGATCCAGGAACAACCCTCTGCACACTGCTATATATCCTTTCCAGCAAACTTTGCCATAAACATTGAGATTTTTAGTTCACACATATTGCAATACATGTTTAAGCTGGCCAACTGCGTCAAACTAAACCTTTCTGGCCAAACCCTACTCTACCAAAAGCAAATGCTACTGTGGACACAATGCCAACATGGGGCAAAAAGACACAAAGTGGGGGGAGAGCTGCTAGGTTAAAACCTGGCTACTGACCTTCAAAGCTCTAGAGGATGTGAGAAGCATGCTTCACTAGGGCATCCCGCGCTCTTTGGCTGCAGCTCATGGCCGGTCAGTTTGCCATTAATCTGGACCAGATACTAGGCTCGTACCCCATATTCAGGGCTTTGCACTCCTGTGTCTCTGCGGAGCCTCCGACATCAGAGTGGAGTTTATCCCCTGTTTCAGGGCCTCTCACACTTGTCTTGTAGAGCCTCCAACATTAGCGAGGAGTTCATCCCCTATTTCAGGGCCTCGGACGCTACTGTCTAGGACACTGGTGCTGAGCTGGTTCCCTGTCTCAGACATTGGCTTTGGTACCAAGCTCTCCTCCTCTCTACAACAGATTATCCAGAGAAACATCCAACCTTTAGAGAACCTCTAGAGGCTACAGGCGAAAGCTTGACTTTCACCTTCAAGAAATCCCAACAAGTAGCCCAAAGAGGACTCTGTCAGAGCTCCACTAGGGCCTACAGTGCAACCGTTGTCACATTTGTAAAATGGCACCTTTGTGCTCCACACAGACATGGGAAGATCCAGGAACAACCCTCTGCACACTGCTATATATCCTTTCCAGCAAACTTTGCCATAAACATTGAGATTTTTAGTTCACACATATTGCAATACATGTTTAAGCTGGCCAACTGCGTCAAACTAAACCTTTCTGGCCAAACCCTACTCTACAAAAAGCAAATGCTACTGTGGACACAATGCCAACATGGGGCAAAAAGACACAAAGTGGGGGGAGAGCTGCTAGGTTAAAACCTGGCTACTGACCTTCAAAGCTCTAGAGGATGTGAGAAGCATGCTTCACTAGGGCATCCCGCGCTCTTTGGCTGCAGCTCATGGCCGGTCAGTTTGCCATTAATCTGGACCAGATACTAGGCTCGTACCCCATATTCAGGGCTTTGCACTCCTGTGTCTCTGCGGAGCCTCCGACATCAGAGTGGAGTTTATCCCCTGTTTCAGGGCCTCTCACACTTGTCTTGTAGAGCCTCCAACATTAGCGAGGAGTTTATCCCCTATTTCAGGGCCTCGGACGCTACTGTCTAGGACACTGGTGCTGAGCTGGTTCCCTGTCTCAGACATTGGCTTTGGTACCAAGCTCTCCTCCTCTCTACAACAGATTATCCAGAGAAACATCCAACCTTTAGAGAACCTCTAGAGGCTACAGGCGAAAGCTTGACTTTCACCTTCAAGAAATCCCAACAAGTAGCCCAAAGAGGACTCTGTCAGAGCTCCACTAGGGCCTACAGTGCAACCGTTGTCACATTTGTAAAATGGCACCTTTGTGCTCCACACAGACATGGGAAGATCCAGGAACAACCCTCTGCACACTGCTATATATCCTTTCCAGCAAACTTTGCCATAAACATTGAGATTTTTAGCTCACACATATTGCAATACATGTTTAAGCTGGCCAACTGCGTCAAACTAAACCTTTCTGGCCAAACCCTACTCTACCAAAAGCAAATGCTACTGTGGACACAATGCCAACATGGGGCAAAAAGACACAAAGTGGGGGGAGAGCTGCTAGGTTAAAACCTGGCTACTGACCTTCAAAGCTCTAGAGGATGTGAGAAGCATGCTTCACTAGGGCATCCCGCGCTCTTTGGCTGCAGCTCATGGCCGGTCAGTTTGCCATTAATCTGGACCAGATACTAGGCTCGTACCCCATATTCAGGGCTTTGCACTCCTGTGTCTCTGCGGAGCCTCCGACATCAGAGTGGAGTTTATCCCCTGTTTCAGGGCCTCTCACACTTGTCTTGTAGAGCCTCCAACATTAGCGAGGAGTTTATCCCCTATTTCAGGGCCTCGGACGCTACTGTCTAGGACACTGGTGCTGAGCTGGTTCCCTGTCTCAGACATTGGCTTTGGTACCAAGCTCTCCTCCTCTCTACAACAGATTATCCAGAGAAACATCCAACCTTTAGAGAACCTCTAGAGGCTACAGGCGAAAGCTTGACTTTCACCTTCAAGAAATCCCAACAAGTAGCCCAAAGAGGACTCTGTCAGAGCTCCACTAGGGCCTACAGTGCAACCGTTGTCACATTTGTAAAATGGCACCTTTGTGCTCCACACAGACATGGGAAGATCCAGGAACAACCCTCTGCACACTGCTATATATCCTTTCCAGCAAACTTTGCCATAAACATTGAGATTTTTAGTTCACACATATTGCAATACATGTTTAAGCTGGCCAACTGCGTCAAACTAAACCTTTCTGGCCAAACCCTACTCTACCAAAAGCAAATGCTACTGTGGACACAATGCCAACATGGGGCAAAAAGACACAAAGTGGGGGGAGAGCTGCTAGGTTAAAACCTGGCTACTGACCTTCAAAGCTCTAGAGGATGTGAGAAGCATGCTTCACTAGGGCATCCCGCGCTCTTTGGCTGCAGCTCATGGCCGGTCAGTTTGCCATTAATCTGGACCAGATACTAGGCTCGTACCCCATATTCAGGGCTTTGCACTCCTGTGTCTCTGCGGAGCCTCCGACATCAGAGTGGAGTTTATCCCCTGTTTCAGGGCCTCTCACACTTGTCTTGTAGAGCCTCCAACATTAGCGAGGAGTTCATCCCCTATTTCAGGGCCTCGGACGCTACTGTCTAGGACACTGGTGCTGAGCTGGTTCCCTGTCTCAGACATTGGCTTTGGTACCAAGCTCTCCTCCTCTCTACAACAGATTATCCAGAGAAACATCCAACCTTTAGAGAACCTCTAGAGGCTACAGGCGAAAGCTTGACTTTCACCTTCAAGAAATCCCAACAAGTAGCCCAAAGAGGACTCTGTCAGAGCTCCACTAGGGCCTACAGTGCAACCGTTGTCACATTTGTAAAATGGCACCTTTGTGCTCCACACAGACATGGGAAGATCCAGGAACAACCCTCTGCACACTGCTATATATCCTTTCCAGCAAACTTTGCCATAAACATTGAGATTTTTAGTTCACACATATTGCAATACATGTTTAAGCTGGCCAACTGCGTCAAACTAAACCTTTCTGGCCAAACCCTACTCTACCAAAAGCAAATGCTACTGTGGACACAATGCCAACATGGGGCAAAAAGACACAAAGTGGGGGGAGAGCTGCTAGGTTAAAACCTGGCTACTGACCTTCAAAGCTCTAGAGGATGTGAGAAGCATGCTTCACTAGGGCATCCCGCGCTCTTTGGCTGCAGCTCATGGCCGGTCAGTTTGCCATTAATCTGGACCAGATACTAGGCTCGTATCCCATATTCAGGGCTTTGCACTCCTGTGTCTCTGCGGAGCCTCCGACATCAGAGTGGAGTTTATCCCCTGTTTCAGGGCCTCTCACACTTGTCTTGTAGAGCCTCCAACATTAGCGAGGAGTTTATCCCCTATTTCAGGGCCTAGGACGCTACTGTCTAGGACACTGGTGCTGAGCTGGTTCCCTGTCTCAGACATTGGCTTTGGTACCAAGCTCTCCTCCTCTCTACAACAGATTATCCAGAGAAACATCCAACCTTTAGAGAACCTCTAGAGGCTACAGGCGAAAGCTTGACTTTCACCTTCAAGAAATCCCAACAAGTAGCCCAAAGAGGACTCTGTCAGAGCTCCACTAGGGCCTACAGTGCAACCGTTGTCACATTTGTAAAATGGCACCTTTGTGCTCCACACAGACATGGGAAGATCCAGGAACAACCCTCTGCACACTGCTATATATCCTTTCCAGCAAACTTTGCCATAAACATTGAGATTTTTAGTTCACACATATTGCAATACATGTTTAAGCTGGCCAACTGCGTCAAACTAAACCTTTCTGGCCAAACCCTACTCTACCAAAAGCAAATGCTACTGTGGACACAATGCCAACATGGGGCAAAAAGACACAAAGTGGGGGGAGAGCTGCTAGGTTAAAACCTGGCTACTGACCTTCAAAGCTCTAGAGGATGTGAGAAGCATGCTTCACTAGGGCATCCCGCGCTCTTTGGCTGCAGCTCATGGCCGGTCAGTTTGCCATTAATCTGGACCAGATACTAGGCTCGTACCCCATATTCAGGGCTTTGCACTCCTGTGTCTCTGCGGAGCCTCCGACATCAGAGTGGAGTTTATCCCCTGTTTCAGGGCCTCTCACACTTGTCTTGTAGAGCCTCCAACATTAGCGAGGAGTTCATCCCCTATTTCAGGGCCTCGGACGCTACTGTCTAGGACACTGGTGCTGAGCTGGTTCCCTGTCTCAGACATTGGCTTTGGTACCAAGCTCTCCTCCTCTCTACAACAGATTATCCAGAGAAACATCCAACCTTTAGAGAACCTCTAGAGGCTACAGGCGAAAGCTTGACTTTCACCTTCAAGAAATCCCAACAAGTAGCCCAAAGAGGACTCTGTCAGAGCTCCACTAGGGCCTACAGTGCAACCGTTGTCACATTTGTAAAATGGCACCTTTGTGCTCCACACAGACATGGGAAGATCCAGGAACAACCCTCTGCACACTGCTATATATCCTTTCCAGCAAACTTTGCCATAAACATTGAGATTTTTAGTTCACACATATTGCAATACATGTTTAAGCTGGCCAACTGCGTCAAACTAAACCTTTCTGGCCAAACCCTACTCTACCAAAAGCAAATGCTACTGTGGACACAATGCCAACATGGGGCAAAAAGACACAAAGTGGGGGGAGAGCTGCTAGGTTAAAACCTGGCTACTGACCTTCAAAGCTCTAGAGGATGTGAGAAGCATGCTTCACTAGGGCATCCCGCGCTCTTTGGCTGCAGCTCATGGCCGGTCAGTTTGCCATTAATCTGGACCAGATACTAGGCTCGTACCCCATATTCAGGGCTTTGCACTCCTGTGTCTCTGCGGAGCCTCCGACATCAGAGTGGAGTTTATCCCCTGTTTCAGGGCCTCTCACACTTGTCTTGTAGAGCCTCCAACATTAGCGAGGAGTTTATCCCCTATTTCAGGGCCTCGGACGCTACTGTCTAGGACACTGGTGCTGAGCTGGTTCCCTGTCTCAGACATTGGCTTTGGTACCAAGCTCTCCTCCTCTCTACAACAGATTATCCAGAGAAACATCCAACCTTTAGAGAACCTCTAGAGGCTACAGGCGAAAGCTTGACTTTCACCTTCAAGAAATCCCAACAAGTAGCCCAAAGAGGACTCTGTCAGAGCTCCACTAGGGCCTACAGTGCAACCGTTGTCACATTTGTAAAATGGCACCTTTGTGCTCCACACAGACATGGGAAGATCCAGGAACAACCCTCTGCACACTGCTATATATCCTTTCCAGCAAACTTTGCCATAAACATTGAGATTTTTAGTTCACACATATTGCAATACATGTTTAAGCTGGCCAACTGCGTCAAACTAAACCTTTCTGGCCAAACCCTACTCTACCAAAAGCAAATGCTACTGTGGACACAATGCCAACATGGGGCAAAAAGACACAAAGTGGGGGGAGAGCTGCTAGGTTAAAACCTGGCTACTGACCTTCAAAGCTCTAGAGGATGTGAGAAGCATGCTTCACTAGGGCATCCCGCGCTCTTTGGCTGCAGCTCATGGCCGCTCAGTTTGCCATTAATCTGGACCAGATACTAGGCTCGTACCCCATATTCAGGGCTTTGCACTCCTGTGTCTCTGCGGAGCCTCCGACATCAGAGTGGAGTTTATCCCCTGTTTCAGGGCCTCTCACACTTGTCTTGTAGAGCCTCCAACATTAGCGAGGAGTTTATCCCCTATTTCAGGGCCTCGGACGCTACTGTCTAGGACACTGGTGCTGAGCTGGTTCCCTGTCTCAGACATTGGCTTTGGTACCAAGCTCTCCTCCTCTCTACAACAGATTATCCAGAGAAACATCCAACCTTTAGAGAACCTCTAGAGGCTACAGGCGAAAGCTTGACTTTCACCTTCAAGAAATCCCAACAAGTAGCCCAAAGAGGACTCTGTCAGAGCTCCACTAGGGCCTACAGTGCAACCGTTGTCACATTTGTAAAATGGCACCTTTGTGCTCCACACAGACATGGGAAGATCCAGGAACAACCCTCTGCACACTGCTATATATCCTTTCCAGCAAACTTTGCCATAAACATTGAGATTTTTAGTTCACACATATTGCAATACATGTTTAAGCTGGCCAACTGCGTCAAACTAAACCTTTCTGGCCAAACCCTACTCTACCAAAAGCAAATGCTACTGTGGACACAATGCCAACATGGGGCAAAAAGACACAAAGTGGGGGGAGAGCTGCTAGGTTAAAACCTGGCTACTGACCTTCAAAGCTCTAGAGGATGTGAGAAGCATGCTTCACTAGGGCATCCCGCGCTCTTTGGCTGCAGCTCATGGCCGGTCAGTTTGCCATTAATCTGGACCAGATACTAGGCTCGTACCCCATATTCAGGGCTTTGCACTCCTGTGTCTCTGCGGAGCCTCCGACATCAGAGTGGAGTTTATCCCCTGTTTCAGGGCCTCTCACACTTGTCTTGTAGAGCCTCCAACATTAGCGAGGAGTTCATCCCCTATTTCAGGGCCTCAGACGCTACTGTCTAGGACACTGGTGCTGAGCTGGTTCCCTGTCTCAGACATTGGCTTTGGTACCAAGCTCTCCTCCTCTCTACAACAGATTATCCAGAGAAACATCCAACCTTTAGAGAACCTCTAGAGGCTACAGGCGAAAGCTTGACTTTCACCTTCAAGAAATCCCAACAAGTAGCCCAAAGAGGACTCTGTCAGAGCTCCACTAGGGCCTACAGTGCAACCGTTGTCACATTTGTAAAATGGCACCTTTGTGCTCCACACAGACATGGGAAGATCCAGGAACAACCCTCTGCACACTGCTATATATCCTTTCCAGCAAACTTTGCCATAAACATTGAGATTTTTAGTTCACACATATTGCAATACATGTTTAAGCTGGCCAACTGCGTCAAACTAAACCTTTCTGGCCAAACCCTACTCTACCAAAAGCAAATGCTACTGTGGACACAATGCCAACATGGGGCAAAAAGACACAAAGTGGGGGGAGAGCTGCTAGGTTAAAACCTGGCTACTGACCTTCAAAGCTCTAGAGGATGTGAGAAGCATGCTTCACTAGGGCATCCCGCGCTCTTTGGCTGCAGCTCATGGCCGGTCAGTTTGCCATTAATCTGGACCAGATACTAGGCTCGTACCCCATATTCAGGGCTTTGCACTCCTGTGTCTCTGCGGAGCCTCCGACATCAGAGTGGAGTTTATCCCCTGTTTCAGGGCCTCTCACACTTGTCTTGTAGAGCCTCCAACATTAGCGAGGAGTTTATCCCCTATTTCAGGGCCTCGGACGCTACTGTCTAGGACACTGGTGCTGAGCTGGTTCCCTGTCTCAGACATTGGCTTTGGTACCAAGCTCTCCTCCTCTCTACAACAGATTATCCAGAGAAACATCCAACCTTTAGAGAACCTCTAGAGGCTACAGGCGAAAGCTTGACTTTCACCTTCAAGAAATCCCAACAAGTAGCCCAAAGAGGACTCTGTCAGAGCTCCACTAGGGCCTACGGTGCAACCGTTGTCACATTTGTAAAATGGCACCTTTGTGCTCCACACAGACATGGGAAGATCCAGGAACAACCCTCTGCACACTGCTATATATCCTTTCCAGCAAACTTTGCCATAAACATTGAGATTTTTAGTTCACACATATTGCAATACATGTTTAAGCTGGCCAACTGCGTCAAACTAAACCTTTCTGGCCAAACCCTACTCTACCAAAAGCAAATGCTACTGTGGACACAATGCCAACATGGGGCAAAAAGACACAAAGTGGGGGGAGAGCTGCTAGGTTAAAACCTGGCTACTGACCTTCAAAGCTCTAGAGGATGTGAGAAGCATGCTTCACTAGGGCATCCCGCGCTCTTTGGCTGCAGCTCATGGCCGGTCAGTTTGCCATTAATCTGGACCAGATACTAGGCTCGTACCCCATATTCAGGGCTTTGCACTCCTGTGTCTCTGCGGAGCCTCCGACATCAGAGTGGAGTTTATCCCCTGTTTCAGGGCCTCTCACACTTGTCTTGTAGAGCCTCCAACATTAGCGAGGAGTTTATCCCCTATTTCAGGGCCTCGGACGCTACTGTCTAGGACACTGGTGCTGAGCTGGTTCCCTGTCTCAGACATTGGCTTTGGTACCAAGCTCTCCTCCTCTCTACAACAGATTATCCAGAGAAACATCCAACCTTTAGAGAACCTCTAGAGGCTACAGGCGAAAGCTTGACTTTCACCTTCAAGAAATCCCAACAAGTAGCCCAAAGAGGACTCTGTCAGAGCTCCACTAGGGCCTACAGTGCAACCGTTGTCACATTTGTAAAATGGCACCTTTGTGCTCCACACAGACATGGGAAGATCCAGGAACAACCCTCTGCACACTGCTATATATCCTTTCCAGCAAACTTTGCCATAAACATTGAGATTTTTAGCTCACACATATTGCAATACATGTTTAAGCTGGCCAACTGCGTCAAACTAAACCTTTCTGGCCAAACCCTACTCTACCAAAAGCAAATGCTACTGTGGACACAATGCCAACATGGGGCAAAAAGACACAAAGTGGGGGGAGAGCTGCTAGGTTAAAACCTGGCTACTGACCTTCAAAGCTCTAGAGGATGTGAGAAGCATGCTTCACTAGGGCATCCCGCGCTCTTTGGCTGCAGCTCATGGCCGGTCAGTTTGCCATTAATCTGGACCAGATACTAGGCTCGTACCCCATATTCAGGGCTTTGCACTCCTGTGTCTCTGCGGAGCCTCCGACATCAGAGTGGAGTTTATCCCCTGTTTCAGGGCCTCTCACACTTGTCTTGTAGAGCCTCCAACATTAGCGAGGAGTTTATCCCCTATTTCAGGGCCTCGGACGCTACTGTCTAGGACACTGGTGCTGAGCTGGTTCCCTGTCTCAGACATTGGCTTTGGTACCAAGCTCTCCTCCTCTCTACAACAGATTATCCAGAGAAACATCCAACCTTTAGAGAACCTCTAGAGGCTACAGGCGAAAGCTTGACTTTCACCTTCAAGAAATCCCAACAAGTAGCCCAAAGAGGACTCTGTCAGAGCTCCACTAGGGCCTACAGTGCAACCGTTGTCACATTTGTAAAATGGCACCTTTGTGCTCCACACAGACATGGGAAGATCCAGGAACAACCCTCTGCACACTGCTATATATCCTTTCCAGCAAACTTTGCCATAAACATTGAGATTTTTAGTTCACACATATTGCAATACATGTTTAAGCTGGCCAACTGCGTCAAACTAAACCTTTCTGGCCAAACCCTACTCTACCAAAAGCAAATGCTACTGTGGACACAATGCCAACATGGGGCAAAAAGACACAAAGTGGGGGGAGAGCTGCTAGGTTAAAACCTGGCTACTGACCTTCAAAGCTCTAGAGGATGTGAGAAGCATGCTTCACTAGGGCATCCCGCGCTCTTTGGCTGCAGCTCATGGCCGGTCAGTTTGCCATTAATCTGGACCAGATACTAGGCTCGTACCCCATATTCAGGGCTTTGCACTCCTGTGTCTCTGCGGAGCCTCCGACATCAGAGTGGAGTTTATCCCGTTTCAGGGCCTCTCACACTTGTCTTGTAGAGCCTCCAACATTAGCGAGGAGTTTATCCCCTATTTCAGGGCCTCGGACGCTACTGTCTAGGACACTGGTGCTGAGCTGGTTCCCTGTCTCAGACATTGGCTTTGGTACCAAGCTCTCCTCCTCTCTACAACAGATTATCCAGAGAAACATCCAACCTTTAGAGAACCTCTAGAGGCTACAGGCGAAAGCTTGACTTTCACCTTCAAGAAATCCCAACAAGTAGCCCAAAGAGGACTCTGTCAGAGCTCCACTAGGGCCTACAGTGCAACCGTTGTCACATTTGTAAAATGGCACCTTTGTGCTCCACACAGACATGGGAAGATCCAGGAACAACCCTCTGCACACTGCTATATATCCTTTCCAGCAAACTTTGCCATAAACATTGAGATTTTTAGTTCACACATATTGCAATACATGTTTAAGCTGGCCAACTGCGTCAAACTAAACCTTTCTGGCCAAACCCTACTCTACCAAAAGCAAATGCTACTGTGGACACAATGCCAACATGGGGCAAAAAGACACAAAGTGGGGGGAGAGCTGCTAGGTTAAAACCTGGCTACTGACCTTCAAAGCTCTAGAGGATGTGAGAAGCATGCTTCACTAGGGCATCCCGCGCTCTTTGGCTGCAGCTCATGGCCGGTCAGTTTGCCATTAATCTGGACCAGATACTAGGCTCGTATCCCATATTCAGGGCTTTGCACTCCTGTGTCTCTGCGGAGCCTCCGACATCAGAGTGGAGTTTATCCCCTGTTTCAGGGCCTCTCACACTTGTCTTGTAGAGCCTCCAACATTAGCGAGGAGTTCATCCCCTATTTCAGGGCCTCGGACGCTACTGTCTAGGACACTGGTGCTGAGCTGGTTCCCTGTCTCAGACATTGGCTTTGGTACCAAGCTCTCCTCCTCTCTACAACAGATTATCCAGAGAAACATCCAACCTTTAGAGAACCTCTAGAGGCTACAGGCGAAAGCTTGACTTTCACCTTCAAGAAATCCCAACAAGTAGCCCAAAGAGGACTCTGTCAGAGCTCCACTAGGGCCTACAGTGCAACCGTTGTCACATTTGTAAAATGGCACCTTTGTGCTCCACACAGACATGGGAAGATCCAGGAACAACCCTCTGCACACTGCTATATATCCTTTCCAGCAAACTTTGCCATAAACATTGAGATTTTTAGTTCACACATATTGCAATACATGTTTAAGCTGGCCAACTGCATCAAACTAAACCTTTCTGGCCAAACCCTACTCTACCAAAAGCAAATGCTACTGTGGACACAATGCCAACATGGGGCAAAAAGACACAAAGTGGGGGGAGAGCTGCTAGGTTAAAACCTGGCTACTGACCTTCAAAGCTCTAGAGGATGTGAGAAGCATGCTTCACTAGGGCATCCCGCGCTCTTTGGCTGCAGCTCATGGCCGGTCAGTTTGCCATTAATCTGGACCAGATACTAGGCTCGTACCCCATATTCAGGGCTTTGCACTCCTGTGTCTCTGCGGAGCCTCCGACATCAGAGTGGAGTTTATCCCCTGTTTCAGGGCCTCTCACACTTGTCTTGTAGAGCCTCCAACATTAGCGAGGAGTTTATCCCCTATTTCAGGGCCTCGGACGCTACTGTCTAGGACACTGGTGCTGAGCTGGTTCCCTGTCTCAGACATTGGCTTTGGTACCAAGCTCTCCTCCTCTCTACAACAGATTATCCAGAGAAACATCCAACCTTTAGAGAACCTCTAGAGGCTACAGGCGAAAGCTTGACTTTCACCTTCAAGAAATCCCAACAAGTAGCCCAAAGAGGACTCTGTCAGAGCTCCACTAGGGCCTACAGTGCAACCGTTGTCACATTTGTAAAATGGCACCTTTGTGCTCCACACAGACATGGGAAGATCCAGGAACAACCCTCTGCACACTGCTATATATCCTTTCCAGCAAACTTTGCCATAAACATTGAGATTTTTAGTTCACACATATTGCAATACATGTTTAAGCTGGCCAACTGCGTCAAACTAAACCTTTCTGGCCAAACCCTACTCTACCAAAAGCAAATGCTACTGTGGACACAATGCCAACATGGGGCAAAAAGACACAAAGTGGGGGGAGAGCTGCTAGGTTAAAACCTGGCTACTGACCTTCAAAGCTCTAGAGGATGTGAGAAGCATGCTTCACTAGGGCATCCCGCGCTCTTTGGCTGCAGCTCATGGCCGGTCAGTTTGCCATTAATCTGGACCAGATACTAGGCTCGTACCCCATATTCAGGGCTTTGCACTCCTGTGTCTCTGCGGAGCCTCCGACATCAGAGTGGAGTTTATCCCCTGTTTCAGGGCCTCTCACACTTGTCTTGTAGAGCCTCCAACATTAGCGAGGAGTTTATCCCCTATTTCAGGGCCTCGGACGCTACTGTCTAGGACACTGGTGCTGAGCTGGTTCCCTGTCTCAGACATTGGCTTTGGTACCAAGCTCTCCTCCTCTCTACAACAGATTATCCAGAGAAACATCCAACCTTTAGAGAACCTCTAGAGGCTACAGGCGAAAGCTTGACTTTCACCTTCAAGAAATCCCAACAAGTAGCCCAAAGAGGACTCTGTCAGAGCTCCACTAGGGCCTACAGTGCAACCGTTGTCACATTTGTAAAATGGCACCTTTGTGCTCCACACAGACATGGGAAGATCCAGGAACAACCCTCTGCACACTGCTATATATCCTTTCCAGCAAACTTTGCCATAAACATTGAGATTTTTAGTTCACACATATTGCAATACATGTTTAAGCTGGCCAACTGCGTCAAACTAAACCTTTCTGGCCAAACCCTACTCTACCAAAAGCAAATGCTACTGTGGACACAATGCCAACATGGGGCAAAAAGACACAAAGTGGGGGGAGAGCTGCTAGGTTAAAACCTGGCTACTGACCTTCAAAGCTCTAGAGGATGTGAGAAGCATGCTTCACTAGGGCATCCCGCGCTCTTTGGCTGCAGCTCATGGCCGGTCAGTTTGCCATTAATCTGGACCAGATACTAGGCTCGTACCCCATATTCAGGGCTTTGCACTCCTGTGTCTCTGCGGAGCCTCCGACATCAGAGTGGAGTTTATCCCCTGTTTCAGGGCCTCTCACACTTGTCTTGTAGAGCCTCCAACATTAGCGAGGAGTTCATCCCCTATTTCAGGGCCTCGGACGCTACTGTCTAGGACACTGGTGCTGAGCTGGTTCCCTGTCTCAGACATTGGCTTTGGTACCAAGCTCTCCTCCTCTCTACAACAGATTATCCAGAGAAACATCCAACCTTTAGAGAACCTCTAGAGGCTACAGGCGAAAGCTTGACTTTCACCTTCAAGAAATCCCAACAAGTAGCCCAAAGAGGACTCTGTCAGAGCTCCACTAGGGCCTACAGTGCAACCGTTGTCACATTTGTAAAATGGCACCTTTGTGCTCCACACAGACATGGGAAGATCCAGGAACAACCCTCTGCACACTGCTATATATCCTTTCCAGCAAACTTTGCCATAAACATTGAGATTTTTAGTTCACACATATTGCAATACATGTTTAAGCTGGCCAACTGCGTCAAACTAAACCTTTCTGGCCAAACCCTACTCTACCAAAAGCAAATGCTACTGTGGACACAATGCCAACATGGGGCAAAAAGACACAAAGTGGGGGGAGAGCTGCTAGGTTAAAACCTGGCTACTGACCTTCAAAGCTCTAGAGGATGTGAGAAGCATGCTTCACTAGGGCATCCCGCGCTCTTTGGCTGCAGCTCATGGCCGGTCAGTTTGCCATTAATCTGGACCAGATACTAGGCTCGTACCCCATATTCAGGGCTTTGCACTCCTGTGTCTCTGCGGAGCCTCCGACATCAGAGTGGAGTTTATCCCCTGTTTCAGGGCCTCTCACACTTGTCTTGTAGAGCCTCCAACATTAGCGAGGAGTTTATCCCCTATTTCAGGGCCTCGGACGCTACTGTCTAGGACACTGGTGCTGAGCTGGTTCCCTGTCTCAGACATTGGCTTTGGTACCAAGCTCTCCTCCTCTCTACAACAGATTATCCAGAGAAACATCCAACCTTTAGAGAACCTCTAGAGGCTACAGGCGAAAGCTTGACTTTCACCTTCAAGAAATCCCAACAAGTAGCCCAAAGAGGACTCTGTCAGAGCTCCACTAGGGCCTACGGTGCAACCGTTGTCACATTTGTAAAATGGCACCTTTGTGCTCCACACAGACATGGGAAGATCCAGGAACAACCCTCTGCACACTGCTATATATCCTTTCCAGCAAACTTTGCCATAAACATTGAGATTTTTAGTTCACACATATTGCAATACATGTTTAAGCTGGCCAACTGCGTCAAACTAAACCTTTCTGGCCAAACCCTACTCTACCAAAAGCAAATGCTACTGTGGACACAATGCCAACATGGGGCAAAAAGACACAAAGTGGGGGGAGAGCTGCTAGGTTAAAACCTGGCTACTGACCTTCAAAGCTCTAGAGGATGTGAGAAGCATGCTTCACTAGGGCATCCCGCGCTCTTTGGCTGCAGCTCATGGCCGGTCAGTTTGCCATTAATCTGGACCAGATACTAGGCTCGTACCCCATATTCAGGGCTTTGCACTCCTGTGTCTCTGCGGAGCCTCCGACATCAGAGTGGAGTTTATCCCCTGTTTCAGGGCCTCTCACACTTGTCTTGTAGAGCCTCCAACATTAGCGAGGAGTTTATCCCCTATTTCAGGGCCTCGGACGCTACTGTCTAGGACACTGGTGCTGAGCTGGTTCCCTGTCTCAGACATTGGCTTTGGTACCAAGCTCTCCTCCTCTCTACAACAGATTATCCAGAGAAACATCCAACCTTTAGAGAACCTCTAGAGGCTACAGGCGAAAGCTTGACTTTCACCTTCAAGAAATCCCAACAAGTAGCCCAAAGAGGACTCTGTCAGAGCTCCACTAGGGCCTACGGTGCAACCGTTGTCACATTTGTAAAATGGCACCTTTGTGCTCCACACAGACATGGGAAGATCCAGGAACAACCCTCTGCACACTGCTATATATCCTTTCCAGCAAACTTTGCCATAAACATTGAGATTTTTAGTTCACACATATTGCAATACATGTTTAAGCTGGCCAACTGCGTCAAACTAAACCTTTCTGGCCAAACCCTACTCTACCAAAAGCAAATGCTACTGTGGACACAATGCCAACATGGGGCAAAAAGACACAAAGTGGGGGGAGAGCTGCTAGGTTAAAACCTGGCTACTGACCTTCAAAGCTCTAGAGGATGTGAGAAGCATGCTTCACTAGGGCATCCCGCGCTCTTTGGCTGCAGCTCATGGCCGGTCAGTTTGCCATTAATCTGGACCAGATACTAGGCTCGTACCCCATATTCAGGGCTTTGCACTCCTGTGTCTCTGCGGAGCCTCCGACATCAGAGTGGAGTTTATCCCCTGTTTCAGGGCCTCTCACACTTGTCTTGTAGAGCCTCCAACATTAGCGAGGAGTTTATCCCCTATTTCAGGGCCTCGGACGCTACTGTCTAGGACACTGGTGCTGAGCTGGTTCCCTGTCTCAGACATTGGCTTTGGTACCAAGCTCTCCTCCTCTCTACAACAGATTATCCAGAGAAACATCCAACCTTTAGAGAACCTCTAGAGGCTACAGGCGAAAGCTTGACTTTCACCTTCAAGAAATCCCAACAAGTAGCCCAAAGAGGACTCTGTCAGAGCTCCACTAGGGCCTACAGTGCAACCGTTGTCACATTTGTAAAATGGCACCTTTGTGCTCCACACAGACATGGGAAGATCCAGGAACAACCCTCTGCACACTGCTATATATCCTTTCCAGCAAACTTTGCCATAAACATTGAGATTTTTAGCTCACACATATTGCAATACATGTTTAAGCTGGCCAACTGCGTCAAACTAAACCTTTCTGGCCAAACCCTACTCTACCAAAAGCAAATGCTACTGTGGACACAATGCCAACATGGGGCAAAAAGACACAAAGTGGGGGGAGAGCTGCTAGGTTAAAACCTGGCTACTGACCTTCAAAGCTCTAGAGGATGTGAGAAGCATGCTTCACTAGGGCATCCCGCGCTCTTTGGCTGCAGCTCATGGCCGGTCAGTTTGCCATTAATCTGGACCAGATACTAGGCTCGTACCCCATATTCAGGGCTTTGCACTCCTGTGTCTCTGCGGAGCCTCCGACATCAGAGTGGAGTTTATCCCCTGTTTCAGGGCCTCTCACACTTGTCTTGTAGAGCCTCCAACATTAGCGAGGAGTTTATCCCCTATTTCAGGGCCTCGGACGCTACTGTCTAGGACACTGGTGCTGAGCTGGTTCCCTGTCTCAGACATTGGCTTTGGTACCAAGCTCTCCTCCTCTCTACAACAGATTATCCAGAGAAACATCCAACCTTTAGAGAACCTCTAGAGGCTACAGGCGAAAGCTTGACTTTCACCTTCAAGAAATCCCAACAAGTAGCCCAAAGAGGACTCTGTCAGAGCTCCACTAGGGCCTACAGTGCAACCGTTGTCACATTTGTAAAATGGCACCTTTGTGCTCCACACAGACATGGGAAGATCCAGGAACAACCCTCTGCACACTGCTATATATCCTTTCCAGCAAACTTTGCCATAAACATTGAGATTTTTAGTTCACACATATTGCAATACATGTTTAAGCTGGCCAACTGCGTCAAACTAAACCTTTCTGGCCAAACCCTACTCTACCAAAAGCAAATGCTACTGTGGACACAATGCCAACATGGGGCAAAAAGACACAAAGTGGGGGGAGAGCTGCTAGGTTAAAACCTGGCTACTGACCTTCAAAGCTCTAGAGGATGTGAGAAGCATGCTTCACTAGGGCATCCCGCGCTCTTTGGCTGCAGCTCATGGCCGGTCAGTTTGCCATTAATCTGGACCAGATACTAGGCTCGTACCCCATATTCAGGGCTTTGCACTCCTGTGTCTCTGCGGAGCCTCCGACATCAGAGTGGAGTTTATCCCCTGTTTCAGGGCCTCTCACACTTGTCTTGTAGAGCCTCCAACATTAGCGAGGAGTTTATCCCCTATTTCAGGGCCTCGGACGCTACTGTCTAGGACACTGGTGCTGAGCTGGTTCCCTGTCTCAGACATTGGCTTTGGTACCAAGCTCTCCTCCTCTCTACAACAGATTATCCAGAGAAACATCCAACCTTTAGAGAACCTCTAGAGGCTACAGGCGAAAGCTTGACTTTCACCTTCAAGAAATCCCAACAAGTAGCCCAAAGAGGACTCTGTCAGAGCTCCACTAGGGCCTACAGTGCAACCGTTGTCACATTTGTAAAATGGCACCTTTGTGCTCCACACAGACATGGGAAGATCCAGGAACAACCCTCTGCACACTGCTATATATCCTTTCCAGCAAACTTTGCCATAAACATTGAGATTTTTAGCTCACACATATTGCAATACATGTTTAAGCTGGCCAACTGCGTCAAACTAAACCTTTCTGGCCAAACCCTACTCTACCAAAAGCAAATGCTACTGTGGACACAATGCCAACATGGGGCAAAAAGACACAAAGTGGGGGGAGAGCTGCTAGGTTAAAACCTGGCTACTGACCTTCAAAGCTCTAGAGGATGTGAGAAGCATGCTTCACTAGGGCATCCCGCGCTCTTTGGCTGCAGCTCATGGCCGGTCAGTTTGCCATTAATCTGGACCAGATACTAGGCTCGTACCCCATATTCAGGGCTTTGCACTCCTGTGTCTCTGCGGAGCCTCCGACATCAGAGTGGAGTTTATCCCCTGTTTCAGGGCCTCTCACACTTGTCTTGTAGAGCCTCCAACATTAGCGAGGAGTTTATCCCCTATTTCAGGGCCTCGGACGCTACTGTCTAGGACACTGGTGCTGAGCTGGTTCCCTGTCTCAGACATTGGCTTTGGTACCAAGCTCTCCTCCTCTCTACAACAGATTATCCAGAGAAACATCCAACCTTTAGAGAACCTCTAGAGGCTACAGGCGAAAGCTTGACTTTCACCTTCAAGAAATCCCAACAAGTAGCCCAAAGAGGACTCTGTCAGAACTCCACTAGGGCCTACAGTACAACCGTTGTCACATTTGTAAAATGGCACCTTTGTGCTCCACACAGACATGGGAAGATCCAGGAACAACCCTCTGCACACTGCTATATATCCTTTCCAGCAAACTTTGCCATAAACATTGAGATTTTTAGTTCACACATATTGCAATACATGTTTAAGCTGGCCAACTGCGTCAAACTAAACCTTTCTGGCCAAACCCTACTCTACCAAAAGCAAATGCTACTGTGGACACAATGCCAACATGGGGCAAAAAGACACAAAGTGGGGGGAGAGCTGCTAGGTTAAAACCTGGCTACTGACCTTCAAAGCTCTAGATGATGTGAGAAGCATGCTTCACTAGGGCATCCCGCGCTCTTTGGCTGCAGCTCATGGCCGCTCAGTTTGCCATTAATCTGGACCAGATACTAGGCTCGTACCCCATATTCAGGGCTTTGCACTCCTGTGTCTCTGCGGAGCCTCCGACATCAGAGTGGAGTTTATCCCCTGTTTCAGGGCCTCTCACACTTGTCTTGTAGAGCCACATCGCCAAAATCCGCACGTTCCTAACCCCAGAAACCACTAAACCACTAAACTGCTCATCCACTCCCTCATCATATCACGACTCGACTACTGCAACTCCCTCCTCACTGGCCTGCCTCGCCGCTGGCTATCCCCTCTTCAGTCCATCCTGAACACGGCTGCCAGACTCATTCACCTTTCCAACCGCTCTGTCTCCGCCACCCCCCTCTGCCAATCCCTCCACTGGCTTCCGATTGCGCAACGGATCAAATTCAAAATCCTAACGCTGACGTACAAAGCTGTCCACCATACTGCCCCGAACTACATCACTGACCTAATATCCAAGTACCGCCCAACACGCACACTCCGCTCCTCACAAGACCTCCTTCTCTCTAGTTCCCTGGTCTCCTCCTCCCATGCCCGCCTCCAGGACTTCTCCAGGGTGTCACCCATCCTCTGGAACTCCCTGCCCCAACCCATCAGATTATCACCTACTCTCCTCTCCTTTAGGCGCACCCTGAAAACCCATCTCTTCAGGGAAGCCTACCCCACCCCCTGCTAACTTGCCTCCCTCCTCCACTCTTCCTACCACTCCATCCCCCACAGCTATCTCCTCCTGTGCCACCACCCCCTCCCTCCTAGATTGTAAGCTCGAAAGAGCAGGGCCCTTGATCCCCTCATGTTTTGCATTGTATTGGTATTGTTCTGTCACATGTTCTGTCTCCCTTTGTAATGTACAGCGCTGAGCGAACTATTGGCGCTTTATAAATACTGTATAATAATAATAATAATAATAATAGAGCCTCCAACATTAGCGAGGAGTTTATCCCCTATTTCAGGGCCTCGGACGCTACTGTCTAGGACACTGGTGCTGAGCTGGTTCCCTGTCTCAGACATTGGCTTTGGTACCAAGCTCTCCTCCTCTCTACAACAGATTATCCAGAGAAACATCCAACCTTTAGAGAACCTCTAGAGGCTACAGGCGAAAGCTTGACTTTCACCTTCAAGAAATCCCAACAAGTAGCCCAAAGAGGACTCTGTCAGAGCTCCACTAGGGCCTACAGTGCAACCGTTGTCACATTTGTAAAATGGCACCTTTGTGCTCCACACAGACATGGGAAGATCCAGGAACAACCCTCTGCACACTGCTATATATCCTTTCCAGCAAACTTTGCCATAAACATTGAGATTTTTAGTTCACACATATTGCAATACATGTTTAAGCTGGCCAACTGCGTCAAACTAAACCTTTCTGGCCAAACCCTACTCTACCAAAAGCAAATGCTACTGTGGACACAATGCCAACATGGGGCAAAAAGACACAAAGTGGGGGGAGAGCTGCTAGGTTAAAACCTGGCTACTGACCTTCAAAGCTCTAGAGGATGTGAGAAGCATGCTTCACTAGGGCATCCCGCGCTCTTTGGCTGCAGCTCATGGCCGGTCAGTTTGCCATTAATCTGGACCAGATACTAGGCTCGTATCCCATATTCAGGGCTTTGCACTCCTGTGTCTCTGCGGAGCCTCCGACATCAGAGTGGAGTTTATCCCCTGTTTCAGGGCCTCTCACACTTGTCTTGTAGAGCCTCCAACATTAGCGAGGAGTTTATCCCCTATTTCAGGGCCTAGGACGCTACTGTCTAGGACACTGGTGCTGAGCTGGTTCCCTGTCTCAGACATTGGCTTTGGTACCAAGCTCTCCTCCTCTCTACAACAGATTATCCAGAGAAACATCCAACCTTTAGAGAACCTCTAGAGGCTACAGGCGAAAGCTTGACTTTCACCTTCAAGAAATCCCAACAAGTAGCCCAAAGAGGACTCTGTCAGAGCTCCACTAGGGCCTACAGTGCAACCGTTGTCACATTTGTAAAATGGCACCTTTGTGCTCCACACAGACATGGGAAGATCCAGGAACAACCCTCTGCACACTGCTATATATCCTTTCCAGCAAACTTTGCCATAAACATTGAGATTTTTAGTTCACACATATTGCAATACATGTTTAAGCTGGCCAACTGCGTCAAACTAAACCTTTCTGGCCAAACCCTACTCTACCAAAAGCAAATGCTACTGTGGACACAATGCCAACATGGGGCAAAAAGACACAAAGTGGGGGGAGAGCTGCTAGGTTAAAACCTGGCTACTGACCTTCAAAGCTCTAGAGGATGTGAGAAGCATGCTTCACTAGGGCATCCCGCGCTCTTTGGCTGCAGCTCATGGCCGGTCAGTTTGCCATTAATTTGGACCAGATACTAGGCTCGTACCCCATATTCAGGGCTTTGCACTCCTGTGTCTCTGCGGAGCCTCCGACATCAGAGTGGAGTTTATCCCCTGTTTCAGGGCCTCTCACACTTGTCTTGTAGAGCCTCCAACATTAGCGAGGAGTTTATCCCCTATTTCAGGGCCTCGGACGCTACTGTCTAGGACACTGGTGCTGAGCTGGTTCCCTGTCTCAGACATTGGCTTTGGTACCAAGCTCTCCTCCTCTCTACAACAGATTATCCAGAGAAACATCCAACCTTTAGAGAACCTCTAGAGGCTACAGGCGAAAGCTTGACTTTCACCTTCAAGAAATCCCAACAAGTAGCCCAAAGAGGACTCTGTCAGAGCTCCACTAGGGCCTACAGTGCAACCGTTGTCACATTTGTAAAATGGCACCTTTGTGCTCCACACAGACATGGGAAGATCCAGGAACAACCCTCTGCACACTGCTATATATCCTTTCCAGCAAACTTTGCCATAAACATTGAGATTTTTAGTTCACACATATTGCAATACATGTTTAAGCTGGCCAACTGCGTCAAACTAAACCTTTCTGGCCAAACCCTACTCTACCAAAAGCAAATGCTACTGTGGACACAATGCCAACATGGGGCAAAAAGACACAAAGTGGGGGGAGAGCTGCTAGGTTAAAACCTGGCTACTGACCTTCAAAGCTCTAGAGGATGTGAGAAGCATGCTTCACTAGGGCATCCCGCGCTCTTTGGCTGCAGCTCATGGCCGGTCAGTTTGCCATTAATCTGGACCAGATACTAGGCTCGTACCCCATATTCAGGGCTTTGCACTCCTGTGTCTCTGCGGAGCCTCCGACATCAGAGTGGAGTTTATCCCCTGTTTCAGGGCCTCTCACACTTGTCTTGTAGAGCCTCCAACATTAGCGAGGAGTTCATCCCCTATTTCAGGGCCTCGGACGCTACTGTCTAGGACACTGGTGCTAAGCTGGTTCCCTGTCTCAGACATTGGCTTTGGTACCAAGCTCTCCTCCTCTCTACAACAGATTATCCAGAGAAACATCCAACCTTTAGAGAACCTCTAGAGGCTACAGGCGAAAGCTTGACTTTCACCTTCAAGAAATCCCAACAAGTAGCCCAAAGAGGACTCTGTCAGAGCTCCACTAGGGCCTACAGTGCAACCGTTGTCACATTTGTAAAATGGCACCTTTGTGCTCCACACAGACATGGGAAGATCCAGGAACAACCCTCTGCACACTGCTATATATCCTTTCCAGCAAACTTTGCCATAAACATTGAGATTTTTAGTTCACACATATTGCAATACATGTTTAAGCTGGCCAACTGCGTCAAACTAAACCTTTCTGGCCAAACCCTACTCTACCAAAAGCAAATGCTACTGTGGACACAATGCCAACATGGGGCAAAAAGACACAAAGTGGGGGGAGAGCTGCTAGGTTAAAACCTGGCTACTGACCTTCAAAGCTCTAGAGGATGTGAGAAGCATGCTTCACTAGGGCATCCCGCGCTCTTTGGCTGCAGCTCATGGCCGGTCAGTTTGCCATTAATCTGGACCAGATACTAGGCTCGTACCCCATATTCAGGGCTTTGCACTCCTGTGTCTCTGCGGAGCCTCCGACATCAGAGTGGAGTTTATCCCCTGTTTCAGGGCCTCTCACACTTGTCTTGTAGAGCCTCCAACATTAGCGAGGAGTTTATCCCCTATTTCAGGGCCTCGGACGCTACTGTCTAGGACACTGGTGCTGAGCTGGTTCCCTGTCTCAGACATTGGCTTTGGTACCAAGCTCTCCTCCTCTCTACAACAGATTATCCAGAGAAACATCCAACCTTTAGAGAACCTCTAGAGGCTACAGGCGAAAGCTTGACTTTCACCTTCAAGAAATCCCAACAAGTAGGCCAAAGAGGACTCTGTCAGAGCTCCACTAGGGCCTACAGTGCAACCGTTGTCACATTTGTAAAATGGCACCTTTGTGCTCCACACAGACATGGGAAGATCCAGGAACAACCCTCTGCACACTGCTATATATCCTTTCCAGCAAACTTTGCCATAAACATTGAGATTTTTAGTTCACACATATTGCAATACATGTTTAAGCTGGCCAACTGCGTCAAACTAAACCTTTCTGGCCAAACCCTACTCTACCAAAAGCAAATGCTACTGTGGACACAATGCCAACATGGGGCAAAAAGACACAAAGTGGGGGGAGAGCTGCTAGGTTAAAACCTGGCTACTGACCT
Source organism: Staurois parvus (assembly GCF_062004578.1). Taxonomy (NCBI): domain Eukaryota; kingdom Metazoa; phylum Chordata; class Amphibia; order Anura; family Ranidae; genus Staurois; species Staurois parvus. The sequence goes on from NW_028320133.1 coordinate 456,752, forward strand.
TCAAAGCTCTAGAGGATGTGAGAAGCATGCTTCACTAGGGCATCCCGCGCTCTTTGGCTGCAGCTCATGGCCGGTCAGTTTGCCATTAATCTGGACCAGATACTAGGCTCGTACCCCATATTCAGGGCTTTGCACTCCTGTGTCTCTGCGGAGCCTCCGACATCAGAGTGGAGTTTATCCCCTGTTTCAGGGCCTCTCACACTTGTCTTGTAGAGCCTCCAACATTAGCGAGGAGTTCATCCCCTATTTCAGGGCCTCGGACGCTACTGTCTAGGACACTGGTGCTGAGCTGGTTCCCTGTCTCAGACATTGGCTTTGGTACCAAGCTCTCCTCCTCTCTACAACAGATTATCCAGAGAAACATCCAACCTTTAGAGAACCTCTAGAGGCTACAGGCGAAAGCTTGACTTTCACCTTCAAGAAATCCCAACAAGTAGCCCAAAGAGGACTCTGTCAGAGCTCCACTAGGGCCTACAGTGCAACCGTTGTCACATTTGTAAAATGGCACCTTTGTGCTCCACACAGACATGGGAAGATCCAGGAACAACCCTCTGCACACTGCTATATATCCTTTCCAGCAAACTTTGCCATAAACATTGAGATTTTTAGCTCACACATATTGCAATACATGTTTAAGCTGGCCAACTGCGTCAAACTAAACCTTTCTGGCCAAACCCTACTCTACCAAAAGCAAATGCTACTGTGGACACAATGCCAACATGGGGCAAAAAGACACAAAGTGGGGGGAGAGCTGCTAGGTTAAAACCTGGCTACTGACCTTCAAAGCTCTAGAGGATGTGAGAAGCATGCTTCACTAGGGCATCCCGCGCTCTTTGGCTGCAGCTCATGGCCGGTCAGTTTGCCATTAATCTGGACCAGATACTAGGCTCGTACCCCATATTCAGGGCTTTGCACTCCTGTGTCTCTGCGGAGCCTCCGACATCAGAGTGGAGTTTATCCCCTGTTTCAGGGCCTCTCACACTTGTCTTGTAGAGCCTCCAACATTAGCGAGGAGTTTATCCCCTATTTCAGGGCCTCGGACGCTACTGTCTAGGACACTGGTGCTGAGCTGGTTCCCTGTCTCAGACATTGGCTTTGGTACCAAGCTCTCCTCCTCTCTACAACAGATTATCCAGAGAAACATCCAACCTTTAGAGAACCTCTAGAGGCTACAGGCGAAAGCTTGACTTTCACCTTCAAGAAATCCCAACAAGTAGCCCAAAGAGGACTCTGTCAGAGCTCCACTAGGGCCTACAGTGCAACCGTTGTCACATTTGTAAAATGGCACCTTTGTGCTCCACACAGACATGGGAAGATCCAGGAACAACCCTCTGCACACTGCTATATATCCTTTCCAGCAAACTTTGCCATAAACATTGAGATTTTTAGTTCACACATATTGCAATACATGTTTAAGCTGGCCAACTGCGTCAAAGTAAACCTTTCTGGCCAAACCCTACTCTACCAAAAGCAAATGCTACTGTGGACACAATGCCAACATGGGGCAAAAAGACACAAAGTGGGGGGAGAGCTGCTAGGTTAAAACCTGGCTACTGACCTTCAAAGCTCTAGAGGATGTGAGAAGCATGCTTCACTAGGGCATCCCGCGCTCTTTGGCTGCAGCTCATGGCCGGTCAGTTTGCCATTAATCTGGACCAGATACTAGGCTCGTACCCCATATTCAGGGCTTTGCACTCCTGTGTCTCTGCGGAGCCTCCGACATCAGAGTGGAGTTTATCCCCTGTTTCAGGGCCTCTCACACTTGTCTTGTAGAGCCTCCAACATTAGCGAGGAGTTTATCCCCTATTTCAGGGCCTCGGACGCTACTGTCTAGGACACTGGTGCTGAGCTGGTTCCCTGTCTCAGACATTGGCTTTGGTACCAAGCTCTCCTCCTCTCTACAACAGATTATCCAGAGAAACATCCAACCTTTAGAGAACCTCTAGAGGCTACAGGCGAAAGCTTGACTTTCACCTTCAAGAAATCCCAACAAGTAGCCCAAAGAGGACTCTGTCAGAGCTCCACTAGGGCCTACAGTGCAACCGTTGTCACATTTGTAAAATGGCACCTTTGTGCTCCACACAGACATGGGAAGATCCAGGAACAACCCTCTGCACACTGCTATATATCCTTTCCAGCAAACTTTGCCATAAACATTGAGATTTTTAGTTCACACATATTGCAATACATGTTTAAGCTGGCCAACTGCGTCAAACTAAACCTTTCTGGCCAAACCCTACTCTACCAAAAGCAAATGCTACTGTGGACACAATGCCAACATGGGGCAAAAAGACACAAAGTGGGGGGAGAGCTGCTAGGTTAAAACCTGGCTACTGACCTTCAAAGCTCTAGAGGATGTGAGAAGCATGCTTCACTAGGGCATCCCGCGCTCTTTGGCTGCAGCTCATGGCCGGTCAGTTTGCCATTAATCTGGACCAGATACTAGGCTCGTACCCCATATTCAGGGCTTTGCACTCCTGTGTCTCTGCGGAGCCTCCGACATCAGAGTGGAGTTTATCCCCTGTTTCAGGGCCTCTCACACTTGTCTTGTAGAGCCTCCAACATTAGCGAGGAGTTCATCCCCTATTTCAGGGCCTAGGACGCTACTGTCTAGGACACTGGTGCTGAGCTGGTTCCCTGTCTCAGACATTGGCTTTGGTACCAAGCTCTCCTCCTCTCTACAACAGATTATCCAGAGAAACATCCAACCTTTAGAGAACCTCTAGAGGCTACAGGCGAAAGCTTGACTTTCACCTTCAAGAAATCCCAACAAGTAGCCCAAAGAGGACTCTGTCAGAGCTCCACTAGGGCCTACAGTGCAACCGTTGTCACATTTGTAAAATGGCACCTTTGTGCTCCACACAGACATGGGAAGATCCAGGAACAACCCTCTGCACACTGCTATATATCCTTTCCAGCAAACTTTGCCATAAACATTGAGATTTTTAGTTCACACATATTGCAATACATGTTTAAGCTGGCCAACTGCGTCAAACTAAACCTTTCTGGCCAAACCCTACTCTACCAAAAGCAAATGCTACTGTGGACACAATGCCAACATGGGGCAAAAAGACACAAAGTGGGGGGAGAGCTGCTAGGTTAAAACCTGGCTACTGACCTTCAAAGCTCTAGAGGATGTGAGAAGCATGCTTCACTAGGGCATCCCGCGCTCTTTGGCTGCAGCTCATGGCCGGTCAGTTTGCCATTAATCTGGACCAGATACTAGGCTCGTACCCCATATTCAGGGCTTTGCACTCCTGTGTCTCTGCGGAGCCTCCGACATCAGAGTGGAGTTTATCCCCTGTTTCAGGGCCTCTCACACTTGTCTTGTAGAGCCTCCAACATTAGCGAGGAGTTTATCCCCTATTTCAGGGCCTCGGACGCTACTGTCTAGGACACTGGTGCTGAGCTGGTTCCCTGTCTCAGACATTGGCTTTGGTACCAAGCTCTCCTCCTCTCTACAACAGATTATCCAGAGAAACATCCAACCTTTAGAGAACCTCTAGAGGCTACAGGCGAAAGCTTGACTTTCACCTTCAAGAAATCCCAACAAGTAGCCCAAAGAGGACTCTGTCAGAGCTCCACTAGGGCCTACAGTGCAACCGTTGTCACATTTGTAAAATGGCACCTTTGTGCTCCACACAGACATGGGAAGATCCAGGAACAACCCTCTGCACACTGCTATATATCCTTTCCAGCAAACTTTGCCATAAACATTGAGATTTTTAGTTCACACATATTGCAATACATGTTTAAGCTGGCCAACTGCGTCAAACTAAACCTTTCTGGCCAAACCCTACTCTACCAAAAGCAAATGCTACTGTGGACACAATGCCAACATGGGGCAAAAAGACACAAAGTGGGGGGAGAGCTGCTAGGTTAAAACCTGGCTACTGACCTTCAAAGCTCTAGAGGATGTGAGAAGCATGCTTCACTAGGGCATCCCGCGCTCTTTGGCTGCAGCTCATGGCCGGTCAGTTTGCCATTAATCTGGACCAGATACTAGGCTCGTACCCCATATTCAGGGCTTTGCACTCCTGTGTCTCTGCGGAGCCTCCGACATCAGAGTGGAGTTTATCCCCTGTTTCAGGGCCTCTCACACTTGTCTTGTAGAGCCTCCAACATTAGCGAGGAGTTCATCCCCTATTTCAGGGCCTCGGACGCTACTGTCTAGGACACTGGTGCTGAGCTGGTTCCCTGTCTCAGACATTGGCTTTGGTACCAAGCTCTCCTCCTCTCTACAACAGATTATCCAGAGAAACATCCAACCTTTAGAGAACCTCTAGAGGCTACAGGCGAAAGCTTGACTTTCACCTTCAAGAAATCCCAACAAGTAGCCCAAAGAGGACTCTGTCAGAGCTCCACTAGGGCCTACAGTGCAACCGTTGTCACATTTGTAAAATGGCACCTTTGTGCTCCACACAGACATGGGAAGATCCAGGAACAACCCTCTGCACACTGCTATATATCCTTTCCAGCAAACTTTGCCATAAACATTGAGATTTTTAGTTCACACATATTGCAATACATGTTTAAGCTGGCCAACTGCGTCAAACTAAACCTTTCTGGCCAAACCCTACTCTACCAAAAGCAAATGCTACTGTGGACACAATGCCAACATGGGGCAAAAAGACACAAAGTGGGGGGAGAGCTGCTAGGTTAAAACCTGGCTACTGACCTTCAAAGCTCTAGAGGATGTGAGAAGCATGCTTCACTAGGGCATCCCGCGCTCTTTGGCTGCAGCTCATGGCCGGTCAGTTTGCCATTAATCTGGACCAGATACTAGGCTCGTACCCCATATTCAGGGCTTTGCACTCCTGTGTCTCTGCGGAGCCTCCGACATCAGAGTGGAGTTTATCCCCTGTTTCAGAGCCTCTCACACTTGTCTTGTAGAGCCTCCAACATTAGCGAGGAGTTTATCCCCTATTTCAGGGCCTCGGACGCTACTGTCTAGGACACTGGTGCTGAGCTGGTTCCCTGTCTCAGACATTGGCTTTGGTACCAAGCTCTCCTCCTCTCTACAACAGATTATCCAGAGAAACATCCAACCTTTAGAGAACCTCTAGAGGCTACAGGCGAAAGCTTGACTTTCACCTTCAAGAAATCCCAACAAGTAGCCCAAAGAGGACTCTGTCAGAGCTCCACTAGGGCCTACGGTGCAACCGTTGTCACATTTGTAAAATGGCACCTTTGTGCTCCACACAGACATGGGAAGATCCAGGAACAACCCTCTGCACACTGCTATTTATCCTTTCCAGCAAACTTTGCCATAAACATTGAGATTTTTAGTTCACACATATTGCAATACATGTTTAAGCTGGCCAACTGCGTCAAACTAAACCTTTCTGGCCAAACCCTACTCTACCAAAAGCAAATGCTACTGTGGACACAATGCCAACATGGGGCAAAAAGACACAAAGTGGGGGGAGAGCTGCTAGGTTAAAACCTGGCTACTGACCTTCAAAGCTCTAGAGGATGTGAGAAGCATGCTTCACTAGGGCATCCCGCGCTCTTTGGCTGCAGCTCATGGCCGGTCAGTTTGCCATTAATCTGGACCAGATACTAGGCTCGTACCCCATATTCAGGGCTTTGCACTCCTGTGTCTCTGCGGAGCCTCCGACATCAGAGTGGAGTTTATCCCCTGTTTCAGGGCCTCTCACACTTGTCTTGTAGAGCCTCCAACATTAGCGAGGAGTTTATCCCCTATTTCAGGGCCTCGGACGCTACTGTCTAGGACACTGGTGCTGAGCTGGTTCCCTGTCTCAGACATTGGCTTTGGTACCAAGCTCTCCTCCTCTCTACAACAGATTATCCAGAGAAACATCCAACCTTTAGAGAACCTCTAGAGGCTACAGGCGAAAGCTTGACTTTCACCTTCAAGAAATCCCAACAAGTAGCCCAAAGAGGACTCTGTCAGAGCTCCACTAGGGCCTACAGTGCAACCGTTGTCACATTTGTAAAATGGCACCTTTGTGCTCCACACAGACATGGGAAGATCCAGGAACAACCCTCTGCACACTGCTATATATCCTTTCCAGCAAACTTTGCCATAAACATTGAGATTTTTAGCTCACACATATTGCAATACATGTTTAAGCTGGCCAACTGCGTCAAACTAAACCTTTCTGGCCAAACCCTACTCTACCAAAAGCAAATGCTACTGTGGACACAATGCCAACATGGGGCAAAAAGACACAAAGTGGGGGGAGAGCTGCTAGGTTAAAACCTGGCTACTGACCTTCAAAGCTCTAGAGGATGTGAGAAGCATGCTTCACTAGGGCATCCCGCGCTCTTTGGCTGCAGCTCATGGCCGGTCAGTTTGCCATTAATCTGGACCAGATACTAGGCTCGTACCCCATATTCAGGGCTTTGCACTCCTGTGTCTCTGCGGAGCCTCCGACATCAGAGTGGAGTTTATCCCCTGTTTCAGGGCCTCTCACACTTGTCTTGTAGAGCCTCCAACATTAGCGAGGAGTTTATCCCCTATTTCAGGGCCTCGGACGCTACTGTCTAGGACACTGGTGCTGAGCTGGTTCCCTGTCTCAGACATTGGCTTTGGTACCAAGCTCTCCTCCTCTCTACAACAGATTATCCAGAGAAACATCCAACCTTTAGAGAACCTCTAGAGGCTACAGGCGAAAGCTTGACTTTCACCTTCAAGAAATCCCAACAAGTAGCCCAAAGAGGACTCTGTCAGAGCTCCACTAGGGCCTACAGTGCAACCGTTGTCACATTTGTAAAATGGCACCTTTGTGCTCCACACAGACATGGGAAGATCCAGGAACAACCCTCTGCACACTGCTATATATCCTTTCCAGCAAACTTTGCCATAAACATTGAGATTTTTAGTTCACACATATTGCAATACATGTTTAAGCTGGCCAACTGCGTCAAACTAAACCTTTCTGGCCAAACCCTACTCTACCAAAAGCAAATGCTACTGTGGACACAATGCCAACATGGGGCAAAAAGACACAAAGTGGGGGGAGAGCTGCTAGGTTAAAACCTGGCTACTGACCTTCAAAGCTCTAGAGGATGTGAGAAGCATGCTTCACTAGGGCATCCCGCGCTCTTTGGCTGCAGCTCATGGCCGGTCAGTTTGCCATTAATCTGGACCAGATACTAGGCTCGTACCCCATATTCAGGGCTTTGCACTCCTGTGTCTCTGCGGAGCCTCCGACATCAGAGTGGAGTTTATCCCGTTTCAGGGCCTCTCACACTTGTCTTGTAGAGCCTCCAACATTAGCGAGGAGTTTATCCCCTATTTCAGGGCCTCGGACGCTACTGTCTAGGACACTGGTGCTGAGCTGGTTCCCTGTCTCAGACATTGGCTTTGGTACCAAGCTCTCCTCCTCTCTACAACAGATTATCCAGAGAAACATCCAACCTTTAGAGAACCTCTAGAGGCTACAGGCGAAAGCTTGACTTTCACCTTCAAGAAATCCCAACAAGTAGCCCAAAGAGGACTCTGTCAGAGCTCCACTAGGGCCTACAGTGCAACCGTTGTCACATTTGTAAAATGGCACCTTTGTGCTCCACACAGACATGGGAAGATCCAGGAACAACCCTCTGCACACTGCTATATATCCTTTCCAGCAAACTTTGCCATAAACATTGAGATTTTTAGTTCACACATATTGCAATACATGTTTAAGCTGGCCAACTGCGTCAAACTAAACCTTTCTGGCCAAACCCTACTCTACCAAAAGCAAATGCTACTGTGGACACAATGCCAACATGGGGCAAAAAGACACAAAGTGGGGGGAGAGCTGCTAGGTTAAAACCTGGCTACTGACCTTCAAAGCTCTAGAGGATGTGAGAAGCATGCTTCACTAGGGCATCCCGCGCTCTTTGGCTGCAGCTCATGGCCGCTCAGTTTGCCATTAATCTGGACCAGATACTAGGCTCGTACCCCATATTCAGGGCTTTGCACTCCTGTGTCTCTGCGGAGCCTCCGACATCAGAGTGGAGTTTATCCCCTGTTTCAGGGCCTCTCACACTTGTCTTGTAGAGCCTCCAACATTAGCGAGGAGTTTATCCCCTATTTCAGGGCCTCGGACGCTACTGTCTAGGACACTGGTGCTGAGCTGGTTCCCTGTCTCAGACATTGGCTTTGGTACCAAGCTCTCCTCCTCTCTACAACAGATTATCCAGAGAAACATCCAACCTTTAGAGAACCTCTAGAGGCTACAGGCGAAAGCTTGACTTTCACCTTCAAGAAATCCCAACAAGTAGCCCAAAGAGGACTCTGTCAGAGCTCCACTAGGGCCTACAGTGCAACCGTTGTCACATTTGTAAAATGGCACCTTTGTGCTCCACACAGACATGGGAAGATCCAGGAACAACCCTCTGCACACTGCTATATATCCTTTCCAGCAAACTTTGCCATAAACATTGAGATTTTTAGTTCACACATATTGCAATACATGTTTAAGCTGGCCAACTGCGTCAAACTAAACCTTTCTGGCCAAACCCTACTCTACCAAAAGCAAATGCTACTGTGGACACAATGCCAACATGGGGCAAAAAGACACAAAGTGGGGGGAGAGCTGCTAGGTTAAAACCTGGCTACTGACCTTCAAAGCTCTAGAGGATGTGAGAAGCATGCTTCACTAGGGCATCCCGCGCTCTTTGGCTGCAGCTCATGGCCGGTCAGTTTGCCATTAATCTGGACCAGATACTAGGCTCGTACCCCATATTCAGGGCTTTGCACTCCTGTGTCTCTGCGGAGCCTCCGACATCAGAGTGGAGTTTATCCCCTGTTTCAGGGCCTCTCACACTTGTCTTGTAGAGCCTCCAACATTAGCGAGGAGTTCATCCCCTATTTCAGGGCCTCGGACGCTACTGTCTAGGACACTGGTGCTGAGCTGGTTCCCTGTCTCAGACATTGGCTTTGGTACCAAGCTCTCCTCCTCTCTACAACAGATTATCCAGAGAAACATCCAACCTTTAGAGAACCTCTAGAGGCTACAGGCGAAAGCTTGACTTTCACCTTCAAGAAATCCCAACAAGTAGCCCAAAGAGGACTCTGTCAGAGCTCCACTAGGGCCTACAGTGCAACCGTTGTCACATTTGTAAAATGGCACCTTTGTGCTCCACACAGACATGGGAAGATCCAGGAACAACCCTCTGCACACTGCTATATATCCTTTCCAGCAAACTTTGCCATAAACATTGAGATTTTTAGTTCACACATATTGCAATACATGTTTAAGCTGGCCAACTGCGTCAAACTAAACCTTTCTGGCCAAACCCTACTCTACCAAAAGCAAATGCTACTGTGGACACAATGCCAACATGGGGCAAAAAGACACAAAGTGGGGGGAGAGCTGCTAGGTTAAAACCTGGCTACTGACCTTCAAAGCTCTAGAGGATGTGAGAAGCATGCTTCACTAGGGCATCCCGCGCTCTTTGGCTGCAGCTCATGGCCGGTCAGTTTGCCATTAATCTGGACCAGATACTAGGCTCGTACCCCATATTCAGGACTTTGCACTCCTGTGTCTCTGCGGAGCCTCCAACATCAGAGTGGAGTTTATCCCCTGTTTCAGGGCCTCTCACACTTGTCTTGTAGAGCCTCCAACATTAGCGAGGAGTTTATCCCCTATTTCAGGGCCTCGGACGCTACTGTCTAGGACACTGGTGCTGAGCTGGTTCCCTGTCTCAGACATTGGCTTTGGTACCAAGCTCTCCTCCTCTCTACAACAGATTATCCAGAGAAACATCCAACCTTTAGAGAACCTCTAGAGGCTACAGGCGAAAGCTTGACTTTCACCTTCAAGAAATCCCAACAAGTAGCCCAAAGAGGACTCTGTCAGAGCTCCACTAGGGCCTACAGTGCAACCGTTGTCACATTTGTAAAATGGCACCTTTGTGCTCCACACAGACATGGCAAGATCCAGGAACAACCCTCTGCACACTGCTATATATCCTTTCCAGCAAACTTTGCCATAAACATTGAGATTTTTAGTTCACACATATTGCAATACATGTTTAAGCTGGCCAACTGCGTCAAACTAAACCTTTCTGGCCAAACCCTACTCTACCAAAAGCAAATGCTACTGTGGACACAATGCCAACATGGGGCAAAAAGACACAAAGTGGGGGGAGAGCTGCTAGGTTAAAACCTGGCTACTGACCTTCAAAGCTCTAGAGGATGTGAGAAGCATGCTTCACTAGGGCATCCCGCGCTCTTTGGCTGCAGCTCATGGCCGGTCAGTTTGCCATTAATCTGGACCAGATACTAGGCTCGTATCCCATATTCAGGGCTTTGCACTCCTGTGTCTCTGCGGAGCCTCCGACATCAGAGTGGAGTTTATCCCCTGTTTCAGGGCCTCTCACACTTGTCTTGTAGAGCCTCCAACATTAGCGAGGAGTTTATCCCCTATTTCAGGGCCTAGGACGCTACTGTCTAGGACACTGGTGCTGAGCTGGTTCCCTGTCTCAGACATTGGCTTTGGTACCAAGCTCTCCTCCTCTCTACAACAGATTATCCAGAGAAACATCCAACCTTTAGAGAACCTCTAGAGGCTACAGGCGAAAGCTTGACTTTCACCTTCAAGAAATCCCAACAAGTAGCCCAAAGAGGACTCTGTCAGAGCTCCACTAGGGCCTACAGTGCAACCGTTGTCACATTTGTAAAATGGCACCTTTGTGCTCCACACAGACATGGGAAGATCCAGGAACAACCCTCTGCACACTGCTATATATCCTTTCCAGCAAACTTTGCCATAAACATTGAGATTTTTAGTTCACACATATTGCAATACATGTTTAAGCTGGCCAACTGCGTCAAACTAAACCTTTCTGGCCAAACCCTACTCTACCAAAAGCAAATGCTACTGTGGACACAATGCCAACATGGGGCAAAAAGACACAAAGTGGGGGGAGAGCTGCTAGGTTAAAACCTGGCTACTGACCTTCAAAGCTCTAGAGGATGTGAGAAGCATGCTTCACTAGGGCATCCCGCGCTCTTTGGCTGCAGCTCATGGCCGGTCAGTTTGCCATTAATTTGGACCAGATACTAGGCTCGTACCCCATATTCAGGGCTTTGCACTCCTGTGTCTCTGCGGAGCCTCCGACATCAGAGTGGAGTTTATCCCCTGTTTCAGGGCCTCTCACACTTGTCTTGTAGAGCCTCCAACATTAGCGAGGAGTTTATCCCCTATTTCAGGGCCTCGGACGCTACTGTCTAGGACACTGGTGCTGAGCTGGTTCCCTGTCTCAGACATTGGCTTTGGTACCAAGCTCTCCTCCTCTCTACAACAGATTATCCAGAGAAACATCCAACCTTTAGAGAACCTCTAGAGGCTACAGGCGAAAGCTTGACTTTCACCTTCAAGAAATCCCAACAAGTAGCCCAAAGAGGACTCTGTCAGAGCTCCACTAGGGCCTACAGTGCAACCGTTGTCACATTTGTAAAATGGCACCTTTGTGCTCCACACAGACATGGGAAGATCCAGGAACAACCCTCTGCACACTGCTATATATCCTTTCCAGCAAACTTTGCCATAAACATTGAGATTTTTAGTTCACACATATTGCAATACATGTTTAAGCTGGCCAACTGCGTCAAACTAAACCTTTCTGGCCAAACCCTACTCTACCAAAAGCAAATGCTACTGTGGACACAATGCCAACATGGGGCAAAAAGACACAAAGTGGGGGGAGAGCTGCTAGGTTAAAACCTGGCTACTGACCTTCAAAGCTCTAGAGGATGTGAGAAGCATGCTTCACTAGGGCATCCCGCGCTCTTTGGCTGCAGCTCATGGCCGGTCAGTTTGCCATTAATCTGGACCAGATACTAGGCTCGTACCCCATATTCAGGGCTTTGCACTCCTGTGTCTCTGCGGAGCCTCCGACATCAGAGTGGAGTTTATCCCCTGTTTCAGGGCCTCTCACACTTGTCTTGTAGAGCCTCCAACATTAGCGAGGAGTTCATCCCCTATTTCAGGGCCTCGGACGCTACTGTCTAGGACACTGGTGCTAAGCTGGTTCCCTGTCTCAGACATTGGCTTTGGTACCAAGCTCTCCTCCTCTCTACAACAGATTATCCAGAGAAACATCCAACCTTTAGAGAACCTCTAGAGGCTACAGGTGAAAGCTTGACTTTCACCTTCAAGAAATCCCAACAAGTAGCCCAAAGAGGACTCTGTCAGAGCTCCACTAGGGCCTACAGTGCAACCGTTGTCACATTTGTAAAATGGCACCTTTGTGCTCCACACAGACATGGGAAGATCCAGGAACAACCCTCTGCACACTGCTATATATCCTTTCCAGCAAACTTTGCCATAAACATTGAGATTTTTAGTTCACACATATTGCAATACATGTTTAAGCTGGCCAACTGCGTCAAACTAAACCTTTCTGGCCAAACCCTACTCTACCAAAAGCAAATGCTACTGTGGACACAATGCCAACATGGGGCAAAAAGACACAAAGTGGGGGGAGAGCTGCTAGGTTAAAACCTGGCTACTGACCTTCAAAGCTCTAGAGGATGTGAGAAGCATGCTTCACTAGGGCATCCCGCGCTCTTTGGCTGCAGCTCATGGCCGGTCAGTTTGCCATTAATCTGGACCAGATACTAGGCTCGTACCCCATATTCAGGGCTTTGCACTCCTGTGTCTCTGCGGAGCCTCCGACATCAGAGTGGAGTTTATCCCCTGTTTCAGGGCCTCTCACACTTGTCTTGTAGAGCCTCCAACATTAGCGAGGAGTTTATCCCCTATTTCAGGGCCTCGGACGCTACTGTCTAGGACACTGGTGCTGAGCTGGTTCCCTGTCTCAGACATTGGCTTTGGTACCAAGCTCTCCTCCTCTCTACAACAGATTATCCAGAGAAACATCCAACCTTTAGAGAACCTCTAGAGGCTACAGGCGAAAGCTTGACTTTCACCTTCAAGAAATCCCAACAAGTAGGCCAAAGAGGACTCTGTCAGAGCTCCACTAGGGCCTACAGTGCAACCGTTGTCACATTTGTAAAATGGCACCTTTGTGCTCCACACAGACATGGGAAGATCCAGGAACAACCCTCTGCACACTGCTATATATCCTTTCCAGCAAACTTTGCCATAAACATTGAGATTTTTAGTTCACACATATTGCAATACATGTTTAAGCTGGCCAACTGCGTCAAACTAAACCTTTCTGGCCAAACCCTACTCTACCAAAAGCAAATGCTACTGTGGACACAATGCCAACATGGGGCAAAAAGACACAAAGTGGGGGGAGAGCTGCTAGGTTAAAACCTGGCTACTGACCTTCAAAGCTCTAGAGGATGTGAGAAGCATGCTTCACTAGGGCATCCCGCGCTCTTTGGCTGCAGCTCATGGCCGGTCAGTTTGCCATTAATCTGGACCAGATACTAGGCTCGTACCCCATATTCAGGGCTTTGCACTCCTGTGTCTCTGCGGAGCCTCCGACATCAGAGTGGAGTTTATCCCCTGTTTCAGGGCCTCTCACACTTGTCTTGTAGAGCCTCCAACATTAGCGAGGAGTTTATCCCCTATTTCAGGGCCTCGGACGCTACTGTCTAGGACACTGGTGCTGAGCTGGTTCCCTGTCTCAGACATTGGCTTTGGTACCAAGCTCTCCTCCTCTCTACAACAGATTATCCAGAGAAACATCCAACCTTTAGAGAACCTCTAGAGGCTACAGGCGAAAGCTTGACTTTCACCTTCAAGAAATCCCAACAAGTAGCCCAAAGAGGACTCTGTCAGAGCTCCACTAGGGCCTACAGTGCAACCGTTGTCACATTTGTAAAATGGCACCTTTGTGCTCCACACAGACATGGGAAGATCCAGGAACAACCCTCTGCACACTGCTATATATCCTTTCCAGCAAACTTTGCCATAAACATTGAGATTTTTAGTTCACACATATTGCAATACATGTTTAAGCTGGCCAACTGCGTCAAACTAAACCTTTCTGGCCAAACCCTACTCTACCAAAAGCAAATGCTACTGTGGACACAATGCCAACATGGGGCAAAAAGACACAAAGTGGGGGGAGAGCTGCTAGGTTAAAACCTGGCTACTGACCTTCAAAGCTCTAGAGGATGTGAGAAGCATGCTTCACTAGGGCATCCCGCGCTCTTTGGCTGCAGCTCATGGCCGGTCAGTTTGCCATTAATCTGGACCAGATACTAGGCTCGTACCCCATATTCAGGGCTTTGCACTCCTGTGTCTCTGCGGAGCCTCCGACATCAGAGTGGAGTTTATCCCCTGTTTCAGGGCCTCTCACACTTGTCTTGTAGAGCCTCCAACATTAGCGAGGAGTTCATCCCCTATTTCAGGGCCTAGGACGCTACTGTCTAGGACACTGGTGCTGAGCTGGTTCCCTGTCTCAGACATTGGCTTTGGTACCAAGCTCTCCTCCTCTCTACAACAGATTATCCAGAGAAACATCCAACCTTTAGAGAACCTCTAGAGGCTACAGGCGAAAGCTTGACTTTCACCTTCAAGAAATCCCAACAAGTAGCCCAAAGAGGACTCTGTCAGAGCTCCACTAGGGCCTACAGTGCAACCGTTGTCACATTTGTAAAATGGCACCTTTGTGCTCCACACAGACATGGGAAGATCCAGGAACAACCCTCTGCACACTGCTATATATCCTTTCCAGCAAACTTTGCCATAAACATTGAGATTTTTAGTTCACACATATTGCAATACATGTTTAAGCTGGCCAACTGCGTCAAACTAAACCTTTCTGGCCAAACCCTACTCTACCAAAAGCAAATGCTACTGTGGACACAATGCCAACATGGGGCAAAAAGACACAAAGTGGGGGGAGAGCTGCTAGGTTAAAACCTGGCTACTGACCTTCAAAGCTCTAGAGGATGTGAGAAGCATGCTTCACTAGGGCATCCCGCGCTCTTTGGCTGCAGCTCATGGCCGGTCAGTTTGCCATTAATCTGGACCAGATACTAGGCTCGTACCCCATATTCAGGGCTTTGCACTCCTGTGTCTCTGCGGAGCCTCCGACATCAGAGTGGAGTTTATCCCCTGTTTCAGGGCCTCTCACACTTGTCTTGTAGAGCCTTCAACATTAGCGAGGAGTTTATCCCCTATTTCAGGGCCTCGGACGCTACTGTCTAGGACACTGGTGCTGAGCTGGTTCCCTGTCTCAGACATTGGCTTTGGTACCAAGCTCTCCTCCTCTCTACAACAGATTATCCAGAGAAACATCCAACCTTTAGAGAACCTCTAGAGGCTACAGGCGAAAGCTTGACTTTCACCTTCAAGAAATCCCAACAAGTAGCCCAAAGAGGACTCTGTCAGAGCTCCACTAGGGCCTACAGTGCAACCGTTGTCACATTTGTAAAATGGCACCTTTGTGCTCCACACAGACATGGGAAGATCCAGGAACAACCCTCTGCACACTGCTATATATCCTTTCCAGCAAACTTTGCCATAAACATTGAGATTTTTAGTTCACACATATTGCAATACATGTTTAAGCTGGCCAACTGCGTCAAACTAAACCTTTCTGGCCAAACCCTACTCTACCAAAAGCAAATGCTACTGTGGACACAATGCCAACATGGGGCAAAAAGACACAAAGTGGGGGGAGAGCTGCTAGGTTAAAACCTGGCTACTGACCTTCAAAGCTCTAGAGGATGTGAGAAGCATGCTTCACTAGGGCATCCCGCGCTCTTTGGCTGCAGCTCATGGCCGCTCAGTTTGCCATTAATCTGGACCAGATACTAGGCTCGTACCCCATATTCAGGGCTTTGCACTCCTGTGTCTCTGCGGAGCCTCCGACATCAGAGTGGAGTTTATCCCCTGTTTCAGGGCCTCTCACACTTGTCTTGTAGAGCCTCCAACATTAGCGAGGAGTTTATCCCCTATTTCAGGGCCTCGGACGCTACTGTCTAGGACACTGGTGCTGAGCTGGTTCCCTGTCTCAGACATTGGCTTTGGTACCAAGCTCTCCTCCTCTCTACAACAGATTATCCAGAGAAACATCCAACCTTTAGAGAACCTCTAGAGGCTACAGGCGAAAGCTTGACTTTCACCTTCAAGAAATCCCAACAAGTAGCCCAAAGAGGACTCTGTCAGAGCTCCACTAGGGCCTACAGTGCAACCGTTGTCACATTTGTAAAATGGCACCTTTGTGCTCCACACAGACATGGGAAGATCCAGGAACAACCCTCTGCACACTGCTATATATCCTTTCCAGCAAACTTTGCCATAAACATTGAGATTTTTAGTTCACACATATTGCAATACATGTTTAAGCTGGCCAACTGCGTCAAACTAAACCTTTCTGGCCAAACCCTACTCTACCAAAAGCAAATGCTACTGTGGACACAATGCCAACATGGGGCAAAAAGACACAAAGTGGGGGGAGAGCTGCTAGGTTAAAACCTGGCTACTGACCTTCAAAGCTCTAGAGGATGTGAGAAGCATGCTTCACTAGGGCATCCCGCGCTCTTTGGCTGCAGCTCATGGCCGGTCAGTTTGCCATTAATCTGGACCAGATACTAGGCTCGTACCCCATATTCAGGGCTTTGCACTCCTGTGTCTCTGCGGAGCCTCCGACATCAGAGTGGAGTTTATCCCCTGTTTCAGGGCCTCTCACACTTGTCTTGTAGAGCCTCCAACATTAGCGAGGAGTTTATCCCCTATTTCAGGGCCTCGGACGCTACTGTCTAGGACACTGGTGCTGAGCTGGTTCCCTGTCTCAGACATTGGCTTTGGTACCAAGCTCTCCTCCTCTCTACAACAGATTATCCAGAGAAACATCCAACCTTTAGAGAACCTCTAGAGGCTACAGGCGAAAGCTTGACTTTCACCTTCAAGAAATCCCAACAAGTAGCCCAAAGAGGACTCTGTCAGAGCTCCACTAGGGCCTACAGTGCAACCGTTGTCACATTTGTAAAATGGCACCTTTGTGCTCCACACAGACATGGGAAGATCCAGGAACAACCCTCTGCACACTGCTATATATCCTTTCCAGCAAACTTTGCCATAAACATTGAGATTTTTAGTTCACACATATTGCAATACATGTTTAAGCTGGCCAACTGCGTCAAACTAAACCTTTCTGGCCAAACCCTACTCTACCAAAAGCAAATGCTACTGTGGACACAATGCCAACATGGGGCAAAAAGACACAAAGTGGGGGGAGAGCTGCTAGGTTAAAACCTGGCTACTGACCTTCAAAGCTCTAGAGGATGTGAGAAGCATGCTTCACTAGGGCATCCCGCGCTCTTTGGCTGCAGCTCATGGCCGCTCAGTTTGCCATTAATCTGGACCAGATACTAGGCTCGTACCCCATATTCAGGGCTTTGCACTCCTGTGTCTCTGCGGAGCCTCCGACATCAGAGTGGAGTTTATCCCCTGTTTCAGGGCCTCTCACACTTGTCTTGTAGAGCCTCCAACATTAGCGAGGAGTTTATCCCCTATTTCAGGGCCTCGGACGCTACTGTCTAGGACACTGGTGCTGAGCTGGTTCCCTGTCTCAGACATTGGCTTTGGTACCAAGCTCTCCTCCTCTCTACAACAGATTATCCAGAGAAACATCCAACCTTTAGAGAACCTCTAGAGGCTACAGGCGAAAGCTTGACTTTCACCTTCAAGAAATCCCAACAAGTAGCCCAAAGAGGACTCTGTCAGAGCTCCACTAGGGCCTACAGTGCAACCGTTGTCACATTTGTAAAATGGCACCTTTGTGCTCCACACAGACATGGGAAGATCCAGGAACAACCCTCTGCACACTGCTATATATCCTTTCCAGCAAACTTTGCCATAAACATTGAGATTTTTAGTTCACACATATTGCAATACATGTTTAAGCTGGCCAACTGCGTCAAACTAAACCTTTCTGGCCAAACCCTACTCTACCAAAAGCAAATGCTACTGTGGACACAATGCCAACATGGGGCAAAAAGACACAAAGTGGGGGGAGAGCTGCTAGGTTAAAACCTGGCTACTGACCTTCAAAGCTCTAGAGGATGTGAGAAGCATGCTTCACTAGGGCATCCCGCGCTCTTTGGCTGCAGCTCATGGCCGCTCAGTTTGCCATTAATCTGGACCAGATACTAGGCTCGTACCCCATATTCAGGGCTTTGCACTCCTGTGTCTCTGCGGAGCCTCCGACATCAGAGTGGAGTTTATCCCCTGTTTCAGGGCCTCTCACACTTGTCTTGTAGAGCCTCCAACATTAGCGAGGAGTTTATCCCCTATTTCAGGGCCTCGGACGCTACTGTCTAGGACACTGGTGCTGAGCTGGTTCCCTGTCTCAGACATTGGCTTTGGTACCAAGCTCTCCTCCTCTCTACAACAGATTATCCAGAGAAACATCCAACCTTTAGAGAACCTCTAGAGGCTACAGGCGAAAGCTTGACTTTCACCTTCAAGAAATCCCAACAAGTAGCCCAAAGAGGACTCTGTCAGAGCTCCACTAGGGCCTACAGTGCAACCGTTGTCACATTTGTAAAATGGCACCTTTGTGCTCCACACAGACATGGGAAGATCCAGGAACAACCCTCTGCACACTGCTATATATCCTTTCCAGCAAACTTTGCCATAAACTTAGAGATTTTTAGTGCGTGCCATGGGTGACATATGTGGGCGTTGCCTTAGCTTGGACTCCGCCCCTGCCACGCTCTGTCTCTGAGATTGGCTTCTCCTATTTCTGGAAGTCCTGTCAGAGCAGGTTAGGAGGATATGGTGAAGTTCTTGGCTGCGGCTGAGACGGGAGTGTGTGAAGGGGGAGACGGGGGACTACATGTCTCAGCATGGACCTGGGGGTTTTCTGTGACAGAGAGAGCCAGGGGGTCCCAGACTGAGAAAGGAGAGAGAAATGAGAAAGGTGTAGGGGCAAGATGAGTATCCCATGAAAGTCCGTATCCCCTGAATCCCCGGTATATAAGGCACGACAAGCCGATCACCGAACTACTGCAGCCGAACATGTACCTGAGTTAAATTAACACTTTACATGCCGAATGGTCGGCAGCAGGACACAGGATTGGCCGGGGAAACAGAATTATTAACCCCTTACATGCTGAGTGGTCGTCGGGGCTGTTACATGCCAAATTATCTGCAGCGACTTCGGACAGTGTCAGTGACATCGGGGGGGGGGCAGTGATTTTTTTCTTTGGGGGGGGGGGATAGTGTAAGTGACCTGGGGAGAATGGTGATATGGGGGGGGGGGGCAGTGATAGTGACTTTGGGGAGGACTGTTCTACTCAATGTTACTATCACTGCCCTGCCCCCACCATGTCACTGACACTTTGCCCGCCCCCACCATGTCACTGACACTGCCCCCCTCCCCATGTCTCTACTTTCTCCATCTCCACCCAGTAACTCACTGCTTACGAGATTGCCAATCATTTCAAAATCAAGATTGATGCAATGTGTGAGGTCATCTCCACTGCACAGACATCTATCCCACTTAGCATACCTTATGCTAAACCTCCCTCAACACTTTTCTCCTTTAACCTGGCTACTACCGAAGAGGTCACTAAAGTTTTCTCAGAAGCCCATCTCACCACCTGCCTTCTGGATCCTGTCCCCTCGCAACTACTACGATCACCTTCTTCTTCTATTCTATGTTCCCTCACTCACATCTTCAATCTCTCCCTCTCTACTGACACCTTCCTCTCCCCTCTAAGCATGCACAGATCACTACCGTACTTAAAAAGCCCTCACTGGACCCCACCAACCTGAACAACTTAAGACCCATCTCCCTGCTCCCGTTTACCTCTAAGCTCCTACCTCACTGACAACAACCTTCTTGACCCTTAAGAGTCTGGCTTTCGCTCACTCCACTCCACTCCACTGAAACTGCCCTACTAAAACTCACTAATGATTTACTAACTACTAAAACCAATGGCCACTACTCCATACTCTTGACCTCTCTGCGGCTTTTGATACTATTGACCATCCCCTCCTCCTCAAAAAACTCCACTCCCTTGGCCTCCGAGACTTTAATGGTTCTCCTTCTACCTATCGCAGCACTCCTTCAGTGTTACCTATAACTCTGTCTCCTCCTCGCCACTTCTCCATCAAGATCAATTATACAACCATCAGTCCCTCCCCTCATGCCAGGGTACTAGGTGTAATCCTGGACTCCCATCTGTCCTTTCAGCCCCAAATCCAGTCACTGTCCAAATCTTGTAGACTTCACCTCCGCAACATCTCCAAAATACGCCCGTTTTTAGCCACCAAAACCACTAAGCAACTTATTCACTCCCTTGTTATCTCTCGCTTTGACTATTGTAACTCCCTCCTCACTGGCCTACCTCATCACAAGCTATCCCCTCTTCAGTCTATGATGAATGTTGCTGCCAGACTCATTCACCTTGCCAACTGTTCCATGTCTGCCATCCCTCTCTGCCAATCCCTCCACTGGCCTCCCATTGCCCAACGGATAAAATTCAAAACATTAACAATAACAAATAAGGCCATTTCTAACTCTGCCCCCAATTACATCACCAATCTTGTCTCCAAATATCACCCAAAACGTCTTCTCTGCTCCACCCACAACCTTCTGTCCTCTAGCTCCCTTGTCTCCTCCTCCTATGCTTGTCTCCAGGACTTCTCCAGAGCCTCCCCCATCCTCTGCCACTCTCTACCCCAATCTTTCCGACTATGGCCTACTCTGCCCACTTTTACGCGATCTCCGAAAACCTCTCTTTAAGGAATCTAACAACCAAATCTTCTATTTCTCCTATCAGTTCATCCCCCACAGTTATTACCTTCTGTACCACCAGTCCCTCCCTCTTAGATTGTAAGGTCCTCCTAACCCTCTTGTATTGAACTGTATTGTTGCTGTATTGTCTCCCTTTATATTGTAAAGCGCTGAGCAAACTGTTGGTGCTATATAAATCATGGATTATAATATTAATAAAAAATACAAAAAAAGTAAATTTTAGGACACACAAGCGGAATAAAATTACCCAATTTAATTTTTGTAAAATATAAAAGATAAGGTTACACCTCACAGATACCCAATGTGTTAAACCTTAAATTTGCGTGTGGCCATGAAATGGCGACCAACTTTAGTACCCTATATTTTCTATAGGTGATGCTTTAAAAGCCAAACAAGAGTATGGAGAAGGAAAGGAACTGCTCATGATCCTAAGCATACCACCTCATCAGTGAAGCATGGTGGTGGTAGTGTCATGGCGTGGGCATGTATGGCTGCCAATGGAACTGGTTCTCTTGTATTTATTGATGATGTGACTGCTGACAAAAGCAGCAGGATGAATTCTGAAGTGTTTCGGGCAATATTATCTGCTCATATTCAGCCAAATGCTTCAGAACTCATTGGACGCCGCTTCATAGTGCAGATGGACAATGACCCAAAGCATACTGCAAAAGCAGCCAAAGAGTTTTTTAAGGGAAAGAAGTGGAATGTTATGCAATGGCCAAGTCAATCACCTGACCTGAATCCGATTGAGCATGCATTTCACTTGCTGAAGACAAAACTGAAGGGAAAATGCCCCAATAACAAGCAGGAACTGAAGACAGTTGCAGTAGAGGCCTGTCAGTGCATCATCAGGGATGAAACCCAGCGTCTGGTGATGTCTATGCGTTCCAGACTTCAGGCTGTAATTGACTGCAAAGGATTTGTAACCAAGTATTAAAAAGTGAAAGTTTGATTTAGAATTATTATTCTGTCCCATTACTTTTGGTCCCTTAACAAGTGGGAGGCACATGTGCTGTCATGGAAATTTTGTATTACAGGTTGAACTTTAAATGTGTCATATATTAATGTTATTCATATGTCTCTTGTGTGGCTTAATTAAAGCTCTGAAGGCTGCAATTAGGCCATGCGCATTTGCAATGTATATATTACAGTACTCAGCTCGGTAATGGATGAGATGGCAGATCTGCGCTTATAGACTGGCGTGTATGCCACCACGGCATTCGATGCCAATGCCGCGGGCCTGTATCCACATATCAGCAGCATAGTACCACATGGACTTCGTATGGCCAGGCGCCGGGCAGTGCGAACTCCGCGTGTAGGCTCATGTATATCTTACAAGCCACTACCGACCTGAACTGTATCTGGATGGATGTGTTTTAATAAAGATCGTATCGGGCCCATTCAGATACAGACTGACACGGTTTAATCTAGGGGATGCTTGTACAGAGAGTGAACATACTACTAGGAGCTGAGAGCATGTAAAGGATGGGAAGCTTGCTCTCCAGAGAGCTTATGGGGGAGGGGAGGACTGGTTTAACTGGTTTTCAGTATAGATAAGAGGAAACACTACACTCCAAGCAGGATGGACATTCTCGTGTATGGACACCCCCTATACATTGTTCTGTGGGAGGGGATTGACCTGACCCCCCGTGTGGGGGGGGGCATGTGTGTGCTTTTAATAAAACAAGAGTCTGGGGTTAGAGCCAGAGACAGAGTGAATTCAACCTCCAACCTGAGAGTATCATCTGATTATTCCTGGGTCACGGGAGCTCCATTTTTCCCCACATCTCAAAAGAGCTACTCACGGTAAGGAAAAATTTGTTGAAAACGAATTTCCAAGACAATGCAAACTGTTGTAATTCCTACACCGTTCACCTGATTTGGATGTAAATACCCTCAAATAAAGCTGACAGTCTGCAGTTAAAGCACCTCTTGTTCGTTTCATTTCAAATCCATTGTGGTGGTGTATAGAGCCAAAAATGTTAGAATTGTGTCGATGTCCCAATATTTATGGACCTGACCTACATAAAAACCAGACATATCTTCAGAGGAGACAAACAGTTTGATAGGTCACACTCCCTGACTGGAATACCTAGGAAAGCAGAAAACTACATCTCTGGAACCCTTCAAATATCTATTTCATATCTACCCACTCCTCAGATGTGTCTGCATAATAGTTTACCCGCGGGTGGAATGTCACTTCTGCATAGAGAAAGTTATGAGCCAAAATATGAACTATAAGAGATTTTGGCTCTAGTTTAGGTCTACGCCCAGACCTTCCCTCCTTAAACGAGGTATTGGTCCTTGACTTCAGAGACACCCCCTGCTAGGGAACTACAAAATGGGCTGTCAAGCCTAAGAAAGGAAGTTGAAGAATTCTCCCTTTTAACATCAGAACCACCTGGGGAGACCCATGCCCTTTCGCTCTGAAACTTGATCTGCTAACCCAGGACTTTGGCAAGTACTTTAACCCTCTAACTTCTCTCTGTTATCCCTTTGCTGTGCTGTTGTTCTCTGTATATTTATGTATATATATTAGTTACATCTTTTTTCTGTAAATATTTTTATTGCACCCTTTTGACCTTTTAGTAATAAATCTTTCCTTCTGAAAGCGTTGAACTGTTTCTATAGCTCTTTATTGCAATTTACAAATTCCTGCCTCTACTCTGTTTGACCCTCTGTATAACCGGCCTGCGGTGACCGTGTTATACAGACGATTATCTCAACCATTATAGTGTTATAGCTGATATCATCGAGTTTCCTCATTCTCTGTACAAAAAGGAGGTGGTGGCAGTGTGAAGGGTTAACTGCGTAATTAACTTGACCCAGTAACAATCGCTCCCAGGCTGCCAGTACACAGATTGTGGTCCAATTAGCTGGAAAATTGTTGTGCAGAGTGCAGCTGGGCTTGGCATTGTTACGCACGTGACATCACGGTTTTAGATTGGCTAGTCCTTCGGTCTTGAGTTTGGTGAGGAGGTCAGGGGTCTGACGCCGCATTCGTCAGAGTCTGGTGTTAGAATGATTGCTCTCACTCCCGGCGTGCACCGGGATACGTAACGTGTAGCACAATCAACGTTTTATGCGTAGGCACCCCTGACTTTGCATGTGGGGGGGGGATGCTTGGGTGTCAATTTACATTTTTTACAATTGAAAACTTTTTTTTTCACTTTTTTTTTTTCACAGTGGACAAAACGTCCCCTAATGTGGTGATTTTTCTGGTGACACATACTCTTTCATGAAACATCTGATATTTCCCCTGTGCTCCACTTAATGGAATCCAGTCCAGATCGCATTGCATTACAGTCTTTCCCGGCCATACTGGTATACTTGTCAGATATACAGACGCCCCCATCCACAGACCTGGCAGTGAAAGGGTTAAAGGTGTCCCCCCCACACCAAATCCAGCGAACAAGCTATACAGGCATTTTAACCACCTCAATTAATAACTACCGTATTTGCCGGCGTATAAGACGACTGGGCGTACAAGACGACCCCCTACTTTTCCTGCTAAAATGTAGTGTTTGGGCTATACTCGCCGTATAAGACTACCCCTCTTCCAATGCACACCAGTGGGAAGAATAGTACCCCATCATCGGTGTCAGTGGGAGGAATAGTGCCCCATCATTGGTATTAGTGGCAGGAATAGTGCCCCATCATTGGTATTAGTGGCAGGAATAGTGCCCCATCATTGGTATTAGTGGGGGGAATAGGTGCCCCATCATTGGTATTAGTGGCAGGAATAGTGCCCCATCATTAGTATCAGTGGAAGGAATAGGTGCCCCATCATTGGTATCAGTGGCAGGAATAGTGCCCCATCATTGGTATCAGTGGGAGGAATAGTGCCCCATCATTGGTATCAGTGGGGGGAATAGGTGCCCCATCATTGGTATCAGTGGCAGTAATAGTGCCCCATCATTGGTATCAGTGGCAGGAATAGTGCCCCATCATTGGTATCAGTGGCAGGAATAGTGCCCCATCATTAGTATCAGTGGGGGGAATAGGTGCCCCATCATTGGTATCAGTGGAAGGAATAGTGCCCCATCATTGGTATCAGTGGCAGGAATAGTGCCCCATCATTAGTATCAGTGGGGGGAATAGGTGCCCCATCATTGGTATCAGTGGAAGGAATAGTGCCCCATCATTGGTGTCAGTGGCAGGAATAGTGCCCCATCATTGGTATCAGGGGCAGGAATAGTGCCCCATCATTAGTATCAGTGGGGGGAATAGTGCCCCATCATTGGTGTCAGTGGGAGGAATAGTGTCCCAACATTGGTGTCAGTGGGGGGTGGAATAGTGCCCCATCATTGGTGTCAGTGGGGGGTGGAATAGTGCCCCATCATTGGTGTCAGTGGGGGGTGGAATAGTGCCCCATCATTGGTGTCAGTGGGGGGTGGAATAGTGCCCCATCATTGGTGTCAGTGAGAGGGGGGAATAGTGCCCCATCGTTGGTGTTAGTGGGGGGGGAGGAATAGTGCCCCATCGTTGGTGTCAGTGGGAGGAATAGTGCCCCATCATTGGTGTCAGTGGGAGGAATAGTGCTCCATCATTGGTATCAGTGACACCAATGATGGGGCACTATTCCTCCCACTGACACCAATTACACTTGCTGACCCCTATTGCAGTATGGTGCTGCTGAAGCCAGCATATGTGGTTGCAGCAGCACCTCTACACTGAACACTTACCTGCTGCTCCTGCACTCGATTTTCGCCAGGCCGCTCGGCTCCGCCCCCTCGCCGGTGATTGGCCGCCTGTGTGTCTTTCCTAAGCTACAGTTCTGGCGGCCAATCACCGGTGTGGAGGCGGAGCCGAGCAGCCGCCCGAACATCCAGTGGCCGAACCGAAGGAGCAGCCGCGCTTCCTGGACTGGACCGTCGTGGGACCGGATCCAGGTAAGAGACAGCAGCCCCTCCCAACCCCTGTACTTAGTGTCCCTTCCGTTGGAAGGGGGGGGCGGCACCGCGCCGCCCCCCTAAAAAGTGTCAGTATGCCGTATACCGGCGTATAAGACGACCCCCGACTTTTGAGAAGATTTTCAAGGGGTAAAAAGTCGTCTTATACGCCGGCAAATACGGTAGCTTTTGAAGTAAGGTGCACATGGGAGCGCATTGCACAATACAAGCAAACTGAAATTTCCCAGCACGCTTACCAGCTAGCCTAAAAAAAAAAAAAAAAAAAAAAAATTTGACCCTAATTGCAACACAAAAAAATGGCCATATTCACATGGGGCATCCCACAGCAAATACCCATGAGAAGCTGTTTTAACCTGCTTGGGGATGCACAGATGTTCCATGCATCCCCATGCAGGCAGTCCAATTGATGTCAGTTGGGACACAGCAGCTACTCCAGATGTGACATCCATGAGAGATCCATAATAGATATAACAAGCAATCAAATAATAGATAATACATAAAATATTAACCACTTGAGCTCCTGAGGATTTACCCCCCTTAATGACCAGGCCTTTTTTTGCTGTTTGGCGCTGCACCAATTCAAATGATAATTGCGCGGTCATGCAATGCTGTACCCGAACGAAATTTACGTCCTTTTTTTATCACACAAATAGAGCTTTCTTTTGGTGGTATTTTATCACCTGTGTGCTTTTTATTTTTTGCGCTATAAACAAAAAAATACACAAAAATATTGAAAAAAAACTATATTTTCTACCTTCAGCTATAAAAAATATATCGTAAACTCAAAGTTAGTCATAAATTTAAGCCAAAATGTATTCTGCTACATGTTTTTGGTAAAAAAAAATCCCGTGCATTAGCGGGCAAACTGGCGCTATATGGGAGCGGCGCTAACAATATCGGAAGTCACCAGTGACACTAATACAGTGATCAGTAAAAATTTGTTCAATGTAATCAATGACACTGGTGACAGGGCAGTGAAGGGGTTAACTGGGGGGGGATTAAGGGGTTAAACGGGATTACTGGTGTACTGGCGGGCAAACTGGCGCTATCTGGGAGGGGCGCTAACACTATCGGAAGTCGCCAGCGACACTGATACAGTGATCAGTAAAAATCGGTTCACTGATCAGTGACACTGGTAACAGGGCAGTGAAGGGGTTAACTGGGGGGGGGGGGAATTAAGGGGTTAACCGGGATTACTGGTGTACTGGCGGGCAAAAAGGTGCTATCTGGGAGGGGCACCAACATTATCGGAAGTCGCTAGCGACACTGATACAGTGATCAGTAAAAATCGATTCACTGATCAGTGACACTGGTGACAGGGCAGTGAAGGGGTTAACTGGGGGGGCGATCAAGGGGTTAAACGGGATTACTGGTGTACTGGCGGGAAAACTGGCGCTATCTGGGAGGGGCGCTAACACTATCGGAAGTCGCCAGCGACACTGATACAGTGATCAGTAAATTCGGTTCACTGATCAGTGACACTGGTGACAGGGCAGTGAAGGGGTTAACTGGGGGGGGTTAAACGGGATTACTGGTGTACTGGCGAGCAAACTGGCGCTATCTGGGAGGGGCGCTAACACTAACTGGGGGGGGGGGGCGATCAGGGGGTTAAATGTGACCTAGGTGTGTTCTAACTGTGGGTATGTGCTGTTTTACTCACTTTTACTGTGTCTTCTTCTCTGTCTGGGACGAATGTCCCCTGGCAGAGAAGAATGACATCATATCCTCTCCTGTGTAAACTTCAACACAGGACAGGATAGGACAGGGACCGATCATCTGATTTCAGCCAGACATCACTGGCTGAAATCTAATGATTGATCCCTCCGGGATCGAATGGTGTCACCCGCGGGTCGGCGGAAGCGCGCGTACACAGCCCCCTGCCGGTGAAAACGTCGGGAGCGCGGAACCCGTTTTAAAACGTGCTTTTGCGCCTGAGTGCCGCCCTGCACAAGTGTATATATACAGTGGCAGGGCGGCAAGCGGTTAACTGTATCAATAAAAATTATAGGTAAAGTACAAAAAAAAAAAAATCTAAAAATAAATAAAACAATAAAAGATAAAAAATAATGAACAATATTAATAATACCATATTAACAACAGATATAATCAATAAACTAAGACAATAAAGAACAGACAGATATAATAGTAATAAAATAGTAATCAATACTATATTAATAGATATAATCAATAATAATAAAATACAAAAGTCAATAATAATACCAGATATAATCAATAATAATTGATAATAAAATAGATAATGCAAAAAATATTGATCAGTAAGCTAGATATTGATTATGTCTATATGTACTATTGTTAACTTATTTTTATGCTTTATAATTTAAAAAAAGATATAAATAGTCAATAATAAATAATAAAAATACAATAAATCAATAATAAAATAATAATACCAGATCTCATCAATGATATTAATATTAGATAATAATAAAATAATCATAAGTATAATCAATATTATTATTACTATTTATATCTTATTATTTTATGTATTGTTTAATCTCTATTTCTTGTTTAAATCTATATTGTTGTTTTATTTATTATATAAATAGCAGTTATCGCTATAATCAATATTAATAAACAATAAATAGAATAGTATTACATATAATGAAGAATAATAGATATAAACAATAATCAAATATTAGCAGTAGATAGAATCGCTAATAACAGACAATAATAAAATCCCCCCAATCACAGATAGAAGAATAATAGGAGATAGAAGGGGATTTCTTACCGGGCTCCCCGCTCCTGGCTCAGGTAGCTCTGGCTTTCCGTCCTCCCCTCAGCCCGGCTCTCAGAGGACGGCGCTGTATACGGACATTGGGAGGGAGGATCCACCCAGCGGTAGAAGTCCTCTTCTTGACTAAGGTGGGCATGCTGGGACTTGTAGTACTTATAGGGGGCTCGCTCTCGTCATCGGAGATGGGAGAGATGTGATTGGACGGCACACATGACAAGCAAACTTCCCAAACAGAAATCCCGTCCATTGGTGAGGAAGGATCTGTTCTGGGGGAGAAATAAAGGACGGCGTCTGTCACCATGGCAACAAGTTGGTGTGCCTGTTAGTGGACTCCGCCCCTGTTCAGTGAGTTCTAGGGGTGTAGCGTTACCCGTTCAGGGACATCCGGTGATTGGCGGTGACTCTGTGGAACAAGATTTACATGTATTGGATAGAAAGTAATGGCCGGGGGTGTGCCGCTCCTCCTCCGGACTCCGCCTCCTCCCGCTCTCCATTCTGCGTCTTCCTCCCAGCAAATCCCGGCTCTGACTGAGGTCTTGTGTGCGCAGTTCTGTTGTGCGCAGGTGCCTCTGCTAGAACCCCGCCCCTTTTTCACGCGGGGGCGTGGCTTACCCCGTTCCCGGAAGTGCTGTGAAGGCGGTTGGTTACAAGTTTGGCGACATCCGGTGATTGGCGGTGACTCTGTGGAACAAGATTTACATGTATTAGATAGAAGGTAATGGCCGGGGGTGTGCCGCTCCTCCTCCGGACTCCGCCTCCTCCCGCTCTCCATTCTGCGTCCTCCTCCCAGCAAATCCCGGCTCTGACTGAGGTCCTGTGTGCGCAGTTCTGTTGTGCGCAGGTGACTCTGCTAGAACCCCGCCCCTTTTTCGCGCGGGGGCGTGGCTTACCCCGTTTCCGGAAGTGCTGTGAAGGCGGGTGGTTACAAGATTGGAGACACGCTGTGCTTCTCTTCCGGAGGATAGAGCTTCGGCCAGACAGCTGAGCTCCGTCTTCCGGGGGTGAGGAGCAGCCCGGGGGGACTGCAAGTCTCAACATGGACTTCCGGGACAACTTAACAGGTGGTGAGGAGACAGAGAACCTGTCAGCCATGGAGCCGGCTGGAGAGGGAGACGGGTGGCACATAGAGGACTGTGCATTTCTTGTTTGCTCTATGTGCCTCCGCTATCCATCTCCTGCATGCACCCCCACGGCCCCCCTCCAGCACTGCAGGGGATCTGTCAGCAGCATATGCACTCCCCAGTGCTGACAGTCCCCCCCCACATACAGGCGTGAGAGCAGAGAGAAAGCTGCCTCTCCTCCTCCTGTGTCACCCCCGCCCACACTTCCAGCCAGCCTTGTGTATGCTTCCCCCCCCCCTCTCTCTCTTCACTCCCTCTCCCCCCCCCTCTCTCTTCACTCCCTCTCCCCCCCCCCCCCTCTTCACTCCCTCTCCCCCCCCCCCCCCTTCACTCCCTCTCCCCCTTCACTCCCTCTCCCCCCCCCCCCTCTTCACTCCCTCTCCCCCCCCTCTCTCTTCACTCCCTCTCGCTCCCCCCCTCTCTCTTCACTCCCTCTCGCCCCCTCTCTCTCTCTCTTCCCCCCTCCTCTCTCTCTCTCTTCCCCCCTCCTCTCTCTCTCTCCCCCCTCCTCCCCCTCTCTCCTCCCCCTCCTCTCTCTCTCTCCCCCTCTCTCCTCCCCCTCCTCTCTCTCTCCCCTCCTCTCTCTCTCTCCCCCCCTCTCTCTCTCTCCCCCCCCCCTCCTCTCTCTCCTTTAGTATGTCAGCAGTCTCTGACCGTCTCCTGTCCTCAGTCTCTGACCGTCTCTTGTCCACCGTCTCCTGTATCCTGTCCATAGTCTCTGATCATCTCCTTTAGTATGTCAGCAGTCTCTGACCGTCTCCTGTATCCTGTCTGCCGTCTTGCCTAGGGCAGCACAATACCAAAATACACCACTGGGTACAGGTAGGGCTAGTTAAGATAGCAGGCACTCGGTGGCGGGGTATAGGGAGGTGTAGTTAGTAGGATAGCAGACACTCAGCCGCAGGGTACAGGAAGGTGTAGTTAGTAGGATAGCAGACACCCAGCCGCAGGGTACAGGAAGGTGTAGTTAGTAGGATAGCAGACACCCAGCCGCAGGGTACAGGAAGGTGTAGTTAGTAGGATAGCAGACACTCAGCCGCAGGGTACAGGAAGGTGTAGTTAGTAGGATAGCAGACACCCAGCCGCAGGGTACAGGAAGGTGTAGTTAGTAGGATAGCAGACACCCAGCCGCAGGGTACAGGAAGGTGTAGTTAGTAGGATAGCAGACATTCAGCGGCAGGGTACAGGAAGGTGTAGTTAGTAGGATAGCAGACACCCAGCCGCAGGGTACAGGAAGGTGTAGTTAGGATAGCAGGCAGACAGCAGTGTGAGGATGACCCGGGCAGAATGCAGGAAGCTGGAAAGTAAGGTAGGCAGACTGGCAGAGCTCTATGACTGGGGAAGGAGGAGGATGGGCACTAGGTATGGTTCGGTCACAGCTCTCCCCACCCCCAACTCCCTCACCTCTGGAGTCAGCACACAAAGGATGACTGCTTGGGGGACTTGACTTGGGGGGGGGGGGGGGGTATGGGGTCACACAGGGCGATCGAAACTGGTGGGGGGATGGGGTGACACGGAGGTTCTGTGTGCGCAGGTGCCTCTGCTAGAGCTCTGCCCCCTTTTCATGCAGGGGCGTGGCTTACCCTGTTCCCGGAAGTGCTGTGAGGGCGGGAGGTTACCAGACCGGGGACATGCTGTGCTTCTCTCCCGGAGGTTAGAGCCTTGGCCAGAGAGATGAGCTCCGTCTTCAGGGGGTGAGGAGGAGCCCGGGGCTCGGCGGGGGGATTGCAAGTCTCAGCATGGACCTCCTGTGGACTTCCAGGACAACTTAAGAGACACAAGGGGGCCAGACTGACAGGGAGGCTGGGCTGCTGTTACAGGGACCCCCCTCCCTCCACAGTGGCAGGAAGGGGTAGTTAGTAGGATAGCAGGGTACAGGGAAGGTAGTTAGTAGGATAGCAGGCACACAGTGGCGGGGTATAGGGAGGGGTAGTTAGGATAGCGTTCACTCAGTGGCAGGGTGGGGTAGTTAGTAGGATAGCAGCATTCAGTGGCAAGGTACAGGGAGGGGTAGTTAGTAGAATAGCAGGGTAAAGGGAGGGGTAGTTAGTAGGATAGCAGGGTAAAGGGAGGGGTAGTTAGTAGGATAGCAGGCTACAGGAAGGTGTAGTTAGTAGGATAGCAGGCAGACAGCAGTGTGAGGATGAACCGGGCAGGAAGCTGGAATGTAAGGTAGACAGACTGGCAGAGCTCTATGATTGGGGAAGGAGGGGGATGGGCATTAGGTAAGGTTATTTCACAGCTCTCCCCACTCCCAACTCCCTCACCTCTGGAGTCAGCACACAAAGGATGATTGGTTGGGGGACTTGATTTGGGGGGATGGGGACACACAGGGTGATCACAATGTGGGGGTGGGAGGCACAGGGTGATCGGAACTGCCAGAGGGGGTGCAGATAATGGAACTGATCCTCCCGTGGCTCCCTGCAGCAACTAAAAGCTGTCTGGAGGAGGAGGAGGAGCTGCTCGCTGTGCTGCAGGCCGAGACACAGTGGAATCGGTTTCAGTGATAAGGCAGTACAGCCAGCCCTCCTGTCAGGTGGCGGGGCCCCCTGTTGAGCTGGTCAGGTCCGATACAGGAGGGCCGGCTCTACCATTTTTATCAGCAGCCCTGGAGATCGGAGAGACCGAAGACAAGAACCGAGAGAGGGGGACCAGGGACTTGAAGAGGGGACAGGGACCGAGAGAGCAGTCCTTTTCTGTTTTTTTTTTTCCTGTCCCGTCATCTACTTACAGGGGATGATGAACAGTCTGTGCAGATGGCGGAGAGCTGGGGAAATGAAGGCGTGGTACAGGACGCCTACAAAGGATTTGTCGCCATCAAAATGGCCAGTAAGTTGTGTAGTGGCCTGTATGTAACAAGGGCCTGATACAAGATCCATCTGTGTTGTTCCTGTGACTGTATAATAAAATAATTCTTCCATGATTACCGTCTGTGAAGGTTCTTATTTATCCGGGGTACAGCATGGCTAGTACTAGTATTCAGTAGTATTCATCTGGACTGCGTCTGAATAAACCTTTCTGGCCAGTCCTACTCTACCAAAAGCAAATGCTACTGTGGACACAATGCCAACATGGGGCAAAAAGACACAAAGTGGGGGGAGAGCTGCTAGGTTAAAACCTGGCTACTGACCTTCAAAGCTCTAGAGGATGTGAGAAGCATGCTTCGCTAGGGCATCCCGCGCTCTTTGGCTGCAGCTCATGGCCGGTCAGTTTGCCATTAATCTGGAACAGATACTGGGCTCGTACCCCGTATTCAGGGCTTGGCACTTCTGTCTCTGCGGGCCTCCGACATTAGCGTGGAGTTTATCCCCTGTTTCAGGGCCTCTCCCCCATGATTCTGACCATTCCTTCATAATCATGTCCGTCATGACTGGAAAGGAGAAACTTTAGACTTTTTTGTTTAAGCCTTGGTACATTAAATCATGTTTGGAGAGCGGAGCTACCCCATCCTGAATCTCAAAAGGTCTCATACAGTATAAATGAATCCCCAAAAAGGTCAGACTTCCTCTAGAGAGTGCCTAAACTTTGCCGCTTTAGTTGCTTCCACATGACCTTCTTCCAGTCCCGAATCTGAGTCAGAAATCTGGGTCACCTATCCCTGGGCTGCATACCCTACACCAGCTGACTCTGCTGAGCCAGAAGCCACTGGAAGTAGGGAGTATTGCACATGATCAGGCTGACTAGAAGAAGTGGTAGGCCATTTGACATCAGAGATGCCTGAAAGGTGCACTGCACCTGCTCTCTAAAAGGAACTTAGAAACTTTGCATAAGGTGATTCAGCTTCTGCTTTCAAGAAGTTAGAAATACACTGCAGCAAAAGACTTGTTATAATTAGAAGATAATTTAGTGCTCCAGTTAGCACATTTTATTTTAGAGGTGAACTTATCCTCTTTAGCCTAAGACAAAAAGAGAGGGGAGGAGGGCTCCAAGTTAAAAGCCAGGTCCTTATTAGGTCAGGAGCACCACCCCTGCACCCAGTGCTGCCTATGTCAAAAAACAAATGTCTAGAAGACTGCTTGAGACACCCCTCAAGGAACCCCAGAAGTACCAACCACCTCCACCAAAAGCACACAGCACATATACTATATTGCCAAAACATTTGGGACACCCCTCCAAATCATTGGATTTAGGTGTTAAAATCACCTCCATGGCCACAGGTGTATAGAATCAAGCACCTAGGCTTGCAGACTGCTTCTACAAACATTTGTGAAAGAATGGGTCGCACTCAGGAGATCAGTGAATTCAAGCGTGGTACCGTGATAGGTCACCACCTGTGCAATAAGTCCATCCGTGAAATTTCCTTGTTATTGAATATTCCATGGTCAACTGTGAGTGGTATTATGATAAAGTGGAAGCAAGTGGGAACAGCAACTCAGCCAAGTGGTAGGCCAGGTAAAATGATAGCGCGGGGTCAGTGCAAGCTGAAGCGTACAGTGTACAGAAGTTGCCAACTGTCTGCAGAGTCGATAGCAAAAGACCTCCAAACTTCACGTGGCCTTCAGATTAGCACAGCAACAGTGCATATTGAGCTTCATGGAATTGGCTTCCATGGCCATGTAGCTGCATCCAAGCCTTACATCACCAAGTGCAATGCAAAGCATCGGATGCAGTGGTGTACAGCATGCTGCCACCAGACTTTAGAGCAGTAGACACATGTTCTATGGAGGACTTATCACCGTCTCTATCTGAAAATTCGATGGACGTGTCCCGGTTTAGCAGTTGCCAGGAGAACAGTACTTGCTTGACTGCATTATGCCAAGTGTAAAGTTTGGTGGAGGGGGGATTATGGTGTGGTGGTTTTCAGGGGTTGAGCTTGGCTTTAGTTCCAGTGAAAGGAACTCTTAAGGCATCAGCAAACCAAGACATTTTGGACAATTCTATGCTCCCAACTTTGTGGGAACAGTTTGGGGATGGCTCCTTCATGTTCCAACCTGACTGTGTACCAGTTCACAAAGCAAGATCCATAAAAATATGGATGAGCGAGTTGGGGGTGGAGGAATCTCTCTGGCCTGCACAGAGTCCTGATTTCAACCTGATAGAACACCTTTGGGATGAATTAGATCGAAGACTGCAAGCCAGGCCTTCTCGTCTGACATCAGTGTCTGACCTCACAAATGCACTTCTGGAAGAATGGTCAAACCTTCCCATAGACACTCCTAAACCTTGTGGATAGCCTTCCCAGAAGAGTTGAAGCCATTATAGCTGCAAAGGGTGGGCCAACTCAGTACTGAACCCTACGGACTAAGACTGGGATGCCAGTGTGCGTGTAAAGGCAGGTGTCCCAATACTTTTGGTAATATACTGTATATAGCCTGCTTTTCTACCTGTTTTATAGCAGGAGCCTAGGAGGAAGCCTCCATGATGTCCCCTGCATTCTTTAGCGCCCAGCACCCTTTGGCCCATGCTGTCGGCGTCCAGCAATAAGCATCAGCCCTGCCCTTTCTCTTGCGCCTCTGAGGCCGAAACCAGAAGCCTCTGGTGCAGAGAGGACATCACATCCCCCAGAATCATGACACCCAGCATCTTCCAGGCTAGCTGCGTCACATCCGGCCTCCAGGAAGGCACTCCCTCAGCCCTGACTGACCTAAACGCGCCAAGGATGGATGCCATTCTAACCAGCTCCTTCACTGGCACTGGAAAGAGGTAGAAGCGGGTACATTCCTACACCGATGCAGAGGGGACTTGAGGCCAAAAAGTAAAGAACTGCAGGTGAGGGCACGTTTCCTGGGCAGCCCTTGAGACATGGCTTGCTGCTTAAAAAGCAGTTCTTCTAGTCAACATGCTTTTTCCAGACAGAGTAAACACAAAATGGCCATGTTCCTGTAGGACCATCTTAAGAAGCTTGAAGCAATGTGTTTCCTGTCCTGGTTGAAGGAGCTCAATCGTTCAAGGTCTGTCCTGGAAGACAACCGGGGGGGGGGGGGGAAATTATATACATTTCATTTGTGTACAGTGTTGCATGACCAAGAAATTGCTAGTTAAAGCTGCAGTTCTGAAAAGCAAAAAAGTGCCATGATCATGAAGGGGTTAAAACCTTCTGGAGATCAAGTGGTTAAAGTCTAATTTGGCCAGGTTTTGAGCCTCTCTGTTGGTCTGTTATTATAAAGACTTCAGGTTGATTTGTATTTTTATATAAAAGTTTTTTTTCCCATTGATATCCACAGTTCCCATTCACATGGAATCTGTATACAGCATTGTTCAATTTAAAAAAATGCAGTTCCAAAGCCACCCATTTACAAATACCACAAATGCATAACAGTTCATAAGGAAAAAACTATTACTGCAAACTTGAGAAAGTACTTTAATAGTTTTCATTTTACATTTTAGATCTAAAAAGGAACACATGCAGCAAGTGAATATTAAGAATTCTGCTGGAACCAACTGTTTAAATTATATGTACAGAGAGGATTACTATCAAAACTAGTAACCTTCAGTGAGGCTATTTACAGAATTTACAAAAAAAAAAAAAAAGGACAAAGTGTATCAGTACAACAAAGGCAACATGAAAATTAGCATACTGTGGTATTCTGAGACTTGTATCGAATAAAGCTTTCAGAAGCAAAAAGCTACCAAAAATACTCTTTCCAGTCCACAAGAAAACATGTCACCAAAGTAAATTTACAATATTAGGTACAGAAGCAGAATACCAAGGTGAACATTTAGAAATAGCATTGTACACTACAATTTCATAAAACTGAAGGGAAGAAACAAATTAACATACTGCCCACAAGTTTCACCTTTGAACCTTGAAAACTTCAGGTGACATCTGGCTGGTTGCTTTGGGCATGCAAATTAATATCTTTTCTTTCACGTCCAGATAATCCTCTCCCAAAGGGTGACCAATCACAGAGCTACCAGGGATATAGAAATATCAGCATTCTGTCCTGGAACTGCTCTATACAATAAAGAACTTGTTTTAAATAACACTTTCATTCTTTGTCTTAAACCTACAATAATGAATCAATATGTTATAACATCTAGTTGAAGCAGTGTATAGAGTGGTACAACTCAAAGAGGAACAAAACATGATGGATCTCTTACAAAATGTAGGCAGTCTTTGTATTAAAAATGCTTCATCAGAAGGAAGTAAAAGCGTCCTGATAAATGGCAATTTCACAGGACACGTGGAGCTGAACTAAACAGAGCTGTCGTGAGGTGGTGAACTCCATCGTGACTGCAGATGCCGAAGAATGCTGTTCGATATCGTCCCAAGTTTTTCCTGCATTTCAAAAAGCTGGCTTCCAGAATATTTTCCAAGCTCCTCTGTAGTCACCAACAAAGAAAGTGTACTAATCTGTGCAGCAAGGTCTAGGGTGGCTGCAGATTCCACAGGTGCTGTGGCAGATGCTTCAGGCAGGTCTGTAAAGCAAGCAAGGATTAGTTATGGTGAAGTAACGGAAAAAAAAAAACTCATGAAATACGCCAATACTCTAGGGGTCACCATACATGTTACAATCTGACTGCAATACATCAAAACATAATAGGAGAACCTTCCTAAACTTTCCAGTCAGTTTGTATTCAATCAAGCCCTTGCATTACATAATTGGTAGATCCAAAAGAAGACTACAATAAGATATTGGCAGAAAGTCAGTGCAAAAAATGCCCATCAGTAGTTTGAACAACCACATTGGGTGTCTCTGCAAATCAAAGGATAGGCAGGAGTCGTCTGTTTTAGTAGAACATCCAATTACTTTATTTCACCAAATACATTTTTTTATTATTATTATGAACTACCGCATCGGACACCTCAGCCAATCGAACTACCGAGAGCCTTTTATGTGCTGGCTCTTCCTATCAATGCGTTCACCCACCTGAGAACCCCCACAGAACGGGAATGCCCGAGGCATAGACCGTGTCCACACTGTGCACTAGGAATGCTGCATGTCCCCCACCCCCCTTGCTGGGTGACCAGTCAACAGCTGCAAGTCCATTTTGACCTTTTTCTTTTTATTGTGGAACCGTTTTACCCTTGTTTCTGAATTTAGTACACGATAAGGGCTCTCCCACCTCCCTCTCTTTTTCAGTGGAAACGAAAGACCCCTGGTCAGCTCCTCAGGATATTTCAGTCTACAATGTTCCATCAAACCCCAGACCCTACAATAAGATTGTAATGTGTGTGGAAAGCTTTACAACTATCGGTGGTCACCTTTTTAGAGTCTCAATTGTAATATACAGTAGTATCAATGGTACTTGCACAGCACTGCCATACAGTACGTGCCTAAACTGGAAAATACAGGAATGGAAAGAGCTTGGGAGGAATGGTGGAACTAAAATCGCAGCAATCTGCTGCAATGTTGCAGGCTCAGAATTCATGGAATTACGCAGCCTGGATCAGACAGAATTAAACTGAGAACAGAATAGATAAAATGGCCTATAACCTGGACTGCTTTTTTTTTTATTTTAATTGAGGCAATCTTTAAATTCAATTTTAAAAAGCAAGAAAAATTAGCAGATTAATAATTTAAAGCCCCATAGCTTTAAGTACAGCTCACGGGTCTTAAAAAGCAGCTTAATCATTAAGCGTAGGTTCCACAACTTCGCAGTTCTGCGTGTCACGTTTGCAAGGGCACAGCTGCGTTTCCTGCAATCTTTTTTAAAAACATGGACGCACAGAAATCACATGGTGCTTTGACACCACTTTCCTTAAAGCAACACACTTTTTGTGCGGCTGCGGGAACGTGTGCGATTTACACACACAGTCCTATGGAAATCTATGGAAAGAACTAAAGATCAGAGTTCACAGAAGAGGCCCACAGAACCTTCAAGATTAGAAGACCGTTTGTGTGGAAGAATGGGCCAAAAATCACACGTGAGCAATGCAATGCGACTAGTTTCTCCATATAGGAGGCATCTTGAAGCTGTCATTACCAACAAGGATTTTGGATGAAGTATTTATTTTTTTTTGTATGCACGGATTATTACTGACATGTAGTGAAAATGCAGTTATTTACCTGTTAACTGTATTTCCAGGAATCTTCTAGGACAGCTTCACTTGAGAGATAGGGCTCCTCCCAGGAAACACCCGCTCCACCTTTTCCCCTTTATAAGTATCCTCTCTCCCAGTGGGCCCTCAGTATAAGAATATGACCGAAGGCCTAGGAGAAAGCATAAAATAAAAAACGGTAATAGAGACAACCCATCACAGGTTCATAACATACCTAGACATCAGTACATAATCACACAGCAATCGGGAGGGAGTTATGCTGTCCTAGAAGATTCCTGGAAATACAGTTAACAGGTAAATAACTGCGTTTTCCCGTGTCATCTTCTAGGACAGCTTCACTTGAGAGGAGTTGAATAGAAATACATACATTAGGGTGGGCCCCTTGCTTGTAGGACCTTCCTGCCGAACGCCTGGTCATTGCTGCCAATCAGATCCAATCTGTAGTGCTTAGCAAAGTTGGCGAAACTGGACCACGTTGCGGCTCTGCAGATCTGTCCGGGGGAGGCACGCTCTTCAGGACCGTGCCCAGGTCCCATGTGGGGTACTTCGATGTGGACGGGGCTCGGCACCTGGAGATAGCCCTCAGGAACCTGATTATCAACGGGTCTGCCGCCAACCTCAACTCCAGAAAGCTTGACAAAGCCGCTACCTGCACTTTAAGGGTATTAGCGGCCAGGTTCTTATCCGCCCCGGCTTGGAGGAATTCAAGCATTGTATGCAAGATGGGAGCCCGGGTTCCTCGTTCCTGTCCTTCCAGGCGGAAAATTTCTTCCAGACTTTATCATATATGGCGTTTGTTGATTTCTTCCTTCCGTCCAAGATGTTGGCGACCACTCTTTCAGACAGTCCCTTCTTCACTAGCCTGTCCCGTTCAGAAGCCACGCTGCTAGGGACAGCCTTTCTGGGTGAGGATGTAGCACTCCCCCTTGGGCAAGTAAATCGTGTGAAGGTGTATCATCCATGGGTCTGTTAAGCTTAGTTCCCTCAGCCGGGAGAACCATGATCTTTTGGGCCAAAATGGTGCAATCAGGATGACCGTGGCTTGAGAAGACTGGATCTTCTGTACCACCTTTGGTAATAATCTGAACGGAGGAAAGGCATAGAGGAGGTTTCCTTCCCAATGCTGGGCTAGCGCGTCTATCCCTGCACTCCTGGGGTCCTTCTGCAGGCAGAAGTATCTCTCCAGCTTCACATTTTGGCTGTTGGCGAAAAGATCCGTAGAGGGGGTGCCCCATCTGGCGCATATTTGATTGAATGCTGGACAGCTGAGGCACCATTCTGTCTGGGTGACCTCTTTCCGACTCAACTGGTCCGCCAACTGGTTCAGATTCCCTTTTAGATGCACCGCAGTGATGGACTCTAGGTTCCTCTCTGCACAGGTCAGGAGGGTTCCTGCCAATTCCATCAGCCTCGGGGACCTCGTGCCCCCCTGCCTGTTCAAGTATGCTACTGCCGTTGTGTTGTTGGATAGAATCTGGACTTCTCTCCCCTCTATCCTCTCCTGAAAAGCCGTAAGAGCTTTGAAGATTGCCGACAGCTCCTTGTAGTTCGATGATTTCCTTGAATTTTCTGCATCCCATCTGCCCTGGGCTAGGCAGTCTCCCATATGAGCAACCCACCTGGTCATGCTTGCATCCGTGGTGATCCTCACTGGGCTGGCTTGCTTCCATTTCCTTCCCGCCTCCAAGGTGTGGATGTTCCCCCACCACCTTAGTGATTCCCTCACCTTGTGCGTGAGGCAGATCCTGGAATTCAGACCTGCTTGGCTGCCATCTCAGTGGGAGAGGGTGTGATTCTGTAGTACCCTGGAGTGGAGCTGTGCCCATTGCACCCCTGGCATTGCGGCTGTCATGCTCCCGACTAGCTTCATTGTGGTCCTTACTGTGCAGGTCGACATCCTTTGGAAGGCTCTCGTGTCTTGCTGCAGTTTGAGAGCTTTTTCCGTTGTCAGGTATGAGCAAGCATTTGCGGAGTCCAGGATGTACCCCAAGTACGTGATCCTCCTGGAGGGTACTAGCTGTGATTTTTCCTCGTTCATCAACCACCCCAAGCTCTCTAGAAAAGATATTGTGCGTTCGACATGGGACCTCAGGCCTCTTTCTGTATCTGAAAATAGAAGCAGGTCGTCCAAGTAGGGGATGATATTTATTCCTTCCAGCCTCAAGACTCTTAGGGGTTCCGCCAGGATCTTGGTAAATATCCTTGGAGCTGATGACAGGCCAAAGGGGAGTGCATTGAACTGAAACAGAATCGTTCTTTTTGCGCCTTCCAGCGCAAACCTCAGGAACTTCCTCGATTCCTCCCTTATCGGGACGTGCAGATATGCATCTTTCAAATCTATTGAGGCCATGAATGCTCCTGGCGACAAGAGTTCTTTTACCGTGTATAAGGTCTCCATGCAGAACTTCTTGGGTCTCACGAACTTGTTTACCTTCTTCAGATTTAGTATCATCCTGTAGGTACCGGACGACTTCTTCCTTAGGAAGAAATGGGAGAAGAACCCACTTCCCTTCTCTTCCTCCTCCAGCTGGCAAATCACATTCTGCCTGAGCATCCCTTCCAGGAGGTCCACCAATGCATCTGCCTTCTCCCTGTCCCTTGGCAGGGGTGTTGCGAAGAATCTTTGAGGGGGGGGCCTTAAAAACTCTATTTTGTAACCTCTGCGAATGGCCTCTAGAATGTAAGTGTTCTGGGTGATCTTCAGCCATTGTGTGTGGAAGTGCCCCAGCCTTCCTCCCACCTGGCTTCTCCAGTCACTTGGGCTGGGTCTTGGGTCTATTCTGGTTGGGGTTGAAGAGGAAACCTCCCCTTCCCCTTGACTCGTTCCTGCCCCTCCTTGCGCCCCAGCCTGTGCGCTGGCTTTGAAATCATCGTGTACTGCCTGTTGAGGAGAAACCCCTTTCGTCCTACTTGCCTGCTGGGGACTGGAAAGCTCTTCTTTTTTTTTATCGGCCGACCTTTCCAGGACCGAAGTTAGTTCCGGCCCGAAGAGGAGTTTTCCCTCGAAGGGCAGACCGCAGAGTTTGGACTTAGAGGCAAGGTCCCCCTGCAAAGACTTTAGCTAGATAGCTCTTCTCGTGGAATTTATGAGCGCCGTTGATCTAGCTAAGAATCTGATAGTTTCTGCTGATGCGTCTGCAATAAAAGCCACCGCTTTTTCCAGTACAGGCAGCGACTTCAGGATTTCCTCCGCCGGGGTGCCTTGTTCCAGGTGCGAGCGGAGCTGCCCCAACCATACATCCAAAGTTCTGGAGACACACGTCGTCGCAACTGCTGGCTTGAAATTCACCGCGGATGCTTCCCATGCTCTCCTCAGGAATGTATCCGCTTTCCAGTCCATCCATTGGGTCATTCAGGGACCCGCTGTCCTCGAAGGACAGGTCCATCGCTTTCGAGATTCTAGAAAGGGGGGCATCTGGCTTCGGGCAGATTTCCCACACGGAAGCGTCTTCTTCCTTGAACGGGAATCGCCTCTTAAGGTTCTTGGGAAAGAAAGCCTTTTTCTCCGGCTCTTCCCATTCCCTCCTGATAGTGGACCATAGGGCAGAGTGCACTGGGAATGTGCGGCTGCTCTTTGTAGCCCTGCGTACAGCTGGTCATGGAGAGAGGGGTCCTGCTGTTCCTCCTCCAGATCCAGAGTCTCGTAGATCACTTTCAGAAGGCCCTCCGTGTCTTCTGCCTGAAAAAGGAATCTTTGTGCTTTTGGGTCATGATCCTCGACCTCGTCTTCCTCCGAGTCTGAAGTACTCAATGGTTCGGCTCCCCTTGCGACAGTTACCTGGTCCTTCCTCTTTTTCCCCCCCTGGGCATTGCCTGAAGTGCCCGGTTGGGGCTCGTCCTGGGCCGGTCCCTGCTTCTGCTCCCTAAAGCTCTGAAAAGTCTTGGACATATCTTGCATCATGTTCTGTAAGAAATCCTTAAAGAGGGACCCAGACTCCTTTTTGATAAGCTTATCTATGCAGTCTTGGCAGAGTTGCTTCCGTCAGGAACTCGCCAGCCTCTTTCTGCAAGTGGCGCATTTCTTTTTCAGCTCGCAAGGAGCTTCTCTTTCCCCTCTATCCTCCTCCTGTGGGCCCATCTGGGGACAAGAAGACATAGGTATTCATCAACCGCGGAGGCTCCCCCCCCAGGGATTGCCCCCCGTGCACTCCCCCAACACCCTAAAAAGTCAGCAGTGGGGGGGGGGGGGGGTAGATGAGTGTGGGGGTGCCCAAGGGTCCCAGAGGGGGGAGGGGGGGAAGGGGGAGGGGGTGAGTGGCGGCCAAATACCTTGCCGCAGGATTCCCCCGGCCCAGACAGATCTGCCTCCATCCTGCCGCGAACTCCTCCTCAGTGCGGCGATTTTTCAGGGTTTGGCGGGCTCCGCCCCCTCCCTGGGATCCCTGCGCGCCGACCTTCCTCTCACGGCCGCAGGTGGAGAAGCGGCCGTGGTGTGGGCTCGTTCCGCGGTCCGCCGCCCATTTCCAACATGGCGGCCGCTGCTCCATGCTTCCTGCGCCGGAAGTGACGCCGTCCCGTGCCCGGAAGTGACGTGTTTGCGGCATCCTGACCCCGACAGCCTCACCCCCTGGCCATGCTGCCGGGATCCTGGAACAGGTAGGACTTACCTCAGCCCCCCCAGGGAAAGGCACCACTGCCCAGGTCGGCGGAGCGGGCTCT
Source organism: Staurois parvus (assembly GCF_062004578.1). Lineage (NCBI taxonomy): Eukaryota > Metazoa > Chordata > Amphibia > Anura > Ranidae > Staurois > Staurois parvus. Next base: position 499,796 of record NW_028320133.1, read on the forward strand.
ACCCCCCTGGAGAGCCCCGCTGGGACCATCCGGGGTCTGTCACCCCCACCCCGAAGGGTCTGTCCATAGGATGAGCCTGGATGAAAACCCCCCCACAAGGTCCCTGCCATCCTTAGAGAAAGGAGGAAGGGGGGGCCTCAGCCAGGGGCCCTCTGTACCTCGCCAGGCAGCCGGGGAAAAAATAACAAACCGGGCGTAGCTCCGTCCTGGCCGGAGGAAACACTAATACTGAGGGCCCACTGGGAGAGAGGATACTTATAAAGGGGAAAAGGTGGAGCGGGTGTTTCCTGGGAGGAGCCCTATCTCTCAAGTGAAGCTGTCCTAGAAGATGACTCAGGAAAATTTTATGTCAATAGCACCTTTAGATATATATTTACCTAGAAAAACGGTGACGTTTTCAATACTTATTTTACCCGCTGTACTATTAAAACCTGTTGTTTTTTTTTCAGGATTTGAGTGCAATGACTACACTTCTGCTTCCCCAGAATACCCTGAGAACACGACAGTGTCGTATGTCACGACAACAGACCCTCTCTGCACTCCAATCCCTGCCCATCAGAGCAGATCACATGTAGACAGTTTGCTCACAAAAACAAGGACACGCCCATGAGACACACCCACTATGCAGAAATGCTGCATTGCATGCTGGGAAATGTAGTTTCTTACTTCAATTATAGGGCTTATTTGCAAGGTGAAGCACTAGATTACATTAAGGCAGCACAAATGCTGGTCAGACATTTAGATGTCTATTTTCCAATGATTGCTGATGCATGCATGTTACCCTACGCCTGTTAAGACCTTAAAATGTACTATGAATGCAGTTAGCCAGAAATTAGACCTATGACTACTAATCTCAAGTACGATCCCTATTCTTGCATGAGAGATTTTCCGCAAAAATGTATGGGTGTCAACTATAGGTGAATTCAAATCAAACTGCAGATTTCAGTGAACTTAAGTCATTTGGACCAAGCTGGCATAAACAAATTTACTTCACTTAACAGATGAAGTGGATGTGAGCGCTGTATAAACAGGTATGTCGTCTCAGCCACATACAGCACTGTGTTCCAGCAGCTGTCAAATTGGACTGAGTGCTGCTCAGCCATTCACAGGCGGTTGGGTGCCCTCACAGTCTCCACCTCAGCCTGAGGAACCTTTGTATTCATTCATAGTCCCATAGCCTGAACACAGCAACGCATATGTAGCTGATGCTACATACAGTTTATAGAGGTGCTGCATCTGTTAATGATGTAAACAGTACATTTGGACTAGCTTGGTCCAAACTATTCAAAGTTCACTAAAACCTGGAGATCAGCTTTAATCGCTCATCCCCAATAATCACACATTTTATGTTAAGATAAATCATACACAAAAGGTAAGACTTTTATCCTTCTCACCTTAAAAACTTCAAAGAGACGAGAGAACTGCTTTCCAACCAAGACATTGAAAACTTTCCCATCTTCTCCACTAAGACGGCTACAAAGAGGACAAATGTCAAATTATTACACACAAACTGATATACATTACCCTAAATATTTTATTGTGGAATATAATGTTCTACTTGAAGGAATATTCACCACTAAATAGTTCTAAAGATCAGAATGGAAGATTATACACCATGGGGTTGTTTTAGCTGAATTTGCTTGCCAAAGAGGTAAAGCACTCTGGCAGCTGTCCGCTCTAGTGTGAATTCAGCCTGAAAGGGTTTTGTTATATCTGCTTGATAAGTGCAAAAAATACCTGTTGATCTTGTTAGAAATCTCGTGAGCTGATAACTTACTGTGCACTCTGCTAACTATTATCTCTAAGGTGTACAGAAGCACTCCCCTCCGGTATGTACAATAAGAGAAGGACAGCATTCTGTAGTCCTGTCTTGTTTCTGCTGATACAAAAGGAAGAGTAGGCATTGTCATCCTACGGCAGTTTTGTTACTGGAGGATCATCAGGGAAAAAATAAAGGAAGAAAACTAGTGCAGCCACATCTAAGGACTAGAAAGCTGCAATATATTCATTTTTTTGTGGCTTAGATGCACTTTAAGAATAGGCTGTTCAACTAGAAAAGTTGGTATTGAGTGAAAACAGCTCCCCTTGTTCACTAACATTTATTGGCTAGGTATTCCTTAGTAAATCAATTCCTGCATCCACTGCAATATTCTGCACCGCAACAATCTGGAATGTTTCTAGCTCCAAAATGCAATTGTACTCACTTTGCAATTGCAAGATAAGCATCTGTCTGTTCTGTATGTGAGGTAGATGTGTCTTCCAAGGTTTCTAGTAAAGGCAAGAATTGAGCGTTTTCAGGATTAGCAGCCATATTCCCAAAAAACTGCAAAGAAATAAGAAGTCACTTAAAATAATCAGCCCAGTGGTTTGCTACAGTAGGAAATAAATTGTGTTTCTATATCTTACAGTTTTCTTGCTTAGTGCAGCAACTATAGATACAAAACGTTACACTTTTTATCTGCTTGAACACCAGACTGTTTCACCCCCTTCCTGCCCAGGCCATTTTTCAGATTTCAGCGCTGTCGTACTTTGAATGACAATTACTCAGTCATGCAACACTGTACCCATATGAAATTTATATCAATCTGTGAGACAGATAGAGCTTTCTTTTGGTGGTATTAAGTCATTTAGTCACAACTGTTTTTTTTGTTTTGTTTTTTGCGCTATATAAAATGGAAAAAAGTTTTTTGCCATTTCTTCATTTCCTGTCTGTAAAGTTTTGCCAAGAATATTTCTTCATAAATGTGGGCCAAAATACATTCTACTACATACAAACTATGGTATATACTGTATATCCATAAAATGATCAATTCTGATGTACTGACTGCCCAACTCATTTCTTGAGGCCCTAAAATGCTAGGACAGTACAAATACCCCCCAAATTACCCTTTTTTTCATTTTAAATCAGACAGTCCAAGGTATTTAGTAAGAGGCATAGTAACATTTTTGAAGTTGTAATTGTTCAGAAAATGAAAGAAAAAAAAACCATTTCCCCAAGTTGTCATTTTAAAAAGTTTTTTCACATAAGCAGCATGGGCACACTTACAATTACACCTCAACACATTCTGCTTCTCCTCCTTAGTATGGGGATAGCACATGCATGAGACGTTTTCACAACTTACCCACATGGGGGGGGGGGGGGGGCCCAAAATCAAAGTAGAACCTTCAAGCTTTATAAGGGTGTAAATTAGGCATCTCATTTCCTCACTACCTCTCTCATTTATGTAGGCCCTGGAGCACAAGGACAGCAGAAACGCCCAAACGAATAGGACTGCCTGCATGGGGATGCACAGAACTCCTGCCCCCAGTCTGACATCCTTGCAGGTGTACAGCCCCAAATGCAGACAGTGATTTCGGGGACATGCACCTGCACTGATGTTGGATTGGGAAAAGCGGCTGTGTCCATGCAGCTGTTGTGTCCCAATAATCAATGTGACTGCCTGCATGGGATGCACAGAGCACCTGTGCAGGTAAACATGGCCCTTGCACAAGGTATACATCGATAAGCCCCTTGTGAACAAAACCTTACGTCAACACTGGGGCAGATGTGACATAGCGATGTTCAGGGACACTGACTGGCTGCACTGGTGTGGTAATGGTGTATTTACACTGGGGGGGTTGGGGAATGCTACGGTTGAGTCAAATTTTTACCACCCCTCAACTGTTCCCCCTTTAGCTGGGAGGGCAGCAGTCAGGGAAGTACACATGCTGCAGCAGGAATTTCACCACATTGAGCTCAGCAGGCACTACTAAGGATCACTGTTGTATATAAATGGCCGGACTGTGGCAGTGCAAGGTCGAGTGGCCGGTTATAAACGGCCTCCCCGCCCCCTGCTTTTGCTCGCTCCCTGGGATCGCACAGCACCACGATCCGGTGCCCGCTGTGTCCTCCGGACACAGTGAAACACCGATCGTCATACAGAACCTCTGTGTGAGGTCCCAATCATGTGATCACTGATTGGCCAATCAGTGATCACATGCAAAGAATTATTACTATACAGTATTTATATAGCGCTAAGAGTTTGCTCAGCGCTGTACATTTTAGTGGGGTACAGTAACAATACAATACACGAGGGGTTCGAGGGCACTGCTCCACGGAGCTAACAATCTAGGAGTAAGTAAGATGTCACTTCTGACATCATTGCTTACTACGTGTGAAATCTGTGAATGATCACAGAGATCACATGGTACAAGGCTGTTGTGAACAGCCTTGTACCATGTGACAAGCTGGGACCAATCACAGCTCACACAGTAGTTCTCAATGGATGCAAGAATGTAGTCAGAGAGAAGGAGAAATGATTGCTTTTACAGCCTTTATGGGTATAAAAGCAATCAGTGTAAACAAGAAAATAAAAAATCATCCCCCACAAGTAGTACAGTGTCACCATGGTGACACTGTACTGCTAGAGTGACAGTATGTAAAAAAAAAAAAAAATAATAAAATGTAAAAATTTTTTAAAATGATAATTTTTGGTTATAAACTAATTTGGCATTTTTTTTTACTAAAAAGATAACAAAATAAATTTTGGCCAAGATTTATGATGAAATATTTATTTGAAAAATTTTATAAGAAAAACACTCAAAATTTGTGGACTTTTTCATTTACATAGCAAAACAAAAAAAATCCCAGTGGTGAATAAATACCACCAAAATAAAGCTTTATTGGTCTCAAAAAAATGCTAAAAAACATTCATATGGGTACAGTGTTGCATGACCACGCAATTGTCATTCAAAATATGATAGCGCTGAAAGCTGAAAATTGGCCTGGACAGGAAGGAGGCAAAAGTGTCCGGACTTGAAGTGGTTAAATAAAAATGGAGTCTGATATGTACCAGATTCAACCTCTAATAGTATATAAGTCTCTTCTGTCATTCTCAGAGTGGATAAGATATCTTGTTCCTTAACCACATAGCTGGTTATTTATATTTACCACTGCATATTGATATCCAAGAAATTGTCTATTTTAAACTTTACATACTAACTAAATTATACACCACACTTTTGTCAAGGTTTTTTTTTTATCTGATTAATCAAAGCAATAATTGGCCAACTAATCGATTATGAAAACAATCATTAGTAGCAGTCCTATAGGGGTCCCCTTTGTATTGGAGATGTCAGATATTACCCCGTATCCAGGTACTGGAGGTGTCAGGTGTCCCTACCCCTTGTCCTGGTGTTGGCAGTGTCCCATTTGTCCTTGTATTGGAGGTGTCTCCCTGGTGTTGGGAGGGATCCTAGTATTAGAAGTGTGCCCCTAGTGTTAGGTGTCCCCTCCATCCTAGTACTGGAGGTGTCTCCCTGGTGTTAGAGAGTTCCTGGTATTGGTGGTGTACCCCCATCCAGGTATTGGTGGGGAACCTCCCACCCAAGAAATGGCAGTGTCTCTGTGATATTTAAAATACCGCCCCCTCCCCCATTCCATTACTGGATGTATCAGATGCCCCCGTCCCAATAATGGTGGTATCCCCCTGGTATTAGAGTTATCACTTTTCTACCCTGCCCCAGTATTGGAGGTGTCCCCTCCATCCCAGTACTGGAAGTGTTGTCTCCCTGGTGTTGGATGTTCCTCCACCTCCCCACCATTGCAGTATTAAGAGAAGTCAGGTCCCCCTCCACCCTGGTATTGGAGATGTTCTCCTTGTCCTATTATCTCAGGTGTCCAATATCGCCCCCGTGTACTGGAGGGGACCTGCCTCCTGTACTGGTTGTGAAGGTGTCAAGTGTCCCCCCCATCCTGGTGTACTGGAGAGGTGGCCCCTGGTATTGGATGTGTCCTGGTATTAGAGCTGTCAGATGTTCCATGTCCCCCCCCCCTTCCCAGTTTTGAAGATGTCCCCTCTTTCCCCATATTGAAGGTATCCCCTCTGTCCTGGATTTGGCAGTGTCCACCCCTTTTGCAGCATTGGAGGTGGCCGCTGCCCCCCCCCCCCCCAGTACTGGAGTGGCCCCTGGTATTAAAGGTAGCCCCCCCAGCCCCAGTGCTGGAGGTATCCCCCCTGCTGGAGGTGTCAGGTGCCCCCCCTGCCCCAGTGCTATAGATTTCCCCACTGTCCGAGTTTTGGAGGTGTCCCCCCTGCCCCAGTGCTGGAGGTATCCCCCATGCTGGAGGTGTCCCCCCTGCCCAAGTGCTGGAGATTTCCCCACTGTCCGAGTATTGGAGGTGTCCCCCCTGCCCCAGTGCTGGAGGTGTCCCCACTGTCCAAGTATTGGAGGTGTCCCCTCTGCCCCAGTGCTGGAGGTGTCCCCACTGTCCGAGTATTGGAGGTGCCCCCTCTGCCCCAGTGCTGGAGGTGTCCCCACTGTCCGAGTATTGGAGGTGTCCCCCCTGCCCCAGTGCTGGAGGTGTCCCCCCTGCCCCAGTGCTGGAGGTGTCCCCACTGTCCGAGTATTGGAGGTGTCCCCCCTGCCCCAACGCTGGAGGTGTCCCCCCTGCCCCAGTGCTGGTTGTGTGCCCACTGTCCGAGTATTGGAGGTGTCCCCCCTGCCCCAGTGCTGCAGGTGTCCCCACTGTCCGAGTATTGGAGGTGTCCCCCCTGCCCCAGTGCTGGAGGTGTCCCCCCTGCCCCAGTACTGGAGGTGTCCCCCCTGCACCAGTGCTGGAGGTGTCCCGCGCTCTTTGGCTGCAGCTCATGGCCGGTCAGTTTGCCATTAATCTGGACCAGATACTAGGCTCGTACCCCATATTCAGGGCTTTGCACTCCTGTGTCTCTGCGGAGCCTCCGACATCAGAGTGGAGTTTATCCCCTGTTTCAGGGCCTCTCACACTTGTCTTGTAGAGCCTCCAACATTAGCGAGGAGTTCATCCCCTATTTCAGGGCCTAGGACGCTACTGTCTAGGACACTGGTGCTGAGCTGGTTCCCTGTCTCAGACATTGGCTTTGGTACCAAGCTCTCCTCCTCTCTACAACAGATTATCCAGAGAAACATCCAACCTTTAGAGAACCTCTAGAGGCTACAGGCGAAAGCTTGACTTTCACCTTCAAGAAATCCCAACAAGTAGCCCAAAGAGGACTCTGTCAGAGCTCCACTAGGGCCTACAGTGCAACCGTTGTCACATTTGTAAAATGGCACCTTTGTGCTCCACACAGACATGGGAAGATCCAGGAACAACCCTCTGCACACTGCTATATATCCTTTCCAGCAAACTTTGCCATAAACATTGAGATTTTTAGTTCACACATATTGCAATACATGTTTAAGCTGGCCAACTGCGTCAAACTAAACCTTTCTGGCCAAACCCTACTCTACCAAAAGCAAATGCTACTGTGGACACAATGCCAACATGGGGCAAAAAGACACAAAGTGGGGGGAGAGCTGCTAGGTTAAAACCTGGCTACTGACCTTCAAAGCTCTAGAGGATGTGAGAAGCATGCTTCACTAGGGCATCCCGCGCTCTTTGGCTGCAGCTCATGGCCGCTCAGTTTGCCATTAATCTGGACCAGATACTAGGCTCGTACCCCATATTCAGGGCTTTGCACTCCTGTGTCTCTGCGGAGCCTCCGACATCAGAGTGGAGTTTATCCCCTGCTTCAGGGCCTCTCACACTTGTCTTGTAGAGCCTCCAACATTAGCGAGGAGTTCATCCCCTATTTCAGGGCCTAGGACGCTACTGTCTAGGACACTGGTGCTGAGCTGGTTCCCTGTCTCAGACATTGGCTTTGGTACCAAGCTCTCCTCCTCTCTACAACAGATTATCCAGAGAAACATCCAACCTTTAGAGAACCTCTAGAGGCTACAGGCGAAAGCTTGACTTTCACCTTCAAGAAATCCCAACAAGTAGCCCAAAGAGGACTCTGTCAGAGCTCCACTAGGGCCTACAGTGCAACCGTTGTCACATTTGTAAAATGGCACCTTTGTGCTCCACACAGACATGGGAAGATCCAGGAACAACCCTCTGCACACTGCTATATATCCTTTCCAGCAAACTTTGCCATAAACATTGAGATTTTTAGTTCACACATATTGCAATACATGTTTAAGCTGGCCAACTGCGTCAAACTAAACCTTTCTGGCCAAACCCTACTCTACCAAAAGCAAATGCTACTGTGGACACAATGCCAACATGGGGCAAAAAGACACAAAGTGGGGGGAGAGCTGCTAGGTTAAAACCTGGCTACTGACCTTCAAAGCTCTAGAGGATGTGAGAAGCATGCTTCACTAGGGCATCCCGCGCTCTTTGGCTGCAGCTCATGGCCGCTCAGTTTGCCATTAATCTGGACCAGATACTAGGCTCGTACCCCATATTCAGGGCTTTGCACTCCTGTGTCTCTGCGGAGCCTCCGACATCAGAGTGGAGTTTATCCCCTGCTTCAGGGCCTCTCACACTTGTCTTGTAGAGCCTCCAACATTAGCGAGGAGTTCATCCCCTATTTCAGGGCCTAGGACGCTACTGTCTAGGACACTGGTGCTGAGCTGGTTCCCTGTCTCAGACATTGGCTTTGGTACCAAGCTCTCCTCCTCTCTACAACAGATTATCCAGAGAAACATCCAACCTTTAGAGAACCTCTAGAGGCTACAGGCGAAAGCTTGACTTTCACCTTCAAGAAATCCCAACAAGTAGCCCAAAGAGGACTCTGTCAGAGCTCCACTAGGGCCTACAGTGCAACCGTTGTCACATTTGTAAAATGGCACCTTTGTGCTCCACACAGACATGGGAAGATCCAGGAACAACCCTCTGCACACTGCTATATATCCTTTCCAGCAAACTTTGCCATAAACATTGAGATTTTTAGTTCACACATATTGCAATACATGTTTAAGCTGGCCAACTGCGTCAAACTAAACCTTTCTGGCCAAACCCTACTCTACCAAAAGCAAATGCTACTGTGGACACAATGCCAACATGGGGCAAAAAGACACAAAGTGGGGGGAGAGCTGCTAGGTTAAAACCTGGCTACTGACCTTCAAAGCTCTAGAGGATGTGAGAAGCATGCTTCACTAGGGCATCCCGCGCTCTTTGGCTGCAGCTCATGGCCGGTCAGTTTGCCATTAATCTGGACCAGATACTAGGCTCGTACCCCATATTCAGGACTTTGCACTCCTGTGTCTCTGCGGAGCCTCCGACATCAGAGTGGAGTTTATCCCCTGTTTCAGGGCCTCTCACACTTGTCTTGTAGAGCCTCCAACATTAGCGAGGAGTTTATCCCCTATTTCAGGGCCTCGGACGCTACTGTCTAGGACACTGGTGCTGAGCTGGTTCCCTGTCTCAGACATTGGCTTTGGTACCAAGCTCTCCTCCTCTCTACAACAGATTATCCAGTGAAACATCCAACCTTTAGAGAACCTCTAGAAGCTACAGGCGAAAGCTTGACTTTCACCTTCAAGAAATCCCAACAAGTAGCCCAAAGAGGACTCTGTCAGAGCTCCACTAGGGCCTACAGTGCAACCGTTGTCACATTTGTAAAATGGCACCTTTGTGCTCCACACAGACATGGGAAGATCCAGGAACAACCCTCTGCACACTGCTATATATCCTTTCCAGCAAACTTTGCCATAAACATTGAGATTTTTAGTTCACACATATTGCAATACATGTTTAAGCTGGCCAACTGCGTCAAACTAAACCTTTCTGGCCAAACCCTACTCTACCAAAAGCAAATGCTACTGTGGACACAATGCCAACATGGGGCAAAAAGACACAAAGTGGGGGGAGAGCTGCTAGGTTAAAACCTGGCTACTGACCTTCAAAGCTCTAGAGGATGTGAGAAGCATGCTTCACTAGGGCATCCCGCGCTCTTTGGCTGCAGCTCATGGCCGGTCAGTTTGCCATTAATCTGGACCAGATACTAGGCTCGTACCCCATATTCAGGGCTTTGCACTCCTGTGTCTCTGCGGAGCCTCCGACATCAGAGTGGAGTTTATCCCCTGTTTCAGGGCCTCTCACACTTGTCTTGTAGAGCCTCCAACATTAGCGAGGAGTTTATCCCCTATTTCAGGGCCTCGGACGCTACTGTCTAGGACACTGGTGCTGAGCTGGTTCCCTGTCTCAGACATTGGCTTTGGTACCAAGCTCTCCTCCTCTCTACAACAGATTATCCAGAGAAACATCCAACCTTTAGAGAACCTCTAGAGGCTACAGGCGAAAGCTTGACTTTCACCTTCAAGAAATCCCAACAAGTAGCCCAAAGAGGACTCTGTCAGAGCTCCACTAGGGCCTACAGTGCAACCGTTGTCACATTTGTAAAATGGCACCTTTGTGCTCCACACAGACATGGGAAGATCCAGGAACAACCCTCTGCACACTGCTATATATCCTTTCCAGCAAACTTTGCCATAAACATTGAGATTTTTAGTTCACACATATTGCAATACATGTTTAAGCTGGCCAACTGCGTCAAACTAAACCTTTCTGGCCAAACCCTACTCTACCAAAAGCAAATGCTACTGTGGACACAATGCCAACATGGGGCAAAAAGACACAAAGTGGGGGGAGAGCTGCTAGGTTAAAACCTGGCTACTGACCTTCAAAGCTCTAGAGGATGTGAGAAGCATGCTTCACTAGGGCATCCCGCGCTCTTTGGCTGCAGCTCATGGCCGGTCAGTTTGCCATTAATCTGGACCAGATACTAGGCTCGTACCCCATATTCAGGGCTTTGCACTCCTGTGTCTCTGCGGAGCCTCCGACATCAGAGTGGAGTTTATCCCCTGTTTCAGGGCCTCTCACACTTGTCTTGTAGAGCCTCCAACATTAGCGAGGAGTTCATCCCCTATTTCAGGGCCTCGGACGCTACTGTCTAGGACACTGGTGCTGAGCTGGTTCCCTGTCTCAGACATTGGCTTTGGTACCAAGCTCTCCTCCTCTCTACAACAGATTATCCAGAGAAACATCCAACCTTTAGAGAACCTCTAGAGGCTACAGGCGAAAGCTTGACTTTCACCTTCAAGAAATCCCAACAAGTAGCCCAAAGAGGACTCTGTCAGAGCTCCACTAGGGCCTACAGTGCAACCGTTGTCACATTTGTAAAATGGCACCTTTGTGCTCCACACAGACATGGGAAGATCCAGGAACAACCCTCTGCACACTGCTATATATCCTTTCCAGCAAACTTTGCCATAAACATTGAGATTTTTAGTTCACACATATTGCAATACATGTTTAAGCTGGCCAACTGCGTCAAACTAAACCTTTCTGGCCAAACCCTACTCTACCAAAAGCAAATGCTACTGTGGACACAATGCCAACATGGGGCAAAAAGACACAAAGTGGGGGGAGAGCTGCTAGGTTAAAACCTGGCTACTGACCTTCAAAGCTCTAGAGGATGTGAGAAGCATGCTTCACTAGGGCATCCCGCGCTCTTTGGCTGCAGCTCATGGCCGGTCAGTTTGCCATTAATCTGGACCAGATACTAGGCTCGTACCCCATATTCAGGGCTTTGCACTCCTGTGTCTCTGCGGAGCCTCCGACATCAGAGTGGAGTTTATCCCCTGTTTCAGGGCCTCTCACACTTGTCTTGTAGAGCCTCCAACATTAGCGAGGAGTTTATCCCCTATTTCAGGGCCTCGGACGCTACTGTCTAGGACACTGGTGCTGAGCTGGTTCCCTGTCTCAGACATTGGCTTTGGTACCAAGCTCTCCTCCTCTCTACAACAGATTATCCAGAGAAACATCCAACCTTTAGAGAACCTCTAGAGGCTACAGGCGAAAGCTTGACTTTCACCTTCAAGAAATCCCAACAAGTAGCCCAAAGAGGACTCTGTCAGAGCTCCACTAGGGCCTACAGTGCAACCGTTGTCACATTTGTAAAATGGCACCTTTGTGCTCCACACAGACATGGGAAGATCCAGGAACAACCCTCTGCACACTGCTATATATCCTTTCCAGCAAACTTTGCCATAAACATTGAGATTTTTAGCTCACACATATTGCAATACATGTTTAAGCTGGCCAACTGCGTCAAACTAAACCTTTCTGGCCAAACCCTACTCTACCAAAAGCAAATGCTACTGTGGACACAATGCCAACATGGGGCAAAAAGACACAAAGTGGGGGGAGAGCTGCTAGGTTAAAACCTGGCTACTGACCTTCAAAGCTCTAGAGGATGTGAGAAGCATGCTTCACTAGGGCATCCCGCGCTCTTTGGCTGCAGCTCATGGCCGGTCAGTTTGCCATTAATCTGGACCAGATACTAGGCTCGTACCCCATATTCAGGGCTTTGCACTCCTGTGTCTCTGCGGAGCCTCCGACATCAGAGTGGAGTTTATCCCCTGTTTCAGGGCCTCTCACACTTGTCTTGTAGAGCCTCCAACATTAGCGAGGAGTTTATCCCCTATTTCAGGGCCTCGGACGCTACTGTCTAGGACACTGGTGCTGAGCTGGTTCCCTGTCTCAGACATTGGCTTTGGTACCAAGCTCTCCTCCTCTCTACAACAGATTATCCAGAGAAACATCCAACCTTTAGAGAACCTCTAGAGGCTACAGGCGAAAGCTTGACTTTCACCTTCAAGAAATCCCAACAAGTAGGCCAAAGAGGACTCTGTCAGAGCTCCACTAGGGCCTACAGTGCAACCGTTGTCACATTTGTAAAATGGCACCTTTGTGCTCCACACAGACATGGGAAGATCCAGGAACAACCCTCTGCACACTGCTATATATCCTTTCCAGCAAACTTTGCCATAAACATTGAGATTTTTAGTTCACACATATTGCAATACATGTTTAAGCTGGCCAACTGCGTCAAACTAAACCTTTCTGGCCAAACCCTACTCTACCAAAAGCAAATGCTACTGTGGACACAATGCCAACATGGGGCAAAAAGACACAAAGTGGGGGGAGAGCTGCTAGGTTAAAACCTGGCTACTGACCTTCAAAGCTCTAGAGGATGTGAGAAGCATGCTTCACTAGGGCATCCCGCGCTCTTTGGCTGCAGCTCATGGCCGGTCAGTTTGCCATTAATCTGGACCAGATACTAGGCTCGTACCCCATATTCAGGGCTTTGCACTCCTGTGTCTCTGCGGAGCCTCCGACATCAGAGTGGAGTTTATCCCCTGTTTCAGGGCCTCTCACACTTGTCTTGTAGAGCCTCCAACATTAGCGAGGAGTTTATCCCCTATTTCAGGGCCTCGGACGCTACTGTCTAGGACACTGGTGCTGAGCTGGTTCCCTGTCTCAGACATTGGCTTTGGTACCAAGCTCTCCTCCTCTCTACAACAGATTATCCAGAGAAACATCCAACCTTTAGAGAACCTCTAGAGGCTACAGGCGAAAGCTTGACTTTCACCTTCAAGAAATCCCAACAAGTAGCCCAAAGAGGACTCTGTCAGAGCTCCACTAGGGCCTACAGTGCAACCGTTGTCACATTTGTAAAATGGCACCTTTGTGCTCCACACAGACATGGGAAGATCCAGGAACAACCCTCTGCACACTGATATATATCCTTTCCAGCAAACTTTGCCATAAACATTGAGATTTTTAGTTCACACATATTGCAATACATGTTTAAGCTGGCCAACTGCGTCAAAGTAAACCTTTCTGGCCAAACCCTACTCTACCAAAAGCAAATGCTACTGTGGACACAATGCCAACATGGGGCAAAAAGACACAAAGTGGGGGGAGAGCTGCTAGGTTAAAACCTGGCTACTGACCTTCAAAGCTCTAGAGGATGTGAGAAGCATGCTTCACTAGGGCATCCCGCGCTCTTTGGCTGCAGCTCATGGCCGGTCAGTTTGCCATTAATCTGGACCAGATACTAGGCTCGTACCCCATATTCAGGACTTTGCACTCCTGTGTCTCTGCGGAGCCTCCGACATCAGAGTGGAGTTTATCCCCTGTTTCAGGGCCTCTCACACTTGTCTTGTAGAGCCTCCAACATTAGCGAGGAGTTTATCCCCTATTTCAGGGCCTCGGACGCTACTGTCTAGGACACTGGTGCTGAGCTGGTTCCCTGTCTCAGACATTGGCTTTGGTACCAAGCTCTCCTCCTCTCTACAACAGATTATCCAGAGAAACATCCAACCTTTAGAGAACCTCTAGAGGCTACAGGCGAAAGCTTGACTTTCACCTTCAAGAAATCCCAACAAGTAGCCCAAAGAGGACTCTGTCAGAGCTCCACTAGGGCCTACAGTGCAACCGTTGTCACATTTGTAAAATGGCACCTTTGTGCTCCACACAGACATGGGAAGATCCAGGAACAACCCTCTGCACACTGCTATATATCCTTTCCAGCAAACTTTGCCATAAACATTGAGATTTTTAGTTCACACATATTGCAATACATGTTTAAGCTGGCCAACTGCGTCAAACTAAACCTTTCTGGCCAAACCCTACTCTACCAAAAGCAAATGCTACTGTGGACACAATGCCAACATGGGGCAAAAAGACACAAAGTGGGGGGAGAGCTGCTAGGTTAAAACCTGGCTACTGACCTTCAAAGCTCTAGAGGATGTGAGAAGCATGCTTCACTAGGGCATCCCGCGCTCTTTGGCTGCAGCTCATGGCCGGTCAGTTTGCCATTAATCTGGACCAGATACTAGGCTCGTACCCCATATTCAGGGCTTTGCACTCCTGTGTCTCTGCGGAGCCTCCGACATCAGAGTGGAGTTTATCCCCTGTTTCAGGGCCTCTCACACTTGTCTTGTAGAGCCTCCAACATTAGCGAGGAGTTTATCCCCTATTTCAGGGCCTAGGACGCTACTGTCTAGGACACTGGTGCTGAGCTGGTTCCCTGTCTCAGACATTGGCTTTGGTACCAAGCTCTCCTCCTCTCTACAACAGATTATCCAGAGAAACATCCAACCTTTAGAGAACCTCTAGAGGCTACAGGCGAAAGCTTGACTTTCACCTTCAAGAAATCCCAACAAGTAGCCCAAAGAGGACTCTGTCAGAGCTCCACTAGGGCCTACAGTGCAACCGTTGTCACATTTGTAAAATGGCACCTTTGTGCTCCACACAGACATGGGAAGATCCAGGAACAACCCTCTGCACACTGCTATATATCCTTTCCAGCAAACTTTGCCATAAACATTGAGATTTTTAGTTCACACATATTGCAATACATGTTTAAGCTGGCCAACTGCATCAAACTAAACCTTTCTGGCCAAACCCTACTCTACCAAAAGCAAATGCTACTGTGGACACAATGCCAACATGGGGCAAAAAGACACAAAGTGGGGGGAGAGCTGCTAGGTTAAAACCTGGCTACTGACCTTCAAAGCTCTAGAGGATGTGAGAAGCATGCTTCACTAGGGCATCCCGCGCTCTTTGGCTGCAGCTCATGGCCGGTCAGTTTGCCATTAATCTGGACCAGATACTAGGCTCGTACCCCATATTCAGGGCTTTGCACTCCTGTGTCTCTGCGGAGCCTCCGACATCAGAGTGGAGTTTATCCCCTGTTTCAAGGCCTCTCACACTTGTCTTGTAGAGCCTCCAACATTAGCGAGGAGTTCATCCCCTATTTCAGGGCCTAGGACGCTACTGTCTAGGACACTGGTGCTGAGCTGGTTCCCTGTCTCAGACATTGGCTTTGGTACCAAGCTCTCCTCCTCTCTACAACAGATTATCCAGAGAAACATCCAACCTTTAGAGAACCTCTAGAGGCTACAGGCGAAAGCTTGACTTTCACCTTCAAGAAATCCCAACAAGTAGCCCAAAGAGGACTCTGTCAGAGCTCCACTAGGGCCTACAGTGCAACCGTTGTCACATTTGTAAAATGGCACCTTTGTGCTCCACACAGACATGGGAAGATCCAGGAACAACCCTCTGCACACTGCTATATATCCTTTCCAGCAAACTTTGCCATAAACATTGAGATTTTTAGTTCACACATATTGCAATACATGTTTAAGCTGGCCAACTGCATCAAACTAAACCTTTCTGGCCAAACCCTACTCTACCAAAAGCAAATGCTACTGTGGACACAATGCCAACATGGGGCAAAAAGACACAAAGTGGGGGGAGAGCTGCTAGGTTAAAACCTGGCTACTGACCTTCAAAGCTCTAGAGGATGTGAGAAGCATGCTTCACTAGGGCATCCCGCGCTCTTTGGCTGCAGCTCATGGCCGGTCAGTTTGCCATTAATCTGGACCAGATACTAGGCTCGTACCCCATATTCAGGGCTTTGCACTCCTGTGTCTCTGCGGAGCCTCCGACATCAGAGTGGAGTTTATCCCCTGTTTCAAGGCCTCTCACACTTGTCTTGTAGAGCCTCCAACATTAGCGAGGAGTTCATCCCCTATTTCAGGGCCTAGGACGCTACTGTCTAGGACACTGGTGCTGAGCTGGTTCCCTGTCTCAGACATTGGCTTTGGTACCAAGCTCTCCTCCTCTCTACAACAGATTATCCAGAGAAACATCCAACCTTTAGAGAACCTCTAGAGGCTACAGGCGAAAGCTTGACTTTCACCTTCAAGAAATCCCAACAAGTAGCCCAAAGAGGACTCTGTCAGAGCTCCACTAGGGCCTACAGTGCAACCGTTGTCATATTTGTAAAATGGCACCTTTGTGCTCCACACAGACATGGGAAGATCCAGGAACAACCCTCTGCACACTGCTATATATCCTTTCCAGCAAACTTTGCCATAAACTTAGAGATTTTTAGTGCGTGCCATGGGTGACATATGTGGGCGTTGCCTTAGCTTGGACTCCGCCCCTGCCACGCTCTGTCTCTGAGATTGGCTTCTCCTATTTCTGGAAGTCCTGTCAGAGCAGGTTAGGAGGATATGGTGAAGTTCTTGGCTGCGGCTGAGACGGGAGTGTGTGAAGGGGGAGACGGGGGACTACATGTCTCAGCATGGACCTGGGGGTTTTCTGTGACAGAGAGAGCCAGGGGGTCCCAGACTGAGAAAGGAGAGAGAAATGAGAAAGGTGTAGGGGCAAGATGAGTATCCCATGAAAGTCCGTATCCCCTGAATCCCCGGTATATAAGGCACGACAAGCCGATCACCGAACTACTGCAGCCGAACATGTACCTGAGTTAAATTAACACTTTACATGCCGAATGGTCGGCAGCAGGACACAGGATTGGCCGGGGAAACAGAATTATTAACCCCTTACATGCTGAGTGGTCGTCGGGGCTGTTACATGCCAAATTATCTGCAGCGACATCGGACAGTGTCAGTGACATCGGGGGGGGCAGTGATTTTTTTCTTTGGGGGGGGGGGGGGATAGTGTAAGTGACCTGGGGAGAATGGTGATATGGGGGGGGGGGGGCAGTGATAGTGACTTTGGGGAGGACTGTTCTACTCAATGTTACTATCACTGCCCTGCCCCCACCATGTCACTGACACTTTGCCCGCCCCCACCATGTCACTGACACTGCCCCCCTCCCCATGTCTCTACTTTCTCCATCTCCACCCAGTAACTCACTGCTTACGAGATTGCCAATCATTTCAAAATCAAGATTGATGCAATGTGTGAGGTCATCTCCACTGCACAGACATCTATCCCACTTAGCATACCTTATGCTAAACCTCCCTCAACACTTTTCTCCTTTAACCTGGCTACTACCGAAGAGGTCACTAAAGTTTTCTCAGAAGCCCATCTCACCACCTGCCTTCTGGATCCTGTCCCCTCGCAACTACTACGATCACCTTCTTCTTCTATTCTATGTTCCCTCACTCACATCTTCAATCTCTCCCTCTCTACTGACACCTTCCTCTCCCCTCTAAGCATGCACAGATCACTACCGTACTTAAAAAGCCCTCACTGGACCCCACCAACCTGAACAACTTAAGACCCATCTCCCTGCTCCCGTTTACCTCTAAGCTCCTACCTCACTGACAACAACCTTCTTGACCCTTAAGAGTCTGGCTTTCGCTCACTCCACTCCACTCCACTCCACTCCACTGAAACTGCCCTACTAAAACTCACTAATGATTTACTAACTACTAAAACCAATGGCCACTACTCCATACTCTTGACCTCTCTGCGGCTTTTGATACTATTGACCATCCCCTCCTCCTCAAAAAACTCCACTCCCTTGGCCTCCGAGACTTTAATGGTTCTCCTTCTACCTATCGCAGCACTCCTTCAGTGTTACCTATAACTCTGTCTCCTCCTCGCCACTTCTCCATCAAGATCAATTATACAACCATCAGTCCCTCCCCTCATGCCAGGGTACTAGGTGTAATCCTGGACTCCCATCTGTCCTTTCAGCCCCAAATCCAGTCACTGTCCAAATCTTGTAGACTTCACCTCCGCAACATCTCCAAAATACGCCCGTTTTTAGCCACCAAAACCACTAAGCAACTTATTCACTCCCTTGTTATCTCTCGCTTTGACTATTGTAACTCCCTCCTCACTGGCCTACCTCATCACAAGCTATCCCCTCTTCAGTCTATGATGAATGTTGCTGCCAGACTCATTCACCTTGCCAACTGTTCCATGTCTGCCATCCCTCTCTGCCAATCCCTCCACTGGCCTCCCATTGCCCAACGGATAAAATTCAAAACATTAACAATAACAAATAAGGCCATTTCTAACTCTGCCCCCAATTACATCACCAATCTTGTCTCCAAATATCACCCAAAACGTCTTCTCTGCTCCACCCACAACCTTCTGTCCTCTAGCTCCCTTGTCTCCTCCTCCTATGCTTGTCTCCAGGACTTCTCCAGAGCCTCCCCCATCCTCTGCCACTCTCTACCCCAATCTTTCCGACTATGGCCTACTCTGCCCACTTTTACGCGATCTCCGAAAACCTCTCTTTAAGGAATCTAACAACCAAATCTTCTATTTCTCCTATCAGTTCATCCCCCACAGTTATTACCTTCTGTACCACCAGTCCCTCCCTCTTAGATTGTAAGGTCCTCCTAACCCTCTTGTATTGAACTGTATTGTTGCTGTATTGTCTCCCTTTATATTGTAAAGCGCTGAGCAAACTGTTGGTGCTATATAAATCATGGATTATAATATTAATAAAAAATACAAAAAAAGTAAATTTTAGGACACACAAGCGGAATAAAATTACCCAATTTAATTTTTGTAAAATATAAAAGATAAGGTTACACCTCACAGATACCCAATGTGTTAAACCTTAAATTTGCGTGTGGCCATGAAATGGCGACCAACTTTAGTACCCTATATTTTCTATAGGTGATGCTTTAAAAGCCAAACAAGAGTATGGAGAAGGAAAGGAACTGCTCATGATCCTAAGCATACCACCTCATCAGTGAAGCATGGTGGTGGTAGTGTCATGGCGTGGGCATGTATGGCTGCCAATGGAACTGGTTCTCTTGTATTTATTGATGATGTGACTGCTGACAAAAGCAGCAGGATGAATTCTGAAGTGTTTCGGGCAATATTATCTGCTCATATTCAGCCAAATGCTTCAGAACTCATTGGACGCCGCTTCATAGTGCAGATGGACAATGACCCAAAGCATACTGCAAAAGCAGCCAAAGAGTTTTTTAAGGGAAAGAAGTGGAATGTTATGCAATGGCCAAGTCAATCACCTGACCTGAATCCGATTGAGCATGCATTTCACTTGCTGAAGACAAAACTGAAGGGAAAATGCCCCAATAACAAGCAGGAACTGAAGACAGTTGCAGTAGAGGCCTGTCAGTGCATCATCAGGGATGAAACCCAGCGTCTGGTGATGTCTATGCGTTCCAGACTTCAGGCTGTAATTGACTGCAAAGGATTTGTAACCAAGTATTAAAAAGTGAAAGTTTGATTTAGAATTATTATTCTGTCCCATTACTTTTGGTCCCTTAACAAGTGGGAGGCACATGTGCTGTCATGGAAATTTTGTATTACAGGTTGAACTTTAAATGTGTCATATATTAATGTTATTCATATGTCTCTTGTGTGGCTTAATTAAAGCTCTGAAGGCTGCAATTAGGCCATGCGCATTTGCAATGTATATATTACAGTACTCAGCTCGGTAATGGATGAGATGGCAGATCTGCGCTTATAGACTGGCGTGTATGCCACCACGGCATTCGATGCCAATGCCGCGGGCCTGTATCCACATATCAGCAGCATAGTACCACATGGACTTCGTATGGCCAGGCGCCGGGCAGTGCGAACTCCGCGTGTAGGCTCATGTATATCTTACAAGCCACTACCGACCTGAACTGTATCTGGATGGATGTGTTTTAATAAAGATCGTATCGGGCCCATTCAGATACAGACTGACACGGTTTAATCTAGGGGATGCTTGTACAGAGAGTGAACATACTACTAGGAGCTGATAGCATGTAAAGGATGGGAAGCTTGCTCTCCAGAGAGCTTATGGGGGAGGGGAGGACTGGTTTAACCGGTTTTCAGTATAGATAAGAGGAAACACTACACTCCAAGCAGGATGGACATTCTCGTGTATGGACACCCCCTATACATTGTTCTGTGGGAGGGGATTGACCTGACCCCCCGTGTGGGGGGGCGTGTGTGTGCTTTTAATAAAACAAGAGTCTGGGGTTAGAGCCAGAGACAGAGTGAATTCAACCTCCAACCTGAGAGTATCATCTGATTATTCCTGGGTCACGGGAGCTCCATTTTTCCCCACATCTCAAAAGAGCTACTCACGGTAAGGAAAAATTTGTTGAAAACGAATTTCCAAGACAATGCAAACTGTTGTAATTCCTACACCGTTCACCTGATTTGGATGTAAATACCCTCAAATAAAGCTGACAGTCTGCAGTTAAAGCACCTCTTGTTCGTTTCATTTCAAATCCATTGTGGTGGTGTATAGAGCCAAAAATGTTAGAATTGTGTCGATGTCCCAATATTTATGGACCTGACCTACATAAAAACCAGACATATCTTCAGAGGAGACAAACAGTTTGATAGGTCACACTCCCTGACTGGAATACCTAGGAAAGCAGAAAACTACATCTCTGGAACCCTTCAAATATCTATTTCATATCTACCCACTCCTCAGATGTGTCTGCATAATAGTTTACCCGCGGGTGGAATGTCACTTCTGCATAGAGAAAGTTATGAGCCAAAATATGAACTATAAGAGATTTTGGCTCTAGTTTAGGTCTACGCCCAGACCTTCCCTCCTTAAACGAGGTATTGGTCCTTGACTTCAGAGACACCCCCTGCTAGGGAACTACAAAATGGGCTGTCAAGCCTAAGAAAGGAAGTTGAAGAATTCTCCCTTTTAACATCAGAACCACCTGGGGAGACCCATGCCCTTTCGCTCTGAAACTTGATCTGCTAACCCAGGACTTTGGCAAGTACTTTAACCCTCTAACTTCTCTCTGTTATCCCTTTGCTGTGCTGTTGTTCTCTGTATATTTATGTATATATATTAGTTACATCTTTTTTCTGTAAATATTTTTATTGCACCCTTTTGACCTTTTAGTAATAAATCTTTCCTTCTGAAAGCGTTGAACTGTTTCTATAGCTCTTTATTGCAATTTACAAATTCCTGCCTCTACTCTGTTTGACCCTCTGTATAACTGGCCTGCGGTGACCGTGTTATACAGACGATTATCTCAACCATTATAGTGTTATAGCTGATATCATCGAGTTTCCTCATTCTCTGTACAAAAAGGAGGTGGTGGCAGTGTGAAGGGTTAACTGCGTAATTAACTTGACCCAGTAACAATCGCTCCCAGGCTGCCAGTACACAGATTGTGGTCCAATTAGCTGGAAAATTGTTGTGCAGAGTGCAGCTGGGCTTGGCATTGTTACGCACGTGACATCACGGTTTTAGATTGGCTAGTCCTTCGGTCTTGAGTTTGGTGAGGAGGTCAGGGGTCTGACGCCGCATTCGTCAGAGTCTGGTGTTAGAATGATTGCTCTCACTCCCGGCGTGCACCGGGATACGTAACGTGTAGCACAATCAACGTTTTATGCGTAGGCACCCCTGACTTTGCATGTGGGGGGGGGATGCTTGGGTGTAAATTTACATTTTTTACAATTGAAAACTTTTTTTTTCACTTTTTTTTTTTCACAGTGGACAAAACGTCCCCTAATGTGGTGATTTTTCTGGTGACACATACTCTTTCATGAAACATCTGATATTTCCCCTGTGCTCCACTTAATGGAATCCAGTCCAGATCGCATTGCATTACAGTCTTTCCCGGCCATACTGGTATACTTGTCAGATATACAGACGCCCCCATCCACAGACCTGGCAGTGAAAGGGTTAAAGGTGTCCCCCCCCACACCAAATCCAGCGAACAAGCTATACAGGCATTTTAACCACCTCAATTAATAACTACCGTATTTGCCGGCGTATAAGACGACTGGGCGTACAAGACGACCCCCTACTTTTCCTGCTAAAATGTAGTGTTTGGGCTATACTCGCCGTATAAGACTACCCCTCTTCCAATGCACACCAGTGGGAAGAATAGTACCCCATCATCGGTGTCAGTGGGAGGAATAGTGCCCCATCATTGGTATTAGTGGCAGGAATAGTGCCCCATCATTGGTATTAGTGGCAGGAATAGTGCCCCATCATTGGTATTAGTGGCAGGAATAGTGCCCCATCATTGGTATTAGTGGCAGGAATAGGTGCCCCATCATTGGTATTAGTGGCAGGAATAGTGCCCCATCATTGGTATCAGTGGCAGGAATAGTGCCCCATCATTGGTATCAGTGGCAGGAATAGTGCCCCATCATTGGTATCAGTGGCAGGAATAGTGCCCCATCATTGGTATCAGTGGGGGGAATAGGTGTCCCATCATTGGTATCAGTGGCAGTAATAGTGCCCCATCATTGGTATCAGTGGCAGGAATAGTGCCCCATCATTGGTATCAGTGGCAGGAATAGTGCCCCATCATTAGTATCAGTGGGGGGAATAGGTGCCCCATCATTGGTATCAGTGGAAGGAATAGTGCCCCATCATTGGTATCAGTGGCAGGAATAGTGCCCCATCATTAGTATCAGTGGGGGGAATAGGTGCCCCATCATTGGTATCAGTGGAAGGAATAGTGCCCCATCATTGGTGTCAGTGGCAGGAATAGTGCCCCATCATTGGTATCAGGGGCAGGAATAGTGCCCCATCATTAGTATCAGTGGGGGGAATAGTGCCCCATCATTGGTGTCAGTGGGAGGAATAGTGTCCCAACATTGGTGTCAGTGGGAGGAATGGTGTCCCATCATTGGTGTCAGTGGGGGGTGGAATAGTGCCCCATCATTGGTGTCAGTGGGGGGTGGAATAGTGCCCCATCATTGGTGTCAGTGGGGGGTGGAATAGTGCCCCATCATTGGTGTCAGTGAGAGGGGGGAATAGTGCCCCATCGTTGGTGTTAGTGGGGGGGGGAGGAATAGTGCCCCATCGTTGGTGTCAGTGGGAGGAATAGTGCCCCATCATTGGTGTCAGTGGGAGGAATAGTGCTCCATCATTGGTATCAGTGACACCAATGATGGGGCACTATTCCTCCCACTGACACCAATTACACTTGCTGACCCCTATTGCAGTATGGTGCTGCTGAAGCCAGCATATGTGGTTGCAGCAGCACCTCTACACTGAACACTTACCTGCTGCTCCTGCACTCGATTTTCGCCAGGCCGCTCGGCTCCGCCCCCTCGCCGGTGATTGGCCGCCTGTGTGTCTTTCCTAAGCTACAGTTCTGGCGGCCAATCACCGGTGTGGAGGCGGAGCCGAGCAGCCGCCCGAACATCCAGTGGCCGAACCGAAGGAGCAGCCGCGCTTCCTGGACTGGACCGTCGTGGGACCGGATCCAGGTAAGAGACAGCAGCCCCTCCCAACCCCTGTACTTAGTGTCCCTTCCGTTGGAAGGGGGGGGCGGCACCGCGCCGCCCCCCTAAAAAGTGTCAGTATGCCGTATACCGGCGTATAAGACGACCCCCGACTTTTGAGAAGATTTTCAAGGGGTAAAAAGTCGTCTTATACGCCGGCAAATACGGTAGCTTTTGAAGTAAGGTGCACATGGGAGCGCATTGCACAATACAAGCAAACTGAAATTTCCCAGCACGCTTACCAGCTAGCCTAAAAAAAAAAAAAAAAAAAAAATTTGACCCTAATTGCAACACAAAAAAATGGCCATATTCACATGGGGCATCCCACAGCAAATACCCATGAGAAGCTGTTTTAACCTGCTTGGGGATGCACAGATGTTCCATGCATCCCCATGCAGGCAGTCCAATTGATGTCAGTTGGGACACAGCAGCTACTCCAGATGTGACATCCATGAGAGATCCATAATAGATATAACAAGCAATCAAATAATAGATAATACATAAAATATTAACCACTTGAGCTCCTGAGGATTTACCCCCCTTAATGACCAGGCCTTTTTTTGCTGTTTGGCGCTGCACTAATTCAAATGATAATTGCGCGGTCATGCAATGCTGTACCCGAACGAAATTTACGTCCTTTTTTTATCACACAAATAGAGCTTTCTTTTGGTGGTATTTTATCACCTGTGTGCTTTTTATTTTTTGCGCTATAAACAAAAAAATACACAAAAATATTGAAAAAAAACTATATTTTCTACCTTCAGCTATAAAAAATATATCGTAAACTCAAAGTTAGTCATAAATTTAAGCCAAAATGTATTCTGCTACATGTTTTTGGTAAAAAAAAATCCCGTGCATTAGCGGGCAAACTGGCGCTATATGGGAGCGGCGCTAACAATATCGGAAGTCACCAGTGACACTAATACAGTGATCAGTAAAAATTTGTTCAATGTAATCAATGACACTGGTGACAGGGCAGTGAAGGGGTTAACTGGGGGGGGATTAAGGGGTTAAACGGGATTACTGGTGTACTGGCGGGCAAACTGGCGCTATCTGGGAGGGGCGCTAACACTATCGGAAGTCGCCAGCGACACTGATACAGTGATCAGTAAAAATCGGTTCACTGATCAGTGACACTGGTAACAGGGCAGTGAAGGGGTTAACTGGGGGGGGGGGGGGGAATTAAGGGGTTAACCGGGATTACTGGTGTACTGGCGGGCAAAAAGGTGCTATCTGGGAGGGGCACCAACATTATCGGAAGTCGCTAGCGACACTGATACAGTGATCAGTAAAAATCGATTCACTGATCAGTGACACTGGTGACAGGGCAGTGAAGGGGTTAACTGGGGGGGCGATCAAGGGGTTAAACGGGATTACTGGTGTACTGGCGGGAAAACTGGCGCTATCTGGGAGGGGCGCTAACACTATCGGAAGTCGCCAGCGACACTGATACAGTGATCAGTAAAAATCGGTTCACTGATCAGTGACACTGGTGACAGGGCAGTGAAGGGGTTAACTGGGGGGGGTTAAACGGGATTACTGGTGTACTGGCGAGCAAACTGGCGCTATCTGGGAGGGGCGCTAACACTAACTGGGGGGGGGGGCGATCAGGGGGTTAAATGTGACCTAGGTGTGTTCTAACTGTGGGTATGTGCTGTTTTACTCACTTTTACTGTGTCTTCTTCTCTGTCTGGGACGAATGTCCCCTGGCAGAGAAGAATGACATCATATCCTCTCCTGTGTAAACTTCAACACAGGACAGGATAGGACAGGGACCGATCATCTGATTTCAGCCAGACATCACTGGCTGAAATCTAATGATTGATCCCTCCGGGATCGAATGGTGTCACCCGCGGGTCGGCGGAAGCGCGCGTACACAGCCCCCTGCCGGCGAAAACGTCGGGAGCGCGGAACCCGTTTTAAAACGTGGTTTTGCGCCTGAGTGCCGCCCTGCACAAGTGTATATATACAGTGGCAGGGCGGCAAGCGGTTAACTGTATCAATAAAAATTATAGGTAAAGTACAAAAAAAAAAAAATCTAAAAATAAATAAAACAATAAAAGATAAAAAATAATGAACAATATTAATAATACCATATTAACAACAGATATAATCAATAAACTAAGACAATAAAGAACAGATAGATATAATAGTAATAAAATAGTAATCAATACTATATTAATAGATATAATCAATAATAATAAAATACAAAAGTCAATAATAATACCAGATATAATCAATAATAATTGATAATAAAATAGATAATGCAAAAAATATTGATCAGTAAGCTAGATATTGATTATGTCTATATGTACTATTGTTAACTTATTTTTATGCTTTATAATTTAAAAAAAGATATAAATAGTCAATAATAAATAATAAAAATACAATAAATCAATAATAAAATAATAATACCAGATCTCATCAATGATATTAATATTAGATAATAATAAAATAATCATAAGTATAATCAATATTATTATTACTATTTATATCTTATTATTTTATGTATTGTTTAATCTCTATTTCTTGTTTAAATCTATATTGTTGTTTTATTTATTATATAAATAGCAGTTATCGCTATAATCAATATTAATAAACAATAAATAGAATAGTATTACATATAATGAAGAATAATAGATATAAACAATAATCAAATATTAGCAGTAGATAGAATCGCTAATAACAGACAATAATAAAATCCCCCCAATCACAGATAGAAGAATAATAGGAGATAGAAGGGGATTTCTTACCGGGCTCCCCGCTCCTGGCTCAGGTAGCTCTGGCTTTCCGTCCTCCCCTCAGCCCGGCTCTCAGAGGACGGCGCTGTATACGGACATTGGGAGGGAGGATCCACCCAGCGGTAGAAGTCCTCTTCTTGACTAAGGTGGGCATGCTGGGACTTGTAGTACTTATAGGGGGCTCGCTCTCGTCATCGGAGATGGGAGAGATGTGATTGGACGGCACACATGACAAGCAAACTTCCCAAACAGAAATCCCGTCCATTGGTGAGGAAGGATCTGTTCTGGGGGAGAAATAAAGGACGGCGTCTGTCACCATGGCAACAAGTTGGTGTGCCTGTTAGTGGACTCCGCCCCTGTTCAGTGAGTTCTAGGGGTGTAGCGTTACCCGTTCAGGGACATCCGGTGATTGGCGGCGACTCTGTGGAACAAGATTTACATGTATTGGATAGAAAGTAATGGCCGGGGGTGTGCCGCTCCTCCTCCGGACTCCGCCTCCTCCCGCTCTCCATTCTGCGTCTTCCTCCCAGCAAATCCCGGCTCTGACTGAGGTCTTGTGTGCGCAGTTCTGTTGTGCGCAGGTGCCTCTGCTAGAACCCCGCCCCTTTTTCACGCGGGGGCGTGGCTTACCCCGTTCCCGGAAGTGCTGTGAAGGCGGTTGGTTACAAGTTTGGCGACATCCGGTGATTGGCGGTGACTCTGTGGAACAAGATTTACATGTATTAGATAGAAGGTAATGGCCGGGGGTGTGCCGCTCCTCCTCCGGACTCCGCCTCCTCCCGCTCTCCATTCTGCGTCCTCCTCCCAGCAAATCCCGGCTCTGACTGAGGTCCTGTGTGCGCAGTTCTGTTGTGCGCAGGTGACTCTGCTAGAACCCCGCCCCTTTTTCGCGCGGGGGCGTGGCTTACCCCGTTTCCGGAAGTGCTGTGAAGGCGGGTGGTTACAAGATTGGAGACACGCTGTGCTTCTCTTCCGGAGGATAGAGCTTCGGCCAGACAGCTGAGCTCCGTCTTCCGGGGGTGAGGAGCAGCCCGGGGGGACTGCAAGTCTCAACATGGACTTCCGGGACAACTTAACAGGTGGTGAGGAGACAGAGAACCTGTCAGCCATGGAGCCGGCTGGAGAGGGAGACGGGTGGCACATAGAGGACTGTGCATTTCTTGTTTGCTCTATGTGCCTCCGCTATCCATCTCCTGCATGCACCCCCACGGCCCCCCTCCAGCACTGCAGGGGATCTGTCAGCAGCATATGCACTCCCCAGTGCTGACAGTCCCCCCCCCCCCCCCCCCCACATACAGGCGTGAGAGCAGAGAGAAAGCTGCCTCTCCTCCTCCTGTGTCACCCCCGCCCACACTTCCAGCCAGCCTTGTGTATGCTTCCCCCCCCCTCTCTCTCTTCACTCCCTCTCCCCCCCCTCTCTCTTCACTCCCTCTCCCCCCCCCCTCTTCACTCCCTCTCCCCCCCCTCTCTCTTCACTCCCTCTCGCTCCCCCCCTCTCTCTTCACTCCCTCTCGCCCCCTCTCTCTCTCTCTTCCCCCCTCCTCTCTCTCTCTCCCCCCTCCTCCCCCTCTCTCCTCCCCCTCCTCTCTCTCTCTCCCCCTCTTCTCTCTCTCTCCCCCTCTCTCCTCCCCCTCCTCTCTCTCTCTCCCCCCCTCCTCTCTCTCTCTCCCCCCCCTCTCTCTCTCTCCCCCCCCCCCTCTCTCTCCTTTAGTATGTCAGCAGTCTCTGACCGTCTCCTGTCCTCAGTCTCTGACCGTCTCTTGTCCACCGTCTCCTGTATCCTGTCCATAGTCTCTGATCATCTCCTTTAGTATGTCAGCAGTCTCTGACCGTCTCCTGTATCCTGTCTGCCGTCTTGCCTAGGGCAGCACAATACCAAAATACACCACTGGGTACAGGTAGGGCTAGTTAAGATAGCAGGCACTCGGTGGCGGGGTATAGGGAGGTGTAGTTAGTAGGATAGCAGACACTCAGCCGCAGGGTACAGGAAGGTGTAGTTAGTAGGATAGCAGACACCCAGCCGCAGGGTACAGGAAGGTGTAGTTAGTAGGATAGCAGACACCCAGCCGCAGGGTACAGGAAGGTGTAGTTAGTAGGATAGCAGACACCCAGCCGCAGGGTACAGGAAGGTGTAGTTAGTAGGATAGCAGACATTCAGCGGCAGGGTACAGGAAGGTGTAGTTAGTAGGATAGCAGACACCCAGCCGCAGGGTACAGGAAGGTGTAGTTAGTAGGATAGCAGACATTCAGCGGCAGGGTACAGGAAGGTGTAGTTAGTAGGATAGCAGACACCCAGCCGCAGGGTACAGGAAGGTGTAGTTAGGATAGCAGGCAGACAGCAGTGTGAGGATGACCCGGGCAGAATGCAGGAAGCTGGAAAGTAAGGTAGGCAGACTGGCAGAGCTCTATGACTGGGGAAGGAGGAGGATGGGCACTAGGTATGGTTCGGTCACAGCTCTCCCCACCCCCAACTCCCTCACCTCTGGAGTCAGCACACAAAGGATGACTGCTTGGGGGACTTGACTTGGGGGGGGGGGGGGGTATGGGGTCACACAGGGCGATCGAAACTGGTGGGGGGATGGGGTGACACGGAGGTTCTGTGTGCGCAGGTGCCTCTGCTAGAGCTCTGCCCCCTTTTCATGCAGGGGCGTGGCTTACCCTGTTCCCGGAAGTGCTGTGAGGGCGGGAGGTTACCAGACCGGGGACATGCTGTGCTTCTCTCCCGGAGGTTAGAGCCTTGGCCAGAGAGATGAGCTCCGTCTTCAGGGGGTGAGGAGGAGCCCGGGGCTCGGCGGGGGGATTGCAAGTCTCAGCATGGACCTCCTGTGGACTTCCAGGACAACTTAAGAGACACAAGGGGGCCAGACTGACAGGGAGGCTGGGCTGCTGTTACAGGGACCCCCCTCCCTCCACAGTGGCAGGAAGGGGTAGTTAGTAGGATAGCAGGGTACAGGGAGGGTAGTTAGTAGGATAGCAGGCACACAGTGGCGGGGTATAGGGAGGGGTAGTTAGGATAGCGTTCACTCAGTGGCAGGGTGGGGTAGTTAGTAGGATAGCAGCATTCAGTGGCAAGGTACAGGGAGGGGTAGTTAGTAGAATAGCAGGGTAAAGGGAGGGGTAGTTAGTAGGATAGCAGGGTAAAGGGAGGGGTAGTTAGTAGGATAGCAGGCTACAGGAAGGTGTAGTTAGTAGGATAGCAGGCAGACAGCAGTGTGAGGATGAACCGGGCAGGAAGCTGGAATGTAAGGTAGACAGACTGGCAGAGCTCTATGATTGGGGAAGGAGGGGGATGGGCATTAGGTAAGGTTATTTCACAGCTCTCCCCACTCCCAACTCCCTCACCTCTGGAGTCAGCACACAAAGGATGATTGGTTGGGGGACTTGATTTGGGGGGATGGGGACACACAGGGTGATCACAATGTGGGGGTGGGAGGCACAGGGTGATCGGAACTGCCAGAGGGGGTGCAGATAATGGAACTGATCCTCCCGTGGCTCCCTGCAGCAACTAAAAGCTGTCTGGAGGAGGAGGAGGAGCTGCTCGCTGTGCTGCAGGCCGAGACACAGTGGAATCGGTTTCAGTGATAAGGCAGTACAGCCAGCCCTCCTGTCAGGTGGCGGGGCCCCCTGTTGAGCTGGTCAGGTCCGATACAGGAGGGCCGGCTCTACCATTTTTATCAGCAGCCCTGGAGATCGGAGAGACCGAAGACAAGAACCGAGAGAGGGGGACCAGGGACTTGAAGAGGGGACAGGGACCGAGAGAGCAGTCCTTTTCTGGTTTTTTTTTTCCTGTCCCGTCATCTACTTACAGGGGATGATGAACAGTCTGTGCAGATGGCGGAGAGCTGGGGAAATGAAGGCGTGGTACAGGACGCCTACAAAGGATTTGTCGCCATCAAAATGGCCAGTAAGTTGTGTAGTGGCCTGTATGTAACAAGGGCCTGATACAAGATCCATCTGTGTTGTTCCTGTGACTGTATAATAAAATAATTCTTCCATGATTACCGTCTGTGAAGGTTCTTATTTATCCGGGGTACAGCATGGCTAGTACTAGTATTCAGTAGTATTCATCTGGACTGCGTCTGAATAAACCTTTCTGGCCAGTCCTACTCTACCAAAAGCAAATGCTACTGTGGACACAATGCCAACATGGGGCAAAAAGACACAAAGTGGGGGGAGAGCTGCTAGGTTAAAACCTGGCTACTGACCTTCAAAGCTCTAGAGGATGTGAGAAGCATGCTTCGCTAGGGCATCCCGCGCTCTTTGGCTGCAGCTCATGGCCGGTCAGTTTGCCATTAATCTGGAACAGATACTGGGCTCGTACCCCGTATTCAGGGCTTGGCACTTCTGTCTCTGCGGGCCTCCGACATTAGCGTGGAGTTTATCCCCTGTTTCAGGGCCTCTCCCCCATGATTCTGACCATTCCTTCATAATCATGTCCGTCATGACTGGAAAGGAGAAACTTTAGACTTTTTTGTTTAAGCCTTGGTACATTAAATCATGTTTGGAGAGCGGAGCTACCCCATCCTGAATCTCAAAAGGTCTCATACAGTATAAATGAATCCCCAAAAAGGTCAGACTTCCTCTAGAGAGTGCCTAAACTTTGCCGCTTTAGTTGCTTCCACATGACCTTCTTCCAGTCCCGAATCTGAGTCAGAAATCTGGGTCACCTATCCCTGGGCTGCATACCCTACACCAGCTGACTCTGCTGAGCCAGAAGCCACTGGAAGTAGGGAGTATTGCACATGATCAGGCTGACTAGAAGAAGTGGTAGGCCATTTGACATCAGAGATGCCTGAAAGGTGCACTGCACCTGCTCTCTAAAAGGAACTTAGAAACTTTGCATAAGGTGATTCAGCTTCTGCTTTCAAGAAGTTAGAAATACACTGCAGCAAAAGACTTGTTATAATTAGAAGATAATTTAGTGCTCCAGTTAGCACATTTTATTTTAGAGGTGAACTTATCCTCTTTAGCCTAAGACAAAAAGAGAGGGGAGGAGGGCTCCAAGTTAAAAGCCAGGTCCTTATTAGGTCAGGAGCACCACCCCTGCACCCAGTGCTGCCTATGTCAAAAAACAAATGTCTAGAAGACTGCTTGAGACACCCCTCAAGGAACCCCAGAAGTACCAACCACCTCCACCAAAAGCACACAGCACATATACTATATTGCCAAAACATTTGGGACACCCCTCCAAATCATTGGATTTAGGTGTTAAAATCACCTCCATGGCCACAGGTGTATAGAATCAAGCACCTAGGCTTGCAGACTGCTTCTACAAACATTTGTGAAAGAATGGGTCGCACTCAGGAGATCAGTGAATTCAAGCGTGGTACCGTGATAGGTCACCACCTGTGCAATAAGTCCATCCGTGAAATTTCCTTGTTATTGAATATTCCATGGTCAACTGTGAGTGGTATTATGATAAAGTGGAAGCAAGTGGGAACAGCAACTCAGCCAAGTGGTAGGCCAGGTAAAATGATAGCGCGGGGTCAGTGCAAGCTGAAGCGTACAGTGTACAGAAGTTGCCAACTGTCTGCAGAGTCGATAGCAAAAGACCTCCAAACTTCACGTGGCCTTCAGATTAGCACAGCAACAGTGCATATTGAGCTTCATGGAATTGGCTTCCATGGCCATGTAGCTGCATCCAAGCCTTACATCACCAAGTGCAATGCAAAGCATCGGATGCAGTGGTGTACAGCATGCTGCCACCAGACTTTAGAGCAGTAGACACATGTTCTATGGAGGACTTATCACCGTCTCTATCTGAAAATTCGATGGACGTGTCCCGGTTTAGCAGTTGCCAGGAGAACAGTACTTGCTTGACTGCATTATGCCAAGTGTAAAGTTTGGTGGAGGGGGGATTATGGTGTGGTGGTTTTCAGGGGTTGAGCTTGGCTTTAGTTCCAGTGAAAGGAACTCTTAAGGCATCAGCAAACCAAGACATTTTGGACAATTCTATGCTCCCAACTTTGTGGGAACAGTTTGGGGATGGCTCCTTCATGTTCCAACCTGACTGTGTACCAGTTCACAAAGCAAGATCCATAAAAATATGGATGAGCGAGTTGGGGGTGGAGGAATCTCTCTGGCCTGCACAGAGTCCTGATTTCAACCTGATAGAACACCTTTGGGATGAATTAGATCGAAGACTGCAAGCCAGGCCTTCTCGTCTGACATCAGTGTCTGACCTCACAAATGCACTTCTGGAAGAATGGTCAAACCTTCCCATAGACACTCCTAAACCTTGTGGATAGCCTTCCCAGAAGAGTTGAAGCCATTATAGCTGCAAAGGGTGGGCCAACTCAGTACTGAACCCTACGGACTAAGACTGGGATGCCAGTGTGCGTGTAAAGGCAGGTGTCCCAATACTTTTGGTAATATACTGTATATAGCCCGCTTTTCTACCTGTTTTATAGCAGGAGCCTAGGAGGAAGCCTCCATGATGTCCCCTGCATTCTTTAGCGCCCAGCACCCTTTGGCCCATGCTGTCGGCGTCCAGCAATAAGCATCAGCCCTGCCCTTTCTCTTGCGCCTCTGAGGCCGAAACCAGAAGCCTCTGGTGCAGAGAGGACATCACATCCCCCAGAATCATGACACCCAGCATCTTCCAGGCTAGCTGCGTCACATCCGGCCTCCAGGAAGGCACTCCCTCAGCCCTGACTGACCTAAACGCGCCAAGGATGGATGCCATTCTAACCAGCTCCTTCACTGGCACTGGAAAGAGGTAGAAGCGGGTACATTCCTACACCGATGCAGAGGGGACTTGAGGCCAAAAAGTAAAGAACTGCAGGTGAGGGCACGTTTCCTGGGCAGCCCTTGAGACATGGCTTGCTGCTTAAAAAGCAGTTCTTCTAGTCAACATGCTTTTTCCAGACAGAGTAAACACAAAATGGCCATGTTCCTGTAGGACCATCTTAAGAAGCTTGAAGCAATGTGTTTCCTGTCCTGGTTGAAGGAGCTCAATCGTTCAAGGTCTGTCCTGGAAGACAACCGGGGGGGGGGGGGAAATTATATACATTTCATTTGTGTACAGTGTTGCATGACCAAGAAATTGCTAGTTAAAGCTGCAGTTCTGAAAAGCAAAAAAGTGCCATGATCATGAAGGGGTTAAAACCTTCTGGAGATCAAGTGGTTAAAGTCTAATTTGGCCAGGTTTTGAGCCTCTCTGTTGGTCTGTTATTATAAAGACTTCAGGTTGATTTGTATTTTTATATAAAAGTTTTTTTTCCCATTGATATCCACAGTTCCCATTCACATGGAATCTGTATACAGCATTGTTCAATTTAAAAAAATGCAGTTCCAAAGCCACCCATTTACAAATACCACAAATGCATAACAGTTCATAAGGAAAAAACTATTACTGCAAACTTGAGAAAGTACTTTAATAGTTTTCATTTTACATTTTAGATCTAAAAAGGAACACATGCAGCAAGTGAATATTAAGAATTCTGCTGGAACCAACTGTTTAAATTATATGTACAGAGAGGATTACTATCAAAACTAGTAACCTTCAGTGAGGCTATTTACAGAATTTACAAAAAAAAAAAAAAAAGGACAAAGTGTATCAGTACAACAAAGGCAACATGAAAATTAGCATACTGTGGTATTCTGAGACTTGTATCGAATAAAGCTTTCAGAAGCAAAAAGCTACCAAAAATACTCTTTCCAGTCCACAAGAAAACATGTCACCAAAGTAAATTTACAATATTAGGTACAGAAGCAGAATACCAAGGTGAACATTTAGAAATAGCATTGTACACTACAATTTCATAAAACTGAAGGGAAGAAACAAATTAACATACTGCCCACAAGTTTCACCTTTGAACCTTGAAAACTTCAGGTGACATCTGGCTGGTTGCTTTGGGCATGCAAATTAATATCTTTTCTTTCACGTCCAGATAATCCTCTCCCAAAGGGTGACCAATCACAGAGCTACCAGGGATATAGAAATATCAGCATTCTGTCCTGGAACTGCTCTATACAATAAAGAACTTGTTTTAAATAACACTTTCATTCTTTGTCTTAAACCTACAATAATGAATCAATAGGTTATAACATCTAGTTGAAGCAGTGTATAGAGTGGTACAACTCAAAGAGGAACAAAACATGATGGATCTCTTACAAAATGTAGGCAGTCTTTGTATTAAAAATGCTTCATCAGAAGGAAGTAAAAGCGTCCTGATAAATGGCAATTTCACAGGACACGTGGAGCTGAACTAAACAGAGCTGTCGTGAGGTGGTGAACTCCATCGTGACTGCAGATGCCGAAGAATGCTGTTCGATATCGTCCCAAGTTTTTCCTGCATTTCAAAAAGCTGGCTTCCAGAATATTTTCCAAGCTCCTCTGTAGTCACCAACAAAGAAAGTGTACTAATCTGTGCAGCAAGGTCTAGGGTGGCTGCAGATTCCACAGGTGCTGTGGCAGATGCTTCAGGCAGGTCTGTAAAGCAAGCAAGGATTAGTTATGGTGAAGTAACGGAAAAAAAAAAACTCATGAAATACGCCAATACTCTAGGGGTCACCATACATGTTACAATCTGACTGCAATACATCAAAACATAATAGGAGAACCTTCCTAAACTTTCCAGTCAGTTTGTATTCAATCAAGCCCTTGCATTACATAATTGGTAGATCCAAAAGAAGACTACAATAAGATATTGGCAGAAAGTCAGTGCAAAAAATGCCCATCAGTAGTTTGAACAACCACATTGGGTGTCTCTGCAAATCAAAGGATAGGCAGGAGTCGTCTGTTTTAGTAGAACATCCAATTACTTTATTTCACCAAATACATTTTTTTATTATTATTATGAACTACCGCATCGGACACCTCAGCCAATCGAACTACCGAGAGCCTTTTATGTGCTGGCTCTTCCTATCAATGCGTTCACCCACCTGAGAACCCCCACAGAACGGGAATGCCCGAGGCATAGACCGTGTCCACACTGTGCACTAGGAATGCTGCATGTCCCCCACCCCCCTTGCTGGGTGACCAGTCAACAGCTGCAAGTCCATTTTGACCTTTTTCTTTTTATTGTGGAACCGTTTTACCCTTGTTTCTGAATTTAGTACACGATAAGGGCTCTCCCACCTCCCTCTCTTTTTCAGTGGAAACGAAAGACCCCTGGTCAGCTCCTCAGGATATTTCAGTCTACAATGTTCCATCAAACCCCAGACCCTACAATAAGATTGTAATGTGTGTGGAAAGCTTTACAACTATCGGTGGTCACCTTTTTAGAGTCTCAATTGTAATATACAGTAGTATCAATGGTACTTGCACAGCACTGCCATACATTACGTGCCTAAACTGGAAAATACAGGAATGGAAAGAGCTTGGGAGGAATGGTGGAACTAAAATCGCAGCAATCTGCTGCAATGTTGCAGGCTCAGAATTCATGGAATTACGCAGCCTGGATCAGACAGAATTAAACTGAGAACAGAATAGATAAAATGGCCTATAACCTGGACTGCTTTTTTTTTTATTTTAATTGAGGCAATCTTTAAATTCAATTTTAAAAAGCAAGAAAAATTAGCAGATTAATAATTTAAAGCCCCATAGCTTTAAGTACAGCTCACGGGTCTTAAAAAGCAGCTTAATCATTAAGCGTAGGTTCCACAACTTCGCAGTTCTGCGTGTCACGTTTGCAAGGGCACAGCTGCGTTTCCTGCAATCTTTTTTAAAAACATGGACGCACAGAAATCACATGGTGCTTTGACACCACTTTCCTTAAAGCAACACACTTTTTGTGCGGCTGCGGGAACGTGTGCGATTTACACACACAGTCCTATGGAAATCTATGGAAAGAACTAAAGATCAGAGTTCACAGAAGAGGCCCACAGAACCTTCAAGATTAGAAGACCGTTTGTGTGGAAGAATGGGCCAAAAATCACACGTGAGCAATGCAATGCGACTAGTTTCTCCATATAGGAGGCATCTTGAAGCTGTCATTACCAACAAGGATTTTGGATGAAGTATTTATTTTTTTTTGTATGCACGGATTATTACTGACATGTAGTGAAAATGCAGTTATTTACCTGTTAACTGTATTTCCAGGAATCTTCTAGGACAGCTTCACTTGAGAGATAGGGCTCCTCCCAGGAAACACCCGCTCCACCTTTTCCCCTTTATAAGTATCCTCTCTCCCAGTGGGCCCTCAGTATAAGAATATGACCGAAGGCCTAGGAGAAAGCATAAAATAAAAAACGGTAATAGAGACAACCCATCACAGGTTCATAACATACCTAGACATCAGTACATAATCACACAGCAATCGGGAGGGAGTTATGCTGTCCTAGAAGATTCCTGGAAATACAGTTAACAGGTAAATAACTGCGTTTTCCCGTGTCATCTTCTAGGACAGCTTCACTTGAGAGGAGTTGAATAGAAATACATACATTAGGGTGGGCCCCTTGCTTGTAGGACCTTCCTGCCGAACGCCTGGTCATTGCTGCCAATCAGATCCAATCTGTAGTGCTTAGCAAAGTTGGCGAAACTGGACCACGTTGCGGCTCTGCAGATCTGTCCGGGGGAGGCACGCTCTTCAGGACCGTGCCCAGGTCCCATGTGGGGTACTTCGATGTGGACGGGGCTCGGCGCCTGGAGATAGCCCTCAGGAACCTGATTATCAACGGGTCTGCCGCCAACCTCAACTCCAGAAAGCTTGACAAAGCCGCTACCTGCACTTTAAGGGTATTAGCGGCCAGGTTCTTATCCGCCCCGGCTTGGAGGAATTCAAGCATTGTATGCAAGATGGGAGCCCGGGTTCCTCGTTCCTGTCCTTCCAGGCGGAAAATTTCTTCCAGACTTTATCATATATGGCGTTTGTTGATTTCTTCCTTCCGTCCAAGATGTTGGCGACCACTCTTTCAGACAGTCCCTTCTTCACTAGCCTGTCCCGTTCAGAAGCCACGCTGCTAGGGACAGCCTTTCTGGGTGAGGATGTAGCACTCCCCCTTGGGCAAGTAAATCGTGTGAAGGTGTATCATCCATGGGTCTGTTAAGCTTAGTTCCCTCAGCCGGGAGAACCATGATCTTTTGGGCCAAAATGGTGCAATCAGGATGACCGTGGCTTGAGAAGACTGGATCTTCTGTACCACCTTTGGTAATAATCTGAACGGAGGAAAGGCATAGAGGAGGTTTCCTTCCCAATGCTGGGCTAGCGCGTCTATCCCTGCACTCCTGGGGTCCTTCTGCAGGCAGAAGTATCTCTCCAGCTTCACATTTTGGCTGTTGGCGAAGAGATCCGTAGAGGGGGTGCCCCATCTGGCGCATATTTGATTGAATGCTGGACAGCTGAGGCACCATTCTGTCTGGGTGACCTCTTTCCGACTCAACTGGTCCGCCAACTGGTTCAGATTCCCTTTTAGATGCACCGCAGTGATGGACTCTAGGTTCCTCTCTGCACAGGTCAGGAGGGTTCCTGCCAATTCCATCAGCCTCGGGGACCTCGTGCCCCCCTGCCTGTTCAAGTATGCTACTGCCGTTGTGTTGTTGGATAGAATCTGGACTTCTCTCCCCTCTATCCTCTCCTGAAAAGCCGTAAGAGCTTTGAAGATTGCCGACAGCTCCTTGTAGTTCGATGATTTCCTTGAATTTTCTGCATCCCATCTGCCCTGGGCTAGGCAGTCTCCCATATGAGCAACCCACCTGGTCATGCTTGCATCCGTGGTGATCCTCACTGGGCTGGCTTGCTTCCATTTCCTTCCCGCCTCCAAGGTGTGGATGTTCCCCCACCACCTTAGTGATTCCCTCACCTTGTGCGTGAGGCAGATCCTGGAATTCAGACCTGCTTGGCTGCCATCTCAGTGGGAGAGGGTGTGATTCTGTAGTACCCTGGAGTGGAGCTGTGCCCATTGCACCCCTGGCATTGCGGCTGTCATGCTCCCGACTAGCTTCATTGTGGTCCTTACTGTGCAGGTCGACATCCTTTGGAAGGCTCTCGTGTCTTGCTGCAGTTTGAGAGCTTTTTCCGTTGTCAGGTATGAGCAAGCATTTGCGGAGTCCAGGATGTACCCCAAGTACGTGATCCTCCTGGAGGGTACTAGCTGTGATTTTTCCTCGTTCATCAACCACCCCAAGCTCTCTAGAAAAGATATTGTGCGTTCGACATGGGACCTCAGGCCTCTTTCTGTATCTGAAAATAGAAGCAGGTCGTCCAAGTAGGGGATGATATTTATTCCTTCCAGCCTCAAGACTCTTAGGGGTTCCGCCAGGATCTTGGTAAATATCCTTGGAGCTGATGACAGGCCAAAGGGGAGTGCATTGAACTGAAACAGAATCGTTCTTTTTGCGCCTTCCAGCGCAAACCTCAGGAACTTCCTCGATTCCTCCCTTATCGGGACGTGCAGATATGCATCTTTCAAATCTATTGAGGCCATGAATGCTCCTGGCGACAAGAGTTCTTTTACCGTGTATAAGGTCTCCATGCAGAACTTCTTGGGTCTCACGAACTTGTTTACCTTCTTCAGATTTAGTATCATCCTGTAGGTACCGGACGACTTCTTCCTTAGGAAGAAATGGGAGAAGAACCCACTTCCCTTCTCTTCCTCCTCCAGCTGGCAAATCACATTCTGCCTGAGCATCCCTTCCAGGAGGTCCACCAATGCATCTGCCTTCTCCCTGTCCCTTGGCAGGGGTGTTGCGAAGAATCTTTGAGGGGGGGGCCTTAAAAACTCTATTTTGTAACCTCTGCGAACGGCCTCTAGAATGTAAGTGTTCTGGGTGATCTTCAGCCATTGTGTGTGGAAGTGCCCCAGCCTTCCTCCCACCTGGCTTCTCCAGTCACTTGGGCTGGGTCTTGGGTCTATTCTGGTTGGGGTTGAAGAGGAAACCTCCCCTTCCCCTTGACTCGTTCCTGCCCCTCCTTGCGCCCCAGCCTGTGCGCTGGCTTTGAAATCATCGTGTACTGCCTGTTGAGGAGAAACCCCTTTCGTCCTACTTGCCTGCTGGGGACTGGAAAGCTCTTCTTTTTTTTATCGGCCGACCTTTCCAGGACCGAAGTTAGTTCCGGCCCGAAGAGGAGTTTTCCCTCGAAGGGCAGACCGCAGAGTTTGGACTTAGAGGCAAGGTCCCCCTGCAAAGACTTTAGCTAGATAGCTCTTCTCGCGGAATTTATGAGCGCCGTTGATCTAGCTAAGAATCTGATAGTTTCTGCTGATGCGTCTGCAATAAAAGCCACCGCTTTTTCCAGTACAGGCAGCGACTTCAGGATTTCCTCCGCCGGGGTGCCTTGTTCCAGGTGCGAGCGGAGCTGCCCCAACCATACATCCAAAGTTCTGGAGACACACGTCGTCGCAACTGCTGGCTTGAAATTCACCGCGGATGCTTCCCATGCTCTCCTCAGGAATGTATCCGCTTTCCAGTCCATCCATTGGGTCATTCAGGGACCCGCTGTCCTCGAAGGACAGGTCCATCGCTTTCGAGATTCTAGAAAGGGGGGCATCTGGCTTCGGGCAGATTTCCCACACGGAAGCGTCTTCTTCCTTGAACGGGAATCGCCTCTTAAGGTTCTTGGGAAAGAAAGCCTTTTTCTCCGGCTCTTCCCATTCCCTCCTGATAGTGGACCATAGGGCAGAGTGCACTGGGAATGTGCGGCTGCTCTTTGTAGCCCTGCGTACAGCTGGTCATGGAGAGAGGGGTCCTGCTGTTCCTCCTCCAGATCCAGAGTCTCGTAGATCACTTTCAGAAGGCCCTCCGTGTCTTCTGCCTGAAAAAGGAATCTTTGTGCTTTTGGGTCATGATCCTCGACCTCGTCTTCCTCCGAGTCTGAAGTACTCAATGGTTCGGCTCCCCTTGCGACAGTTACCTGGTCCTTCCTCTTTTTCCCCCCCTGGGCATTGCCTGAAGTGCCCGGTTGGGGCTCGTCCTGGGCCGGTCCCTGCTTCTGCTCCCTAAAGCTCTGAAAAGTCTTGGACATATCTTGCATCATGTTCTGTAAGAAATCCTTAAAGAGGGACCCAGACTCCTTTTTGATAAGCTTATCTATGCAGTCTTGGCAGAGTTGCTTCCGTCAGGAACTCGCCAGCCTCTTTCTGCAAGTGGCGCATTTCTTTTTCAGCTCGCAAGGAGCTTCTCTTTCCCCTCTATCCTCCTCCTGTGGGCCCATCTGGGGACAAGAAGACATAGGTATTCATCAACCGCGGAGGCTCCCCCCCCAGGGATTGCCCCCCGTGCACTCCCCCAACACCCTAAAAAGTCAGCAGTGGGGGGGGGGGGGAGATGAGTGTGGGGGTGCCCAAGGGTCCCAGAGGGGGGAGGGGGGGAAGGGGGAGGGGGTGAGTGGCGGCCAAATACCTTGCCGCAGGATTCCCCCGGCCCAGACAGATCTGCCTCCATCCTGCCGCGAACTCCTCCTCAGTGCGGCGATTTTTCAGGGTTTGGCGGGCTCCGCCCCCTCCCTGGGATCCCTGCGCGCCGACCTTCCTCTCACGGCCGCAGGTGGAGAAGCGGCCGTGGTGTGGGCTCGTTCCGCGGTCCGCCGCCCATTTCCAACATGGCGGCCGCTGCTCCATGCTTCCTGCGCCGGAAGTGACGCCGTCCCGTGCCCGGAAGTGACGTGTTTGCGGCATCCTGACCCCGACAGCCTCACCCCCTGGCCATGCTGCCGGGATCCTGGAACAGGTAGGACTTACCTCAGCCCCCCCAGGGAAAGGCACCACTGCCCAGGTCGGCGGAGCGGGCTCTACCCCCCTGGAGAGCCCCGCTGGGACCATCCGGGGTCTGTCACCCCCACCCCGAAGGGTCTGTCCATAGGATGAGCCTGGATGAAAACCCCCCCACAAGGTCCCTGCCATCCTTAGAGAAAGGAGGAAGGGGGGGCCTCAGCCAGGGGCCCTCTGTACCTCGCCAGGCAGCCGGGGAAAAAATAACAAACCGGGCGTAGCTCCGTCCTGGCCGGAGGAAACACTAATACTGAGGGCCCACTGGGAGAGAGGATACTTATAAAGGGGAAAAGGTGGAGCGGGTGTTTCCTGGGAGGAGCCCTATCTCTCAAGTGAAGCTGTCCTAGAAGATGACTCAGGAAAATTTTATGTCAATAGCACCTTTAGATATATATTTACCTAGAAAAACGGTGACGTTTTCAATACTTATTTTACCCGATGTACTATTAAAACCTGTTGTTTTTTTTTCAGGATTTGAGTGCAATGACTACACTTCTGCTTCCCCAGAATACCCTGAGAACACGACAGTGTCGTATGTCACGACAACAGACCCTCTCTGCACTCCAATCCCTGCCCATCAGAGCAGATCACATGTAGACAGTTTGCTCACAAAAACAAGGACACGCCCATGAGACACACCCACTATGCAGAAATGCTGCATTGCATGCTGGGAAATGTAGTTTCTTACTTCAATTATAGGGCTTATTTGCAAGGTGAAGCACTAGATTACATTAAGGCAGCACAAATGCTGGTCAGACATTTAGATGTCTATTTTCCAATGATTGCTGATGCATGCATGTTACCCTACGCCTGTTAAGACCTTAAAATGTACTATGAATGCAGTTAGCCAGAAATTAGACCTATGACTACTAATCTCAAGTACGATCCCTATTCTTGCATGAGAGATTTTCCGCAAAAATGTATGGGTGTCAACTATAGGTGAATTCAAATCAAACTGCAGATTTCAGTGAACTTAAGTCATTTGGACCAAGCTGGCATAAACAAATTTACTTCACTTAACAGATGAAGTGGATGTGAGCACTGTATAAACAGGTATGTCGTCTCAGCCACATACAGCACTGTGTTCCAGCAGCTGTCAAATTGGATTGAGTGCTGCTCAGCCATTCACAGGCGGTTGGGTGCCCTCACAGTCTCCACCTCAGCCTGAGGAACCTTTGTATTCATTCATAGTCCCATAGCCTGAACACAGCAACGCATATGTAGCTGATGCTACATACAGTTTATAGAGGTGCTGCATCTGTTAATGATGTAAACAGTACATTTGGACTAGCTTGGTCCAAACTATTCAAAGTTCACTAAAACCTGGAGATCAGCTTTAATCGCTCATCCCCAATAATCACACATTTTATGTTAAGATAAATCATACACAAAAGGTAAGACTTTTATCCTTCTCACCTTAAAAACTTCAAAGAGACGAGAGAACTGCTTTCCAACCAAGACATTGAAAACTTTCCCATCTTCTCCACTAAGACGGCTACAAAGAGGACAAATGTCAAATTATTACACACAAACTGATATACATTACCCTAAATATTTTATTGTGGAATATAATGTTCTACTTGAAGGAATATTCACCACTAAATAGTTCTAAAGATCAGAATGGAAGATTATACACCATGGGGTTGTTTTAGCTGAATTTGCTTGCCAAAGAGGTAAAGCACTCTGGCAGCTGTCCGCTCTAGTGTGAATTCAGCCTGAAAGGGTTTTGTTATATCTGCTTGATAAGTGCAAAAAATACCTGTTGATCTTGTTAGAAATCTCGTGAGCTGATAACTTACTGTGCACTCTGCTAACTATTATCTCTAAGGTGTACAGAAGCACTCCCCTCCGGTATGTACAATAAGAGAAGGACAGCATTCTGTAGTCCTGTCTTGTTTCTGCTGATACAAAAGGAAG
This sequence comes from Staurois parvus, assembly GCF_062004578.1. Lineage (NCBI taxonomy): Eukaryota > Metazoa > Chordata > Amphibia > Anura > Ranidae > Staurois > Staurois parvus. The sequence goes on from NW_028320133.1 coordinate 542,693, forward strand.
AGTAGGCATTGTCATCCTACGGCAGTTTTGTTACTGGAGGATCATCAGGGAAAAAATAAAGGAAGAAAACTAGTGCAGCCACATCTAAGGACTAGAAAGCTGCAATATATTCATTTTTTTGTGGCTTAGATGCACTTTAAGAATAGGCTGTTCAACTAGAAAAGTTGGTATTGAGTGAAAACAGCTCCCCTTGTTCACTAACATTTATTGGCTAGGTATTCCTTAGTAAATCAATTCCTGCATCCACTGCAATATTCTGCACCGCAACAATCTGGAATGTTTCTAGCTCCAAAATGCAATTGTACTCACTTTGCAATTGCAAGATAAGCATCTGTCTGTTCTGTATGTGAGGTAGATGTGTCTTCCAAGGTTTCTAGTAAAGGCAAGAATTGAGCGTTTTCAGGATTAGCAGCCATATTCCCAAAAAACTGCAAAGAAATAAGAAGTCACTTAAAATAATCAGCCCAGTGGTTTGCTACAGTAGGAAATAAATTGTGTTTCTATATCTTACAGTTTTCTTGCTTAGTGCAGCAACTATAGATACAAAACGTTACACTTTTTATCTGCTTGAACACCAGACTGTTTCACCCCCTTCCTGCCCAGGCCATTTTTCAGATTTCAGCGCTGTCGTACTTTGAATGACAATTACTCAGTCATGCAACACTGTACCCATATGAAATTTATATCAATCTGTGAGACAGATAGAGCTTTCTTTTGGTGGTATTAAGTCATTTAGTCACAACTGTTTTTTTTGTTTTGTTTTTTGCGCTATATAAAATGGAAAAAAGTTTTTTGCCATTTCTTCATTTCCTGTCTGTAAAGTTTTGCCAAGAATATTTCTTCATAAATGTGGGCCAAAATACATTCTACTACATACAAACTATGGTATATACTGTATATCCATAAAATGATCAATTCTGATGTACTGACTGCCCAACTCATTTCTTGAGGCCCTAAAATGCTAGGACAGTACAAATACCCCCCAAATTACCCTTTTTTTCATTTTAAATCAGACAGTCCAAGGTATTTAGTAAGAGGCATAGTAACATTTTTGAAGTTGTAATTGTTCAGAAAATGAAAGAAAAAAAAACCATTTCCCCAAGTTGTCATTTTAAAAAGTTTTTTCACATAAGCAGCATGGGCACACTTACAATTACACCTCAACACATTCTGCTTCTCCTCCTTAGTATGGGGATAGCACATGCATGAGACGTTTTCACAACTTACCCACATGGGGGGGGGCCCAAAATCAAAGTAGAACCTTCAAGCTTTATAAGGGTGTAAATTAGGCATCTCATTTCCTCACTACCTCTCTCATTTATGTAGGCCCTGGAGCACAAGGACAGCAGAAACGCCCAAACGAATAGGACTGCCTGCATGGGGATGCACAGAACACCTGCTCCCAGTTTGACATCCTTGCAGGTGTACAGCCCCAAATGCAGACAGTGATTTCGGGGACATGCACCTGCACTGATGTTGGATTGGGAAAAGCGGCTGTGTCCATGCAGCTGTTGTGTCCCAATAATCAATGTGACTGCCTGCATGGGATGCACAGAGCACCTGTGCAGGTAAACATGGCCCTTGCACAAGGTATGCATCGATAAGCCCCTTGTGAACAAAACCTTACGTCAACACTGGGGCAGATGTGACATAGCGATGTTCAGGGACACTGACTGGCTGCACTGGTGTGGTAATGGTGTATTTACACTGGGGGGGTTGGGGAATGCTACGGTTGAGTCAAATTTTTACCACCCCTCAACTGTTCCCCCTTAAGCTGGGAGCGCAGCAGTCAGGGAAGTACACATGCTGCAGCAGGAATTTCACCACATTGAGCTCAGCAGGCACTACTAAGGATCACTGTTGTATATAAATGGCAGGACTGTGGTAGTGCAAGGTCGAGTGGCCGGTTATAAACGGCCTCCCCGCCCCCTGCTTTTGCGCGCTCCCTGGGATAGCACAGCACCACGATCCGGTGCCCGCTGTGTCCTCCGGACACAGTGAAACACCGATCGTCATACGGAACCTCTGTGCGAGGTCCCGATCATGTGATCACTGCTTGGCCAATCAGTGATCACATGCAAAGTATTATTACTATACAGTATTTATATAGCGCTAAGAGTTTGCTCAGCGCTGTACATTATAGTGGGGTACAGTAACAATACAATACACGAGGGGTTCGAGGGCACTGCTCCACGGAGCTAACAATCTAGGAGTAAGTAAGATGTCACTTCTGACATCATTGCTTACTACGTGTGAAATCTGTGAATGATCACAGAGATCACATGGTACAAGGCTGTTGTGAACAGCCTTGTACCATGTGACAAGCTGGGACCAATCACAGCTCACACAGTAGTTCTCAATGGATGCAAGAATGTAGTCAGAGAGACGGAGAAATGATTGCTTTTACAGCCTTTATGGGTATAAAAGCAATCAATGTAAACAAAAAAATAAAAAATCATCCCCCACAAGTAGTACAGTGTCACCATGGTGACACTGTACTGCTAGAGTGACAGTATGCAAAAAAAAAAATAAAAAAATGTAAAAAAATTTTTAAAATGATAATTTTTGGTTATAAACTAATTTGGCTTTTTTTTTACTAAAAAGATAACAAAATAAATTTTGGCCAAGATTTATGATGAAATATTTATTTGAAAAATTTTATAAGAAAAACACTCAAAATTTTTGGACTTTTTCATTTACATAGCAAAACAAAAAAAATCCAAGTGGTGAATAAATACCACCAAAATAAAGCTTTATTGGTCTCAAAAAAATGCTAAAAAACATTCATATGGGTACAGTGTTGCATGACCACGCAATTGTCATTCAAAATATGATAGCGCTGAAAGCTGAAAATTGGCCTGGACAGGAAGGGGGCAAAAGTGTCCGGACTTGAAGTGGTTAAATAAAAATGGAGTCTGATATGTACCAGATTCAACCTCTAATAGTATATAAGTCTCTTCTGTCATTCTCAGAGTGGATAAGATATCTTGTTCCTTAACCACATAGCTGGTTATTTATATTTACCACTGCATATTGATATCCAAGAAATTGTCTATTTTAAACTTTACATACTAACTAAATTATACACCACACTTTTGTCAAGGTTTTTTTTTTATCTGATTAATCAAAGCAATAATTGGCCAACTAATCGATTATGAAAACAATCATTAGTAGCAGTCCTATAGGGGTCCCCTTTGTATTGGAGGTGTCAGATATTACCCCGTATCCAGGTACTGGAGGTGTCAGGTGTCCCTACCCCTTGTCCTGGTGTTGGCAGTGTCCCATTTGTCCTTGTATTGGAGGTGTCTCCCTGGTGTTGGGAGGGATCCTAGTATTAGAAGTGTGCCCCTAGTGTTAGGTGTCCCCTCCATCCTAGTACTGGAGGTGTCTCCCTGGTGTTAGAGAGTTCCTGGTATTGGTGGTGTACCACCTTCCCCCATCCAGGTATTGGTGGGGAACCTCCCACCCAAGAAATGGCAGTGTCTCTGTGATATTTAAAATGCCGCCCCCTCCCCCATTCCATTACTGGATGTATCAGATGCCCCCGTCCCAATAATGGTGGTATCCCCCTGGTATTAGAGTTATCACTTTTCTACCCTGCCCCAGTATTGGAGGTGTCCCCTCCATCACAGTACTGGAAGTGTTGTCTCCCTGGTGTTGAATGTTCCTCCACCTCCCCACCATTGCAGTATTAAGAGACGTCAGGTCCCCCTCCACCCTGGTATTGGAGATGTTATCCTTGTCCTATTATCTCAGGTGTCCAATATCGCCCCCGTGTACTGGAGGGGATCTGCCCCCTGTCCTGGTTGTGAAGGTGTCAAGTGTCCCCCCCATCCTGGTGTACTGGAGAGGTGGCCCCTGGAATTGGATGTGTCCTGGTATTAGAGCTGTCAGATGTTCCATGTCCCCCCCCCCCCCTTCCCAGTTTTGAAGGTGTCCCCTCTTTCCCCATATTGAAGGTATCCCCTCTGTCCTGGATTTGGCAGTGTCCACCCCTTTTGCAGCATTGGAGGTGGCCGCTGCCCCCCCCAGTACTGGAGTGGCCCCTGGTATTAAAGGTGCCCCCCCCCAGCCCCAGTGCTGGAGGTATCCCCCCTGCTGGAGGTGTCAGGTGCCACCCCTGCCCCAGTGCTGGAGATGTCCCCACTTTCCGAGTATTGGAGGTGTCCCCCCTGCCCCTGTGCTGGAGGTATTCCCCATGATGGAGGTGTCAGGTGCCCCCCCTGCCACAGTGCTGGAGATTTCCCCACTATCCGAGTATTGGAGGTGTCCCCCCTGCCCCAGTGCTGGAGGTGTCCCCACTGTCCGAGTATTGGAGGTGTTCCCCTGCCCCAGTGCTGGAGGTGTGCCACCTGCCCCAGTGCTGGAGGTGTCCCCCCTGCCCCAGTGCTGGAGGTGTCCCCACTGAACGAGTATTGGAGGTGTCCCCCCTGCCCCAGTGCTGGAGGTGTCCCCACTGTCCGAGTATTGGAGGTGTCCCCTCTACTCCAGTGCTGGAGGTGTCCCCACTGTCCGAGTATTGGAGGTGTCCCCCCTGCCCCAGTGCTGGAGGTGTCCCCACTGACCCAGTGCTGGAGGTGTCCCCACTGTCAGAGTATTGGAGGTGCCCCCCCTGCCCCAGTGCTGGAGGTGTCCCCACTGTCCGAGTATTGGAGGTGTCCCCCCTGCCACAGTGCTGGAGGTGTCCCGCGCTCTTTGGCTGCAGCTCATGGCCGGTCAGTTTGCCATTAATCTGGACCAGATACTAGGCTCGTACCCCATATTCAGGGCTTTGCACTCCTGTGTCTCTGCGGAGCCTCCGACATCAGAGTGGAGTTTATCCCCTGTTTCAGGGCCTCTCACACTTGTCTTGTAGAGCCTCCAACATTAGCGAGGAGTTCATCCCCTATTTCAGGGCCTAGGACGCTACTGTCTAGGACACTGGTGCTGAGCTGGTTCCCTGTCTCAGACATTGGCTTTGGTACCAAGCTCTCCTCCTCTCTACAACAGATTATCCAGAGAAACATCCAACCTTTAGAGAACCTCTAGAGGCTACAGGCGAAAGCTTGACTTTCACCTTCAAGAAATCCCAACAAGTAGCCCAAAGAGGACTCTGTCAGAGCTCCACTAGGGCCTACAGTGCAACCGTTGTCACATTTGTAAAATGGCACCTTTGTGCTCCACACAGACATGGGAAGATCCAGGAACAACCCTCTGCACACTGCTATATATCCTTTCCAGCAAACTTTGCCATAAACATTGAGATTTTTAGTTCACACATATTGCAATACATGTTTAAGCTGGCCAACTGCGTCAAACTAAACCTTTCTGGCCAAACCCTACTCTACCAAAAGCAAATGCTACTGTGGACACAATGCCAACATGGGGCAAAAAGACACAAAGTGGGGGGAGAGCTGCTAGGTTAAAACCTGGCTACTGACCTTCAAAGCTCTAGAGGATGTGAGAAGCATGCTTCACTAGGGCATCCCGCGCTCTTTGGCTGCAGCTCATGGCCGGTCAGTTTGCCATTAATCTGGACCAGATACTAGGCTCGTACCCCATATTCAGGGCTTTGCACTCCTGTATCTCTGCGGAGCCTCCGACATCAGAGTGGAGTTTATCCCCTGTTTCAGGGCCTCTCACACTTGTCTTGTAGAGCCTCCAACATTAGCGAGGAGTTCATCCCCTATTTCAGGGCCTAGGACGCTACTGTCTAGGACACTGGTGCTGAGCTGGTTCCCTGTCTCAGACATTGGCTTTGGTACCAAGCTCTCCTCCTCTCTACAACAGATTATCCAGAGAAACATCCAACCTTTAGAGAACCTCTAGAGGCTACAGGCAAAAGCTTGACTTTCACCTTCAAGAAATCCCAACAAGTAGCCCAAAGAGGACTCTGTCAGAGCTCCACTAGGGCCTACAGTGCAACCGTTGTCACATTTGTAAAATGGCACCTTTGTGCTCCACACAGACATGGGAAGATCCAGGAACAACCCTCTGCACACTGCTATATATCCTTTCCAGCAAACTTTGCCATAAACATTGAGATTTTTAGTTCACACATATTGCAATACATGTTTAAGCTGGCCAACTGCGTCAAACTAAACCTTTCTGGCCAAACCCTACTCTACCAAAAGCAAATGCTACTGTGGACACAATGCCAACATGGGGCAAAAAGACACAAAGTGGGGGGAGAGCTGCTAGGTTAAAACCTGGCTACTGACCTTCAAAGCTCTAGAGGATGTGAGAAACATGCTTCACTAGGGCATCCCGCGCTCTTTGGCTGCAGCTCATGGCCGGTCAGTTTGCCATTAATCTGGACCAGATACTAGGCTCGTACCCCATATTCAGGGCTTTGCACTCCTGTGTCTCTGCGGAGCCTCCGACATCAGAGTGGAGTTTATCCCCTGTTTCAGGGCCTCTCACACTTGTCTTGTAGAGCCTCCAACATTAGCGAGGAGTTTATCCCCGATTTCAGGGCCTCGGACGCTACTGTCTAGGACACTGGTGCTGAGCTGGTTCCCTGTCTCAGACATTGGCTTTGGTACCAAGCTCTCCTCCTCTCTACAACAGATTATCCAGAGAAACATCCAACCTTTAGAGAACCTCTAGAGGCTACAGGCAAAAGCTTGACTTTCACCTTCAAGAAATCCCAACAAGTAGCCCAAAGAGGACTCTGTCAGAGCTCCACTAGGGCCTACAGTGCAACCGTTGTCACATTTGTAAAATGGCACCTTTGTGCTCCACACAGACATGGGAAGATCCAGGAACAACCCTCTGCACACTGCTATATATCCTTTCCAGCAAACTTTGCCATAAACATTGAGATTTTTAGTTCACACATATTGCAATACATGTTTAAGCTGGCCAACTGCGTCAAACTAAACCTTTCTGGCCAAACCCTACTCTACCAAAAGCAAATGCTACTGTGGACACAATGCCAACATGGGGCAAAAAGACACAAAGTGGGGGGAGAGCTGCTAGGTTAAAACCTGGCTACTGACCTTCAAAGCTCTAGAGGATGTGAGAAGCATGCTTCACTAGGGCATCCCGCGCTCTTTGGCTGCAGCTCATGGCCGGTCAGTTTGCCATTAATCTGGACCAGATACTAGGCTCGTACCCCATATTCAGGGCTTTGCACTCCTGTGTCTCTGCGGAGCCTCCGACATCAGAGTGGAGTTTATCCCCTGTTTCAGGGCCTCTCACACTTGTCTTGTAGAGCCTCCAACATTAGCGAGGAGTTCATCCCCCATTTCAGGGCCTAGGACGCTACTGTCTAGGACACTGGTGCTGAGCTGGTTCCCTGTCTCAGACATTGGCTTTGGTACCAAGCTCTCCTCCTCTCTACAACAGATTATCCAGAGAAACATCCAACCTTTAGAGAACCTCTAGAGGCTACAGGCGAAAGCTTGACTTTCACCTTCAAGAAATCCCAACAAGTAGCCCAAAGAGGACTCTGTCAGAGCTCCACTAGGGCCTACAGTGCAACCGTTGTCACATTTGTAAAATGGCACCTTTGTGCTCCACACAGACATGGGAAGATCCAGGAACAACCCTCTGCACACTGCTATATATCCTTTCCAGCAAACTTTGCCATAAACATTGAGATTTTTAGTTCACACATATTGCAATACATGTTTAAGCTGGCCAACTGCGTCAAACTAAACCTTTCTGGCCAAACCCTACTCTACCAAAAGCAAATGCTACTGTGGACACAATGCCAACATGGGGCAAAAAGACACAAAGTGGGGGGAGAGCTGCTAGGTTAAAACCTGGCTACTGACCTTCAAAGCTCTAGAGGATGTGAGAAACATGCTTCACTAGGGCATCCCGCGCTCTTTGGCTGCAGCTCATGGCCGGTCAGTTTGCCATTAATCTGGACCAGATACTAGGCTCGTACCCCGTATTCAGGGCTTTGCACTCCTGTGTCTCTGCGGAGCCTCCGACATCAGAGTGGAGTTTATCCCCTGTTTCAGGGCCTCTCACACTTGTCTTGTAGAGCCTCCAACATTAGCGAGGAGTTTATCCCCTATTTCAGGGCCTAGGACGCTTCTGTCTAGGACACTGGTGCTGAGCTGGTTCCCTGTCTCAGACATTGGCTTTGGTACCAAGCTCTCCTCCTCTCTACAACAGATTATCCAGAGAAACATCCAACCTTTAGAGAACCTCTAGAGGCTACAGGCGAAAGCTTGACTTTCACCTTCAAGAAATCCCAACAAGTAGCCCAAAGAGGACTCTGTCAGAGCTCCACTAGGGCCTACAGTGCAACCGTTGTCACATTTGTAAAATGGCACCTTTGTGCTCCACACAGACATGGGAAGATCCAGGAACAACCCTCTGCACACTGCTATATATCCTTTACAGCAAACTTTGCCATAAACATTGAGATTTTTAGTTCACACATATTGCAATACATGTTTAAGCTGGCCAACTGCGTCAAACTAAACATTAAGGCAGCACAAATGCTGGTCAGACATTTAGATGTCTATTTTCCAATGATTGCTGATGCATGCATGTTACCCTACGCCTGTTAAGACCTTAAAATGTACTATGAATGCAGTTAGCCAGAAATTAAACCTATGACTACCAATCTCAAGTACGATCCCTATTCTTGCATGAGAGATTTTCTGAAAAAATGTATGGGTATCAACTGTAGGTGAATTCAAATCTAACTGCAGAATTCAGCGAACTTAAGTAATTTGGACCAAGCTGGCATAAACAAATTTACTTCACTTAACAGATGAAGTGGATGTGAGCGCTATATAAACAGGTATGTCGTCTCAGCCACATACAGCACTGTGTTCCAGCAGCTGTCAAATTGGATTGAGTGCTGCTCAGCCATTCACAGGCGGTTGGGTGCCCTCACAGTCTCCACCTCAGCCTGAGGAACCTTTGTATTCATTCATAGTCCCATAGCCTGAACACAGCAACGCATATGTAGCTGATGCTACATACAGTTTATAGAGGTGCTGCATCTGTTAATGATGTAAACAGTACATTTGGACTAGCTTGGTCCAAACTATTCAAAGTTCGCTAAAACCTGGAGATCAGCTTTAATCGCTCATCCCCAATAATCACACATTTTATGTTAAGATAAATCATACACAAAAGGTAAGACTTTTATCCTTCTCACCTTAAAAACTTCAAAGAGACGAGAGAACTGCTTTCCAACCAAGACATTGAAAACTTTCCCATCTTCTCCACTAAGACGGCTACAAAGGAGGACAAATGTCAAATTATTACACACAAACTGATATACATTACTCTAAATATTTTATTGTGGAATATAATTTCTACTTGAAGGAATATTCACCACTAAATAGTTCTAAAGATCAGAATGGAAGATTATACACCATGGGGTTGTTTTAGCTGAATTTGCTTGCCAAAGAGGTAAAGCACTCTGGCAGCTGTCCGCTCTAGTGTGAATTCAGCCTGAAAGGGTTTTGTTATATCTGCTTGATAAGTGCAAAAAATACCTGTTGATCTTGTTAGAAATCTCGTGAGCTGATAACTTACTGTGCACTCTGCTAACTATTATCTCTAAGGTGTACAGAAGCACTCCCCTCCGGTATGTACAATAAGAGAAGGACAGCATTCTGTTGTCCTGTCTTGTTTCTGCTGATACAAAAGGAAGAGTAGGCATTGTCATCCTACGGCAGTTTTGTTACTGGAGGATCATCAGGGGAAAAAATAAAGGAAGAAAACTAGTGCAGCCACCACATCTAAGGACTAGAAAGCTGCAATATATTCATTTTTTTGTGGCTTAGATGCACTTTAAGAATAGGCTGTTCAACTAGAAAAGTTGGTATTGAGTGAAAACAGCTCCCCTTGTTCACTAACATTTATTGGCTAGGTATTCCTTAGTAAATCAATTCCTGCATCCACTGCAATATTCTGCACCGCAACAATCTGGAATGTTTCTAGCTCCAAAATGCAATTGTACTCACTTTGCAATTGCAAGATAAGCATCTGTCTGTTCTGTATGTGAGGTAGATGTGTCTTCCAAGGTTTCTAGTAAAGGCAAGAGTTGAGCGTTTTCAGGATTAGCAGCCATATTCCCAAAAAACTGCAAAGAAATAAGAAGTCACTTAAAATAATCAGCCCAGTGGTTTGCTACAGTAGGAAATAAATTGTGTTTCTATATCTTACAGTTTTCTTGCTTAGTGCAGCAACTATAGATACAAAACGTTACACTTTTTATCTGCTTGAACACCAGACTGTTTCACCCCCTTCCTGCCCAGGCCATTTTTCAGATTTCAGCGCTGTCGTACTTTGAATGACAATTACTCAGTCATGCAACACTGTACCCATATGAAATTTATATCAATCTGTGAGACAGATAGAGCTTTCTTTTGGTGGTATTAAGTCATTTAGTCACAACTGTTTTTTTTGTTTTGTTTTTTGCACTATATAAAATGGAAAAAAGTTTTGCCATTTCTTCATTTCCGGTCTGTAAAGTTTTGCCAATAATATTTCTTCATAAATGTGGGCCAAAATACATTCTACTACATACAAACTATGGTATATACTGTATATCCATAAAATGATCAATTCTGATGTACTGACTGCCCAACTCATTTCTTGAGGCCCTAAAATGCTAGGACAGTACAAATACCCCCCAAATTACCCTTTTTTTTTAATTTTAAATCAGACAGTCCAAGGTATTTAGTAAGAGGCATAGTACCATTTTTGAAGTTGTAATTGTTCAGAAAATGAAAGAAAAAAAACAAAACAAAACAAAAAAAAAAAACATTTCCCCAAGTTGTCATTTTAAAAAGTTTTTTCACATAAGCAGCATGGGCACACTTACAATTACACCTCAACACATTCTGCTTCTCCTCCTTAGTATGGGGATAGCACATGCATGAGACGTTTTCACAACTTACCCACATGGGGGGGGGGGGGCCAAAATCAAAGTAGAACCTTCAAGCTTTATAAGGGTGTAAATTAGGCATCTCATTTCCTCACTACCTCTCTCATTTATGTAGGCCCTGGAGCACAAGGACAGCAGAAACGCCCAAACGAATAGGACTGCCTGCATGGGGATGCACAGAACTCCTGCCCCCAGTCTGACATCCTTGCAGGTGTACAGCCCCAAATGCAGACAGTGATTTCGGGGACATGCACCTGCACTGATGTTGGATTGGGAAAAGCGGCTGTGTCCATGCAGCTGTTGTGTCCCAATAATCAATGTGACTGCCTGCATGGGATGCACAGAGCACCTGTGCAGGTAAACATGGCCCTTGCACAAGGTATGCATCGATAAGCCCCTTGTGAACAAAACCTTACGTCAACACTGGGGCAGATGTGACATAGCGATGTTCAGGGACACTGACTGGCTGCACTGGTGTGGTAATGGTGTATTTACACTGGGGGGGTTGGGGAATGCTACGGTTGAGTCAAATTTTTACCACCCTTCAACTGTTCCCCCTTTAGCTGGGAGGGCAGCAGTCAGGGAAGTACACATGCTGCAGCAGGAATTTCACCACATTGAGCTCAGCAGGCACTACTAAGGATCACTGTTGTATATAAATGGCCGGACTGTGGCAGTGCAAGGTCGAGTGGCCGGTTATAAACGGCCTCCCCGCCCCTTGCTTTTGCGCGCTCCCTGGGATCGCACAGCACCACGATCCGGTGCCCGCTGTGTCCTCCGGACACAGTGAAACACCGATCGTCATACAGAACCTCTGTGTGAGGTCCCAATCATGTGATCACTGATTGGCCAATCAGTGATCACATGCAAAGAATTATTACTATACAGTATTTATATAGCGCTAAGAGTTTGCTCAGCGCTGTACATTATAGTGGGGTACAGTAACAATACAATGCGATACACGAGGGGTTCGAGGGCACTGCTCCACGGAGCTAACAATCTAGGAGTAAGTAAGATGTCACTTCTGACATCATTGCTTACTACGTGTGAAATCTGTGAATGATCACAGAGATCACATGGTACAAGGCTGTTGTGAACAGCCTTGTACCATGTGACAAGCTGGGACCAATCACAGCTCACACAGTAGTTCTCAATGGATGCAAGAATGTAGTCAGAGAGACGGAGAAATGATTGCTTTTACAGCCTTTATGGGTATAAAAGCAATCAATGTAAACAAAAAAATAAAAAATCATCCCCCACAAGTAGTACAGTGTCACCATGGTGACACTGTACTGCTAGAGTGACAGTATGCAAAAAAAAAAATAAAAAAATGTAAAAAAATTTTTAAAATGATAATTTTTGGTTATAAACTAATTTGGCATTTTTTTTTACTAAAAAGATAACAAAATAAATTTTGGCCAAGATTTATGATGAAATATTTATTTGAAAAATTTTATAAGAAAAACACTCAAAATTTGTGGACTTTTTCATTTACATAGCAAAACAAAAAAAATCCCAGTGGTGAATAAATACCACCAAAATAAAGCTTTATTGGTCTCAAAAAAATGCTAAAAAACATTCATATGGGTACAGTGTTGCATGACCACGCAATTGTCATTCAAAATATGATAGCGCTGAAAGCTGAAAATTGGCCTGGACAGGAAGGAGGCAAAAGTGTCCGGACTTGAAGTGGTTAAATAAAAATGGAGTCTGATATGTACCAGATTCAACCTCTAATAGTATATAAGTCTCTTCTGTCATTCTCAGAGTGGATAAGATATCTTGTTCCTTAACCACATAGCTGGTTATTTATATTTACCACTGCATATTGATATCCAAGAAATTGTCTATTTTAAACTTTACATACTAACTAAATTATACACCACACTTTTGTCAAGGTTTTTTTTTTATCTGATTAATCAAAGCAATAATTGGCCAACTAATCGATTATGAAAACAATCATTAGTAGCAGTCCTATAGGGGTCCCCTTTGTATTGGAGATGTCAGATATTACCCCGTATCCAGGTACTGGAGGTGTCAGGTGTCCCTACCCCTTGTCCTGGTGTTGGCAGTGTCCCATTTGTCCTTGTATTGGAGGTGTCTCCCTGGTGTTGGGAGGGATCCTAGTATTAGAAGTGTGCCCCTAGTGTTAGGTGTCCCCTCCATCCTAGTACTGGAGGTGTCTCCCTGGTGTTAGAGAGTTCCTGGTATTGGTGGTGTACCCCCATCCAGGTATTGGTGGGGAACCTCCCACCCAAGAAATGGCAGTGTCTCTGTGATATTTAAAATACCGCCCCCTCCCCCATTCCATTACTGGATGTATCAGATGCCCCCGTCCCAATAATGGTGGTATCCCCCTGGTATTAGAGTTATCACTTTTCTACCCTGCCCCAGTATTGGAGGTGTCCCCTCCATCCCAGTACTGGAAGTGTTGTCTCCCTGGTGTTGGATGTTCCTCCACCTCCCCACCATTGCAGTATTAAGAGAAGTCAGGTCCCCCTCCACCCTGGTATTGGAGATGTTCTCCTTGTCCTATTATCTCAGGTGTCCAATATCGCCCCCGTGTACTGGAGGGGACCTGCCTCCTGTACTGGTTGTGAAGGTGTCAAGTGTCCCCCCCATCCTGGTGTACTGGAGAGGTGGCCCCTGGTATTGGATGTGTCCTGGTATTAGAGCTGTCAGATGTTCCATGTCCCCCCCCCTTCCCAGTTTTGAAGATGTCCCCTCTTTCCCCATATTGAAGGTATCCCCTCTGTCCTGGATTTGGCAGTGTCCACCCCTTTTGCAGCATTGGAGGTGGCCGCTGCCCCCCCCCCCCCAGTACTGGAGTGGCCCCTGGTATTAAAGGTAGCCCCCCCAGCCCCAGTGCTGGAGGTATCCCCCCTGCTGGAGGTGTCAGGTGCCCCCCCTGCCCCAGTGCTGTAGATTTCCCCACTGTCCGAGTTTTGGAGGTGTCCCCCCTGCCCCAGTGCTGGAGGTATCCCCCATGCTGGAGGTGTTCCCCCTGCCCAAGTGCTGGAGATTTCCCCACTGTCCGAGTATTGGAGGTGTCCCCCCTGCCCCAGTGCTGGAGGTGTCCCCACTGTCCAAGTATTGGAGGTGTCCCCTCTGCCCCAGTGCTGGAGGTGTCCCCACTGTCCGAGTATTGGAGGTGTCCCCCCTGCCCCAGTGCTGGAGGTGTCCCCCCTGCCCCAGTGCTGGAGGTGTCCCCCCTGCCCCAGTGCTGGAGGTGTCCCCACTGTCCGAGTATTGGAGGTGTCCCCCCTGCCCCAACGCTGGAGGTGTCCCCCCTGCCCCAGTGCTGGTTGTGTGCCCACTGTCCGAGTATTGGAGGTGTCCCCCCTGCCCCAGTGCTGCAGGTGTCCCCACTGTCCGAGTATTGGAGGTGTCCCCCCTGCCCCAGTGCTGGAGGTGTCCCCCCTGCCCCAGTACTGGAGGTGTCCCCCCTGCACCAGTGCAGGAGGTGTCCCGCGCTCTTTGGCTGCAGCTCATGGCCGGTCAGTTTGCCATTAATCTGGACCAGATACTAGGCTCGTACCTCATATTCAGGGCTTTGCACTCCTGTGTCTCTGCGGAGCCTCCGACATTAGAGTGGAGTTTATCCCCTGTTTCAGGGCCTCTCACACTTGTCTTGTAGAGCCTCCAACATTAGCGTGGAGTTCATCCCCTATTTCAGGGCCTCGGACGCTACTGTCTAGGACACTGGTGCTGAGCTGGTTCCCTGTCTCAGACATTGGCTTTGGTACCAAGCTCTCCTCCTCTCTAGAACACATTATCCAGAGAAACATCCAACCTTTAGAGAACCTCTAGAGGCTACAGGCGAAAGCTTGACTTTCACCTTCAAGAAATCCCAACAAGTAGCCCAAAGAGGACTCTGTCAGAGCTCCACTAGGGCCTACAGTGCAACCGTTGTCACATTTGTAAAATGGCACCTTTGTGCTCCACACAGACATGGGAAGATCCAGGAACAACCCTCTGCACACTGCTATATATCCTTTCCAGCAAACTTTGCCATAAACATAGAGATTTTTAGTTCACACATATTGCAATACATGTTTAAGCTGGCCAACTGCCTCAAAGTAAACCTTTCTGGCCAAACCCTACTCTACCAAAAGCAAATGCTACTGTGGACACAATGCCAACATGGGGCAAAAAGACACAAAGTGGGGGGAGAGCTGCTAGGTTAAAACCTGGCTACTGACCTTCAAAGCTCTAGAGGATGTGAGAAGCATGCTTCACTAGGGCATCCCGCGCTCTTTGGCTGCAGCTCATGGCCGCTCAGTTTGCCATTAATCTGGACCAGATACTAGGCTCGTACCCCATATTCAGGGCTTTGCACTCCTGTGTCTCTGCGGAGCCTCCGACATTAGAGTGGAGTTTATCCCCTGTTTCAGGGCCTCTCACACTTGTCTTGTAGAGCCTCCAACATTAGCGTGGAGTTCATCCCCTATTTCAGGGCCTCGGACGCTACTGTCTAGGACACTGGTGCTGAGCTGGTTCCCTGTCTCAGACATTGGCTTTGGTACCAAGCTCTCCTCCTCTCTACAACAGATTATCCAGAGAAACATCCAACCTTTAGAGAACCTCTAGAGGCTACAGGCGAAAGCTTGACTTTCACCTTCAAGAAATCCCAACAAGTAGCCCAAAGAGGACTCTGTCAGAGCTCCACTAAGGCCTACAGTGCAACCGTTGTCACATTTGTAAAATGGCACCTTTGTGCTCCACACAGACATGGGAAGATCCAGGAACAACCCTCTGCACACTGCTATATATCCTTTCCAGCAAACTTTGCCATAAACTTAGAGATTTTTAGTGCGTGCCACAGGTGACATATGTGGGCATTGCCTTAGCTTGGACTCCGCCCCTGCCACGCTCTGTCTCTGAGATTGGCTTCTCCTATTTCGGGAAGTCCTGTCAGAGCAGGTTAGGAGGATATGGTGAAGTTCTTGGCTGCGGCTGAGACGGGAGTGTGTGAAGGGGGAGACGGGGGACTACATGTCTCAGCATGGACCTGGGGGTTTTCTGTGACAGAGAGAGCCAGGGGGTCCCAGACTGAGAAAGGAGAGAGAAATGAGAAAGGTGTAGGGGCAAGATGAGTATCCCATGAAAGTCAGTATCCCCTGAATCCCCGGTTTATAAGGCACGACAAGCCGATCACCGAACTACTGCAGCCGAACATGTACCTGAGTTAAATTAACACTTTACATGCCGAGTGGTCGGCAGCAGGACACAGGATTGGCCGGGGAAACAGAATTATTAACCCCTTACATGCTGAGTGGTCGTCGGCGCTGTTACATGCCAAATTATCTGCAGCGACATCGGACAGTGTCAGTGACATCGGGGGGGGGGGGGGGGCAGTGATTTTTTTCTTTGGGGGGGGGGATAGTGTAAGTGACCTGGGGAGAATGGTGATATGGGGGGGGGCAGTGATAGTGACTTTGGGGAGGACTGTTCTACTCAATGTTACTATCACTGCCCTGCCCCCACCATGTCACTGACACTTTGCCCGCCCCCACCATGTCACTGACACTGCCCCCCTCCCCATGTCTCTACTTTCTCCATCTCCACCCAGTAACTCACTGCTTACGAGATTGCCAATCATTTCAAAATCAAGATTGATGCAATGTGTGAGGTCATCTCCACTGCACAGACATCTATCCCACTTAGCATACCTTATGCTAAACCTCCCTCAACACTTTTCTCCTTTAACCTGGCTACTACCGAAGAGGTCACTAAAGTTTTCTCAGAAGCCCATCTCACCACCTGCCCTCTGATCCTGTCCCCTCGCAACTACTACGATCACCTTCTTCTTCTATTCTATGTTCCCTCACTCACATCTTCAATCTCTCCCTCTCTACTGACACCTTCCTCTCCCCTCTAAGCATGCACAGATCACTCCCGTACTTAAAAAGCCCTCACTGGACCCCACCAACCTGAACAACTTAAGACCCATCTCCCTGCTCCCGTTTACCTCTAAGCTCCTACCTCACTGACAACAACCTTCTTGACCCTTTAGAGTCTGGCTTTCGCTCACTCCACTCCACTGAAACTGCCCTACTAAAACTCACTAATGATTTACTAACTACTAAAACCAATGGCCACTACTCCATACTCTTGACCTCTCTGCGGCTTTTGATACTATTGACCATCCCCTCCTCCTCAAAAAACTCCACTCCCTTCGCCTCCGAGACTTTAATGGTTCTCCTTCTACCTATCGCAGCACTCCTTCAGTGTTACCTATAACTCTGTCTCCTCCTCGCCACTTCTCCATCAAGATCAATTATACAACCATCAGTCCCTCCCCTCATGCCAGGGTACTAGGTGTAATCCTGGACTCCCATCTGTCCTTTCAGCCCCAAATCCAGTCACTGTCCAAATCTTGTAGACTTCACCTCCGCAACATCTCCAAAATACGCCCGTTTTTAGCCACCAAAACCACTAAGCAACTTATTCACTCCCTTGTTATCTCTCGCTTTGACTATTGTAACTCCCTCCTCACTGGCCTACCTCATCACAAGCTATCCCCTCTTCAGTCTATGATGAATGTTGCTGCCAGACTCATTCACCTTGCCAACTGTTCCATGTCTGCCATCCCTCTCTGCCAATCCCTCCACTGGCCTCCCATTGCCCAACGGATAAAATTCAAAACATTAACAATAACAAATAAGGCCATTTCTAACTCTGCCCCCAATTACATCACCAATCTTGTCTCCAAATATCACCCAAAACGTCTTCTCTGCTCCACCCACAACCTTCTGTCCTCTAGCTCCCTTGTCTCCTCCTCCTATGCTTGTCTCCAGGACTTCTCCAGAGCCTCCCCCATCCTCTGCCACTCTCTACCCCAATCTTTCCGACTATGGCCTACTCTGCCCACTTTTACGCGATCTCCGAAAACCTCTCTTTAAGGAATCTAATAACCAAATCTTCTATTTCTCCTATCAGTTCATCCCCCACAGTTATTACCTTCTGTACCACCAGTCCCTCCCTCTTAGATTGTAAGGTCCTCCTAACCCTCTTGTATTGAACTGTATTGTTGCTGTATTGTCTCCCTTTATATTGTAAAGCGCTGAGCAAACTGTTGGTGCTATATAAATCATAGATTATAATATTAATAAAAAATACACAAAAAGTAAATTTTAGGACACACAAGCGGAATAAAATTACCCAATTTAATTTTTGTAAAATATAAAAGATAAGGTTGCACCTCACAGATACCCAACGGGTTAAACCTTAAATTTGCGTGTGGCCATGAAATGGCCATGAAATGGCGACCAACTTTAGTACCCTATATTTTCTATAGGTGATGCTTTAAAAGCCACTTCTAGGTCATGAGTTTAGCGTTATGGAGGTGGCCTGTGTAGCAGGCGTACACCCAGAGATGGACGCGGTTCAACCATTTTCCATCTTGGGAAAGGGTCAACCATCCTGACAAACATATTTCCCCCTCATTGACATTGACATATGGCCTGTGTGTTAGGAGTGTCACAGGCCAGCCAGGGCACAGCAGGGAACCCAGAGCTATAAAACATTTCTGAGCTAAAGCGCCTGGTTGTCTAAGAGAGCTGTGCAATCTAGCACCTCGTAAAAGATAACGCAAGCCTTCCCAGGAGTTCAAAGACATTCCAGAGAAGCACGAACCAGATAACACTTTTAAAATCCATTTTTCCCCTATGTCTCATATCTTGGAATATGAGAGACTTACAGTCAGGTCCATAAATATTGGGATATCGACACAATTCTAACATTTTGGGCTCTATACACCAGCACAATGGATTTGAAATGAAACAAACAAGATGTGCTTTAACTGCAGACTGTCAGCTTTTATTTGATGGTATTTACATCCAAATCAGGTGAACGGTGTAGGAGTTACAACAGTTTGCATATGTGCCTCTCACTTGTTAAAGGACCAAAAGTAATGGGACAATTGGCTTCTCAGCTGTTCCATGGCCAGGTGTGTGTTTTTCCCTCATTATCCCAATTACAATGAGCAGATAAAAGGTCCAGAGTTCATTTCAAGTGTGCTATTTGCATTTGGAATGTGTTGCTGTCAACTCTCAAGATGAGATCCAAAGAGCTGTCACTATCAGTGAAGCAAGCCATCATTAGGCTGAAAAAACAAAACAAACCCATTAGAGAGATAGCAAAAACATTAGGCGTGGCCAAAAACAACTGTTTGGAACATTCTTAAAAAGAAGGAACGCACCGGTGAGCTCAGCAATACCAAAAGACCCAGAAGACCACGGAAAACAACTGTGGTGGATGGCCGAAGAATTCTTTCCCTGGTGAAGAAAACACCCTTCACGACAGTTAGCCAGATCAAGAACACTCTCCAGGAGGTAGGTGTATGTGTGTCAAAGTCAACAATCAAGAGAAGACTTCACCAGAGTGAATACAGAGGGTTCACCACAAGATGTAAACCATTGGTGAGCCTCAAAAACAGGAAGGCCAGATTAGAGTTTGCCAAACGACATCTAAAAAAGCCTTCACAGTTCTGGAACAACATCCTATGGACAGATGAGACCAAGATCAACTTGTACCAGAGTGATGGGAAGAGAAGAGTATGGAGAAGGAAAGGAACTGCTCATGATCCTAAGCATACCACCTCATCAGTGAAGCATGGTGGTGGTAGTGTCATGGCGTGGGCATGTATGGCTGCCAATGGAACTGGTTCTCTTGTATTTATTGATGATGTGACTGCTGACAAAAGCAGCAGGATGAATTCTGAAGTGTTTCGGGCAATATTATCTGCTCATATGCAGCCAAATGCTTCAGAACTCATTGGACGCCGCTTCACAGTGCAGATGGACAATGACCCAAAGCATACTGCAAAAGCAGCCAAAGAGTTTTTTAAGGGAAAGAAGTGGAATGTTATGCAATGGCCAAGTCAATCACCTGACCTGAATCCGATTGAGCATGCATTTCACTTGCTGAAGACAAAACTGAAGGGAAAATGCCCCAATAACAAGCAGGAACTGAAGACAGTTGCAGTAGAGGCCTGTCAGAGCATCATCAGGGATGAAACCCAGCGTCTGGTGATGTCTATGCGTTCCAGACTTCAGGCTGTAATTGACTGCAAAGGATTTATAACCAAGTATTAAAAAGTGAAAGTTTGATTTAGAATTATTATTCTGTCCCATTACTTTTGGTCCCTTAACAAGTGGGAGGCACATGTGCTGTCATGGAAATTTTGTATTACAGGTTGAACTTTAAATGTGTCATATATTAGTGTTATTCATATGTCTCTTGTGTGGCTTAATTAAAGCTCTGAAGGCTGCAATTAGGCCATGCGCATTTGCAATGTATATATTACAGTACTCAGATGGCAGATCTGCGCTTATAGACTGGCGTGTATGCCACCACGGCATTCGATGCCAATGCCGCGGGCCTGTATCCACATATCAGCAGCATAGTACCACATGGACTTCGTATGGCCAGGCGCCGGGCAGTGCGAACTCCGCGTGTAGGCTCATGTATATCTTACAAGCCACTACCGACCTGAACTGTATCTGGATGGATGTGTTTTAATAAAGATCGTATCGGGCCCATTCAGATACAGACTGACACGGTTTAATCTAGGGGATGCTTGTACAGAGAGTGAACATACTACTAGGAGCTGATAGCATGTAAAGGATGGGAAGCTTGCTCTCCAGAGAGCTTATGGGGGAGGGGAGGACTGGTTTAACTGGTTTTCAGTATAGATAAGAGGAAACACTACACTCCAAGCAGGATGGACATTCTCGTGTATGGACACCCCCTATACATTGTTCTGTGGGAGGGGATTGACCTGACCCCCCGTGTGGGGGGGCGTGTGTGTGCTTTTAATAAAACAAGAGTCTGGGGTTAGAGCCAGAGACAGAGTGAATTCAACCTCCAACCGGAGAGTATCATCTGATTATTCCTGGGTCACGGGAGCTCCATTTTTCCCCACATCTCAAAAGAGCTACTCACGGTAAGGAAAAATTTGTTGAAAACGAATTTCCAAGACAATGCAAACTGTTGTAATTCCTACACCGTTCACCTGATTTGGATGTAAATACCCTCAAATAAAGCTGACAGTCTGCAGTTAAAGCACCTCTTGTTCGTTTCATTTCAAATCCATTGTGGTGGTGTATAGAGCCAAAAATGTTAGAATTGTGTCGATGTCCCAATATTTATGGACCTGACCTACATAAAAACCAGACATATCTTCAGAGGAGACAAACAGTTTGATAGGTCACACTCCCTGACTGGAATACCTAGGAAAGCAGAAAACTACATCTCTGGAACCCTTCAAATATCTATTTCATATCTACCCACTCCTCAGATGTGTCTGCATAATAATTTACCCGCGGGTGGAATGTCACTTCTGCATAGAGAAAGTTATGAGCCAAAATATGAACTATAAGAGATTTTGGCTCTAGGTTAGGTCTACGCCCAAACCTTCCCTCCGTAAACGAGGTATTGGTCCTTGACTTCAGAGACACCCCCTGCTAGGGAACTACAAAATGGGCTGTCAAGCCTAAGAAAGGAAGTTGAAGAATTCTCCCTTTTAACATCAGAACCACCTGGGGAGACCCATGCCCTTTCGCTCTGAAACTTGATCTGCTAACCCAGGACTTTGGCAAGTACTTTAACCCTCTAACTTCTCTCTGTTATCCCTTTGCTGTGCTGTTGTTCTCTGTATATTTATGTATATATATTAGTTACATCTTTTTTCTGTAAATATTTTTATTGCACCCTTTTGACCTTTTAGTAATAAATCTTTCCTTCTGAAAGCGTTGAACTGTTTCTATAGCTCTTTATTGCAATTTACAAATTCCTGCCTCTAAAAAGAGCGCTACTCTGTTCGTTTGACCCTCTGTATAACCGGCCTGCGGTGACCGTGTTATACAGACGATTATCTCAACCATTATAGTGTTATAGCTGATATCATCGAGTTTCCTCATTCTCTGTACAAAAAGGAGGTGGTGGCAGTGTGAAGGGTTAACCACGTAATTAACTTGACCCAGTAACAATCGCTCCCAGGCTGCCAGTACACAGATTGTGGTCCAATTAGCTGGAAAATTGTTGTGCAGAGTGCAGCTGGGCTTGGCATTGTTACGCACGTGACATCACGGTTTTAGATTGGCTAGTCCTTCGGTCTTGAGTTTGGTGAGGAGGTCAGGGGTCTGACGCCGCATTCGTCAGAGTCTGGTGTTAGAATGATTGCTCTCACTCCCGGCGTGCACCGGGATACGTAACGTGTAGCACAATCAACGTTTTATGCGTAGGCACCCCTGACTTTGCATGTGGGGGGGGGGATGCTTGGGTGTAAATTTACATTTTTTACAATTGAAAACTTTTTTTTAACTTTTTTTTTTTCACAGTGGACAAAACGTCCCCTAATGTGGTGATTTTTCTGGTGACACATACTCTTTCATGAAACATCTGATATTTCCCCTGTGCTCCACTTAATGGAATCCAGTCCAGATCGCATTGCATTACAGTCTTTCCCGGCCATACTGGTATACTTGTCAGATATACAGACGCCCCCATCCACAGACCTGGCAGTGAAAGGGTTAAAGGTGTGATCCCCACACCAAATCCAGCGAACAAGCTATACAGGCATTTTAACCACCTCAATTAATAACTACCGTATTTGCCGGCGTATAAGACGACTGGGCGTATAAGACGACCCCCTACTTTTCCTGCTAAAATGTAGTGTTTGGGCTATACTCGCCGTATAAGACTACCCCTCTTCCAATGCACACCAGTGGGAGGAATAGTACCCCATCATCGGTGTCAGTGGGAGGAATAGTGCCCCATCATTGGTATTAGTGGCAGGAATAGTGCCCCATCATTAGTATCAGTGGGGGGAATAGGTGCCCCATCATTGGTATCAGTGGCAGGAATAGTGCCCCATCATTGGTATCAGTGGGAGGAATAGAGCCCCATCATTGGTATCAGTGGGAGGAATAGAGCCCCATCATTGGTATCAGTGGCAGGAATAGTGCCCCATCATTGGTATCAGTGGCAGGAATAGTGCCCCATCATTGGTATCAGTGGGAGAAATAGTGCCCCATCATTGGTATCAGTGGGGGGAATAGGTGCCCCATCATTGGTATCAGTGGCAGGAATAGTGCCCCATCATTGGTATCAGTGGCAGGAATAGTGCCCCATCATTAGTATCAGTGGGGGGAATAGGTGCCCCATCATTGGTATCAGTGGAAGGAATAGTGCCCCATCATTGGTATCAGTGGCAGGAATAGGTGCCCCATCATTAGTATCAGTGGAAGGAATAGTGCCCCATCATTGGTATCAGTGGCAGGAATAGTGCCCCATCATTGGTATCAGGGACAGGAATAGTGCCCCATCATTGGTATCAGGGACAGGAATAGTGCCCCATCATTAGTATCAGTGGGGGGAACAGTGCCCCATCATTAGTATCAGTGGGGGGAATAGTGCCCCATCATTGGTGTCAGTGGGAGGAATAGTGTCCCAACATTGGTGTCAGTGGGAGGAATGGTGTCCCATCATTGGTGTCAGTGGGGGGTGGAATAGTGCCCCATCATTGGTGTCAGTGGGGGGTGGAATAGTGCCCCATCATTGGTGTCAGTGAGAGTGGGGAATAGTGCCCCATCGTTGGTGTTAGTGGGGGGGGGGAGGAATAGTGCCCCATCGTTGGTGTCAGTGGGAGGAATAGTGCTCCATCATTGGTATCAGTGACACCAATGATGGGGCACTATTCCTCCCACTGACACCAATTACACTTGCTGACCCCTGTTGCAGTATGGTGCTGCTGCAGCCAGCATATGTGGTTGCAGCAGCACCTCTACACTGAACATTTACCTGCTGCTCCTGCACTCGATTTTCGCCGGGCCGCTCGGCTCCGCCCCCTCGCCGGTGATTGGCCGCCTGTGTGTCTTTCCTAAGCTACAGTTCTGGCGGCCAATCACCGGTGTGGAGGCGGAGCCGAGCAGCCGCACGAACATCCAGTGGCCGAACCGAAGGAGCAGCCGTGCTTCCTGGACTGGACCGTCGTGGGACCGGATCCAGGTAAGAGACAGCAGCCCCTCCCAACCCCTGTACTTAGTGTCCCTTCCGTTGGAAGGGGGGGGGCGGCACCGCGCCGCCCCCCTAAAAAATGTCAGTATGCCGTATACCGGCGTATAAGACGACCCCCGACTTTTGAGAAGATTTTCAAGGGGTAAAAAGTCGTCTTATACGCCGGCAAATATGGTAGCTTTTGAAGTAAGGTGCACATGGGAGCGCATTGCACAATACAAGCAAACTGAAATTTCCCAGCACGCTTACCAGCTAGCCTAAAAAAAAAAAAAAAAAAAAAATTTGACCCTAATTGCAACACAAAAAAATGGCCATATTCACATGGGGCATCCCACAGCAAATACCCATGAGAAGCTGTTTTAACCTGCTTGGGGATGCACAGATGTTCCATGCATCCCCATGCAAGCAGTCCAATTGATGTCAGTTGGGACACAGCAGCTACTCCAGATGTGACATCCATGAGAGATCCATAATAGATATAACAAGCAATCAAATAATAGATAATACATAAAATATTAACCACTTGAGCTCCTGAGGATTTACCCCCCTTAATGACCAGGCCTTTTTTTGCTGTTTGGCGCTGCACTAATTCAAATGATAATTGCGCGGTCATGCAATGCTGTACCCAAACGAAATTTACGTCCTTTTTTTCACATAAATAGAGCTTTCTTTTGGTGGTATTTTATCACCTGTGTGCTTTTTATTTTTTGCGCTATAAACATAAAAATACACAAAAATTTTGAAAAAAAACTATATTTTCTACCTTCAGCTATAAAAAATATATTGTAAACTCAAAGTTAGTCATAAATTTAAGCCAAAATGTATTCTGCTACATGTTTTTGGTAAAAAAAAATCCCGTGCATTAGCGGGCAAACTGGCGCTATATGGGAGCGGCGCTAACAATATCGGAAGTCACCAGTGACACTAATACAGTGATCAGTAAAAATCGATTCACTGATCAGTGACACTGGTGACAGGGCAGTGAAGGGGTTAACTGGGGGGGGGGGATTAAGGGGTTAAACGGGATTACTGGTGTACTGGCGGGCAAACTGGCGCTATTTGGGAGGGGCGCTAACACTATCGGAAGTCGCCAGCGACACTGATACAGTGATCAGTAAAAATCGGTTCACTGATCAGTGACACTGGTAACAGGGTAGTGAAGGGGTTAACTGGGGGGGGGTGAGAATTAAGGGGTTAACCGGGATTACTGGTGTACTGGCGGGCAAAAAGGTGCTATCTGGGAGGGGCACCAACATTATCGGAAGTCGCTAGCGACACTGATACAGTGATCAGTAAAAATAGATTCACTGATCAGTGACACTGGTGACAGGGCAGTGAAGGGGTTAACTGGGGGGGGGGGCGATCAAGGGGTTAAACGGGATTACTGGTGTACTGGCGGGCAAACTGGCGCTATTTGGGAGGGGCGCTAACACTATCGGAAGTCGCCAGCGACACTGATACAGTGATCAGTAAAAATCGGTTCACTGATCAGTGACACTGGTGACAGGGCAGTGAAGGGGTTAACTGGGGGGGTTAAACGGGATTACTGGTGTACTGGCAAGCAAACTGGCGCTATCTGGGAGGGGCGCTAACACTAACTGGGGGGGGGGGGGGAGATCAGGGGGTTAAATGTGACCTAGGTGTGTTCTAACTGTGGGTATGTGCTGTTTTACTCACTTTTACTGTGTCTTCTTCTCTGTCTGGGACGAATGTCCCCAGGCAGAGAAGAATGACATCATATCCTCTCCTGTGTAAACTTCAACACAGGACAGGATAGGACAGGGACCGATCATCTGATTTCAGCCAGACATCACTGGCTGAAATCTAATGATTGATCCTTCCGGGATCGAATGGTGTCACACGCGGGTCGGCGGAAGCGCGCGTACGCGCCCCCCCCCTGCCGGCGAAAACGTCGGGAGCGCGGAACCCGTTTTAAAACGTGGTTTTGCGCCTGAGTGCCGCCCTGCACACGTGCATATATACAGTGGCAGGGCGGCAAGCGGTTAACTGTATCAATAAAAATTATAGGTAAAGTACAAAAAAAAAAAAATCTAAAAATAAATAAAACAATAAAAGATAATCAATAATGAACAATATTAATAATACCATATTAACAACAGATATAATCAATAAACTAAGACAATAAAGAACAGATAGATATAATAGTAATAAAATAGTAATCAATACTATATTAATAGATATAATCAATAATAATAAAATACAAAAGTCAATAATAATACCAGATATAATCAATAATAATTGATAATAAAATAGATAATGCAATAAATATTGATCAGTAAGCTAGATATTGATTATGTCTATATGTACTATTGTTAACTTATTTTTATGCTTTATAATTAAAAAAAAGATATAAATAGTCAATAATAAATAATAAAAATACAATAAATCAATAATAAAATAATAATACCAGATCTCATCAATGATATTAATATTAGATAATAATAAAATAATCATAAGTATAATCAATATTATTATTACTATTTATATCTTATTATTTTATGTATTGTTTAATCTCTATTTCTTGTTTAAATCTATATTGTTGTTTTATTTATTATATAAATAGCAGTTATCGCTATAATCAATATTAATAAACAATAAATAGAATAGTATTACATATAATGAAGAATAATAGATATAAACAATAATCAAATATTAGCAGTAGATAGAATCGCTAATAACAGACAATAATAAAATCCCCCCAATCACAGATAGAAGAATAATAGGAGATAGAAGGGGATTTCTTACCGGGCTCCCCGCTCCTGGCTCAGGTAGCTCTGGCTCTCCGTCCTCCCCTCAGCCCGGCTCTCAGAGGACGGCGCTGTATACGGACATTGGGAGGGAGGATCCACCCAGCGGTAGAAGTCCTCTTCTTGACTAAGGTGGGCATGCGGGGACTTGTAGTACTTATAGGGGGCTCGCGCGCGTCATCGGAGATGGGAGAGATGTGATTGGACGGCACACATGACAAGCAAACTTCCCAAACAGAAATCCCGTCCATTGGTGAGGAAGGATCTGTTCTGGGGGAGAAATAAGGGATGGCGTCTGTCACCATGGCAACAAGTTGGTGTGCCTGTTAGTGGACTCCGCCCCTGTTCAGTGAGTTCTCGGGGTGTAGCGTTACCCGTTCAGGGACATCCGGTGATTGGCGGTGACTCTGTGGAACAAGATTTACATGTATTGGATAGAAAGTAATGGCCGGGGGTGTGCCGCTCCTCTTCCGGACTCCGCCTCCTCCCGCTCTCCATTCTGCGTTCTCCTCTCAGCAAATCCCGGCTCTGACTGAGGTCCTGTGTGCGCAGTTCTGTTGTGCGCAGGTGCCCCTGCTAGAACTCCGCCCCTTTTTCGTGCGGGGGCGTGGCTTACTCCGTTCCCGGAAGTGCCGTGAAGGCGGGTGGTTACAAGTTTGGCGACATCCGGTGATTGGCGGTGACTCTGTGGAACAAGATTTACATGTATTGGATAGAAGGTAATGGCCGGGGGTGTGCCGCTCCTCCTCCGGACTCCGCCTCCTCCTGCTCTCCATTCTGCGTTCTCCTCTCAGCA
Source organism: Staurois parvus (assembly GCF_062004578.1). Classification (NCBI taxonomy): domain Eukaryota; kingdom Metazoa; phylum Chordata; class Amphibia; order Anura; family Ranidae; genus Staurois; species Staurois parvus. The sequence continues at coordinate 570,129 of NW_028320133.1, forward strand.
AATCCCGGCTCTGACTGAGGTCCTGTGTGCGCAGTTCTGTTGTGCGCAGGTGCCTCTGCTAGAACTCCGCCCCTTTTTCGTGCGGGGGCGTGGCTTACCCCGTTCCCGGAAGTGCTGTGAAGGCGGGTGGTTACAAGATTGGAGACATGCTGTGCTTCTCTTCCGGAGGATAGAGCTTCGGCCAGACAGCTGAGCTCCGTCTTCCGGGGGTGAGGAGGAGCCCGGGGGGACTGCAAGTCTCAACATGGACCTCCGGGGAACTTCCGGGACAACTTAACAGGTGGTGAGGAGATAGAACCTGTCAGCCATGGAGCCGGCTGGAGAGGGAGACGGGTGGCACATAGAGGACTGTGCATTTCTTGTTTGCTCTATGTGCCTCCGCTATCCATCTCCTGCATGCACCCCCACGGCCCCCCCTCCAGCACTGCAGGGGATCTGTCAGCATATGCACTCCCCAGTGCTGACAGTCCCCCCTCCCCCCACATACAGGCGTGAGAGCAGAGAGAAAGCTGCCCCTCCTCATCCTGTGTCTCCCCCGCCCACACTTCCAGCCAGCCTTGTGTATGCTTTTCCCCCCCTCTCTCTCTCCCCCCTCTCTCTCTCTTCCACCCCCTGGACAGGATACAGGGGATGGTCCGAGACTGTAGACATGATACAGGAGATGATCAGCGTCTGCTGATATACTCCAGGAGATGGTCAGAGACTGTGGACAGGATAGAAGAGAGATCAGAGACTGCGCACATAGTAAAGGAAGCAGTCAGAAACTGCAGACATAGTAGAGGAGACGATCGGAGACTGCGGACAGGATACAGGAGACGATCGGAGACTGCGGACAGGATACAGGAGACAGTCGGACACTGCGGACAGGATACAGGAGACGGTCGGACACTGCGGACAGGATACAGGAGACGGTCGGACACTGCGGACAGGATACAGGAGACGGTCGGACACTGCAGACAGGAGACGGTCGGACACTGCAGACAGGAGACGGTCGGACACTGCAGACAGGAGACGGTCGGACACTGCAGACAGGAGACGGTCGGACACTGCAGACAGGAGACGGTCGGACACTGCAGACAGGAGACGGTCGGACACTGCAGACAGGAGACGGTCGGACACTGCAGACAGGAGACGGTCGGACACTGCAGACAGGAGACGGTCGGACACTGCAGACAGGAGACGGTCGGACACTGCAGACAGGAGACGGTCGGACACTGCGGACAGGATACAGCAGACGGTCGGACACTGCGGACAGGATAAAGGAGACGGTCGGAGACTGCGGACAGGATACAGGAGACGGTCGGAGACTGCGGACAGGATACAGGAGACGGTCGGACACTGCGGACAGGATACAGGAGACGGTCGGACACTGCGGACAGGATACAGGAGACGGTCGGACACTGCGGACAGGATAAAGGAGACGGTCAGAGACTGCGGACAGGATACAGGAGACGGTCAGAGACTGCGGACAGGATACAGGAGACGGTCAGAGACTGCGGACAGGATACAGGAGACGGTCAGAGACTGCGGACAGGATACAGGAGACGGTCAGAGACTGCGGACAGGATACAGGAGACGGTCAGAGACTGCGGACAGGATACAGGAGACGGTCAGAGACTGCGGACAGGATACAGGAGATGGTCAGAGACTGCGGACAGGAGACAGTCAGAGACTACCCTAATCTACAATACTCTACCCTAATCTACCCTACACTACTCTACCCTAACCTACACTATACTATTCTACCCTAATCTACACTACCCTAATCTACACTACACTACTCTACCCTAATCTACACTACTCTACCCTAATCTACACTACTCTACCCTAATCTACACTACTCTACCCTAATCTACACTACTCTACCCTAATCTACACTAGACTACTCTACCCTAACCTACACTACTCTACCCTAACCTACACTACTCTACCCTAACCTACACTACTCTACACTACACTACTCTACCCTAATCTACACTACACTACTCTACCCTAACCTACACTACTCTACCCTAACCTGCACTACTCTACACTACACTACTCTACCCTAATCTACCCAAATCTACACTACACTACTCTACCCTAATCTACACTACACTACTCTACCCTAATCTACACTACTCTAACCTACACTACTCTACCCTAACCTACACTACTCTACCCTAATCTACACTACACTACCCTAATCTACACTACACTACTCTACCCAAATCGACACGACACTACTCTACCCAAATCGACACTACTCTACCCTAATCTACACTACACTGCACTACTCTACCCTAATCTACACTACCCTAACCTACACTACTCTACCCTAACCTACTCTACCCTAATCTAAACTACACTACTCTATCATAAACTACACTACCCTAATCTACAATACTGTACCCTACACTACTCTACCCTAATCTACACTTTACTATTCTACCCTAATCTACACTACACTACTCTATCCTAATCTACACTACACTAGTCTACCCTAACCTACACTACACTAGTCTACCCTAACCTACACTACACTAGTCTACCCTAACCTACACTAGTCTACCCTAACCTACAGTACACTAGTCTACCCTAACCTACAGTACTCTACCCTAATCACTACACTACTCTAATCTACACTACTCTACCCTAATCTACACTTCCCTAATCTACACTACACTACTCTACCCTAATCTACACTACACTACTCTTCCCTAACCCACACTACTCTACCCTCATCTACACTACTCTACCTTCATCTACACTACTCTACCCAAATCTACACAACACTACCCTAACCTACACAACACTACCCTAACCTACACTACTCTACCCTAACCTACACTACTCTACCCTAACCTACACTACTCTACCCTAACCTACACTACTCTACCCTAACCTACACTACTCTACCCTAACCTACACTACTCTACCCTAACCTACACTACTCTACCCTAACCTACACTACTCTACCCTAACCTACACTACTCTACCCTAACCTACACTACTCTACCCTAACCTACACTACTCTACCCTAACCTACACTACTCTACCCTAACCTACACTACTCTACTCTACCCTAATCTACACTACTCTACTCTACCCTAATCTACACTACTCTACCCTAATCTACACTACTCTACCCTAATCTACACTACTCTATCCTAATCTACACTACCCTACTCTAGTGTAGATTAGGGTAGTGTAGTGTAAATTAGAGTAGTGTAGATTAGAGTAGGGTAGTGTAGATTAGGGTAGAGTAGTGTAGATTAGGGTAGAGTAGTGTAGATTAGGGTAGAGTAGTGTAGGTTAGGGTAGAGTAGTGTAGGTTAGGGTAGAGTAGTGTAGGTTAGGGTAGAGTAGTGTAGGTTAGGGTAGAGTAGTGTAGGTTAGGGTAGAGTAGTGTAGGTTAGGGTAGAGTAGTGTAGGTTAGGGTAGAGTAGTGTAGGTTAGGGTAGAGTAGTGTAGGTTAGGGTAGAGTAGTGTAGATTTGGGTAGAGTAGTGTAGTGTAGATTTGGGTAGAGTAGTGTAGTGTAGGTTAGGGTAGAGTAGTGTAGTGTAGTGTAAATTAGAGTTGTGTAGATTACTCTACGCTAATCTACACTACTCTACTCTAATCTACCCTAATCTATACTACACTACTCTACCCTACCCTACCCTATATCTACACTACACTACTCTAATCTAATCTACACTACTCTAACCTACACTTCCCTAATCTATACTACACTACTCTAACCTACACTACTCTACCCTAATCTACACTACTGTACCCTAATCTACACTACTGTACCCTAATCTACACTACTGTACCCTAATCTACACTACTCTACCCTAACCTACACTACTCTACCCTAATCGACACTACACTACTCTACCCTAATCGACACTACTCTACCCTAATCGACAGTACTCTGCACTACTCTACCCTAACCTACACTACTCTACCCTAACCTACACTACTCTACCCTAATCTACACTACTCTACCCTAATCTACACTTTACTATTCTACCCTAATCTGCACTACACTACTCTATCCTAATCTACACTACACTAGTCTACCCTAACCTACACTACTCTACCCTAACCTACACTACTCTACCCTAACCTACACTATCCTAACCTAATCACTACACTACACCACTCTATGCTAACCTACACCACTCTACGCTAACCTACACCACTCTACGCTAACCTACACCACTCTACGCTAACCTACACCACTCTACGCTAACCTACACCACTCTACGCTAACCTACACCACTCTACGCTAACCTACACCACTCTACGCTAACCACTACACTACACTACTCTACCCTAATCACTACACTACTCTACCCTAATCACTACACTACTCTACCCTAATCACTACACTACTCTACCCTAATCACTACACTACTCTACCCTAATGTACACTACACTAATGTACACTACACTAGTCTACCCTAATGTACACTACACTAGTCTACCCTAATCTACACTAGTCTACCCTAATCTACACTAGTCTACCCTAATCTACACTAGTCTACCCTAATCTACACTAGTCTACCCTAATCTACACTAGTCTACCCTAATCTACACTAGTCTACCCTAATCTACACTAGTCTACCCTAATCTACACTAGTCTACCCTAATCTACACTAGTCTACCCTAATCTACACTAGTCTACCCTAATCTACACTAGTCTACCCTAATCTACACTAGTCTACCCTAACCTACACTACTCTACCCTAACGTACACTACTCTACCCTAACCTACACTACACTACTCTACCCTAATCTACCCTACACTACTCTACCCTAATCTACCCTACACTACTCTACCCTAATCTACCCTACACTACTCTACAGTACACTACTCTACCCTAATCTACACTACTCTACCCTAACCTACACTACACTACTCTACCCTAATCTACACTACCCTAACCTACACTACTCTACCCTAACCTACACTAACCTAATCTACAATACTCTACCCTAATCTACACTATACTATTCTACCCTAATCTAAACTTCACTACCCTAAACTACACTACTCTACATTACACTACTCTATCCTAATCTACACTACACTACTCTAATCTACACTACTCTACCCTAATCTGCACTGCTCTACTCTAATCTACACTACTCTACTCTACTCTAATCTACACTACTCTACCCTAATCTACACTACTCTACCCTAATCTACACTACTCTACCCTAATCTACACTACTCTACCCTAATCTACACTACTCTACGCTAATCTACACTACTCTACGCTAATCTACACTACTCTACGCTAATCTACACTACTCTACGCTAATCTACACTACTCTACGCTAATCTACACTACTCTACGCTAATCTACACTACTCTACGCTAATCTACACTACTCTACGCTAATCTACACTACTCTACGCTAATCTACACTACTCTACGCTAATCTACTCTACTCTACGCTAATCTACTCTACTCTACGCTAATCTACTCTACTCTAATCTACACTACTGTACACTAGACTACACTATCCTAGTCTACTCTACACTACCCTACTCTTATCTACACTACTGTACCCTAATCTACACTATCCTAACCTAATCACTACACTACTCTACCCAAATCTACACTGCACCACTCTACGCTAACCTACACTACTTTACCCTAACCTACACCACTCTACCCTAACCTACACCACTCTACCCTAACCTACACCACTCTACCCTAACCTACACCACTCTACCCTAACCTACACCACTCTACCCTAACCTACACCACTCTACCCTAACCTACACCACTCTACCCTAACCTACACCACTCTACCCTAACCTACACCACTCTACCCTAACCTACACCACTCTACCCTAACCTACACCACTCTACCCTAACCTACACCACTCTACCCTAACCTACACCACTCTACCCTAACCTACACCACTCTACCCTAACCTACACTACTCTACCCTAATCTACCCTATACTATTCTACCGTAAACTACACTACACTACCGTAAACTACACTACTCTATCCTAATCTACACTACACTACTCTACCCTAAGCTGCACTACTCTACCCTAACCTGCACTACTCTACCCTAACCTGCACTACTCTACCCTAACCTGCACTACTCTACCCTAACCTACACTACTCTACCCTAATCTACACTACACTAACCTAATCTACACTACACTAACCTAATCTACAATACTCTACCCTAATCTACACTACTCTACCCTAATCTACACTACTCTACCCTAATCTACACTACTCTACCCTAATCTACACTACTCTACCCTAATCTACACTACTCTACCCTAATCTACACTACCCTAGACTAGACTACCCTAGACTAGACTACCCTAGACTAGACTACCCTACCCTAGACTACCCTACCCTAGACTACCCTACCCTAGACTACCCTACCCTAGACTACCCTACCCTAGACTACCCTACCCTAGACTACCCTACCCTAGACTACCCTACCCTAGACTACCCTACCCTAGACTACCCTACCCTAGACTACCCTACCCTAGACTACCCTACCCTAGACTACCCTACCCTAGACTACCCTACCCTAGACTACCCTACCCTAGACTACCCTACCCTAGACTACCCTACCCTAGACTACCCTACCCTAGACTACCCTACCCTAGACTACCCTACCCTAGACTACCCTACCCTAGACTACCCTACCCTAGACTACCCTACCCTATCATAAACTACACTACCCTAATCTACAATACTCTACCCTAATCTACACTAACATAAACTACACTATTCTACACTACTCTACCCTAACCTACACTACACTGCTCTACCCTAACCTACACTACACTGCTCTACCCTAACCTACACTACACTGCTCTACCCTAACCTACACTACACTGCTCTACCCTAACCTACACTACACTGCTCTACCCTAATCTACACTACACTGCTTTACCCTAATCTACACTACACTACCCTAATCTACACTAACCTAACCTACACTAACATATAGAATGGGGTATGTAGCGCTAAAAATACCAAACAAACAAAGTGTCATATATCGTCACAGAAATATCAAGCATATATTGTTTATAAAGTGTATCCGGAGGGCAGACGGATAAGATCCTATGGTGTCCCCAATCCAACTTGACAGAACGGAAAATGTATATAGTGCGGTTATGCGCTTACCACAGATACATACAATACGAGCATTGTATGTAAATCAGCAACAGGACATCATGGTCTGGTCAGCAGCATGAGCAGCATCTGGTCATGTAAGGACATCAAGGCCAGTGGGTCCAACGTTGTCCAGGCATCTAGTGGCTCCTTGTTCCAGATCACCACCTTACAAAGCTCATTATAAACGAGCCAGGAGGCAAGAAGGTATTAATGGTGTAGTACGTTTATTCAGAGTAAAAAAAAAAACAAACAAAAGTAAGGAACTCACATCAGCATAGAAAGGTACATCCAGGTGTCATTCATAGGTTCCCTGGTGGCTAGTGGTTCCACCAACATAAAAGACTTGCATCCAGGTTTAATTAAAAGTCCCTGGTGGCTAGTAACATAAAGGGATCATATATAAATATATATCCCATAGATCCCAGGGTTAAAATGACCACCCAGATCCAATAAAAGAATTCCCTGGTGGTTAGTGGTTCCCTGGTGGTATAGGCGTCAGTAGGGTGGATCCTCTAACATGCTTCGAGCACACCGCTCGTTTTCAAAACCTACACTACTCTACCCTAACCTACACTACTCTACCCTAATCTACACTACTCTACCCTAACCTACTCTACCCTAACCTACACTACTCTACCTTACCCTAACCTACACTACTCTACCCTAATCTACAGTACACTACTCTACGCTAATCTACACTACTCTACCCTAATCTACACTAATCTACATTACTCTACCCTAATCTATACTACACTACTCTACCCTAACCTACACTACTCACTTCTTAACCAGATTATTTTTACTTTGCCTTTATCTGTATTCCTATTTGAGTGTTTAGATCGCTTTAAATAAGTCGATGCACCTTAATCTCTTGATCGCTTTAACATATTCGATGCACCTTAATCTCAGTACATTTGGTTTTAAAATTGAATATTTTACTGTTTAACCAGATGGTTTTTAATCCATATGTTATATTCGATGCATTTGGTTTTTATCTGCATCTTAATTGAGTGCCAGAATCGCTTCATATATGAGATCCCACACATTTATATTTTTATATTTTTTGCCTTTCACCAGGCCGTTTTTGCTACAATGGGGCATACAGTATGGTCCATGCATTACTATGCTTGCCCCGTGCGTTTTTAGGATTGCAGTATCTTATTCCCAGTAAGATTACTGCAGAACCAACACCTGTATGTCCATGTATTCGTGTTGGTCTTCTTTAAAATGGCCGCCGCGGACACTACTGCGCATGCGCGAACGGCCGATCGCTACTGCGCATGCGCGAACCGGCAATAACGGTGCCGCCGCATTGCAGTGATTTTGGCGCTTTTTTAGGTTTAAAACACCACACTTACCACTGGCACAGTCCCCTCTGATGATGTGTACTTACACGATACGCGTTAGGGAAGTGCCAAGCTATGTTTATCTTCTGTACATGTACCTCCGGTCTGGCCGTTTATAAGCAGCTGAACCTTTGCTAGTAAGTTCTTTTTTGATTGTTCATTTTAAATAAACGTTATCACACTATTTGAGGCCTTTTTCCACGGGCTCTTTATTTCTGGGGAGCCTGTAATCCAGAAGGTCCTGGGACTGTGCCTAACAAGAACACATCTGCAGTGACATCCCTGGATCCGTGATACAGCTTCTCCTGGAACCGATGACAGCTAGTGGTCACCCTATAGATGACACCCACCTGATCCATTAACACAGTGGCTGGATACAGCTTCCATCCGGACAGATGACATCTAGTGGTCACCCTATAGATGACACCTCCTTGCTCCAGTGATACAGTAGCTGAGTACCAGGGACAGGTCTTAAATGTCCCATGCGCTTTAACATGCGCTATCTGGTTAGTGCATTACTTGGCTATTCTTTATCATTTCTGAAATCCACTATCTCTGACTCCTCACGCGTTGGAGACTGTATACGTATTTAGCACATCTGATGAACTTACGCCGTCATTTTGCCGATCCACATTCATATGGGATCTATCATATGTGTAATCATTGTTTAAGTTAGCGCTGCACTTTCATATTTTACCATTTACTCTACCCTAACCTACACTACACTACTCTACCCTAACCTACACTACTCTACCTTTATCTACACTACACTACTCTACCCTAACCTACACTACTCTACCCTAATCTAATCTTCACTACTCTACACTACTCTACCCTAACCTACACTACACTACTCTATCCTACCCTACACTACACTACTCTACCCTAACCTACACTAATCTACACTACACTACTCTACACTAACCTAATCTACACTACACTACAACTTCCTACCCTAATCTACACTACACTACTCTAACCTACTCTACCCTAACCTACACTACTCTACCCTACCCTAACCTACACTACTCTACCCTATTCTACACTACTCTACCCTATTCTACACTACTCTACCCTATTCTACACTACTCTACCCTAATCTACATTACTCTACCCTAATCTACATTACTCTACCCTAATCTATACTACACTACTCTACCCTTATCTACACTACACTACTCTACCCTAACCTACACTATACTACTCTACCCTAATCTACACTACACTACTCTACCCTAATCTAATCTACACTACTCTACCCTAATCTACACTACTCTACCCTAATCTACACTACACTACTCTACCCTAACCTACACTACTCTACCCTAACCTACACTACTCTACCCTAATCTACACTACTCTACTCTACCCTAACCTACACTACTCTACCCTAACCAACTCTACCCTAATCTACAGTACTCTACCCTAATCTACACTACACTACTTTACCCTAATGTACAATACTCCACACTACACTACTCTACGCTAATCTACACTACTCTACCCTAACCTACAATACTCTACCCTAATCTACACTACACTACTCTACCCTAACCTATACTACTCTACTCTAACCTACACTACTCTACCCTAATCTACACTACACTACTCTACCCTAATCTACACTACTCTACCCTAATCTATACTACACTACTCTACCCTAACCTACACTACTCTACCCTAATCTACACTACACTACTCTACCCTAATCTACACTACTCTACCCTAATCTACACTACTCTACCCTAATCTACACTACTCTACCCTAATCTACACTACTCTACCCTAATCTACACTACTCTACCATAATCTACACTACTCTACCCTAATCTACACTATCCTAACCTACACTACACTACTCTACCCTAATCACTACACTACTCTACCCAAATCTACACTACACTACACTACTCTACCCAAATCTACACTACACTACTCTACCCTAACCTACATTACTCTACCCTAATCTATACTACAATACTCTACCCTAACCTACACTACACTACCCTTATCTACACTACACTACTCTACCCTAACCTACACTATACTAGTCTACCCTAATCTAATCTACTCTACACTACACTACCCTAATCTACACTACACTACTCTAACCTACTCTACCCTAACCTACACTACTCTACCCTACCCTAACCTATACTACGCTACCCTAACCTACACTACTCTACCCTAATCTACACTACTCTACCCTAATCTACACTACACTACTCTACCCTAATCTACACTACTCTACCCTAATCTACACTTCCCTAATCTATACTACACTACTCTACCCTAACCTACACTACACTACTCTACCCTAACCTGCACTACTCTACCCTAATATACACTACACTACTCTACCCTAACCTACACTAATCTACACTACTCTACCCTAATCTACACTACTCTACCTTAATCTACACTACTCTACCTTAATCTACACTACTCTACCATAATCTACACTACTCTACCCTAATCTACACTATCCTAACCTACACTACACTACTCTACCCTAATCACTACACTACTCTACCCAAATCTACACTACACTACTCTACCCAAATCTACACTACACTACTCTACCCAAATCTACACTACACTACTCTACCCAAATCTACACTACACTACTCTACCCTAATCTACACTACACTACTCTACCCTAATCTACACTACTCTACCCTAATCTACACTACACTACCCTAATCTACAATACTCTACAGCTACAATACTCTACAGCACAGCTGCACCAGTTTTAGTAAATCTCCTCCATAGTGCCCAACCCTTCCCAATCCATCTCTTATATCTTGTCCAGGAGTTAGTATGCAACATCACAAAGTGTTTGGGATGGATACAAGAGGAGTAGCACAGGCATGGCAGAGTATGCAGCTATCATACTGCTGCTTCTCAGAGAAAGCATTTTGCAATGGCGGGGGTGTGATAGACCTGTTGCTGACCCTCACTCTAATATTAACCTCTTCACGCCGGCAGAACACAAATGTCTGGTGTCTGGGCCTAGTCAGCAAGTGGCCGCACATTTGCGTTCTATTAAAAAAGAACATATGTGCTGTAGGGAATGCGCCCTACGCGCTCCCAGCTCACATGTCCGGTACTCACGGAAAGATCCCGATCTCCTCTTTCGATCGGGACCTTTCCCGATCATGTGGCGGCGTGTCACATGACCCTAAAGCCCGCCCCGCCTCCCTGCTTCTGAAACCCTTAAAGGGCCGGGAGGTGCCGGCGAGAATGGGTTAACACAGGGAAGGTGCTCAGGAAGATGGCAGAGTGTGGAGGCCTGATTGGAAGGACTTTGCTGCTTCTGAGAATGAATGGTTGTCTGCAGCTACAGAGGTCAGTGCAGGTTTGTTTTGCTGATTGGTAAGACTGTGTACATATTTAAATGTTCATAGCCTGGTCATAGTTCCCCAAAAGCCAAGCGATATTCAGAAGGACCGCTCCACAAAAGGACAGCCTCTGTGTTTATCTCACAAAGAGTTTCCTCCATGTGAAATTTTCTTGTTTTTTACCATTTTCAATTTCAACTTCATTAAGTCTTATAGGAAATTTATATACACATTGCTTTTCAATTTTAAGTAAGGAGACATTGTTGGTACGAGACACCAAGATCTAGACAGCTAGTTGCTACCATGATCCACCAGTCTAAGGCAGAAAATCCCCTCTCGAAATGCAAATAAAGCACGCTGCATCACACTACAGGCGTACCTCTGTTTACAAATTTAATGCGTTCTCCGGGACTTTTCGTATAGCGAAAAATTCGTAAACTGAAACGTGGTTTCCTATAGGAATGCACTGAAAACCAATCAATCCGTTCTGGAGGTCAGAAAAAAGTAAAAAAAAAGTATTTTATTTGTTCAAAACTCTTTATAAAGTGCACTTTAACCACTTGAGCTCCTGAGGATTTACCCCCCTTAATGACCAGGCCTTTTTTTGCTGTTTGGCGCTGCACTGATTCAAATGATAATTGCGCGGTCATGCAATGCTGTACCCAAACGAAATTTACGTCCTTTTTTTCACACAAATAGAGCTTTCTTTTGGTGGTATTTTATCACCTGTGCACTTTTTATTTTTTGCGCTATAAACAAAAAAACACGAAAATTTTGAAAAAAAACAATATTTTCTACTTTCAGCTATAAAAAAATATATCGTAAACTCAAAGTTGGTCATAAATTTAAGCCAAAATGTATTCTGCTACATGTTTTTGGTAAAAAAAAATCCCAATAAGTGTATATTGATTGCTTTGTGTGAAAGTTATAGCATCTACAAACTATGGTATAGATAATTTGAAATTTACACAGCTTTTACTTTCTGACCGCCCATCACATCTCTTGAGGTGCTAAAATACCAGGATAGAACAAACACCCCCAAATGACCCCTTTTTGGAAAGTAGACACCCTAAGCTATCTGCTGAGAGACATATTGTGTCCATGGAAGATTTTTTTTTTTCCACAAGTTTCTGGAAAATGATAAAAACTTTTTTTTCTTTTTTTTTTTTTACACAAAGTTGTCATTTAAATGATTTATTTCTTGCACAAGCCATGGGTATATGTGGAATTACACCCCAAAATACATTCTGCTACTTCTATCGAGTATGGAGATACCACATGTGACACTTTTTGGGAGCCTAGCCACATACAGGAGCCTGAAATCCAATGACCACTTTGAAAGCCTGAAGCTGCGTAACTTCTTCATTTCACTTCCCCACTACCTATCACAGTTTTGGAGGCCCTGAAATGCCAGGATAGCACCAACCCCCCCCCCCCCCCCCCCAAATGACCCCTTTTTGGAAAGTAGACACTCCAAGGAATTTAAAAAGAGGCATGGTAAGTATTTTGCAGATCTCATTTTTTCTCACAAGGTTTTGAAATATAAAAAAGAAAAGAAAAAATATTTTTTTTGTTTTCTTCATTTTCCAAAAACTTGTGGCAATAAATGAGATCTGCAAAATACTTACCATGCTTCTTATCAAATTCCTTTGGGTGTCTACTTTCCAAAAATTGGTCATTTGGGGGGGTTTGGTGCTTTTCTGGCATTCCAGGGCCTCCGAAACTGTGATAGGTAGTCAGGAAGTGTAATGAGGAAAAAAAGCCCTTTAAAAGCCTGAAGGTGCTTATTGGATTTTGGGGTCCTGTACTTGGCTAGACTGCCAAAATGTCTCTCACCTGTGGTACCCCCATACTTGGGAGAAGTAGCAGAATGTATTTTGGGGAGTAATTCCACATATACATATGGCTTGTGTGAGCAATAAATTATTTAAATGACAATTTTGTGTATTTTTTTTTGTCATTTTCCAAAAACTTGTGGTAAAAAAATAAATTCTTCTATTGATTCAACATACCTCTCAGCAAATAGTTTGGGGTGTCTACTTTCCAAAAAGGGGTCATTTTGAGGGGTGAGGGCATTTTATACCCAGCATTAGAAGTTTATGCCACACATCACTCACTCTTCTAACCACCTGAAGACCAAGCCTTTTCTGACACTTTTTGTTCACATTAAAAAAATCAGTATTTTTGCTATGAAAATAAAGTGAACCCCCAAACATTATATATTTTTTTAGAGCAGACACCCTAGTAAATAAAATGGTGGGTGGTGCAATTTTTTATCTCACATATTACTTACACAGCGATTTTTCAAACGCAATTTTTTTGAAAAATTACACTTTAAATTTTAATGCACAAAAACACAATATATTGGCCAAATATTTGGTATGAAATAAAAGATGATGCTATGCTGAGTAAATAGATACCAAACATGACATGCTTTAAAATTACGCATGCCCTGTGCAATGGCGACAAACTGCATACATATTAAATATCTATAGGCAAAGCTTTAAAAGCCTTTACAAGCTACCATTTTAGATTTACAGAGGAGGTCTAGAGCTATAATTACTGCCCTTGATCTGACGTTCGTGGCGATACCTCACATGCAAGGTGCAATCGCTGTTTCCATACTGGCACAGGGTCAACGCTCACGACCGCAGGTGTGCGCGGATGGGCGAGGGTCCTTTTTTTTCTTTTTTTTCCTTTTTTTCAGATTTATTTAATTATTTTTACACTGTCCCTTTAATTTTTTTTAATCACTTTTAATGCTATCTCAGGGAGGGGGGGGGGGCATTTTCTCATGCTGCTTGTAAAGGCAATCCTGCAGCTAATTAACCACTAGGAATGCTTTTACATGAAAGCCAATTGCTGGCTGAACCAGGCATCACCCTGGTATAACCATTCAAAGTCCAGTGATGTACCAGTACGTCGCTGGTCCTTGTTGGGTGTATATGCTATGTTCTTTTTTTTCTTTATGCAGCCTGTGGGCTGAATGAAAAAAAAAAAGAAATCTCTGCCAGAAAAAGTGTGTGTATGCCCACCATTAGAAACCTCCCTACATCCACCCACTTCTAATGGTGGGCACACATGAAATGTGCCGACAAATATAAAATATATATGCCGAAGCATAGGGGCCATCCACCCACTGGCCACCCCAGGCCTCCATGCTTTGGCATATATTCTCTCTTTTTTTAACTGCGGATGAAAAATCTCATCTGACAGCACTGCGCACACCTACTTATGTCTATTCTGAAAGCAAGACCCTGTTGCTGTCAGAATAAACAGGTCAGTGCTGCAGTTTGACATTCCTGCAAAGAAATCCACAATGGTTAACAATAAAACATAAACTCAATAAAACAACTTTATAATTGAAATATCTCTGCAAGGAAAAGTGTGTGGTGGTATGCCCACCATTAGAAACCTCCCTGCATCCATCCACTTCTAATGGTGGGCACACATGAAATGTGCCAACAAATATAAAATATATATGCCGAAGCATAGGGGCCATCCACCCACTGGCCACCCCAGGCCCCCATGCTTTGGCAAATATTCTCTTTTTTTTAACTGCGGATGAAAAATCTTAACCGACAGCACTGCACACACCTACTTATGTCTATTCTGAAAGCAAGACCCTGTTGCTGTCAGAATAAACAGGTCAGTGCTGCAGTTTGACATTCCTGCAAAGAAATCAACAATGGTTAACAATAAAACATAAACTCAATAAAACAACTTTATAATTGAAATATCTCTGCAAGGAAAAGTGTGTGGTGGTATGCCCACCATTAGAAACCTCCCTGCATCCACCCACTTCTAATGGTGGGCACACATGAAATGTGCCAACAAATATAAAATATATATGCCGAAGCATAGGGGCCATCCACCCACTGGCCATCCCAGGCCCCCATGCTTTGGCATATATTCTCTTTTTTTTAACTGCGGATGCAAAATCTCATCCAACAGCGCTGCCCACGCTGACTTATGTCTATTCTGAGAGCAAGTTCCTGTTGCTGTCAGAATAAACAGGTCAGTGCTGCAGCTGAAAGCATTCCTGCAAACAGAAATGGTTAACAATAAAACAGTAACAATAAAACAGTAAAAGTAGAACAATCACAAAAATGACAACAAAAAAAACTATAACTATTTTTGGTTTTTAAATTTTTTTATTTTTTGGGGGGGGATTTGTACTTTTAAAATTTTTTTTTTTTTAACACTTTTTTTTAAAACTTTAAACATTTTTAAAACAGCTGGTAGGGTCTCTCCAAATGCGATAGCCAGTTTTCTGACTACCTAACATCTTTCGAGACCCTGTGTAAATGTGCCCTGAAGTGTGCCGTGCTGTACCCTATACTAATAGTCCACTAGTGTATGGTAGAGGCGGAAGCAGGGCTTGACGCAGAGGCCAGGTTGGCCAGGACAGGAGGGACAACAATAGCGGCTGTCACGCCTAATTCCACGTTTGCTGCAGACACAACATCTTTTTTGGGGTCTTCTTTGGGTTGGAATGGTATCGGGAAAATGTCTCTCATGCAGACGGCTAACTGCATCTGGGATGGGGGTTTGGGGCGCAGCACCTTCTGGATACAAAAGGGCCCTGTTGATCTCTAACTGGAAATTTAGGTATGATCCACTATGTCCAGTTGCTTTATAGAGAACAAAAGTGTTATATACAGCCAATTGAAATAAACAGACACTTTTATGTACCAGCGTCTGGCTTTTCGGGAAACTAAGTACAGCTTCCTCATCTGGTCGTTGAAGTCCACCCCTCCCATGTTAAGGTTATAATCGTGGACACAGAGGGGCTTCTCAACAACACCAGCTGCCGTGGCAATTTGGACGGTCGTATCTGCGTGAATGGCAGACAGGAGGTAAACATCCCGTTTTGTCCTTCCACTTCACTGCGAGCGATTCTCCATTTCTCAAGCAGGCTTTGTCCCCCTTTCTAAGACGGGTATTTACAAGCCGTTGGGGGAAGCCCTGGCGATTAGATCGCACAGTGCCACATGCGCAAATTCCCAGACTGAACAAATGTCTAAATAGTGGCACGCTTGAATAAAAATTGTCCACGTATAAGTGGTACCCCATATGGGAAAAGGATGACACCAAGGCCCAAACTATCTTGCCGCTGCTCCCCATGTAGTCTGGGCATCCGGGGGGCTCCAAGTGACTATCTTTTCCTTCGTAAATCCGAAACTTACATGTATAGCCTGTTGCCCTCTCACAGGTCTTATACATCTTGATCCCATATCTGGCACGCTTGCTGGGGAGAAATTGTTTGATTAGAAGGCGGCCAGAATATTGAATGAGGGACTCATCGATGCAGATGTTTTTATGGGGAGTATACACATCTGCAAATTTTTGGTTAAAGTGATTTACGAGGGGCCGAATTTTGTGGAGCCGGTCAAATTCAGGGTCACCCCGAGGACGACTGAGTGTGTTGTCGTGGAAGTGCATAAAACGCATTATCGTCTCATATCTATGCCTGGCCATGGCAGCAGAGAACACGGACATGTGAACAAGTGGGTCTGTGGACCAGTACAACCGCAATTGATTTTTTTTATTAATGCCCATGTTGAGGGTTAGGCCCAAAAAAACTTTAAATTCGGAAACCGTAATGGGTTTCCATGCGAATGGTCTGGCAAGGTTTGAATTTGGGTTGGCAGCGATATATATTGTCGTGCATATAAATTGCTTTGATCCACAATCAATGCATAAAGATCTTCTGTGAAAACAGCTCAAAAAAATCAAGGGGAGTATTTAAATTTGCTGTTTCCACCTGAATTCTGGGTTGGGCAGTGAATGGGGGAAGTAAGTGTGCTGCAGAATTTGTGGGCTGCCAATCGGGATTTGCAAGCACATCCGGAAGGATACTAGGGGCTCTATGGGCCTGTCTGCAAATTCTCGGTGGCCGCGGGACACTACTTGTGCTCGCCACCACACCAGCTTGTACTGCACTTATGGGACTCGCCACGTCACCAAGTGATACTGCAGTGCTGGTATGCATAAGACCAGGATGTACTAGGCCGCTGGTGCTCGCCCGTTCACCAAAAGGTAGTGCGGCACTAGTACTGGCACTCTGCTGCATATGAGAGTCATCATGCATTTGTACCACCTCAGCAACCTGGGAATGGGATTGGGTACACCTGATCTTAGCAGGGACCTCTTCCTCGTTGTCTGAGCTACCTGTCAGGGTGCCTCTGCTGTCTA
Source organism: Staurois parvus (assembly GCF_062004578.1). NCBI lineage: Eukaryota > Metazoa > Chordata > Amphibia > Anura > Ranidae > Staurois > Staurois parvus. The sequence continues at coordinate 588,151 of NW_028320133.1, forward strand.
TAGGTTCATATTCTGAGCCTGATTCTGCCAGTGAGTCTTTCCCTTCGCTCTCACTTGACATGCTCAGAATCCTATAGGCCTCTTCACTAGAGTACCTTTGCTTGGACATTTTGGCCACTAAATTTACAGGTACCTAGTGCGACTCACAGGAAAAAGAGCGCCTGGCTGTCAGGGACTGCTTGAACCGCTACAAAAAATTTGCCGACAAGTGCTAACAGAGATCAGGCCTGAGTCTGTGAACACTGCGGTTTTGTGTGTAATATGTATCAAGTGACAGTTATCTACTGACACTGCACTTGCTGGGGGAGAAGGGGGTGGGGCGTAGGGGCTAAACGCAGATGCTGGCAGGTGTCGGGGCTGATCCCGCTAACGCTGCGTTTTTGGGGATACTATAGTAATGTGAACGCTGGTATAGCGCTGATCTGATCAAAGATATTGTTCCAGTCAGACACTATACTAGCAATGGAGGTTTAGCGTGCAAGTAAGCATGTTCCTGGCAATCAAGGGGTCAAATGTGATTACTTTTGTACTAGCGGCAAACTGGCGCTATCTGGGAGGGGCGCTAACACTATCGGAAGTCACCAGTGACACTAATACAGTGATCAGTAAAAATCTGTTCACTGTAATCAATGACACTGGTGACAGGGCAGTGAAGGGGTTAACTGGGGGGGGGATCAAGGGGTTAAATGGGATTACTGGTGTACTGGCGGGCAAACTGGCGCTATCTGGGAAGGGCGCTAACACTATTGGAAGTCGCCAGCGACACTGATACAGTGATCAGTAAAAATCTGTTCACTGATCAATGACACTGGTGACAGGGCAGTGAAGGGGTTAACTCGGGGGGGGGGGGGGATCAAGGGGTTCGACGGGATTACTGGTGTATTACTGTAACCTACACTACTCTACCCTAATCTACACTACTCTACACTACTCTACGCTAATCTACACTACTCTACGCTAATCTACACTACTCTACCCTAATCTACACTACTCTACCCTAGTCTACACTACACTACTCTACCCTAATCTACATTACTCTACCCTAATCTATACTACACTACTCTACCCTAACCTACACTACACTACCCTTATCTACACTACACTACTCTACCCTAACCTACACTACTCTACCCTAATCTAATCTACACTACTCTACACTACACTACCCTAATCTACACTACACTACTCTACCCTACCCTACACTACTCTACCCTAACCTAAACTACTCTACCCTAATCTACATTACTCTACCCTAATCTATACTACACTACTCTACCCTTATCTACACTACACTACTCTACCCTAACCTACACTACACTACTCTACCCTAACCTACACTACACTACTCTACCCTAATCTACACTACACTACTCTACCCTAATCTACACTACACTACTCTACCCTAATCTAATCTACATTACTCTACCCTAATCTACACTACTCTAACCTAATCTACACTACACTACTCTACCCTAACCTACACTACTCTACCCTAATCTACACTACTCTACTCTACCCTAACCTACACTACTCTACCCTAATCTACAGTACTCTACCCTAATCTACACTACACTACTTTACCCTAACCTACACTACTCTACCCTAATCTACACTACCCTAATCTATACTACACTATACTCTACCCTAACCTACACTACAGTACACTACTCTACCCTAATCTAATCTACACTACTCTACCCTAATCTACACTACTCTACCCTAACCTACACTACTCTACCCTAACCTACACTACTCTACTCTACCCTAACCTACACTACTCTACCCTAATCTACAGTACTCTACCCTAATCTACACTACACTACTTTACCCTAACCTACACTACTCTAACCTAATCTACACTACCCTAATCTATACTACACTATACTCTACCCTAACCTACACTACACTACTCTACCCTAATCTACACTACTCTACACTACTCTACCCTAATCTACACTACACTACTCTACCCTAACCTACACTACTCTACCCTAATCTACACTACTCTACTCTACCCTAACCTACACTACTCTACCCTAATCTACAGTACTCTACCCTAATCTACACTACACTACTTTACCCTAACCTACACTACACTACTCTACCCTAATCTACACTACACTATACTCTACCCTAACCTACACTACACTACTCTACCCTAACCTACACTAATCTACACTACTCTACCCTAATCTACACTACTCTACCCTAATCTACCCTACTCTACCCTACCCTAATCTACACTACTCTACCATAATCTACACTACTCTACCCTAATCTACACTATCCTAACCTACACTACTCTACCCTAATCACTACACTACTCTACCCAAATCTACACTACACTACTCTACCCAAATCTACACTACACTACTCTACCATAATATACACTACACTACTCTACCCTAATCTACACTACACTACTCTACCCTAATCTACACTACACTACCCTAACCTACTCTACTCTACTCTAATCTACGCTACAGTACTCTACCCTAATCTACAATACTCTATACTAATCTACACTACACTACTCTACCCTATTCTACACTACAATATTCTACCCTAATCTACACTACACTACCCTAAACTACACTACTCTATCCAAATCTACACTACTCTACTCTACCCTAACCTACACTACTCTACCCTAATCTACACTGCACTACTCTACCCTAACCTACACTACTCTACCCTAATCTACACTGCACTACTCTACCCTAACCTACACTACTCTACCCTAATCTACACTACTCTAAACTACACTACTCTACCCTAATCTACACTACTCTACCCTAATCTACACTACACTACTCTACCCTAATCTACCCAAATCTACACTACTCTACCCTAACCTACACTACTCTACCCTAATCTACACTACTCTACCCTAACCTACACTGCTCTACCCTAACCTACACGACTCTACCCTAATTCTACACTACTCTCCCATAATTCTACACTACTCTACACTACACTACTCTACCTCAATCTACACTACTCTACCCTAACCTACACTGCACTACTCTACCCTTATCAGCACTACATTACTCTACCCTAACCTACACTACACTACACTACCCTAATCTACACTACTCTACACTATACTACTCTACCCTAACCTATACTACACTACTCTACCCTAATCTACACTACACTACTCTACCCTTATCTACACTACTCTACCCTAACCTATTCTACTCTAATCTACACTACACTACTCTACCCTAATCTACACTACACTACTCTACCATAACCTACACTGCTCTACCCTAACCTACTCTACCCTAATCTACACTACTCTACCCTAATCTACACTACTCTACCCTAATCTACACTACTCTACCCTAATCTAAACTACTCTACCCTAATCTAAACTACTCTACCCTAACCTACACTACTCTACCCTAATCTACAGTACTCTACACTAATCTACACTTCACTACTCTACCCTAACCTACCCTAATCTACACTACTCTACCCTAATCTACATTACTTTACCCTAATCTACACTGCACTACTCTACCCTAACCTACACTACTCTACCCTAATCTACACTACTCTACCTAAACCTGTACTGCTCTACCCTAACCTACACTACTATACCCTAATATACACTACTCTACCCTAATCTGCACTACTCTAACCCTAACCTACACTACTCTACCCTTACCTGCACTACTCTATCCTAATCTACACTACTCTACCCTAATCTACACTACTCTATCCTAATCTACACTACTCTATCCTAATCTACACTACTCTACCCTAATCTACACTACTCTACTCTACCCTAACCTACACTACTCTACCCTAACCTACAGTACTCTATCCTAATCTACACTACTCAAACCTAATCTACACTACACTACCCTAATCTACACTACACTACCCTAATCTACACTACCATAACCTACACTACTCTACCCAAACCTACACTACTCTTCCCTAATTCTACACTACTCTACCCTAATCTACACTAGTTTGCCCAAATCTACACTACACTACTCTACACTACACTACTCTAGCCCTAATCTACACTACACTACTCGACCCTAATCTACACTACTCTACCCTAGTCTACACTACACTACTCTACCCTAATCTACATTACTCTTCCCTAATCTATACAACACTACTTTACCCTAACCTACATTACACTACTCTACTCTAATCTACACTACTCTACCCTAATCTACACTACTCTACCCTAATCTACACTACACTACCCTAATCTACACTACTCTAATCTACTCGACTCTACCCTAACCTACGCTACACTACTCTACCCTAACCTACACTACTCTACCCTAACCTACACTACTCTACCCTAATCTACACTACTCTACCCTAATCTTCACTATACTACTCTACCTTAATCTACACTACTCTACCCTAATCTACAATACCCTAATCTACACTTCCCTAGCCTACACTATACTACTCTACCCTATTATACACTACTCTACCCTAATCTATTCTACTCTACCCTAACCTGCACTGCTCTAGCCTAATCTACACTACTCTACCCTAATCTACACTACACTACTCTACCCTAATCTAGACTACCCTAATCTATACTACACTACTCTACCCTAATCTACACTACCCTACCCTAACCTACACTACTCTACCCTAACCTACACTACTCTACCCTAACCTACACTACTCTACCCTAACCTACACTACACTACTCTACCCTAACCTAAACTACTCTACCCTAATCTACACTACTCTACCCTAACCTACACTACTCTACCCTAACCTGTACTACACTACACTAATCTACACTACACTACTCTACCCTAATCTACACTACACTACCCAAATCTACACTACACTACTCTATCCTAATCTACACTACTCTACGCTAATCTACACTACTCTACCCTAATCTACACTACACTGCTCTACCCTAATCTACATTACCCTAATCTATAAAAAACTACTCTACCCTAACCTTCATTACACTACTCTACCCTAACCTACACTACACTACTCTACCCTAACCTACACTACACTACTCTACCCTAACCTACACTACTCTACCCTAATCTACACTACTCTACCCTAATCTTCACTACACTACTCTACCCTAATCTACACTACCCTAATCTACACTACCCTAGCCTACATTATAATATTTTATCCTAATCTACACTACTCTACCCTATTATACACTACTCTACCCTAATCTACACTACTCTACCCTAACCTGCACTGCTCTACCCAAATCTACACTACCCTAACCTGCACTACTCTACCCTAATCTACACTACTCTACCCTAATCTAGACTACCCTAATCTACACTACACTACTCTACCCTAATCTACACTACCCTACCCTAAACTACTCTACCCTAAAGTACACTACTCTACCCTAACCTACACTACTCTACCCTAACCTACACTACACTACTCTACCCTAACCTACACTACTCTACCCTAATCTACACTACCCTAACCTACACTACTCTACCCTAACCTATACTACTCTACCCTAATCTACACTACACTACTCTACCCTAACCTGCACTGCTCTACCCTAACCTACACTACTCGACCCCAATCTACACTACTCTACTTTAATCTACACTACTCTACCCTAATCTACACTACCCTAACCTACACTACTCTACCCTAATTCTACACTACTCTACCCTAATCTACACTACACTACTCTACTCTACCCTAATCTACACTACTCTACCCTAATCTACACTACACTACTCGACTCTAATCTACACTACTCTACCCTAATCTTCACTACTCTACCCTAGTCTACACTACTCTACCCTAATCTACACTACACTACTCTACCCTAATCTACATTACTCTTCCCTAATCTATACAACACTACTCTACCCTAACCTACATTACACTACTGTACTCTAATCTACACAACACTACTCTACCCTAACCTATACTACGCTACTCAACCCTAACCTACACTACACTACTCAACCCTAATCTACACTACTCTACAATAATCTACACTACTCTACCATAACCTACACTACTCTACCCTAATCTACACTACCCTAGCCTACACTACACTACTCTACCCTAATCTACACTAGACTACTCTACCCTAATCTACACTACTCTACCCTAATCTACACTACCCTAATCTATACTACACTACTCTACCCTAACCTAAACTACACTACTCTACCCTCACCTACAATACTCTACCCTAACCTACACTACTCTACCCTATTCTACACTACAGTACTCTACCCTAACCTACACTACTCTACCCTAACCTACACTACTCTACCCTAATCTACACTGCACTACTCTTCCCTAACCTACACTACTCTACCCTAACCTACACTACTCTACTCTAATCTACACTACACTATTCTACCCTAATCTACACTACTCTACCCTAATCTACACTACCCTAGCCTACACTATCTACACTACTCTACCCTAATCTATACTACACTACCCTACCCTAATCTACACTACCCTACCCTAACCTACACTACTCTACCCTAACCTACACTACTCTACCCTAATCTACACTACTCTACCCTAACCACACTACTCTACCCTAATCTACACTACACTACTCTACCCTAATCTACACTACCCTAGCCTACACTACACTACTCTACCCTAATCTACACTACTCTACCCTAACCTACACTACTCTACCCTTATTCTACACTACTCTCCCCTAATTCTACACTACTCTACACTACACTACTCTACCCTAATCTACACTACACTACTCTACCCTAACCTACACTACTCTACCCTAATCTACACGACCCTAGCTCTACTCTAATCTACACTACTCTACACTAATCTACACTACCCTAGCCTACACTACACTACTCTACCCTAATCTACACTACACTACTTTACCCTAACCTACACTAATCTACACTACTCTACCCTAATCTACACTACACTACTCTACCCTAACCTACAATACTCTACCCTAATCTACACTACACTACTCTACCCTAACCTACACTACACTACTATACCCTAATCTACACTACTCTACCCTAATCTACACTACTCTACCCTAATCTACACTACTCTACCCTAATCTACACTACACTACCCTAATCTACACTACTCTAATCTACTCGACTCTACCCTAACCTACGCTACACTACTCTACCCTAACCTACACTACTCTACCCTAACCTACACTACTCTACCCTAATCTACACTACTCTACCCTAATCTTCACTATACTACTCTACCTTATCTACACTACTCTACCCTAATCTACAATACCCTAATCTACACTTCCCTAGCCTACACTATACTACTCTACCCTATTATACACTACTCTACCCTAATCTACTCTACTCTACCCTAACCTGCACTGCTCTACCCTAATCTACACTACTCTACCCTAATCTACACTACACTACTCTACCCTAATCTAGACTACCCTAATCTATACTACACTACTCTACCCTAATCTACACTACCCTACCCTAACCTACACTACTCTACCCTAACCTACACTACTCTACCCTAACCTACACTACTCTACCCTAACCTACACTACACTACTCTACCCTAACCTAAACTACTCTACCCTAATCTACACTACTCTACCCTAACCTGACACTACTCTACCCTAACCTGTACTACACTACACTAATCTACACTACACTACTCTACCCTAATCTACACTACACTACCCAAATCTACACTACACTACTCTATCCTAATCTACACTACTCTACGCTAATCTACACTACTCTACCCTAATCTACACTACACTGCTCTACCCTAATCTACATTACCCTAATCTATAAAAAACTACTCTACCCTAACCTTCATTACACTACTCTACCCTAACCTACACTACACTACTCTACCCTAACCTACACTACACTACTCTACCCTAATCTACACTACTCTACCCTAATCTTCACTACACTACTCTACCCTAATCTACACTACCCTAATCTACACTACCCTAGCCTACATTATAATATTTTATCCTAATCTACACTACTCTACCCTATTATACACTACTCTACCCTAATCTACACTACTCTACCCTAACCTGCACTGCTCTACCCAAATCTACACTACCCTAACCTGCACTACTCTACCCTAATCTACACTACTCTACCCTAATCTAGACTACCCTAATCTACACTACACTACTCTACCCTAATCTACACTACCCTACCCTAAACTACTCTACCCTAAAGTACACTACTCTACCCTAACCTACACTACTCTACCCTAACCTACACTACACTACTCTACCCTAACCTACACTACTCTACCCTAATCTACACTACCCTAACCTACACTACTCTACCCTAACCTATACTACTCTACCCTAATCTACACTACACTACTCTACCCTAACCTGCACTGCTCTACCCTAACCTACACTACTCGACCCCAATCTACACTACTCTACCCTATTCTACACTACAATACTCTACCCTAACCTACACTACTCTACCCTAACCGACACTACTCTACTTTAATCTACACTACTCTACCCTAATCTACACTACCCTAACCTACACTACTCTACCCTAATTCTACACTACTCTACCCTAATCTACACTACACTACTCTACTCTACCCTAATCTACACTACTCTACCCTAATCTACACTACACTACTCGACTCTAATCTACACTACTCTACCCTAATCTTCACTACTCTACCCTAGTCTACACTACTCTACCCTAATCTACACTACACTACTCTACCCTAATCTACATTACTCTTCCCTAATCTATACAACACTACTCTACCCTAACCTACATTACACTACTGTACTCTAATCTACACAACACTACTCTACCCTAACCTATACTACGCTACTCAACCCTAACCTACACTACACTACTCAACCCTAATCTACACTACTCTACAATAATCTACACTACTCTACCATAACCTACACTACTCTACCCTAATCTACACTACCCTAGCCTACACTACACTACTCTACCCTAATCTACACTAGACTACTCTACCCTAATCTACACTACTCTACCCTAATCTACACTACCCTAATCTATACTACACTACTCTACCCTAACCTAAACTACACTACTCTACCCTCACCTACAATACTCTACCCTAACCTACACTACTCTACCCTATTCTACACTACAGTACTCTACCCTAACCTACACTACTCTACCCTAACCTACACTACTCTACCCTAATCTACACTGCACTACTCTTCCCTAACCTACACTACTCTACCCTAACCTACACTACTCTACTCTAATCTACACTACACTATTCTACCCTAATCTACACTACTCTACCCTAATCTACACTACCCTAGCCTACACTATCTACACTACTCTACCCTAATCTATACTACACTACCCTACCCTAATCTACACTACCCTACCCTAACCTACACTACTCTACCCTAACCTACACTACTCTACCCTAACCACACTACTCTACCCTAATCTACACTACACTACTCTACCCTAATCTACACTACCCTAGCCTACACTACACTACTCTACCCTAATCTACACTACTCTACCCTAATCTACACTACTCTACCCTAACCTACACTACTCTACCCTAACCTACACTACTCTACCCTTATTCTACACTACTCTCCCCTAATTCTACACTACTCTACACTACACTACTCTACCCTAATCTACACTACACTACTCTACCCTAACCTACACTACTCTACCCTAATCTACACGACCCTAGCTCTACTCTAATCTACACTACTCTACAATAATCTACACTACCCTTGCCTACACTACACTACTCTACCCTAATCTACACTACACTACTTTACCCTAACCTACACTAATCTACACTACTCTACCCTAATCTACACTACACTAACTCTACCCTAACCTACAATACTCTACCCTAATCTACACTACACTACTCTACCCCTAACCTACACTACACTACTATACCCTAATCTACACTACTCTACCCTAATCTACACTACTCTACCCTAATCTACACTACCCTAGCCTACACTACACTACTCTACCCTAATCTACACTACTCTACCCTAATCCTACACTACTCTACCCTAATCTACACTACCCTAATCTATACTACACTACCCTAACCTACACTACACTACTCTATCCTAACCTACACTACTCTACCCTAATCTACACTACTCTACCCTAACCTACACTAATCTACACTACTCTACCCTAACCTACACTACTCTACCCTAATCTACACTACTCTACCCTAACCTACCCTAATCTACACTACTCTACGCTAATCTACACTACTCTACCCTAATCTACACTACTCTACCCTAATCTACACTACTCTACCCTAGTCTACACTACACTACTCTACCCTAATCTACACTACACTACTCTACCCTAATCTACACTACTCTACCCTAATCTACACTACTCTACCCTAATCTACACTACCCTAGCCTACACTACACTACTCTACCCTAATCTACACTACTCTACCCTAATCCTACACTACTCTACCCTAATCTACACTACCCTAATCTATACTACACTACCCTAACCTACACTACACTACTCTATCCTAACCTACACTACTCTACCCTAATCTACACTACTCTACCCTAACCTACACTAATCTACACTACTCTACCCTAACCTACACTACTCTACCCTAATCTACACTACTCTACCCTAACCTACCCTAATCTACACTACTCTACGCTAATCTACACTACTCTACCCTAATCTACACTACTCTACCCTAATCTACACTACTCTACCCTAGTCTACACTACACTACTCTACCCTAATCTACACTACACTACTCTACCCTAATCTACACTACTCTACCCTAACCTACTCTACACTACCCTAACCTACACTACTCTAACCTAATCTACACTACTCTACCCTAATCTACACTACCCTAATTTACACTACCCTAGCGTACACTACACAACCCTAATCTACACTACACTACTCTACCCTAATCTACACTACTCTACACTACACTACTCTACCCTAACCTACACTACTCTACCCTAATCTACACTACACTACTCTACCCTACTCTACCCTAACCTATACTACACTACTCTACCCTAACCTACACTACTCTACCCTAATCTACACTACTCTACCCTAATCTACACTACTCTACCCTAACCTACACTAATGTACACTACTCTACCCTAACCTACACTAATGTACACTACCCTAATCTATACTACACAACTCTACCCTATCCTAACCTACACTACTCTACCCTAACCTACACTACATTACTCTACCCTAACCTACACTACACTACTCTACCCTAACCTACACTACTCTACCCTAATCTACACTACTCTACCCTAATCTACACTACTCTACCCTAACCTACACTACTCTACCCTAATCTACACTACTCTACCCTAATCTAAACTACTCTACCTTAACCTACACTAATCTACTGTAATCTACACTACCCTAATCTATACTACACTACTCTACCCTAATCTACACTACACTACTCTACCCTAACCTATACTACACTACTCTACCCTAATCTACACTACTCTACTCTAACCTACAGTACTCTACCCTAATCTACACTACTCTACCCTAATCTACACTACCCTAGCCTACACTACTCTACCCTAATCTACACTATTCTACCCTAATCTACACTACCCTAGCCTACACTACACTACTCTACCCTAATCTAATCTACACTACACTACTCTACCCTACTCTACACTACACTACTCTACCCCTAACCTACACTACTCTACCCTAATCTACACTACACTACTCTACCCTAACCTACACTAATATACACTACTCTACCCTAATCTATACTACACTACCCTACCCTAACCTACACTACTCTACCCTAATCTACACTACCCTAGCCTACACTACACTACTCTACCCTAATCTACACTACACTACTCTACCCTAATCTACACTACTCTACCCTAATCTACACTACCCTAATCTATACTACACTACTCTACCCTAACCTAAACTACACTACTCTACCCTAACCTAAACTACTCTACCCTAACCTACACTATTCTACCCTAATCTACACTACACTACTCTACCCTAACCTACACTACTCTACCCTAACCTACAGTACTCTACCCTAATCTACACTGCACTACTCTACCCTAACCTACACTACTCTACTCTAATCTACACTACACTATTCTACCCTAATCTACACTACTCTACCCTAATCTACACTACTCTACCCTAATCTACACTGCACTACTCTACCCTAACCTACACTACTCTACTCTACCCTAATATACACTACCCTAACCTACACTATCTACACTACTCTACCCTAATCTATACTACACTACCCTACCCTAATCTACACTACCCTACCCTAACCTTCACTACTCTACCCTAACCTAAACTACACTACTCTACCCTAACCTACACTACTCTACCCTAATCTACACTACTCTACCCTAACCACACTACTCTACCATAATCTACACTACACTACTCTACCCTAATCTACACTACCTTAGCCTACACTACACTACTCTACCCTAATCTACACTACTCTACCCTAATCTACACTACTCTACCCTAATCTACACTACTCTACCCTAACCTACACTACTCTACCCTAACCTACACTACTCTACCCTTATTCTACACTACTCTCCCCTAATTCTACACTACACTACTCTACCCTAATCTACACTACACTACTCTACCCTAACCTACACTACTCTACCCTAATCTACACTACCCTAGCTCTACCCTAATCTACACTACCCTAGCCTACACTACACTACTCTACCCTAATCTACACTACACTACTCTACCCTAACCTACACTAATCTACACTACTCTACCCTAATCTATACTACACTACCCTACCCTAATCTACACTACACTACTCTAACCTAACCTACACTAATCTACACTACTCTACCCTAATCTATACTACACTACCCTAATCTACACTACCCTAACCTACACTACTCTACCCTAACCTACACTACACTACTCTACCCTAATCTACACTACACTACTCTACCCTAACCTACACTACTCTACCCTAACCTACACTACTCTACCCTAACCTACACTACACTACTCTACCTTAATCTACACTACTCTACCCTAATCTACACTACTCTACCCTAATCTACACTACCCTAGCCTACACTACACTACTCTACCCTAATCTACACTACACTACTCTACCCTAATCTACACTACTCTACCCTAATCTATATTACGCTACCCTAACGTACACTACACTACTCTACCCTAACCTACACTACTCTACCCTAATCTACACTACTCTACCCTAATCTATACTTCACTACTCTACCTTAATCTACACTACCCTAATCTACACTACCCTACCCTTACCTACACTACTCTACCCTAACCTACACTACTCTACCCTACCCTACACTAATCTACCCTAACCTACACTACTCTACCCTAATCTACACTACACTACTCGACCCTAATCTACACTACACTACTCTACCCTAATCTACACTACTCTACCCTAATCTACACTACTCTACCCTAGTCTACACTACTCTACCCTAACCTACATTACACTACTCTACCCTAATCTACACTACACTACTCTACCCTAACCTACACTACACTACTCTACCCTAACCTACACTACTCTACCCTAACCTACACTACTCTACCCTAACCTACACTACTCTACCCTAACCTACACTACACTACTCTACCTTAATCTACACTACTCTACCCTAATCTACACTACTCTACCCTAATCTACACTACCCTAGCCTACACTACACTACTCTACCCTAATCTACACTACTCTACCCTAATCTACACTACTCTACCCTAATCTATATTACACTACCCTAACGTACACTACACTACTCTACCCTAACCTACACTACTCTACCCTAACCTACACTACTCTACCCTAATCTATACTTCACTACTCTACCTTAATCTACACTACCCTAATCTACACTACCCTACCCTTACCTACACAACTCTACCCTAACCTACACTACTCTACCCTACCCTACACTAATCTACCCTAACCTACACTACTCTACCCTAATCTACACTACACTACTCGACCCTAATCTACACTACACTACTCTACCCTAATCTACACTACTCTACCCTAATCTACACTACTCTACCCTAGTCTACACTACTCTACCCTAACCTACATTACACTACTCTACCCTAATCTACACTACACTACTCTACCCTAACCTACACTACACTACTCTACCCTAATCTACACTACTCTACCCTAATCTACACTACTCTACCCTAGCCTACACTACACTACCCTAACCTACACTACTCTAACCTAATCTTCACTACTCTACCCTAATCTACACTACACTACCCTAATCTACACTAACCTAGCGTACACTACTCTACCCTGACCTACACTACTCTACCCTAATCTATACTACACTACCCTACCCTAATCTACACTACCCTACCCTAACCTACACTACACTACTCTACCCTAACCTACTCTACACTACTCTACCCTCACCTACACTACTCTACCCCAATCTACACTACTCTACCCCAATCTACACTAC